>NC_086172.1:133793555-134403867 GCF_023053635.1 Elgaria multicarinata webbii | reverse complement strand
ATTCTGATAATTCTCTTCTCTTCCAGTGACCTCCGCTGCAATGTTTATAGCTTCCAAAAATAAATGAAAAACTTCCTTAAAGCTTATCTGTTTGTACCACCTTCAACTCATGACTGTTTAAAACTACTGGGAAGTCCCAAGATACTCAACACAATGCACATTCTTAAAATAGCATCAAACCAGGTCTGAAGAATTATATCTGTATCATGACTATCAATGGAAGAGCGATGTTTATAATTGTTCTATAGCAGGCTCCAGATTTTAAACTAAGCTTGAGCCTTGTAAGGTTATGACTACATATGAATATAATTCATTTAGAGAAGATGGTAATTTGACTCCAAAAAGAAATGAAAATATAGTCTTTGAACAGAATGTGTCAATGTTTTAATAGCTTTAGTATATGTAATTTGTAATCTTTGTTGTTTACTCCCATCACAGCATATTAGAACAACGTAGATAAATCAGCTGCTATGGCCTACAACCCAATTCTATGCATGATTGTGCAGAAGTCCCCAACAGAGCTTACTTCTATGTAAGCAAGCACAGAAATACAACTTTAGGATGCAATCCTAAGCATTCTGACTTGGAGGAAAGTTGCAATTAAATCAGTAAGACTTACCTCCATGAAAATGTTAAAACAAAATCCTAAATGAGAATTTGCCCTTGATACATTTCTTTAAATACACTGGCAAGAGGGCTCTAACAGAATACGTTCTGCAGTATCAACAGTTTATTTAATTCAATTCATTTTAATAAAAAATAGAAATAAAATACATTGCTTAGGTGATTGTTAAAGTATGAGATCTTAGTTTCATGGCCATTGTGAATAAAACATATGCATTACGTGCATTACATGTGGTACGGAAACAAAAAAACAGGGTGGGGGGGAAGGATTGCTGGAATTTCCATACCATCAAATTCTCCACCTGCATTTTGCTTTGTAAATGCTCTGTCATAAGTAAATAATGTACATGCCTTTCCTCTGGAAGTGCTGGGAGGATTAGTCATTGGTTGGAGCATGATTCAGGAAGGTAGAGTACCAAACCTATTCAATTTCTCTAAATTGTTCACTGGAAAGAAAGCTATCAAACTGTATTATGCCACATGCATTTGAACAATAATCTAAATTGGTTGGTCCATCATCTGCAGTTGATAAACAGTGCATCCTTTATTCCTCTCTCCTACAAACATAGTCAACAAACAATTCACTTGCTTGCTATTCGAATAATATACACTGTGAACAGAAAAATTAAAACTATAATAATAAACGGGACATGAAATAAACTGTTCCAATATATTCATTCTATCACAAATCAAAAACATTACAAGTACACATATAGACAGTAGTTAGAAATCACACACAAATCCTTATCAGACTTCCAATATTTATAATTTAATGGTTTTAATGCATGTGTATATTTTATGAATATAATTTAATAGAACTACCATATAGAGAAATTGATGAAAATATCAAACGACAATACTAATTTTTAAACATCTCAGGATGCAATCTTATGTACACTTACTTGGGAGTAAGCCCAATTTAAACTCAGTAGGATTTACTCCTGAGTAAACATGCATAGGATTAGGCTGCATGATGCTAAATCTGTTCAAAGGTATTCTGTAAGGCAAAGAAGTAAAAAAGCATGAATAATTCAAATGCTAGCTAAAAGCTATACCACTGAGCCTTTTTACTTAATTTCTTTCCCTTTTTCAAGAAGGGTAAACAATTCCCTCAGTGCTAAAATAACAAGTATTCCCCCCTCACCAAAACCATTCATTTAGCTGTGCTAAGGTGCAAGTTTTACAAAAAGACAGTATAAAAATACCCAGATTTGATCAGTACAGTTCAATTCTTCAACAGTCCATATGCATTTCTTAATAATTATCTGTGTGCCTAATATTTATTCAGATCTGGGAATGGTGGGGAGGGGGTGAAATAATTCCATCAAGATGATAACTGTGGTGCACTTGTCAGTTTCTGCAAGGACAGCACTTACACTGTTAAATATTCTAGACAGATACAAACTCACATAATGATGTAGGCATCCAGCAAAGTATTAAGAGTAATAATAAATGTCAGTTACACTTGATTATATCTAAAACAGTGCAAAATAAAGTGCCCAAAATGCTACAGCAAAACGGTCTGAAAATGGTTAAAGGCAGATCAACCAACTCACCAAAAGAATGAATACAAGTATCAATAAGGTCATCTAGGCTGGCTCCCTTGGCTAAGTGCCCCAAAGACATTGTTACACTGAACTCAGCAGTTTCAGCAAGCTCTGAATGGGAACAGCAGATCTGCTCCAGCTCAACAGCTGCCTTTGGATCAATGCTGCATCCTTGTGAAGCTTTCCTAAGGGGAAAAAAGCAACAGTCACATGTGAGAACACCATTTCACAAGAGCCTCTGCAGCAGGTTGGAAAAGACGACTATTAGGCTCACAGGAATTGGACTAGTCAAACATTTCCCTCCTACTTAGAAAATGTATCAAAGGTCCCCCCCCCCCCGTTCTGAGCCACAAGTGGCTCTTATAGCATACAGCTCTTCATTACTGTATAACCCACAGCAATTTTTGTTTAACTCTTTAAGCATTCACAAGAAGCAACACCTCACATAATAAGAGAATCATATAACTGGAAGGTATCTCAAATGTCATCTACTGCAATCTGCTACCAATTCAGGAAATTCAGTACTACAGCATGCCTGAGAACTGGCCATCTAGCTTCTGCTTAAAAACCTCTAACAAAGGAGAGTCCACCACCTCCCAAGGAACCTGTTCCACTGTTGAAGAGTTTGTATTGTCGTGAAGTTCTTCATAGTGTTTGGTCAAAATCCCTTTTCTTGTAATTTAAACCCGTTGGTTCAGGTCCTAGAGGTTGAAATTACAAGAAAGCGGGTTTAGCTCAGTTCATCCAGATAAAACAATTGTGTTGTAAACTGGAGGTTGGTCTCAATGGTCCCTGAAGGTATCTTCCAATTCTGCAGTTCTCATAGCTAATAAGATTTCTGTGTGTGGAGCTATTGCTGTGGGGTGCCCTGAAGCAATGCCTCTTAAGACCTGATCAAGGACTGTAATATAGAGTAATATATAATGATATGTCTCAATAAAGATGGTGTAAGGAAGCCTTAGGTAGGACTGAAAGAGGCAGGTAGCTGAGTTGCTCTCTGCAAGTATCCATTGTTGTTTGCGATTCACCTGGAAATCTGCTGGGGTGCTAATATCTGCTGGGGTGTTAATACTAGGAACTTCAACCTGTATATTTGTAATTAAATACAAATATTACAAAATGCCATATGTCTCTAGTGACCTCATTCAAAGGAAACCATAACTTTGAATACATACTCACACTACTAGAGTTAGGAACATAGGAAGCTGCCTTCTACCTATTCTTTTGGTCTAGCTCAGCATTGTTAACACTGATGGGCACTGGGTCTCAAGGGTTTGAGGAAGGATCCTTTCTTTGCCTCACTTGGAGATGCTTAGTGTTCTGCATACAAAGCATGTGCTCTACCACTGAGCTATGGCCCCTCACCATTCAGAGGCTTGATTGGGATGCTGGGACATTTGGGAGGTGGGAATTTGGAACAGAGAAACAGAAGGATGTTTACATCTTTCCCTTTCATCAGTTTGTCCACTCTAAAAGCTCTATTCCAAAGCTGCTTACTCCCTACCACCACCAGATGGGGGCAAAACAAGCAGTCAAGCCTTTGCACAAGCCTAAGGGCTTTTTGGAATGAATCTACTAGAATTATAATACTACTATGAAACCTTTCAGAGATATGTATGACATGTCTCCATACTGCTCCAATTCAACTTCTCTTAACATTTCAGGAGATCTGCTAAATTAATTATATCCGATGGCTTCACTATCTATGACTCAGCAACTGACACCAATTTCTTTTTCAAAGCTTGAGCTACCAGTAATTGCACAACAGCTAATAAATTAATCAAGTTCATTGTATAATTTTTAACTGCCCTTCAATAATATTCCTAGGGTAATTTACAAAAAATGAATTCACTCTCCCACTTCTCAACAAAACACCCTTTAAATATCATAGCCAAAAAATAGCCAAAAATAATAATAAATAGATCTAGCAACATGATTTTGTTAGGCCATTTTCTATATCTGGTAGAGGCCCTAAAATATATTTTCCTCCATAGGTGTATGTAATTATTATTTTTAAATAATCACATATAAAAAAGTCATTTTTGTGTTCCTTCTCTTTTTCATATTCTAAAGTAGCCAAAGAATCAAGGTGGGGTTGTGCAAATAGGCAGGGGATCAATTTTCAATTGGTTCTTATTAAGTTTAAAATAGAGTGGAATATACAAGACTATTATGGGAGCAAATGCATCTCTAAGAAACAAGGTTCACCAAGTGCAAGTTTAGCCTCCAGCTCCACTGTTTCCTCAGGTGCAGTCCTTCACTTTTTCCCAAATGAATGGCTGTCATTCACATCACTTGGGGACGCTGTTGCAATAGGGGGAATTTTTCCCCACCATGAGCAGCAGTCCAAAATAAGCATAGATGCTTGCTTCTGTCCTTTTAATGATACAGGAGTATTGCATATTTTAATGCTGTTCTGTCAAGACATATATATTGCTGAGTACAGTAAAATCTCTCAGTGGTTCACAATATTAAAAAGACAAGCACAGACACTGGTTTTGTTTGGTTTTTTAAATAACTCTGCAGAAGCCTAAGACAGTAAAGACCTTAACTATTAGAAATCTCTATTGTTCCCAATAGTTTTGTATCATCAGTAAGAACAATATAACCATTGCTTAATAATAATAAAAAATCCTTCATTATATGGCTATATTTAAAGTAAATTACAATTGGGACTGATCAATTAAAACAAGTACTAATGTTTTCTTCTGAACATCTTAAGATAGGTAAATAGCATCCTGCCTTGGAAACCTGTTACTTTAAATTTGTTAAATTTGTTAACTGGGGTCAAGCTGCATGTTCATTTAAATATTTCTTTGATTCCCATGTCTGTCTGCCTTTTCTTTTCTTTTCTTACCAAAAGCAGCAGTGCAGTACCCTGAACAGTTTGGAATCACAGTGTGGGTAAAGGGGGCGCAACCCTTTCCTCTGTGTTTTTTTCCCACTGAAAATCCTCCAACTAAAACCACTTCCTGCCATTAGCAATGCTGGGAATCAATGCTATTTGACTCCCAAGTTCTTGTCATGCTCATGGAAAGACGCAAGGGGTGATAGTATATTATACCTCAGAGTTACAGCACGTATCTAGTCAAAAGAGCTAAGCTAGCAGAATCCAGCCAATTATTTATTAATTGTACCCTAATTGTATTATTATATTTTTCCTCTGATGCTTTTAAGACACTTGTGGCTTCAGACAGCATAATATTCCACACTCAAAGGTTGAGCATGGGTTGAGTGTGGGTTGTCATTGAACTGTGGGTTGTTTAAACATGGGATATCGTGTTGTTTGAACCCATACACACTAACAAACCATGATTTGTTAACCATGAAAAACCCATGAAGAGAACCCATGATTTTTGTTGGATTGTGAACTGTGGGTTGTTCATGGTTGTGAACTGTGGGTTGATTATGGAAAGAAAAGTAGGGTATAAATTGAATGCTACTGACCTCCAAGTTCTATCTCATATTGTGAAAAGCAAAGACAGCCAAATTGGCCATAAAAAAAACCCTCCAAAATTCATATTTCAACAATACCTTTATTAGGCCAACCAAAGGACTCAAAATACTATGCAAGCTTTCCAGTTCTCCAGAAATCATCATCAGGCAAGATGGTAAACAAACAAGAAGGAAAATAGTGGCCAATGTTCAACCCATGAAGTCTGCATTTAGTTCCAGTCTTAACATGGAATGTGGGAGGAAGCGAAAACATTCAAAATAGGCTCTATGTCATGTCTAGCCCTGCCCGCCCCCTGGGTTGGAAGAAGGTGTTTCAAGTGGTCAACAGAATCAGACTCTGAAGTAGAGGAGCTGGCACCAGAAACAGGCCAGCCTGTACCAGTGGGAGAGAAAGTTCTCACGGGCTCTTCACCAACTGGGAGTAAACTCTCTCCAGAGCTTATCTCGTCAAGAGCAAATAATACACTGTCAGTAGGAAGCCAACATTCTTCCAAAGGAGACAGCCCAGAGAGGTTAGTTGATCCTAGAGTACATACGTCACAGACTAAAATGGGTGGAGTGAAAGGAAGGCGAGAGAAAGTTGGCCCAGCTCACATCCCATCGGAAGCTGCCTCCGAACTAGTCTCTCTGAAGTTAACGAGTCTGGGGAAAAGGCTTTCCATTCTTCTTGAAAAGACAACTGTCTTGCTTAGTTTGCATAGTTTTGCCTAGAAATTAGACTCTTCAGGTGAGAAGAGATGTTTATTGCTTGAATAAAGCTTTGTGGATTACTTAGCAAGCCTCGTTATTGTCTCCCAAGAAAACAGAAAGTTTTGAGAAACACAACACTCTATCAGGTTAAATAAACCACAACGAACCATGGTATTTTATCCAAAGTTAGTCACTGTGTTTCTGTTCTCATATACTTTCGGAACAGAAAAAGTAGGAAATCTCTACGTTGACTACGTCTGTTATTACCTTCCAGAAAACTCTGTGGTAGTTCTTATAGAGTTCACAAAATACATATATGACAGCTTATGTTTCAAATTTCTTACAGCACTACAACATTTATTTATTTATTTATTTATTCGTTCATTCATTCTCTCACTCACAACATTTATAAACTGCTCTACATCTAAAAATTTCCCAAGCAATAAACAATGGGGAAAATATGTATGCTAAAATACAAGAAAATAAAACCAATTTAAGTTCTTATTATACCAATAAAACTTAGCTGGTCTTTTACTCAGGAAAGGTTTGTTTCAATAAAAATGTCTATAGGAGATGTCAAAAACAAACCAACGGTGCTACCTGCCTGACATCAACCACCAGGGAATCTCTCTCTCTCTCTCTCTCTCTCTCTCTCTCTCTCTCTCTCTCTCTCTCTCTCTCTCTCTCACTCACACACACACACAGACAGACACACACACACACACACACACACAGAGAGAGAGAGAGAGAGAGAGAGAGAGAGAGAGAGAGAGAGAATACACTGAAAGCTCCTCTCCATGTGGATTGCAACACTGGTTGCAGTTTATTAGCACACTGCAAAATATGCTCCAATAGTTGGATCCAATGTTGGTCATATGGCAATAGAACAGAAACTGCTAGCCAAACAGATCTCCTCTTCCACATCAGACCCCTGCGCACCCCCTAAATCTGTTCTGGAGGGTCAAGCAACCCTCCAAAGCAGATTTCAGATGTGCATGAAGGAAAGAGAAGAAAGGGAAGTCCCGTTGCACTAGCAGAAGTCACACTGCACCAGCAGACTCCCAACACATTGTATCCAACCCTACATAGTATTTAACGATGAACTAAAACATAACATATAAACAAGCCCTTATTCACACAGTACAGGACCCAAGCTAAGCACAAACTTCCTATTTCAGAAAAATCCACAAAGTTTTGTACAACTGAGAGAAAAGGCAGAAAGAAATTATATCCCAAAGTGTTACTTTAGGCCGCTAGCTCACTTTAATTGACTTTGGACATGATTCGACTTGGAAGATGAAAACAATTTTGCACTTCTCTTCAAAAAATATGCACTGGATGTTCTCTATCCAAGCCCCCATCTTGCAAAGACCCCCAAACACTGCATTATCATTCTGTAAGACTCTTGTTGGTAAAGAAGATTATGGTCCATCTATCAAGGTGTCTGCTGTCCATTGCACCGGTTCAGCAGCAGCATTCTACACATATATTGTCAGCCCAAGAAAGCACATATTCAAGAAAAAAAATATTGTTAAAAGTTATTAATATTCAGCCTGCCCTTTATAATGAGAGGAAGGTCAGACTTTTCATGTTGCATATGCGTAATCCCAAATCCTAAAACTAGCTCCTGACAAACAGGACCATTTACGGACAAGAAAAAGAAAATCTTTCTAAAATGCCTAGCTCCCTCCATTTAGAATATCACAAAGAGGGGCTTTCCCCAACAGGGTGCCCCCTTATGTTTTGGACAATTCCAAACCACTGGTTAAAATAGCTAGGGCTGATGAGAATGGTAGCCCAAAACAACTGGAGAGCATCAAGTTAGAAAGGTTGTTTCTGATGCTATGTGGGTCATATTTGACCATTGTTAATGAATCAGAACATAGAAGGGAAATTATTCTCAGCAGAGCACGTTTGACATTCATATTATATACCAATTTAAGGAAAAAGCACTGGGCTGGTTCATACATAATACAAAACTATAGTGTAACAAAAAATAAGCCACAGTGAGCCGCGGACTCATGCTATTTCCCCTCCCTGCTCATCTTCAGATACAGCCACAAAGAGTACAGAAGTTTCACTTACATTTTAAATTAACCACATCTCGCCTTATTGTAGAAACACAGACAAACTGTACTTAACCTTAACTATGGTTAGTTAAAACAAGCTAACTTGAATCCTAAACTATGGTTTAACTATGGTTTAACTATGAACCACCTAGGAAGAGAACTTATAATTTGTTGTTGGGTTGTGAACTCTGGGTTGTTTGTGGGTAAGCCATAGTGTAGAATCTGCATGTAATGACAATCCACCATTCAACAACAACCCACGATTCAAGGACAACCCATACTCTACCTGTACTCTGGGTTGTCATTGCGTGGAAACCAGGTCTTTTTGAACTTGATGGGATTTACTTCTAAGTAAACATCTCGGTTTTATCCTGGTTGTGCTTTTATACTGTACTTTTATACTGTGTTTTTATACTGATGTTTGTTTTATGTTCTTCATGGTTTTAATTTTTGTGAACCGCCCAGAGAGCTTCAGCTATTGGGCAGTATAAAAATGTAATAAATAAATAAATAAATAAATAAATAATACTTTGAATTGTCTTCATGATTTTAACTTTTGTGAACTGTCCAGAGAGCTTCAGCTATTGGGTGGTAAAGAAATGCAATAAATAAATAAATTTTTTAAAAATGTAATTTGATAAAAGTTATGTGGTCCAACAACAACAAGTGCTTTTGGATACAGCAAAGAACAGCAAGAAGTGTTTTGTTTTGTTATGTTTTGAAAGTAAAACAATAGTGAAAAAAGTAATTCACAGTATTATTTGTATCAAGTATGGGGACCCCATACAATTTGTATTTCTGATGTGTATGCAAATGTGTCCCCAAAATGGTTGCTCCCTAGATAATCATTTGGGAAGGATTCAGTCTCAGAAACAGCATGCCAAATGGTGCATTTTCTCAAGCACAATTTTTCTTTCACAAGCATAGCCTGCAATTGTATTGAAGGGTAAAGAAGGACTCAACCTTCTTATCCCCCAAAGTAATAATTTGGGGGGGGGGGGGATTTGTGATTCCTTCTGTTGGTTCAGCCAGCACAAGTAACCCTTGTCTATGGCAACAAAGGTGGCGTACATGTTCCATCCATATCTATTTCAAGAGGGACACTACTGCTTTAAAATGGTTTATAACAGAAGTGACAACTTTTGGGGCCCAGGACACACTCTATATACAGTTTTCAAAACGTTTTCAAAGTGTCATATCCTGCTTGGTGTAGATCTGGCCCTTGGGCTCTCCCCTACCCATATTTTCCCACAAATGCCACAGATTTTTACCACTGGTAGAGGTTTTTAGCCTCCCAGTAGGTCTGCACTGAAAATCCATTCCCAAAAGAATAATTACATTGCTGGATATATTAAAGAGTGGGATATATTTTTATTAGACCACAATTCTCTACTTGCCAACTCTGTATTGAGTATTGAAAACAATGCTGCTTTGTTGTCTATGATTCAAGCCATTGATACCATACTCGTGTTGGCCCACAGAAGTGGTGGAGCATAATTTGCCAGATTCCAAAGTGACTCCTTTTTAAAAATTATTTTAGAAAATGCTTCTACCAGCCCCGCTTACTACCACCGATTTAGAATTAGCACGATGATCCGATGCCCTGGAAACCGAGGAAGGAGGGAACAGACATTCTTGTCTCTCCCCACTTCTGCTGGCCCCTTTTCCCTGCGGAAGAAAAACCCAAAGTTTCCCCGCACCCCGTCAAGCTCAATTCCTCCTCGGGATGGAAGATGCCCGTTCGGAAAGCAAACCCGGTAAGCAAGGTGGCGAGAGTCGCGCCTTGACCGGCGGAGGGGGAAAGAGACGGGGAGCGGCATGAGGACAGAGGGGGAGAGGGGCGGTTCTACGCAGACTTACTGGGTCGGGCTCCTGGTCGCTAAGGCGTCCATGTCGGCGCCCCCCTCAGCCCCCCTTGGCCGACTCTGGGGTCCCACAGAGCGCGGTGCGCAGACAGCCCAACTCGGACTCGCCGGCGCATTTCTGCCTGTCTCCGGCGGCGCCCTCCAGCGGAGCCCGCGCCACCGCCTCGCGCGAACTGGGCTCGCGCTCCCCAAAGCGAAGCCGAAAGAGCCTTTGCCCGAAGCGGTGGGGGCGGAGCTAAGGAGAACTTTTCTCGGTGGGAGGAAATGGTGTATCGGCGGCGCCTCAGGTCGGGGTGCTTCTTTCAACTTCGCCAGGGGAGCGCGCCTCTTGCCAAAAACGCTCAGGGCTGCAGGGCGGCCGCATGCCTCTGAGGGGTGGTTGTATATTCCTACACCGAGTAGACCTAATGAATGAATGGGACTTAGGTTAGAATAACATTGGATACAACCCCTCTGTTACGCTCGCTCGTGACAGGCTTCGGATTCTAGGGGGCTGCCCTTGCCACTTCTCTTCGACCCTCCCACCCCGCTCCAAGACATGACTCTGCCTTGAGCAAGCTGCGTCGCGAGGCGCGAAAGAAGCTCGTTAAAGACCAACCAATCAATTGTAAATGTGATTTAACTTTTGCTGGACTAGATTGCACGTCATCCTATGCGTAAAGTGTTATCTTCAGTTGGCAGGTGTGTGTATATATATACCTGGCCCAAGGGTATAGAGGGGAGTTACACTGAAGCAAAGGCCAACGAAAAGCAAAAAGTGCAGTCTCGGAAATTCCTCTTAAACCTTAAGAAGCAAAGGGGTCATTCACAACAGCAGTGCGAATAGTAGAGTTCACAGTAGTGTGAATAATAGGATAATCCTAGGTACAAACTGTACTTTTTGTTTTCATTAATATTTGGTATCTGCTATGGGGTGGTATATAAATGTAATAAAATAAATAAATAAAATTAATTTGCCAGAAACCCTGGAGAGTGGCTATCAATCAGTGTAATGAGCCTCCTCCTTCAAATAATTGCAAACATATTTGTCACAGGAAGAAAAGCACAAATACCAATATAGCCAACTTTTTATACATGCTCTACACTGCTACTTTGAAATGGTTTATAACAGTTTTGACAACTGTTAAGGCCCAGGACACACTCCATATACAGTTTTATAAACGTTTTCAAAGTGTTTTATCCTGCTTGGTGTAGATCTGGCCCCAGAAGTATTCTTTGTCACAGAGGTAACGAAACTCTTTGTGACATGTTAAAAAAATAGTATTGGGGTCAAAAATGATTATAGTATGTGAATACATTAATTAAATTGTAATTTAACAGGAAATTTGTGCAACACTTAGCATGGCAAACTTAGGCCATAGCAGAACCTAAGGTTTATCTCTGGATCGGCCAGGGGTCAAACCTGTTCATCTTAGGTGACACAGGGGATCCAGTGCTCAGGCAGGGGCAAACCCTGGATGATCCCAGGATAAACCTTAGGTCTAGCTGTGGCCTTAGACATACTAGGTGCTGCTTCTGGCAGTATTGTGTTGGGAGTCTGTTTCCTTTCATTTGTCCATTTTTAAAAATGTAATTATACATTCATTAGATGTTTTTAAAGAAAATTTTGCATGACGTAGATGTTTTTTAGAGAAAGAAAAAGAGCAACTCAAATTGGGCTTTGAGATAATACGATACAGTCTTATGGGAAATACTTTAACTTGCAACAGCATTTGTATCAGGCACTGAGAGGGTCAATGCCATAGCTTTTATGACCAAAGTAGATTGATTGCTGCCGTATGTGATGTCAGATCTGTTGTTAAAAGCACACTGCCACTGGAAGCTGAGAAGAGAATCTATAGAGGTTTTGTTAAGAGCCCATATAGAAGTGGAGCTGAGAGGATGGTGGTATTATTCATTTATTTAAGGTATTTATATACTGCTTTTCCAACAGAACTCACATAGCAGCTTACATAAAATTATTAAACAACAAGCATTGATTTTAAAAAATATACAGTAAAACAGAAAAGGCAAAAAAACAAAGGGGAAAAGTGTTCCTGTTCAAAAAAAAACCCTGCTTTTTTCATACTGCATTCTTAAATCAGATTCTCCCTTTTCACTGTGGCCCCGTAGCAGCAGTTGTCTGGGAGAGGAGCCCATCTTAGCTGAAGCTCTAGGAGCTGAATCATGGCTGCTTTTACAGCAAAAAGTTTAATGTGACTTGTGCCATCGAATGAACAATAAATGGGTTTGGCTGCCTTGCTGATCACTTGGATAAGACATTCCTAAAAGAGGTCACAGAATTTATTCTTATGTCATGTTCTCTTCTGTACATCATTGAGATCCATCTCACCAGCAGCATTTTGATTTACTAAAGAGTCAAAAGTGCAGAAAGTTGAAGTGAAACTGCAAAGCTTGTTTACCTGTCAACATTGTAAAACCACACAGGTATATTTAGTCCCACCAATCTAAAATTCCCCCCTCCTTGTCTTACTCAGCATTCCTAGCATAACCGTGTTGAAAGTCCCCATCTTGACTCATGCTGAAGTCAAACATCTACACCAGATGCTTTAACTTTGATAACATTTCCAATTTTACATGAAACATAAAAATATTAGGAGACTTCCTACAGCCATATTTTAATCCTGAACAGTAGTAATAAGTTGTTATCTGTGATGTTTTGTCATACTCAGTTTGCTAAGCATTGTGGTGTGTTAGGCTTTGTGGCTCATCCTGTTTCCCTCCCTGCATCACTTCTGCTGGTATTATGTTGATGGTTTCCTCTCCTTTAAAGAAACAGAGCTCCATTTTTAAGGGAAAACTTTGGTGCCAGAAACACACGCACAATACGTTCAATATATTAATAGGGTAAAATCCAACATACATCCTACTTAAAGTACACCTATTGAAATGAATAGGACTCGTGCTTAACCTTAGTCCCATTCATTTCAGTGGGTCTACTCTTAAGTAGGACTTAAGTTGGATTTGACCCACATACACCTCTGTATCTTAAATATGACTGTATATAATTTACAAATAGTATCTGATATCTCATGGTTGAACAAAATGTGTTGAACCAAACTGAATGTATTGGAAATGTAACTTTAAAATGTGGAATTTATTTAGTTATGATAGTCTTGTCCAAAAATTATAGGGGCCAGGGGGATTGTGGTGGAAATCTAGATGTAATACAACATATTATTGGCTGCCATTAACAAAGTTGTACTGTTGTTTTATTAGAAGGGTGTCATAACCCACTTTGATTTTGTTGCAACATATTGCCTTTGTTAATGTCCATTTATTCTAACAAAAACAACTGGAAGTAGATTTTACCATCCCAGATGCTCCCTCTACCTAAACAATTTCTAAATGCAGGAAACAGAAATTAGGTACCTTATCAGGATATCTTTTGGCACAGCTCACAAGCAAGATAAACACTGTATTGTTTTAACCTTTTCAAACTGCTTTCAAAGCCAGCTGTTGTGCGATGTTGATTAGGAAGTCTTTGAGGATAAAAATAGCTCTGGATGAAAGACAAGCCCTTAACAGCTTTTTTTTCTCTCCTGACTATATTTAATTTTATTCAGTCTTTACAAGACAACTAATTTCTTGTGGGGTAGAAACATCAGCAACATAGATAACACTGTAAACTTCAAAAGAGGGCTTTCTTTTTAGTTTAGGGTTTTTAAAAAATCTTTCTTAGAATGCACTCACTAACTGAACACAATAAACGATTTCAAATCATAAACTACTATATAAATACACAGTTATCATCTGTCAATGGTATGAAAATTATTTCTTTTTTGCCATAATTGAAATATAATCAACTATTTGTATAATATTTTGTTTAAGGTGATTTGAATATAAAATCTAAATTAACGGAATGTGGATTCAGTTTCTCTTTCACAGACTTATCTCACATTCACACATTTTACAATTAGTACATTTAGTGCAAGAGAGAATCTTAATACACATCTTAATAGTATATAAGAAGTTTTTCCCATCACCTACTACTTTTAGCAAGATGCCATGGATTGAACCTGGGACCTTCTGCATGCAAAGTATGTACTTTGTCACAGAGCTTTGCTCTTTCATCGGCCTGTGGACTAGTGGCAGACAAATCCTCATACTGAGCCTGTTTGCACATCACAACAACCCACTGTGTGTTAATTCACCTGCAGTGCTCCATAGTGGATACCAAGTGAGAAACCATTATAGGGCTTCCTCTCTGGATGATGGCAGTGAAGAAATCTACTATTGCATCTGCAGAGTGCCAGCCAGCAGAGCTTTTCCAAGCATTGAGGAGCGTCCTGCATACAGTTCCAGTAGATCAGCTGATAGAACCCTTGAATTCCCACTCTGGCCAGTTTGCATTGCAATCACTCACATTCATACATACATACTTCTGTCATAGTCTGAGATGGATGCAGCTAGGACAGTGTCTTAACAGATTGTTTTGGACATGCTCCAGCTTGTGCAACTTGAGGATGGGCACAAGCTGCTTAGACGTTTGAGACATACCACCTGTTTTGGGATCATTAACCATCCTGGATATTAAAAGAGGCCAGGATGAGGCATACTATTTGGATCTCAGAAGTGGTCATTCTTACTGCTTTAAAAATGGCACTAGTTAGGCCTCTTTTAAAAAATTGAAATGTACTCCTAAAAAAAAGAGGACAACACAGATTTGCATACCATTTGCATATGCATTTTGATGTATAGATGTAAATTTAGAAATACTATAATGTAATTAGAAATAGCTTAATGTGAAATACTGTGATCAGATGACGTGTGCCATTCAGTGTTCTCCAGGTGCAAATGGGCAAATTCAACGCCTCACCTGTGTTCAGTTGCACTTGTTCATGAGTCTTCTGCCATTTCTGTTCTAGTCATTGACCCAACCAATTCATTGCTGACAGCTTTCCATAAAACTGGGGGAGCTGGGTTGGATCAAGGACATTCAGGAGCAATTATATCAATAATCTAGGTCATCTCTAGGCAGCAAAAATGGAGCTATCCAATTTTAACTTCAGTGAGAAAAATTAGGCTCAGAGAGATTCACTGCCCCAAAGCCCTTTGTTTTGATATTTTAATAGTGTAAACTGATCTAGAACCAATGTTGATGAATGGTGGTATATATAAATGTTAGTTAAAAACAAACAAACAAAAGTCACCTAGTGAGCTTTATGGATGAGTGAGGTCTTTCTAGTTCAAGTCCAGAGCTTTCTACACTACATTACACTTAAAAAAAAAAAAAAAAACACAATTCCATTCATCTAAGAAAACATGGAAGATTGCACTTTTATATCCCTATCCCTCCCTGTACATTATTTGCAACTGTCTGGGCAAAAAGAAATGCTTGCTTTCTATTGTGACAAATGTGGTGGTTCCTTCCAATTGTTAGGATTCATTTCTTAAACCTTGGCCTAATCCTCACCAAACAGGATATTGCACTATGAAAGTAGTATATAAAATGCAGGAGCCACACTACTGCTTTATAGCGTTATTGAAGTGCACTGATGACTGTTGGGGCCCATTGACACATACCATATACTGCTTTCATAGTGCTATATCCTGCTTGGTGTGACTCTTGCCTTTTATATACTGCTTTCATAGTGTTATATGCTGCTTAGGCCCTTGTCTTGGAATTTTGTGAACTAAATTTCTGCATCCATACTTTTTCCTGATCTAATTGACCCAGCAGAAGAAACCCTGAAAAATGAACCACAAATGTGTTGCTACCCAGTTGATCAATTGTTTTGGAGCTTTTATTCCAAAACAATGTTTTTCTTGAGGCACTTGTACACCAAAAGTCAAATGACAGCTCTTTTTCAGACCCCGTGTTTTCAGGCCTCTAACAGAGCAATCCTGTACTCATATTATGCCAGCCTGCAAATAGGCTTCTGTAGTGTCTGCATAGCATGAAGCAGTCCTCATGGACACAGTCCATAATTGGGGGAGGAGAGGAGATAAGAACATAAGAAGGTTTGACCTGCTCAGATCCAATTGTTCAAAGGCTTTTAAGAATGCTTGCACAAGTTATTTCATCATAACCGAAAGGCTTATGACATAAATGCTTTCCATTATTTCTGACAGAATATCCCAAGCCATGAGTGGCATCAAAGGCTAAAAAGGAATGTGTGATGGTGAGGCTTTAAAAAGAAAAAAATGATCTTGTGTTTCCTGTACATGTGCAAGTGTTATTTTGATGGACAGGAAGAGAACATAAGAAGAGCCATGCTGGATCAGACCAAGGGTCCACCTAGTCCAGCACTCTGTTCACACAGTGGCCAACCAGCTGTCAACCAGGAACCCACAAGCAGGACACGGTAAAACAGCACCCTCCCGCCCAAGTTACCCAGCAACCAGTGTATATAGGCTTACTGCCTCTGATACTGGAGGTAACACATAGCCATCACGAGTAGTAGCCATTGATAGCCTTCTCTTCCTGGAATTCATCCAACCCCCTATTAAAGCCATCCAAACTGGTGGCCATTACCACATCTTGTGGTAGTGAATTCCATAGTTTAACTATGAGCTGTCCTGAATCTTCCACCAATCAGCTTCATGGGATGACTCCAGGTTCTAGTATCATGAGAGAGGAAGAAAAATGTCTCCATATCCACATTCTCCACACCATGCATAATTTTGTACATCTCTGTCAGGTCTTTCTTTAGCCTCCTTTTTTCCAAGCTAAACAATCCCAACTGTTGTAACCTTCTCTCATAGGAAAGATGCTCCAGTCCCTTGATCAGTTTACTTACCCTTTTCTGCACTTTTCCCAGCTCTACAATATCTTTTTTAGGTGTGGTGACCAGAACTGTATGCAGGGGATACCTCAGCTCTCTGTATTTCCTGTTCTCTTCAAGCTCACACCCAAAGTGTTGCCTTCACATCACCTCAGCCGTTTAAGAAGAAAAAAATCTCTGCTTTAACATCCCTGATTGTGTATTGAACTAGCAAACTGTCATTAAGCCTTGTTAAAAATGCACTTCATGGCACTGAAGAACAATTTTTAAAATATTGGCCTTCTATCCCAGTTTGTGGGTGCTTTCAGACAAACGGCTACTAAAACTACCGCTCAAAAGACAGTGTGCATCTATTCCATCTTTTCCTCCTTAACAGATGTTTTATAGGAAGTGAAAAGACAAAGCGGTGATAAAACAGTGGAGGTTTACAAGTTGAACGCATATGAAAAGCCTGCCTCTAAGGGCCTTGGAATGTGGTTTGTATAAAGTGGGAGGGGCATGGAATGGAGGGAGGAAAGAGCCAAATGCCTGTTGGTAAGGGAAGGCAGATGGGGCCAGAGAAGAGGAAGAAGGAGAGTGAAGGAGGAGGAAAGAAAAGAAAAAAAGACAGAGAAGGAGACAGTCTATAGCTCAACCAACAATGCACCTTCACACAGGGACAGGCAACAAGGACTAAACTGGGGGCATGTCTATACTGCTTCTTTACCCCGACTTAAATGCACAGATTTGCGTTTCAGGACACATGACTCAGCCGTCCATTTGCCATTGTGCCAGGTTTGTATCCCGCCTTTTGCCCAATGCTGGGCCTCAAGGTGGCCTTACAAAGTTTAAAACATACATGGGGGGGGACAAACAAACGTTTAAAATACACAACAAAATTATAAGAAATTAACATAAATGGAGGGCCAGATTATTCTCCAAAGGCCTGCTGGAACAAAAAAGTTTTAGCCTGCTTCAGAAAGCCCATCAAGGAGGGAGCCAGCCTAGCTTCCCACCGAGAAGGCTCTCTCCCATGTTCCCACCAAGCGCGCCTGTGAAGATGGTGGGACTGAAAGAAGGGCCTCTCCAGAAGATCTCAAAGCACGGGCAGGCTCATAAGGGAGAATACATTCTTTCAAATAACCTGGACCCGAGCCATATAGGGCTTTATAGGTCATAACCAGCACTTTGAATTGAGCCCAGAAACAGACTGGAAGCCAGTGGAGCTGTTTTAACAGGGGAGTTGTATGCGCCCTGTAACCAGCCACAGTCAACAATCTGGCTGCAGCTCTTTGAACCAGCTGGAGTTTCCAAACACTCTTCAAAGGCAGCCCCACGTAGAGCACATTACAGTAATCCAATCGGGATGTAACTAAGGCATGTGTCACCGTGGCCAGGTCCGACATCTCTAGGAACGGGTGCAGCTGACGCACTAGCTTTAACTGTGCAAATGCACTCCTGGCCACTGCCGAAACCTGGGCATCCAGGCTCAGGGCTGAATCCAGAAGTACACCCAAGCTGAGGACCTGTGTCTTCAGGGGGAGTGTAACCCCTGTTTTAAACGCGATAATGCACATATTCGTAGTTGCAATTTACCGCGAATTTTAGATCAACGTCCGAGTTTGCACCACATTATAATTATGTGTCGTTGGGAGAGTTAAATCGCATTTTGACATGTGGGCATAGCTTTGAGGGCAGGACAAAGTGGTTGGCCGATTTCCCACCTTCCCACCTATCGCGTCCTCCTCTGGCTCCCTCGTTCCTTCCCGCCATTTTTTCATTTTAAACTATATGATTCTGCAGAGCTCCACAGATAGAGCTTATAATATTAAAACAAAGAGGGGGTATGGGCAGCCAGAGGGAGGAGCCTTTGTTTTCTTTTTGTCCTTTGCTATGCGCTGCTTTCCCCCCTCTCACGTCCTCTTTGCTGCCTCTTTCCTCCTCCCCCCTTGGAGGTTTGCAGATAAAAATGAATAGCTTTGCTCCTCTCCCCTCCATAGCATCGTAGCATCATATGTTCACATTAATAACTGCACTACAAAAAAAATCAGGTGATAAATCTCTGTTGCTCTTGCAGTGTGACACTCTTTACCTAGATTCGAATCAACAAAAGTTTGTGTTTATATTCAATGAGGAGCAATCCCATTGTTGTATAGATGGGGGCTGGGATAAGCGAGTTACCCTCTTAATGGGGAGCAGTGAATTGTAGAGTCGCACCAACCAGCAGCGAAGAGAGAAAGGCTGGTGAAGAGTGGCTGCACAGCTGAAGCTGCAGCATCTCCTTCCCAAGAAGGTGCTGCCAAGTCAAGCAGTGGTCATAGGGCCATAGAGGTGGACCCACCAGAGTGGGATCTCTCTTTTGTTCTGCCTCCTGTTCAACCTGAGGCTCCCAAAGGCAGACCTCCCATGTGGCTCCAGGATTGCAGTTGTTGACTTCCCCACCCACTCACTCCCAGTAGTAAGATGTCTTGCAGTGGCAGAAGTAGTTGCCAGTTAATGGGGCTGGGAAGGAATTTTACTTGCATTCCAATTGGCAAAGACTGTGCAAAATTAATTCCATCAGAAATAAATTGATATGGACTATCAGCAAATTATTTGTGGATGCTTCATTTTATCATGGTTGTCACAGACTACGTAGGCATGATAGGCATTGGGCTGGATCCATTGGTGAGGGGGAGCAGGATTGGGCTCCCTGCTCCCCCATGATGAGGATTCCCATAAGGGATCTCAGGGACGTGGCACCAAGGCCAGAACACCATGGTGGCTGCGAGCTGGCCACGCCTGGGATGGTGGAAAGAGGTTCAGATTAGTGGTCCATGCCATGGTATGGCCCTGGCCCTGCCATCCACCACCAGTGCCCCTAGCATGCAGGCCAGGAAGGGGAATTGGTCAGCAGGCAGGCTGGCTGATTACAGGATCCATGCCCTATGCCGCCACTAAGCCTATTCAACTATTTTCCTAATGTTATTATTCATCAAACATTCTTAAACAAAGTAAATGTCTGTCAGGTGATTGCAACCTGCCCCGATCAACCTAGTAGTTATAGAAACCTGAAGCATCACACACACTCCATGAATGATGGAGGACAGTTGCACAACAAAAGCCTTGTCTGAAGGCATCCAATGTCTTTTTTCTCTCCTCAAGAAAGGGTTAGTTGAACTTAGAAATGTTTCTTTTCCATATAAAGAAAGTTTATACAACACTCTGAAAACTTTGGGTCAAAATGTGATAAATTCAGAAGAATGAACAAAAATAACCAGGTGTTCGGTCTCTGTGAGTTTGCACATGTGATCTTGCTTTTCCAGAAACTTTTCTGTTTTTTTCATTCTCTTGAAAAACTTCAAGTAAGTGGGTGTCTGCTTACTTCTGTGGAGTGACTAATAGGTTAAAAATCCTCTTTTGTTTCCTTGCTGAACAGAACAAATTAAAGGTAATAGAATCAGGAGACAAGGTATATGGAGAAGGAGGTTTGGCTATTGTTTGAGAAAGTAGCAGTGGTAGCAAAGAACTACCAATGAACAACCTTACAATGGTAATTTTACCTGACTTGAATACTGTAATTATTATTATTATTATTATTATTATTATTATTATTATTATTATTATTATTTCTTACCCGCCTCTCCATTTTGAAAGAGGCAGGGAACAGCAGTAAGTATAAAATACATAAAATACTGATAAAAAGATAGTCTACATTGTTAAAACATCCTTAAAAACATCCTAAAAGTATACTAAAAACATCCTAAAAGCATCCTAAAATTCCACTGGACAGGCCTGCCGGATGGTCTCAAGAGTCCAACTATTTCTATTCACAAGGGTTAATCCTTATTTTTTGGTACCTATCTGTAGTATTATTCTGGATACTTTCAGATGATTGGGCTACTACTTAGTGCAACTAATCAAAAGACACTGTGCAGCTATTCCATTACTTAAGAGATTGTGGGGGGGGAGGTGTGTGGAAATGGTGGAAAAACAATGACTAAAATCAGAACAATTGTGAGATTGATAATACAATCCTATAAATATTTACTGAGTGGGCTCAGTGGACTTTACTCCCTGTGTTTAGAATTGGTGTCTGAAAGGCCTGTTAAACATTCTTATAGTTTTTGAAGAAAATTAACTGTTAATGGTCAGATTGATGACACTCCCTCCTTTGACGCCAGTGAAATATATAGGCTGCTACAGAGGAAATGTATACAAAAAAGCTGCTGGAGAAGGACATAAGGCATCAAGACACTCAGGCCTTTGCTAGACCTACCTTTAAATCCGTGTGGGAAGAGGGATGAGCCCGTGATTCAAGTAGCACGGGCTGTCACCCCACTCTAAATGTCAGATGTGACTGGCTAAAGGAAAGCCCTGTCGCATCCGCCATTTTTTTCTTAAAGGGCCAGGTGCACAGGCGCACACGATCGACCAAAGTGAGTTAAAGAAAAGGTTTCCCCGCTCCCCCACCCTGCCCCCGATCTCCCCCCCCGCCATGATCTCCCCCCCGCTGTGATCTCCCCCACCTGCCGCAATCTCCCCCCCGGCCACAATCTCTCCCCTTGTCCCAATGGGCACAGTGCTCCTGAGGAGTGCTGTGCCCCATCTGCCGCTTTTCCCGGCTACTCATAAGTAATTGCAGTAGCCAGGAAAAGCAGAGGAACAGTCTACACGCTCGCAGTCTCGGGCTCAGCCCAAGGCAGCGGGAAATATCGGGCTACAACTGGAGCCCATTACCACGGGGCAGGGGAGGGTTGACCCCTGCCTTTGCCCGGGATACCCTGTGTGTCATCTGGATGCACAGGGGCGAGCCCAGAGTTCACCCCGGGCTAATCCGTGGTCTAGCAAAGGCCATATACACATTGACCAGGTTGAGATGACAGATGTGAGTTTAACGTGGGTTATTGCATATGCAACCCTGCTCAGGGTTTGTTGTATTGTGCAACCTGACAAGTGTGGGCTATGCAAGGGTTAAATAATCCTCACATAGCCCTAAAACAGACCATGGGTTATGTGAGAGTTGTTTAACCCTCACTTAACCCATGCTCACAGGTTTTGCACGGCATGACAACTACTGAGCGATGATTGCTTATTCAAAATGGCAACCATATGGGCTGTAGCCCACAGTGGGCTGTTGTGTTGTGTGAACAGCCTCTCTCCTCTCTCTCTCTCTCTCTCTCTCTCTCTCTCTCTCTCTCTCACACACACACACACACACACACACACACACACACACAGGTAGTTATCTTATCTCTGAATAATAATGGAGTGTGGGGTGGTGGAAGATTCTAGGACCATTAACTCTTAGCTACAGTATGTAAAAGACTATAGGTGGAGTGGATAATTCGTCAAAAACTGGGAGCTGTGAATGACTGGGGCTTATGGATTTTAGGCCCCTTTGCTCCAATCATTCAAGTACTGGAACAGTTGTTGTAGATATGAAATGCTGAATATGACATTTTGCTTAGGAATTGTGAGACCCTGAAAGTGAATTCCTCCAGGACCTCCAAAAGAAATGTATATGCATAAATAGTATGTCCCTTACCATGACAGTACATACACATGCATAAATATATCCACATTAATTTTGCAAGCATATTGCAAATCTCAGAGATTTTTGGGTTTAGTGTAGTGTGAAAAGACAGAAATCGTGAATGTAGTGCCAACTACTCTTTCTTCCCCTTTTTAGTGCATTAACTGCTAGTAATAATAATTTATACTTTCTACAAGTAAATTACAGTGTAAATGAGCAAAGCATTCCATATCACTGCCTGTTGTGGCTGATGGCATGGTTTATTCCCAAAGTTACATCTGTTTTGTTGTGTTTCATCAGAAATATAGTCTGTGTTTGAACTTCTGCCTCTCAGCTGTCCCTCATTCACTAAACTCCTGCCACCTCCCCAAGAGCTGAGAGTAACATTTTGCAAAGGCATTTTAAAAACGAAGGCAAATAGATTATAACAGACGATTGTAAATGTGTTATAATATCAAAAGACAATAAAAAAAATAGTTCTAAAAAGGAAAGCAATTCTGAGATGTTTCGAACAGTACAAGCTGGGATCAAAACTACTAGCCTAGGCATGCATAAGTAGAATGCTTACTTTTCTTTTTCCGTGAAGAGCTGACCTCCCATGCCATATCATGAACTGCTTTTCAAAATATCATCAGCTTCAAAAGCAGTTTGACCTGTGATAAGAGTAGAAAGCTGCATTAAAACACAATGGTGGCAGCATTAAAACAGTCAGCAAAAGCAGCTGGTCACCGGCTTAAAAAAAACTTCTGAAGGACTTTACCTGGTGGTGAAAGGCATAAAGAAATGGAACATGATAAGCTTCCATTGGGGGACTATTCTATAGGAATGAGCGCTGTGGCGTTACTGCCATAATGAGAATCCCCCTTCTCTAAGGCCTTTCTCACCCCAGCAGGAACCACCTTCTCTCTCACACACTGGGGGATATTAAACCATGAAAGCAGTATGAAAGCGGTATATAAAAGGCAGGAGCCACACGACTCCTTTATAGAAGTATTGAAGTGGATTGACAACGGTTGTCATGGGTCCCAACCGTGGTTAGTACACTTCAATGCCATTATAAAGCAGTAGTGTATATTCTGCTACAGACTTTATTCTATAACTTTATTTATTTATTTATTTATTTCATTTTTATACCACCCAATAGCCGAAGCTCTCTGAGCGGTTCACAAAAATTAAAACCATGAAAAGCATAATAAAACAACCAAGAGTCTAAAAACACAATACAAAATAGAATATAACCTTGTAATGTTATCTTTATTACCTCCCTCTTACATAGCCAAGAGCAGAAGGCATAGGATTTTATAAACAAAGGAACTGTTATTAATTATAGTAATAAGTAATTGAATAATAATAATGGCTCTATCAATATATATTCCCTCATACACAATATTCTAGATCACACTCTCAAACAATCCCTGAACAATCACCACAGACTCTCTCTCTCAATCCCAAAATCATATTCCTGACTCTGGCCCTTTCTTACACCTTCTGGTGTTCTGGGAGGAAGGGGGGGGGAGGCTCTTGCGATATCCTGATCGCAAGAGCCTCCCCCAGCATGCACACGTGGTGACAACAACCCAGGAGGAAGCAGAGACTTCACGGGTGCTGGGTTCCCCCCCCCCGAGTGAGGCCAGTCGCACAAGAGCGAGGCGCCGCTCCAGCGAAAATGTGAGTTTTTTTTAAAAAAAATAAAAAACCTGAAACTGCCCCCCAAACCCTCTCTCTGCCATCCCAGGGGGTAGCGAAATTGCTGCCACCCCCTGCCCTGATGTGCACGTAGCCATACGGCACAGCTCTGTGCCCATTTCTGGTGCTGTGCTTACTCGCAGGTAAGCATGGCACCAGGTGGGACGGCCACCCACACCTCCCACAGTCTCAGAATGATCCCGAGATGGCAGAAATAATTGGGTTTTCCCAGGGTTTCTTTATCCTTGAGAAAACCCGTGCCCATCCTCCCCTGACCCAGGGAGTCCCTGTGCATCATTTGGATGCAAAGGGACTCAGCTGTGACCAGCCCTAACTATTGTGCTGGTGGAGACACTGCCTCTGTCTCACCACAAACATAACTCTGATCTTATCCCTCATTCCTAGTCCCTTCTCTGACTCACAGCACACCACACTGTTTATATAGCACAGCACACACAGTTCACCACCCCTTCACTCACTCTGCCAATCATCACACATATGCAAACCCACCATTCCTCCTGTTACTCATCTCTCTTCCTCTCACACCATAGAAATACCCTAAAAACAGAGATCTAACAGGAATACATAACTATAACCCCAAGTTCATTATTTATAAATGTGTAACGTCACAGGTGCTAATACAGAAAAGCCCCTGCTTAGTGCATAAAACAATGTCACTTCACATACAGATAGTACCTGGAACAGAACATCCAGCACATTGATTCATACGGGGGGGGGGGGGGGGATACTCTCTGAGATACATATGTATTTATTTTTCTAGATTTATATTCCATACTAGTTTCAACACCATGGTATTTCCAGGGTGATTCATATCTATGAATGCAAAATAATTCATTTCCACCTGTGGGATGTTTGTATTTTTCTGTCCAAATATCTGTCCAGACAGAGGTCCAGACATTTAAGGTCCAGAGAGTAGAACTACATTAGGTAGGTGTGCAACATCAGAGCCTTTCTAATCACAAAAGCGATTAACTCAATAATTTCCTAAAAAAGAGAAATACTTGTATGATCAAAGTGCCATGCATTAAAATTCACAACGTCCCACTGTAATTTTTTTTTTTTTTTGTAATGACTCATGCACTTAACGGTTTAACAATATTCTGGTTGCTAGGGGACATGTAATCAGTGTGACATCGAAAGTTCCTGTTAAAAAGAATTTTAGGTTTTGGAATGTAAGGAACAAAGCTTCACATTTATTACCTTCATAAATACCCCTCTTAGTATTTAATTATGCAAAGCAGTTTGACATTTTAAAAGTTTTCAAGAAAAATGGGTCTTTAGAGTTCACAGTCTCCATCTGATATGATATATAAACTTTCCATTTTGTGAACAATCCTCCAGCTCTTTCTTCTTTTTTTGCAATATGAAAGTTTCTTTGCTGAATTTCCCAGACTTGGGCTTTTTCTTAATTTTACTACAAGGCCACCCTTGCATACAATAAGATTTTCCAGCATCACAGATGGTTGGGGCAAAATCCAAAGTGTTGGTCTTAACCTTTAAAGCCCTAAACAGCTTAGGACCTGGGTGTCTAAGGGACTCTCTCTCTCTCTCTCTCTCTCTCTCTCTCTCTCTCTCTCTCTCTCTCTCTCTCTCTGAACCTCCATGAGTATTAAGATCTGCAGAAGAGGCCCTTTTGAGGGTGCCACTATCCGCAGACGCCCATTTGAAAAGGCTTTCTCCTGTGTTTCCTCTAAACTATGGAATGCGCTCTCTCGAGAACTACAAATGGTCCCCACTCTCTTGGGGCCTTCCTAGACCTACCTCAGAATCCGTGTGGGAGGAGCATCCAGCCCGCGCTAGAAGTAGCACGGGCTGTCACTCCTTTCCACATGTCAGACGTGACGGGGAAAGGAAAGCCCCGTCGCGTCCTCCATTTATAAAAAAAAGTTAAAGGGGCCATGTGCGCAGGAGCGCATCAAAGAAAAGGTAAGTCGTTTTTTAAAAAAATTAAGGGTTCCCCGCTCCCCCTGCTCCCGATTTTCCCCCGCCCCCGATTTCCCCCCATAATATCTGATGCCCCCCTGCTCGCCCCCCGCTCACCCATCCGCTCACCGCCCCCGCTCACCATGTCCGATGCCCCTTCCACCACCACCCCGGCCGTGATCTCCCCACCCTGGCTCCGCTCTTCCTCCCCATTTCTCCTGCCGGGTCCGCTCTCCCCCCGACCCCCATCTCTCACCCCCCCCGTGATTCCCTCACCCCCAGCCCGATGGGCACAGCGCTCCTATGGAGCACAGCTTCTCCCGGCTACTCGCGAGTAAGCCGTGTAGCCAGGAAAAGCCGCGGAACCAGCTAAACTTTCTGCAGCCCCGGCCTTAGTCCGGGGCTGCGGAAAAACCGGGCCACAAGTGGATCCGGTTAACCCGGGTCAAGGGAAGGTTTAGCCCGGGTTTCAGCCCAGGCTAAACCCTCATCTAGCAACGGCCTTGGTCTTTAGAAAGGGTGTAAAGACGAAGCTAAAATCCTGAGTGGATTCTCCATCTCACTGATATCAGAGCCACCAACCTTCAGTGCTGCTTCATCAGATCCAAGGCCAAAGAAAGTTTTAAAACTTGTAAGTATAAAACGTCTGTTTGTCCAATGTCAGAGACAGTAAGCCTATATACACCAGTTTCTGGGGAACATGGGTGGGAGGATGCTGTTGCAAAGTGTCTTGCTCGTGGGTCTCTGGTCAACAGCTGGTTGGACACTGTGTGAGCAGAATGCTGGACTAGATGGACCCTGTCTTAAAATATTAATCTATCTCATAGTTTCTTCAATGTCCTCAAAGAGGCACCACCAATACTGATGTTTTGAATATGCAAAGGATTTACCTTTAATTAATTAATTTGTTAAATGGCAGGTGACTGGTTACAAAAAAAATCTCTTTATTCAATCAATAGTCCTAGCTACATATATCTGTAGCACTTTTATTATGGGCATTGGCTTCTCTTCTCATAGGCCAGATCTACACCAAGCAGGATACAGCACTATGAAAGTGGTATGGAGGCAGGAGCCACACTATTGATTTATAAAGAGCCGGCGCTACCATTAGGCCAACTAAGCAGCTGCCTAGGGTGCAGACCTCAGAGGGGCGCAGTACTGACCTTTAAGGGTCACAGTTTTATACAAATTAGCAAAGTGAGATTTTGATGTGCCTGAAATTGAAACTTTTATGAGACATTTTTAACTCTGTTTGTCTGGTTTTCGTTTGTTTCTCTGTCTGACTGTAGGCAAAATAATGTGTTAACATGGTGAGTTGGTTACACCAAGTAACCTTAAATATATATACTTAAAGGTGTGTGAAGCAAAAGGTTTTAACGTTGTGTTGCCAATGGCAGAGGTATACATTATACCGGGTGCCCTTTAATTCTAAATGATTTGTGTGCCAAAATATTTTCTTTTGGATTTGCGAAAGATAATAAAAAATTGATTATTACTTATTCTTGCAATTTAAAATAAATCTAGCAGTTTCAAGTTTTGTGCTTTTTATTTTTTCTACAAAACATCTGTTCTTAAAAATCTTAAGTTGGCAATTTTTGGGTGGGTGGGTGGGTGTGCACGCAAGTAGCTCGCCTTGCCTAGGGCACAAAATAGTCTGGCACCGGCTCTGGCTTTATAGCAGTATTGAAGTGCACTGACAACTGTTGGGGCCCATGACACATATTCTGCTTGGTGTAGATGTGTCACGGGGCCCCAACAGTCGTCAGTGCACTTCAATACCACTATAAAGCAGTAGTGTAGATCCTGCCATAATGTTACAAGTTGTAATCAGTATTGAAACATTAATTTTAAAATGATAAAAATTGATCCTGCCTGGGGGGAAAAGTAACCATTCATTGGATACATGAGTAATGTCAAGTTGTTCTGGGCAGACAAAGAATGTGTGTCAGTAGTAGGTGTCTTTCAGGTCTATTAGTTAAACACAATTTGAGCTGGAACACAGTAACCCCCTATTGTGATTTTAAAATCATTCTTTACTAGAGACTATTTTACCCTAGAGCAAATAGTGATCTCACAAAGGAAACAAAAGATCATTCAATCAGTTATAATTATTCATATCAGAACATTTTTTAACTGGAAACAAGTAATTTTCTATTGGAATCACAAATAACTGTGTACAATGTCTTTTCTTGAGGACAGTTACCTTCCATAGCCATTTCGTAGAATCTACCTCAGAAGATAAATATAAATTATATCCAAGAGCTTTTCTACTCAAAGCTGTTAGTTGCTGTATCTACTTTTAGTTTTGCCATGGAGCTGAGATGCAAGCTATACACAAAGACCTTTTCCTTTCCTGCTTTTCTGCTACATAACCTCTTGTTGTTTATTCGTTCAGTCACTTCCGACTCTTCGTGACTTCATGGACCAGCCCACGCCAGAGCTTTCTGTCGGCTGTCGCCACCCCTGACTCCCCCAAGGTCAAGTCTGTCACCTCCAGAATATCATCCATCCATCTTGCCCTTGGTCAGCCTCTCTTCCTTTTGCCTTCCACTTTCCCTAGCATCAGCCTCTTCTCCAGGGTATCCTGTCTTCTCATTATGCAGCCAAAGTACTTCAGTTTTGCCTTTAATACCATTCCATCAAGTGAGCAGTCTGGCTTTATTTCCTGGAGTATGGACTGGTTTGATCTTCTTGCAGTCCAAGGCACTCTCAGAATTTTCCTCCAACACCACAGTTCAAAAGCATCTATCTTCCTTCGCTCAGCTTTCCTTATGGTCCAGCTCTCGCAGCCATAGGTTACGTCCCAAAGAAAAAGAAAACCAAGAAGGCAAGATGGCTGTCTGCTGAGACACTGGAAGTAGCCCAAGAAAGAAGGAAAGCAAAAGGCAATGATAGGGGGAGATATGCCCAATTAAATGCAAAATTCCAGAGGTTAACCAGAAGAGATAAGGAATTATTTTTAAACAAGCAATGTGCGGAAGTGGAAGAAGACAATAGAATAGGAAGGACAAGAGACCTCTTCCAGAAAATTAGAAACATCAGAGGTAAATTTCAGGCAAAAAATGGGTATGATCAAAAGCAAAGATGGCAAGGACCTAACAGAAACAGAAGAGATCAAGAAAAGGTGGCAAGAATACACGGAAGATCTGTATAGGAAGGACAATAATATCGTGGATAGCTCAGACGGTGTGGTCAGTGAGTTAGAGCCAAACATCCTGAAGAGTGAGGTTGAATGGGCCTTAAGAAGCATTGCTAATAACAAGGCAGCAGGAGGCGCTGGTATCCCAGCTGAACTGTTTAAAATATTGCAAGATGATGCTGTCAAGGTGATGCATGCCATATGCCAGCAAATTTGGAAAACACAAGAATGGCCATCAGACTGGAAAAAATCAACTTATATCCCCATACCAAAAAAGGGAAATATTAAAGAATGTTCAAACTATCGGACAGTGGCACTTATTTCACATGCCAGCAAGGTAATGCTCAAGATCCTGCAAGGTAGACTCCAGCAATTCATGGAGTGAGAATTGCCAGATGTACAAGCTGGGTTTAGAAAAGGCAGAGGAACTAGAGACCAAATTGCCAATATCCGCTGGATAATGGAGAAAGCCAGGGAATTCCAGAAAAACATCTATTTCTGTTTTATTGACTATTCTAAAGCCTTTGACTGTGTGGATCATAACAAACTGTGGCAAGTTCTTGGTGGTATGGGGATACCAAGTCATCTTGTCTGTCTCCTGAGGAATCTGTATAACGAACAAGTAGCAACGGTAAGAACAGACCACGGAACAACGGACTGGTTTAAGATTGGGAAAGGAGTACGGCAGGGTTGTATACTCTCACCTTACCTATTCAACTTGTATACAGAACACATCATGCGACGTGCTGGGCTTGATGAATCCAAGGCTGGAGTTAAAATCGCAGGAAGAAACATTAACAATCTCAGATATGCAGATGACACCACATTGATGGCTGAAAGCGAGGAGGAGCTGAGGAGCCTTATGACATAACCTCTGGGTTAGCACAAATACTCAAGTAGTTCTTTCATTTTCAGAAATAATACCCAATTTTCCACACTCTAAAAAAACACTGGAAAGTGCTTCTAAAAAACAGACGTGAGACTGGAGGATCACAATTTCATCTAAAGAACCTGTGAACAACCCTGGGTAAGGAATTACAAGCACACAATAAATGCCTTGGGTAGCAAAGCTCCAAATCTGAAAGTTTCTCTCTCCCATATAGCTAAATCACAGTTGCCAATTTAAGTACAATGACTTTGGAGTAAGCCCCATTGAACTCAATGGGACATACTTCTGAATAAACATGCATAGGATTGGGCTGCTGCGCACTCAGGGAAAACAGACATTTGTTTCTTACTGTGAGTGTCTGTCCTCAGAGCCTCAGAATGGCATCTCCCTCCGGATCTCATAGGCAGCATAAAAAGTTGCTTCGTTATTGGGAGGAGCTGCCTCCCCTCCCAGACCGGCTCTGCTTACTGAGCTAAATGGTCGAGCTGACCCAGAGCTCTTAGAAGCCCAGCTGTTATGACTTTTCTTAGAGTTTTGCCCTTTCTCATTTGTTTGTTTCTTTTTCTCTCTCCTAGCAAGGATACATTATTGTCCTCTTCTCCATTTCCCTTTTATCTATCCTGAATCTCCCACCAATCAGCTTCATGGGATGATCTTGTGTTCTAATGTAAAAGGGAGAGGGAGAAAAATGTCTCCCTATCCACATTCTCCACACGATGCATAATTTTGTATACATCTATCATGTCTCCCCTTACCATTTATTCCTACTTTCTGCTTTCTGTTTTTTAACCAGTTACTGATCCATAAGAGGACCTCTCTTGTTATTCCATGACTGCTAAGAATGCTCAGGAGACTTTGGTGAGGGACTTTATCAAAAGCCTTTTCGAAGTCCAAGTAAACAATGTCCACCAGATCACATGTTTATTGACACTCACAAAGAGCTGTAAAAGGTTAGTGAGACAGGACTTACTTTTGCAGAAGCCATGTTGATTCTTTTTCAGCAGAACTTGTCCTTCTAAATGCATATTAAATCTGTCTTTAATCATGCTTTCAACCAAATTACCCAGAACAGAAGTTAAGCAAACCAATCCCAGTGTCCCCTTAAAAGCTGATCCAGAAGGCTACAGGACATCCTGGAACAGTGTGGGAAGTAAGTGTGCCTCCAGGGAAAGGGACAAGTCACAAAAATATCCCTCTCTCTTCCTTCAGAGGATGGCTCCGTTGGATCTGAATCCCTTCCATTAATGGGTGGGATTCTCTGAATCTAATCCATTATGGAATTTATTTATTTATTTTACCCGTCAGGCTAGAAAGAACTCAGTAAAGAGCTGGAGGTACTTCTTCAGTGCTGGAAATAGCTTTTTCTTTAATATGTATTCTGATCTGAGAATAATTTGCCAGCTACAGAACAAAGGGGTAAAGGGCAGATGCATAAAGAAAAGGCCCCGTAGAGGAATGTCTACCATTCAGATGTTAGATGCCTTGACCATGTGACTAGCTTTATAGCTCCTTCTGACAAAGCTTGAGTTCTTTTTTCCACTTTAATCTGCATGTTATATGATATGCAGTTCAATCCTCAGCAGTAAGCTGACCCACTGTGATCCTCAGGGAACTCAGTTTTTCCGTTTTTCACAGTACTTCATACGGTGGCCCTGAAAGCTGAAAGAAATACCCAGCGGCGTCTCTCAATTGATTTATTTGTTCATCCATTCATGACATCCATTAGAAACCTTTCAAAACATGCTATTTTCCCAAATAAATGTAAAATAAATAAATGTAAAACATATAACCATGTTAAAAAAATTAAAACACAACAAGAATGAGCAGAGAAACAATAACATCAGGCAATGTCATTCAATTGAATTATGTTTCAGCCGGGCAAGATCTGAAACAGGGCCACTAAGAACAAATACAAGTGCAATCATCCCTCTCCATTAAAAGCTGTCTGAAATAAATATGATTTTAGGGCCCAAATTTGGGTGACTGTTGCAGGTGCCTGAATTTGTTTAAACAAAATCATCTTTCCATTAAAAAAAGAGAAGAAGATGTGAAGAGATGGTTATATATTGGGCGGTATAAAAATGTAATAAATAAATAAATAAATAAATAAATATGCGCTAACGCTGCCCTTTAAAAAGAAAAAAAAAGTTTCCCTTAGGAGTGAATTGGCTTGACCAGAACCTACTTGGCAGTCTTGTCCAGTCAATTTTTCTGCTTTGCTTAGTCGTATGAGATTACGACAGTATGTCCAAACTGTATGTCTGGGCATACTAGTGCTCTGTGCTCTGACCCATACATTAATTTTAAAAATTAATGTTTCCTATGGGTTTAAGTACCCCACATAAAGGAGACTGCCTGCTGTATCTCTGCATGATTCACTGTTCTTGCCTTCTTCCAACTTACCTCCATTTGGAAGCAGGAAATTCTGCCATATCTGTACATCAGTTGTGTCTTGATCATTCAGTCACTGCTCATACAGAGATGGAGAACTTCCTGCCCTTGGAAGAAGCATGCCCTAAGCAGTGACTATTGCAGAAACATAGGAGATGAGCTTCCCTGACAGCAGGTATTTCTTAGAGTTGAGTTGCACACACTAAGGCCTTAGCTAGACCTAAGGATTATCCCAGGCAAATGGAGGGGTCGTCCCTGCCTGCTGCCGGGATCCCCTGTGTGTCATTTGCATGCACAGGGATGATCCCGGGACAATCCCGGGATATAGGCCTGGTCTAGCCATGGCTTAAGAGTAAACTGTGATGGGCTCTTCCAACCACTGGAATAGTTATCAAGTTACCAAAAAGCTAGACAGGGGCTAACGCCACATAGCTATAAAGAGGAGGTCACTTCCATTCCTCCAGATAAATAATCCTCTGTACAGAGACTTTGCCATTGTGTTTTCATGCCAGGCAGGCAGGCTATTGGTTATTCATTCAATGAGTGACCAAGGTACTGTACAAAAGTGTGAGCATAAAACATTTCCCTGGCTGCATTCACAATCTAAAAAAAGAAAAAGGATACATAATAGAAAAGATTGGCAGAAAGAAAGGGAAGGGAGCAAAATTATGTAGATAATATTCCAGGCACTGTCATAATTGGTAGACGACAAAAGCAAATAATATTCCAGGTTTAGTGGATTTTATCTGGAACTGATTTCTAAATTTAATTCCACAATAATTCTCTACATAATGAACTATAAAGTTTGGCCTTTTTTCAAATTTGATCATCATCATCATCATTATCATCGTCATCTATCCTGCTTCCCCCCCCCCTCTAATATGGACTCCAATGGTCCTCCTGCTCTCCATTTTATCCTTACAACAATCCTGTGAGGTAGGTTAGGCAGAGAGTCATTGGAGTTGTTCACATAATGTGACAGCCCAACGTGGGTTATTTAACCTATAGTGAGGCTGCAGTGTGTGCATGGTGCAAGTACCTGCCATGCAAGCCCCAGTCAGGTGTTGTTATGTTGTGCAAATCCAGTGATTGTGGGGTTTGTGAGGGTTAAATAACCCTTGCATAACCCATGGTCTTAGGGTCTATGAGAGTTATTTAACTCTCACTTAACTCACGCTCAACGAGTTCGCACAACAAAACAACCTGCAAATTGAGGGCTCCATCACACCTACTTTCTCCCCCTGGTTTGCCTCTGCAATTTCTAGCTCTCTTTCATTTGCACATCAAGCTAATAACCCCTTTCACGTCATTTGTGGTATTGTGCTATACTGATGAAATTTCCCTTTCGCTTATTTGCTCTTCCATTCCATCCCACCCTGCCTCACCCCCACCCCTTCTCCTTCTGCATACAGTTCATTGGTTGCAACATTGAGATGGGAATAGGCTCCTTCCCCCACTCCCCCCACTCTGTCTTTGTTGTCTAGCAATTTACCAATTTAACATTTCATTGGCTGGGCTCCATTTCTGCAGGAAATGAGAGTGGATTTGGAGCAGTAAAAGTCCATTCAACTGACTCAGCATAAGTCCATTGGTTTGACATGGTGCTGGAGGAGGAGAATCAGCCCACCTTCCCCTTTCGTCAGCAAGCTCTCCCTTCAAAGCACATACCCCCAACAAAGGAAATAGTGAGAGGACAGCACTACACAGGGCTGAAAGGTGCTTTAATTCCATTTGGGGGAAATAATCCAGACTTTCCCCACTCTAGGAAAATACAGAAAAGGGAGGGGAAGAGGCAGGGTGTCTGCAGGACAGGCACAACAACATCTGAGTGTTGTGCTGCAAAACCACAAATCAGGCATAACTAGAGTGTGATAAAACACTGGTGTGATGGAGCCTTTAACCTGGCAGGCACTGCACATGTCATCTGCACCAGGTTAGTGACTTACCCAAAATCACCCTGTGAACTTCTTGGCCTGAGTGTAGACTAGAAGTGGGATCTCCCAAGTTCCAGTCTAACAGTGTCATGACTATACCACACTGGCTCTCACTGGTTATTCTTCTCTCTTGTTCCATTCTATCTCTGTCTCTTTTTTCCTTTAATGTGTAATTGTTGGTTACAGTGGGGTGGGGGTGGGTTGTGCACTGGGACCATGTTGTCAACAATTCCCCATGTTTAAGTCTTTAATTGCTTCTCTCAATGTTCTAAAACACATAAAACTTACATTAAAGAAAAAGGAAGTCAGGTTCTAGTAGAAACTGTGCATGCTACTAGATGGACATCTCCAAGCACTACCAATCAAAAGACATTGTGCAACTATCCTGTTTTTACCTCCTGAACAGGTGTGTGTGTGTGTAAAGTAAAGAATACAGAAGCCACTCTGGGAAAACACGAGAAGGTTACAAATGGAAGACATTGTCCTTTTGATTTCCCATCAATAACATTCTGTGAATGAGGTAGGGCAATTGCAGAATAAAAGCCATGTCTGGAAGCACCCTAAGCTTGGAGATACAGATTCTTCATAGAGTGGACAGAACGATCATTATTTTTCTTTTGACCTACTATCATCTTTGGTCAAACTGATTTTTCTCCCAATGTGCAGCAGCATTGTCCCCAACAGGAAAGAGAGATCTTTCAGTTAATGTGCAAAAGATTTTTTATATATCCTGTCTACCTGAAATGAGTTTGAACATAGCTGCTGCACTAGCACAACCTTTTAAAAAACAACAACACCTCATTTAATGTTTGCTCTGCAGTTAGCTCATGGTTTTTAAACAGGAAGTAAACTTTAGGTGCGGTGGTTTCCTCAGCTTGTCATAGCTAATGTATAGGGCTGTATTCACTGTGCTGAACAGCAGAAAACCGCCTCCCTGAAGAGGTTGCGTTGTTGCAAGTGCTAAATGGTTCTTTGTGCACCTTCAAAGGACAATTCAGCTGGAGCTCTCAAAAGCCTGCTAGACATAAAGGATAGAGAAATGAAAAGACACCATGATGGCACTTCAATTAAAATAGTGTCCTGAAAAAAGCATGTCTTTCTGCATTGGGCTTAATCTGCCATATGGCCTGATTTTATTTTATTTTTAAGTACCAAAATGAAGGGCTGTTTTTGATGAGATATTCATATGACCAATCTCTCACTCCTTTGCAGAAATCATGATAACAATCATTAGTACCTGCTTAGAAACGGTAGGTTAGTGATCTTCTTACACACACATGCAACCGCAGAAAGGAAAAGGAGCTGTGTGGTTAAACCCACTACAGGGAAATAGATATAAGGTTACAGTCCTAGATGCACACTTACCTAAGTGCAAGTCCCATTGAATACAATAGGATTTGTATCTGAGTAGACCTACTTAGGATTTTTTACCTGAAAAATCCATTTATTTGTTTAAAACAAAAGGAATAACAACTGAGTACCAGAAGAAACATTGAAACCCCCCATACTTTTTACTTGATAAGATGTAGCATGTCAAATGTATAAACTAAGGCTCTTATGTGGGCCCTTTGAAATTGAAGTTGCAGTGACTAAGCGTTCAAGGTAAACAAAAGGCAGAAAACGGCAATTGATTATATAAAATATGATACAAAATAATGTTGCCAACACTAGAAGAGCAGGAAGAGGATTTCAGTGTCTCGGACAAGGGCTCCCCCTTGTGTTATGTAGCCCACTTTGCAATAAACAGTAGAAACAATGGTATAGAATGCTAGGCTATACTGGCAGTGTAACAAGTCATGGCTAGCTAATTGTAATCTTTTGCTCTAGTTCTTTTAAAATCCCCAAGGGAGTTCTGAAAACCATTTTTGATGTATTTCCATATTTTGCTGCACAAAGGTGTTGTGCATGGCTGTTATATAGCCACTTAGACTGGCACAATCCCACTTAAAGTCCAATTCTCTGCATGTTTACTCAGAAGTCATTCCCACTGTGTTCAGTGTGGGTTCTTCCCAAGAAAGTGTGTTTAGGATAAATCATATTAAGGGTATGATTGTAAGCCTGTTTAGATAGAAAGCCCAGCACTCTGTTCACACAGTAGCCAACCAACTGTTGACCAGGGACCAACAAGGCAGGACATGGTGCACCAGCACCCTCCCACCCATGTTCCCCAGCAACTGGAGTATATAGGACTACTGCCTCTAATACTGGAGGTAGCACATAGCCATCAGGGCTAGTAGCCATTGATAGCCTTCTCCTCCAAGAATTTATCCAACCCCCTATTAAAGCCATCCAAATTGGTGGCCATCACCACATCTTGTGATAGTGAATTCCATAGTTAAACTAAGTGCTATGTGAAGGAGTTCTCCCTTTTACCTGTCCTGAATCACCCACCAATCAGCTTCATGGGATGACAGGACCTTGGGTTCTAGTATTATGGGAGAAGGAGAAAAATGTCTCCTTCTCCCATAAGGGAGGATTGCGCTTTAAATAAGCTTGGTTTTCCTTCTGCTTGTTATGTTCACACATTCACACACAAATACAGTTTTGTTTTGCTTTGTTCCTAAGAAAATGAATGGGTGTGTACATGGTACACACATAAAACCACTCCTGTGGTGGTGTCAGACTAATTATTTCCTTAAGGACAAGCAAACATGCTTGCAAACAGGGCATTTATTGCACCATGGCCCTGCCTCATTCATGTATCAGGGGGTCGAGACAAACACCATCTTCCAGTCGTTACTCTCCCATATTTTTCCACCTCTCCTTCCATCTTTTTCAATTACTGTGGAAAATCCATTCATGAAGAAAAGCTGGAATAGTTGCTCAATACCTTCTGATGATTCATATTAGGACCCCGCCAAGGCTCTCGTTCAGAGAGGTACTTCAACAGATTAGTAGTCTTCATTGTTTTAACAAGCCATATTTGAGACATAAGAAGCATTGCATCATTTAACATTATGGCCATATATATGAAACCAGTCTGCAAGTCAAACCTCATTATTGAGCTGGGGTGATATATTTGCTCGGAAGTAAATTCCATTCCCTAGTTTGTAATTGATACCATGATGCTGCTTCATTTGATTGCTGTTTAAAAAATTGTCATTTATTTATTTATTTTTATTGTACTGGTAATTGTTTATTAACTGAGTATTTTAATAATGATTTTTTCACTGGCATGTAAAACTGCTTAGAAATTTTGTCATATCAAGCAGCACGCAAGTATTATAGAGAAAGAAATTCTATGTATGGTTGTTCCCCTTGGTGCTACAAGTTAGAAGGCATTATGCAGCTATTCTGCTTTTCCTTTTTAACAGTTTTTTTGCAGTAAGAAAAAAAGATGGAAGTGGTGGGGAAACATGGAAAAGTTACAAGTGGAAGATGATGTCTGGACCCCCTGAAAGATTCCATGAAGAAAGCAGGAAGAAGGCAGGACAACGGCTGAATAAAAGCACTTGGCACTAAGTTGAGCCAGCCGGCCTTTCTATTTCTTGTCAGACATTAACCCACATCCAGTATGAAACACTGGAATATTACAGATCCCCAAGTTGCTTTTTTTTTAGTTGCTATCTCTAATTTTTGAGGGGTAAAAGGTAAACATGTTTGAATGCAAGTAGATGGAGCACAACCATTTTTTTCATTCCACTGATGCTGCAATTTAACTAGGTTTATGGTTGTTGTAAGTGATATGTCTTTTGTATGGAGGAGGATTGTTCTTGTTGTATCATTTGTTTTCAGTACTACATGATGTTTAAGTTGCAGTCCTGTAGAAATTATCCTGGAAGTAAGTCCTGTTTCAATGGGGCTAACTTCTGAGTAGACATGTCTGGGATTGCACTGTCAGAACCAAAAACAGCACAATAAATTCATGTTGAATATCCATTATATGTATCTGTTTCTTGATGTATGTACTGTGTAGTAGGAGACCTATTTCACCATTAACATAAGAAAAGCCATACTAGATCAGACCAAAGGCCTATCCAGTCCAGGCCCTTGTCTTATATGACTTCGGTAACACTGTGCCCAGCAGCGCGAGCCGGGGCACAGCTACATGGACGCTCCTTCCCAGCGTCTACATGGGAAGGAGCGCAGTTGAGGGCTTTCCAGCACCAACACCGCTGAGCCCACCCACCTGAGCACCCACAAGGCCGGTCCAGGAGCGCCTGAGAGCATCCGTTCCCCCTCTTCTCTGGTTAGTGGGGTTAAGGGGAAAATGGGGCTGATGTGTTTTGTTTGTTTGTTTAGCTGTAAATGCGAAGGATAACGGGGGGGGGGGAACAAGGGGGAGGAATGGGGTGATCTCTCCCTGGTGGGATTTCCAACCCCCCTTTAAATTTTATTTATTTTTTCTAAACTCCAATCTTAAAAAGTCAGGGTAAGTCCCCGACTTCTTTAGTGCGGAGCTTTGGGGCTTTACTATGGGGTGGCAGCTGCGTCATGTAGATCACCTGTTGCCACTCCGAAGCAATCCAGGGGCAAAGCATCCGTGTGGACCAGCCAGGAATGGAAACGATTATTGGATCTACCTCATTTCTGCCCTGTCCCCACAGCAGTCCAAGGGTAAAAGCCATAATAAATTCTACTTAAGAGTAAACCCATTGAAATTAGTGGGACTTAAGTTAGTTATGACAAACTTAAATTTCAATGGATTTACTCTAAGTAGGACTTACGTTGGATTTTATCCCATGACCCACCAAATGAAGCCTGGTGCAAAAGACACATATTTAGAATTAAATAATTTTGAGCCCAGAATTCTGAGTATCAGAATTCAATGAACTCATGGCTCTAACATACAAAAATCAACTCCTGAATAAGCAGTATAATTTAGGGAAGTTGGCGCAATTTTCTTGCTGCTATTGTTAAATAACTGGGAGTCAGTTTTTATTTTATTTATTTAAAACTTTTCTTGGCTGCTTTTCAGGGCAGAAGTCTTCCCAAGGCGGCTTACAGCCATAAAATACTTAAAAGCAGTTAAAATATTAAAAGTGACAAAACATCAACACAGTCAAATAGGGTTTTGATAGAGTTGTAAGCCTCACTCAGCCTCATGTCAGCCCTGATATCCTCGTTCTGCAATACGCACCTGAATTACGCCATCAGAGCAGAACATATTAACCACACACGCCCCCCAATATCATTTTTCCCACATTAGTAAAGGAAACCGTGAAAAGTGCTTCTATTTTTAAATTATTATTTTTTGAAAAATGGAAGGGAGAAAGGCGCAAGGCCGTACTGTTACCAAATCAGAACTGCAATAATGCTTAGACGTCTCATCCCCGCACCCCACTTTTACCCTGCTAACCGGGCAGGGGGGAACCATGGTATCAAAAGTAAATGGTTCCCAAAGCAAAGGATAGTCGGTTTTGACTTTTTGTGTCTATGTTTTGTTTTGCTTCAAGTGCGAGAGCGCCTTAGGTGATTACAACAGACGCCTGATTTAATTAACGCTTATCCTGTAGGATCTGCATTAGAAATAGAGGCGACGGTGACGCCACTTCTCCCATTTTCATTGTTCTAGGTGTTGCGATGGCGGGCAAGGGTCATGGGATTAAATTTCAGGCGTCCCTGAAGGCACGTCCGCACGTCAGCCGTTGGTGGGCGTAAGGGGTCCTGAGATTTCGAACAAGGGAGCGAGCCAATCGGAGAGGAAGAAAGGGGAGGCGCTCAGTTTGACTTGATGTGAGGCGGCGGAGCGCGAGGATGACGAGCGGGCAGTGAAAGGGGCGGCGGCGATGGCGGCCACAGAGAGCCGTGGGAGAAGGCTGGCGCAGCTGGCGGTGCAGCAGGAGCTCCGGGCTGCCTACGGGATCAAGATCAAGAACCGAGCGGCGAAAGGGAAACCGTCGCGGTCGGCAGCGGCTGGGAATGGAGGGGTGAGTCGAGAGGAGGAGGAGGCCCAGCCCGGCTTTGGGTGGGTGAGTGGGAGGCGGGCAATGAGTGGAAGCAACACGGGCAGGTTAACTTGGAAATACGCGAATACGAGCGTGAGTAGGCAAGGAGCAGCCCTGCGGCTTTTCGTAGCCTTGTTGTGTGCGTCTCTCCCCCTCCCCACCCCACCATGGCGGGATTCTTCCCATGTTTTCCGTTCGCCGCCTGCTAGGAGGCATGAGGCAGCCCTAGAAGCGGGACTCCTACGTAGCGCCCCCCCCCCCCGCTCCACTTCGTGAGGAGACTGAAGAACAAAAACAAAGTTCAGAGCTGAGAAGAGATAGGGGCAATCGTAGGACTCCCCCCCTCCCTGTCTAAACAAGCATACAACTCCCAGCATGCCCCAGCCAGCGAGGCTAGCTGGGGCATGCTGGGAGTTGTAGGACTTTTTTTGTCTATACATACCTACGACTGCGCCCTTGGTTGCCTGATAGGAGTCTGTGACTTGGAGTGGCGGTGCAGAAGCAGCTCCGAGGCTTGTAGTAGTGTACAAACTTCAGGTCCTTATTAACATCGCTCCTGTAGCTGTGGGTAATACGGGATTGGAAACCAGTGGGGCAACTTCAGCCTCATCTTCTTGACAACATGGGGAACTGTTTTATCCCGAGTTGAGCCATTGGACTAGTTCAATGTTCCCTTCACTTCTTTTAATACTTGAGATCCACGTTAGTTGTAGGATCCTCCAGAGCAAATTTTTGGTTTTGGGAGCCTCAGTGGGGATGAGAGAGGCCTTTTGCACGGACGTTGGGTTTCATGTTTTAAAAAACCCACGATTTTTGAGTTAAGAACTACTTGAAGGAAAGCTCATGCAAAAAACAAAACAAAAATGGTCTATGTTCATCAGTCACAGTTTCTCTTTAAGGGCGCTGTCCTATGCAAGTTTTGACAGAAAAAAGCTCCACAATTCCCAGTATTTCCCAGCCAGCATGGGAAACGTTGTAGGACTTCTTTCTAAACCTGCATAGGTATATGCTTGAAGTAACTCCTAAACCTATTCCCTGCTATGTTTTTTTAACTCAACTTTAAAGAACAAATAGAAGGTTCTTGAGGCTGCTAAAGTGAGAGAAACTCAGTAAGCCCTTATAGATGGCATGTATCATATAAATACAAGAACTTCTGCAACTGTTTGTGACAAAACTGAGGCAGAGTAGAGGTAGAGATATTGCACAACTCTTGGGGGTAAAGATAAAATCTTAAATGAGAAGGGATGCATATATCTAAGGATAGGGAATTGTGATTAGATAAGAATGGTATCTGTAGTTTATTGGGGTCAAAAAACACAAAAGTATTTTTTTCATCTTATGAAGCAAGCAGTTGACTACAAAATGTGCACCACACTGTACCAGTTTGGGGATCATCCTATGGCCCCTAGATAGCATCTGAGGGGCAATAGGATAGTTCAGATTCCCAGCTATATCTGAGCTCTACCCCCTCCCTCTCCTCACAGCCAGTGTGAAAAGAACTGCTTTGTCTGAAAAGGGGACATTTTGGTGGGAGATTGTAGAAGCCAGGGTATGAGCTATCCTGGAACCTCCCCAGCCTCCTCTCTTCCTCCGAAACAATTTTGCTAGACGGGCAAAAAAAGCTCATCTAGCAAAAATTCAGGACAGGAAGACTAGGAGGCAAAGATCACTTCTGCTGCTCTTCCCGGCTGGTATATGACGATTGTAAGTTTCCAAGATTGGAGGCTTGCAATAATCACAATAGGGTTGCACCCTTAGAATTCAAGGCGCTACTGCTGTGTGACGCAAGCTATTTAGGAGGCCTGCATTGAATATTTAAGGACAACTCAATTTCTTTTTGTTTTTCAGTTTTTGATTTCTTTTTGATGCTTATTAAAAGTGTATTTTTCTGAAGTGTCATATTTAAATGTTGTGTTTTTCTTAGGGCAAAATCTTTGGAATACCTCTTCATGAATTACCTCATCAGGCTGTGCCTGAATATGGAAGTATACCTTGGTAGGTAAAGCATGTAGTATAGTAAACATTCAACATAATTAGGATCTTCTCTTCACAAATATGCTGACTTTAATTTTGGGTTGTGCATTTTATTTTGGTAGGAATGTGCAGTAAACCTGGGAGAGAGTAATATCCTCATTCAGCTCCTGAACCCCCTCTCAAACACACACCAAGTTTGGGGTGGGGAAAGGTGGCTCTTGTTCATCTTGACGAAGGAGAAGGAGATTGGGACACTGTCTACTGGTCCAAGCATGGGCATACAATAGCATCTTGGTAGAGAGGAGAACTTGTGCCTTTCTAGTAGTACAATATTGAAATTACGTAGCAGTGGAGATGATAAGGAGAAAAGGCAGTAGATGTCTTGGGGGAAAGTGTAGCTTTTTTTGCTTTTGCCAAGTTAACAATGATAAGCAGGTAAGCTGTAGGCTTAGTCTTTTTGACTGATCAAAAGCCACTTTGTTGCCCAGAAGCTGAGGGCAGATGATCAAATTTTGTATTTAAATATGCTTACCATTTGCAATCTGAAGATCATGTTGGCTCATTAAATGTGTCACTGTGTGGTATTTCAGTTTGCAAAGACTGAATTCTTAATACCAGACCCTTTGATTCTTTTTACCTTCAGCTTTTTAGTTGAGGCTTGTAAATACTTGGAAGAACACATTCATACTGAAGGGCTGTTCAGAAAGTCTGGATCATTTGTTCGCTTAAAGACATTAAAGGTACAGTACTACTATTTCCTCGCATTTTGTACAGAAAGTAAAGATAAAATATGCTCTGCCCACAAACCTCTTACAAAGCCAATTGAATTGTTTACATGGTTTATGCAGGTACGCCTTTAAATATCTCAACAGATTGGAGCTTCTTTCAAAAGTCTGTATTGTCTTCCCTTAAGCATATTGTTTTTTCCAGGTGTTTCTTTCAGTGTGACTTTGGCTTACAATGACAATGTCTGCTTTTGCTTTTCTGCTAGAGTAAATTGGACCTAGGTGAAAACTGCCTGTCTACTGCACAGCCATGTGATGTTGCAGGCCTCCTGAAGCAGTTCTTCAGAGAACTGCCAGAGCCCATCCTCCCAAGTGACCTGCACGAAGCTCTCATCAAGGCTCAACAGCTGTGTAGTGAGGAGAAGAATTCTGCAACACTGCTACTCTCATGTCTTATGAATGACAGGGCAACTGATACACTCAGATATTTTTTCAAGTTTCTCAAGAAAGTGTCTCTAAGGTAAGTTGGGGATATCATTGGTGTTGTGCTTGTGATCAGCCCCCTGGAAGAGAACCACCATGGTTGTGAGAATTATATAGTGGATGTGGGTACCCTTGGAAAAATTACATTGCAAACATTTCTGACACTTTGGCTCAATTGGGATCTGATTTAACATTTTCTTACTTGTAAAATTAACATGATGTAAAGTACATGTTGTATAAATCTTTTTTCCAATAGCCCCAAAATTTGATTAGGGAGAGGGGACCAGTGAAGCGCTTTTAATATGGTTTATATTAAGTTATACTTGGAAATGTATTTTATTGGAATACTTGTGAATATATAAATACATGACAAATAGTGTACAGTTCCTTAAATATTTTGCACTTAAAGACAAAATGAAGGCACAGAAAAGCTGTTGACGTACTAATTTTAGCACTTTCAAAGACAGCTGAAAAAGTTAATTTATTAGAACAATAAAGATTACTGTACTGTGCTGATTACAACTCTGAAGTTCCCAATTTGACAGTGCGTTGATACCTATGCATTACATTGCTTATGAACATTATATATCAACTCATATTTAGCAATGTGTTGAAAATATAGTATCAAAAATTGCTCCATTCCACTTCACTACCATTGAGCTACAACTGCAAGCATTTTCTCCTACAACATGCTGTACATGCTCTTTGGCTTCTTGTCTTTTATTTTATTTAGCAATAGGTTTTTTATCTCATCCAAGAGGCTCACAGCACGTAACCATAACATAAATACACCAATAACGAAAAACAATTCAAAATATACAATCTGCACACCTCTCTTCCATCTGTTCCCACACCAATGTGTCTCACGTAGGGGAGTTCTCTAGAATCCCAACCAAGGCCTTCTAAATTTCATGTTTTCACTCTTACATGGGTTTCATTGCACTTATAACAACAAAAGTGAGGCATACCACAGCCAGTGCTTTAGAAACCCTGTTTGTTAAAGCACGCCAGAAAGTTTGTATAAAATGCAGGTCTTCATCAAAGAAAACTAATAATAGATTTAATGACTATAAATTGGACTGTATCCTTGTATTTCTGTCCTCTCACTCAGAATTCCCCCCCATAGCACTTTTATCCTACCTACCCCAATACTTTCCTGAACCCCGCTAACCAGACTGGGAATGTTAAAACAGAGCTTTGGCTATTGGGAGGTATAAAAATGCAATAAAAAACCCTTTCGTCGCCAGCTGAAGACCTTTTTATTCTCCTAGTATTTTAACACTTAATTTTAACTTAAATTTAAATTTTATTGTTTTAACTCTGTATTTTAATTTTATATCAATTTTGCTGTGTGGTTTTTATTCTGGTTGTGCTTTTTATATTGTATTGTGTATTTGTGCTTTTAACCTGTTGATTGTTTTACTGTGATTTTAATTTTTGTGAACCGCCCAGAGAGCTTCGGCTATTGGGCAGTATAGAAATGTAATAAATAAATAAATAAACATCCCACTCCCCAATCCAATGCCCATAAACAGAAATAATTAAACATTGCCATCTATACCATGTTCTTCCTAATTGGCTTCTGCATGGCTTGCTGGTCTTAATGTAGCTGACACTAGCATAACGAAGGAGCTCCTCTAGCTGCACCCACCCAGGCCCTTGATAGACTCTTCAAGAGTGTATCTGCTCTTGAAGCCGTTCACCTCCTTGCCCAAAATAGCAGCAAGCTTGAGAAAATAGAATCTCGTGTAGTCTTTTGTGCTAAGCTGGTTGCAGAAGAGCTACATTAGCTAACCTGTGAACAAGAGCTCTTCAAATGTAGTGCTGATTAGCAATAGAAATTATAACTGAATTAATCTAAAATTATCAATTAAGACTAGATAAATAATATGAAACTTCTGACACTGACCTATTTTTGTATCGCTCTCCCCCTCCCCCCAGATCTGCAGAGAACAAAATGGACAGTAATAACTTGGCAGTAATTTTTGCTCCAAATCTCTTGCAATCGAGTGAACCAGACAAAATGTCAGCTCATACAGAGAGGAAACTTCGTTTACAGGCTGCAGTTCTGCAGACACTTATTGATCATGCAGAAGAAATAGGTAAGCTGGTGTTCAGGGACATGACTTGGGGTATTTCTGTAGTTATACTATTTGAATCATGCACATAATAATTGTTCCCTAATTCAGGACATGTACCAAAGTTGATCCTGGAAAAGATACCTGCTATGCTTGGTATTGATGATCCTGTCACTACTCCTAAACTACAAGACTATGAAGAAAGTGAGATTGCAACTCCTGGTGAACATACAAGAAATAGAGGTCGGAGCATAGGAGGTGAGTACATTTCCCCCTGTAAGTGCTTGTGTTTTTTTTAAAAAAGGAAAACATGGCTCTTATGTGTGCTACTTCTATACCGTTTAATATAATATCCCTAAGCAGTTCACATACATTAAAATAATTCCGATTACAATACAGAACAATGCAATGGGTAATAATAATAATAATAATATATTTATTTGTTACTCGCCTCTCCCTCTGGATTGAGGCGGGGTACAACACAAATGCAAACACCATAAATTACATATAATTGATTAAAACATTTTAAACTAATACATTATTAAAAGCAGCATATTATTAAAAGGCATCTTAAAATTCAACTGGGTAGGAGTAAGATGGAGCAGCATAATTAACTAAGTTACAAGCCAAGGGAAGCCTGAGTGAACAAGTACGTTTTCAGGAGATGTTTGAAACATGCCATGTTGTCTGCCTCCCGAGCTGCATGGGGAAGGGCGCCGCTACCAAGAAGGTATTTTGTGGGCATTTCGTTGGTTTTGGAATGACCAGCAAGGCCTTCTTCGACATCCTCAAACGTCAGCTGGGTATAAATAAGGGGTGGTGGTCTGCTAGATTGATATGTCAGCAGAAAATGAGCTTTTCAAATGGCTAAACTATAACAAAATGAAGTGTGCTTATATTAAACATTGGTGATAAGAATGCTTGATTTTTTTTAAAAAAAATACTATGCTATGTGCATTTGCTTAACTTATATATGCATATTTAGAATGACGATTTTAAATTTGTTCAGTTAAATCTATTTTTACTGTAACTTAGATTCTCTTTGTCAAAGTGCTTTTTGATCTACTTTATCAGACCAAAACATCCAACTAGTTCTAAATATTTCTGTATGACCGGTGGATGCTCAACTTCTTTGAAAGTAACATAATGTCAATCCTCAGTTCAGTTATCTAATGAATGATAACAGATTCCTGTATCCTCCCTGGGGCAACTAATGCAATTTGATTATTTAGCAATAGATCATAAGAGAGTTAGTTGACTTTGAACCCTGAACTATGTCACTTTACTGACATAATTTTCTAACATACTGGACACTACAGTCTGCATATCTAAGAGTAATGTATTTAAGGTTTTGCTACTGCAAGTAGATGGTAAGTATGTGTGCTCGTTCTTCACAAATTCTTTTAAGAGTGGACAGCTGTCTCAAATTTGCTTGTAAATCTTGAGAATAGTGAACTATTGTACCAGAAATGGTTCTAAGTCTGAATTTCCATATCTGAGTTTTGTATACTAGCTGATATGTCCAGCTTGCTTATTATATGTTTTGCTTTTCCCTGAAGTTGTGTTTAAATCATTCTTTTTTGAATAGTATTGAACTGTGTGAAAACTTCTTGCCTATTTTTGTTGGGATCTCAAATTGCTGTAACAAGAAATGGATTTTTTTTAAAAAAATGGGTCAGTTTAACCCATTTTATTGCCTTGGTGGTTAGAGTGAAGGGTGGGGGCTTAAGAAGATTAGATTTTCTAACTACTTTCACAAAAATAAGCAAAGGGGGCTTGTTAAAAGGTGTCATAATACTGTGCATCTCCTGATGGAATATTTTTTTAAAAAACCAAATGGCTAGAGATTTTAGTGAAGTCTTCCTTACTACTGCCATTTTCTAACTCATGGGGATGGCATATATTAAACCAGGAGGGAGGGCCTTGCATAAATACATCTGTGTCAATTCAACACTTGCAGATATCTTACACAGATCTTACACGGATCACCATAGTTCCATCAGCACAACTGGAATGTAGTCGTGCTGAAACAGTGACTGAGTTTGAACCATCACCGGGATAAAAGAACCCGCTGTAGCTTCTCCCCTCACATATGTGACCATCATTTGCATAATTCTTCGTGATGCATTGCGGATTGGCATGTTGTTTGAACGTGGCACAGCAAAGGTGGCTTCATATCTCCCTACAACTCACAGCTTGCAGTAGGCGTTGTAGGGTGGGTACGAAGCCACCCACACTGCAGTGCCAGGAATTACGCAACTGATGTCCACATGCCGGCAGAAGCTATGATGGATTTTTTTTATCCTTGTGATTGTCCAAACAGCCCCAGTAATTTTCTAAGGATCACGTCTACATTGTTTTGCCAAATTGACTTTCGTCTCAGAGATAAAAATTGATGTATTACTAAGAAGCCATCCTTTCTCCTTTTTATAATAATAATAAAAAATCAGAAATGGAACAAGTTAAGGTTCCTTTTAAGCTTCATTGCTTGGTATGTCTTCAATTTCAGATATGGTTAGTGGAGCTCTGAATAAACTTAAATCTAGCAGAACACCCTCCACTACCCCTCAGAGAGAAAGACATGGTAGGTATGGTGCATTTGCATGTAGCACTGCATACCATGTCCTCAGGCTTTGTGCATCATAACAGGCTACCTTATAGCATGTAGGAGATATATAAGCAAGTCTGTAATACTGCTTGCATTCTTCCTTAGGCTTGCTGTTGCATTGATACTAAAGGACTGGATTCTAAAGTTAGAAACTGGGCTGCGTTTTGTTGCTGCATACCAAAGCTTGGGTGCCATTGGTGTAGTATTCAGCTGTCTTAGCTTGGATAAATGCTTCTTCAGAAACATTACTCTTCCCCTAAATTTCCCAATGAGAGCTTCCCTCTTATTGCAAATGGTGCATGGCTTTAAATGCTTTTCAAGGATTGATTAGAAGTTTCTGGAAATTATGGACATAGTTTCTTTTAAGGACAAGCAATAGGGGACAAAATAGTAAAATAGGAATATTTTCTGTATTTGCTGCAGTACTCATATGCTATGTGTTTCCTCAGAAAGCAGTATCAGTAAGTCTGGCACTTGCTCACTTGTAAGTGAGTTTAGGATTACAGCCTAACAGTGCAATTGTATAAGTTTACTCAGAAGTAAGTCCTATTGAGTTCATAGAAGCTTACTGTCAAATAAGTATGTATGGGATTGCAGCCTTAATTTAGTGGTATCATTTAGGTTCAACAGTGTATAAAACAAATTTTCCATGTGCATATAGAAAGTTTGTTTTATACACTGTTGAACTTAAATGACATGTTTATAAGTAAAGCACCAGGAAAACCAACATTACTGCTGTGCTCCCACTGTTTCTGTTGTACTAGTAGGACCTACTGCCAGCGCAACAGGAACAGGCACTTCCAAAAGAACCTCCATGAGTGGCAAAATTAATTTCCAGATTGACATAGGTGACCTTATTTCTGCAAGCTCTGCTGACCTTCCCTCTTCCACAAATGAGTGTTTCAGCTTGTTTCCAGTTGCCGCAGGATCCACTAGCATGCAGGCAGTTTTGGATGCTGCCCAGTGGTTGCAGAGTTACAACATGTAACTCAAAATATCAAGTACAGTACTTGGACAAAGGCACTGTGAATTCAGACTTTAAGTACTTACCAGCCTATACAAAGAGCAGGAGTTGTTTCAAACAAAAGGCTTTAAAGCCACCTAAGTAATTTACCCGAACAAGGTACAATTCCAATACTTTACACTATTGAGTTTTTTCGAAGTTGGCTGAATGATGGAATTTAGATTCTAAGGCATCCTTATTCCACCTTCGCAAGTTTATCTGACAGAGAAGACTTGATACCTCAGATATGCAGCAGGCTCTCTGATGCCATAGAGGAGCTTGCAAGCTTAAGATGAGGTAGGTCACTCCATTGTAAAAATAACACAAGTGTACCACCGTGTACAACCCTACACTATGGTTTAACTGGTTTGTTAACCACAAATAGCCCAGGAAGAGAATCCAGGGGGTAGGTTTGCACAACACAGTGGATTGTCTTGGGTTAATTAACCCAGAATTAGCTGTAGTTTGTGCGGCCATTGTTTTGAATTTGCAGCCGCCGATTGGGGGTTGAATGTGTTGAGCAAACCTGGCCATCGTGGGATAATTGAGAGTTAAACAATCCATACTTAACTCAATTACTAACTGAGGGCAACGTGTTGGCTGTTTAACCCTTGATTAACCCACAATAAGCTGCTGTGTTGTGATATGGCCCATATTTTTCTGTTGGGTTGTGAACTCTGGGCTGTCCATGGTTAACAACCCACAGTTATGTGCAGGGTTTGCACATAATGAAAACCCACAACTCAATAACAACCTATACTCAACCGTACTCTGCGTTGTTATTACGAGCAAAACAGGTCAGTGACATTCAGCCTATTAATTTATTCTGGACCTAATTAGCTAATACTGAAAGGCAGCTGAAACAATAATTTTATTGCTACATCCAAACACTGAAGCATTCCTTATGAGAAAATGGATTTCATGTTACTTTCAATTTTTCCAAAACTTCCAATTTTTTTATTTATAGCCCTGGAAATAATTTTCCTCTCAAAACGTTTCTGAGCCTTTTTTCCTGGATGTTCACATTACTAACTAAAAGAGGAAGCAGGCAGCTGCTATTTAAAAACTTTACTACTTATACTTTCCATTAACCTCTACATGATGCTTTCTTTAAAATATTTGAGTTCCAGACCTTCTCTTAACTGCTGCTGCAAATTGTTTCAACTATACAATACTGTACCTTGTGTCTTTGCTTACCATTTGAAGACTTTTATTGCAGCTGTTGCTTTCTTTACAGTTTTTCCATCAGTGACTCCAGTGATTGTTACACCAAATTTTAAGCGTAAATATCCTGCTGATTCATGTCAAGGATTCTCTAGCAAGAAAAGACGATCTATCAGGCACAGTCTGGGTCTTGAATTGCTACCAAGTAGCATTTTTAGCATCAGCTCAACACCTGGATCAGGTAGAGTGATAATTACTTAAAGTCTCCAGTTTCATCAGTTCAGATTTCTGGCTCTTCTCAATATCTGTAAAGTTACCATTTAACTGTAGATGATTTTAAAATAAACACCTGTTTCTGTAAACCTATGTTTTATAGCTCAGTTTGAAATGAGCCCTTCTATGTTGCTTGAGGCTTCTCAGAGTTCGCTATCTACCTTAGTCACAAGTGAAAAACACCTGCATAGTATTGGAAGTCGAAGAAGCAAAAGGATTGCCAACAAAAAAGTACGAAGGTAAGCTTGCTGAAATATCAGCACTACTGGAACAGAAAGGGAAATGCTACCTCTGTTTTGTGGTATTTAAAGAAGTCTGAATAGGTCTCAATCTCTAATATTTCTAGATAAAATATGACAGAACAGCTCTGTGTCCTTGGTTCTTTGAAAACTAGAGTTGATTTCTTCTGTCTATTCATAGTTGTATTATTATTTTTAATTATTAAAGTAGAACCTTATACAGACTTTTATTTTACCTCTCATTATTTAGATAAAAATGTCCCGTTTGACTTTAAGGGGCTTACTCACTGTATATAAACGAGCTGATTTTAATATTAGAGTATCAGACCTTCAGAACAGTACAGTTAGCTTATGTCTGCTTCCTTTCAGGGTTGAATCTGGGAAAACGGGTTGCTTTTCTCCTAAAATTAGCCGAAAAGAGATGGTACGCAGGTCACTGCGATTAAAGTTCATTCTGGGAAGGAGCAGCAAAGAGGTACGGTGTACATATCTTACTTCACTTCATAATGGAACCAGTTCTGGAGTTTCCACTTTGTTCACAGTGGAAGCAGTCTGTTGCAACAATTTTGAACTATCCATGCAAAAAATACCTGATCCAGTTGGATCAAGGTAGGAAGTAGAGGGCAGACCAGACTGTCTTTCTTGCTTTCTAGCAATCCTATTTCATTTGTAATCCCTTGATTGCAAAAGCCTTTTACAGTCAGTTCTTGAAGGCTTGTTACCTTTAACAAGGGGTTAACAGATTAACTGATTAGCCTATAGCAGTCTATGGCACTGTTCACACAGTAGTTCAGTGTGGGTTGTTGAATTATGGATTGTTCGTTCAACCATGGGTTAGCACGTTATCTGAACACAGGAGATTTTTACACAGGGTGGCTTATTAACCATGCAGTGAGGTTTGTTCCCACACCGATCAACCCAGCAACAAACCATGGGTTCTCAGGGTGATTTGTTCGAGAAAAATAAGCCACACTGCATGGTTAAAAAAGCCATCCTGCGGAACATTTCCGGGGTTTAGACCACACGTTAACCCACTTAGTGTGGGTTAGCATGTTGTGAAACCTAGTCACTATATGAGAAGGTATGTGTGGCAAACATTGGTGAAATAATACATTAACCCTATGAAAATCCTTGTTCAGTCATTTCTCTGCCCCAAGCTCACCCACTTGTTTTATTGTTTCTCAGTTCCCAGTACCCCTGCCTGTGCTGTTCTTCCCTTCCCATAGCCTCTAGGCCTTGCTACCGGCCTCTTGTCAACTGCTGTTCTTTCGCAGCCATTATCCCCATAGATCATGTATCTCAAAGACCAATGGATTGGGTTGTTGTTGCTATTACTGGCATAAACTCTCAATGTCTCTCTGTACCACCATGGCAATGGGGAAAGGCAAGCTTCTAAGCGCAACTATGCCTCCCTTAAATTTCAAAAGCATTACAACATGGAGTCAATAAACTATTAACTGTTTGTTTTTATTCAAAAAGAATACAGCAATGGAGAATCTATCTAGCAACAGATCTGAAAACATTGGTCGTCGACTTGCAAGTCAACAAGACATGGAAAGTGGAGTGGATTCTGTAAAGACAATTGGATTATTAAGCCCATGTGTTGGTGAGTTTAGAACAAATAAAGGTAAACATGGCTTACTGCTGAAAATGTCAAAGGTTGTTTTCTATATCTAATGGAAAGGTAGTTAGAATCCTGAGGAGAAAGAATGTAGGTTCTCCATAGTTTAGATGTTCAGCCCCTTGAAAAGAGAGATGGTCCAAACATTGATTGGTAGAGTTACAGAAATCTAAACATGACTTGATCTTCCTCTTTATTGAGTTCACAAGACGGGGAAAGCAAGCCTCATACTTAATGAGTTTAAAATACTTTGTATGTTCCCAGTACATGGCACTACACTGCACTGTGGTATGAGCGCCTAGGAATATTCTTACATTTTAAAATTTGTCGCTGAATTTTCCTTTCAGACTATTTTGGGCTGTTCTCTTATTCAACCATTTGCATATTTTACTGTCTAAATTGCATTCTTGCACCTTGGAATATGATTGAAGGGTGGGATAAAAATGTCTGAAATAAATAAATAATTGTCATGTAGTCCTTGGAGGCCAAGCATTGTGCCTGCTCCATGACAGCCTTGCTAATAATTATTCAGGAAGTGTCTCATGACTTGGATACATTTCTCCACCCCCTATTCCCAATGATTTGTGATCTCTGCAATGTTTGGCTGTTCTCATGGGACTCTGCCTTCTGGTCATAAGACAGGCAGTCACCATTAAGGCTGATCTTCCTCAGCTGATTGAGGGGAGACATGATAGCAGTCTTCAAATACTTAAAAGTTGTCACTCAGAGGAGGGCCAGGATCTCTTCTCAATCCTCCCAGAGTGCAGGACACGGAATAACGGGCTCAAGTTAAAGGAAGCCAGATTCCGGCTGGACATCAGGAAAAACTTCCTGACTGTTAGAGCAGTGCGACAATGGAATCAGCTACCTAGGGAGGTTGTGGGCTCTCCCACACTAGAGGCATTCAAGAGGCAGCTGGACAACCATCTGTCAGGGATGCTTTAGGGTGGATTCCTGCATTGAGCAGGGGGTTGGACTCGATGGCCTTGTAGGCCCCTTCCAACTCTGCTATTCTATGATTCTATGTATATCCTTAGCACAGAGAAGGAGATGAGATGGTCTGGGCTGATCTAGCTAGATGTGTTTGCAGAGTGAGCAGCCATAATGTGCTGATGTGCTTACCTGTGGGCCAACAGTGCCCTGTTATAGGTGTACTTTCTCTTTTCTAGGTGAGACAGACATTTAGGGGTCAGGGTGGGGCAGTCCACAAAGGTATGCACACGTATGTATTTCAGATCACAAGTGATTATTTCTTGGGACTCTCTCTTAGATGGTATAAAAAAGCAACTGCAACAGATTCTCTTAATAGGATCTTTAATTGGCTCCTTAATTTTGAATATATCCAAGAACCTTCCTGTAAATCTTGGTCCCTCCCCAAACACTGAGATCTCTTTGCCCTTCCTTACAGAAACCTGAAATGGAGCCAGAGAGCACCAATGTAACAGGCACTGTTGTGTCTCCATTGTCAGGGAAAACAGAGTAGTGTGATTGCTACATCTTTCTTTTGATGGTGGGACCACCTTTAGTCTCTTGGTGGCTAGTTCTTACCCTCTGCAGGCAACCAGGGAAGAGTATAATTGCAGTGATATTATACAGGACTTAATGTGCAACATTCTAATTTACAGAGATTAAAAACAATATTCCTTTTTTTAAGGTTCCAAAAATATTAGCAAGTCAGAGGATAACTTGCACATTTCAAACTGTAACGAAGCAAGCTACAGGATGTCCTGGACTAGCCCCAATACCACAGAATCTCAGAAGACTAGTAGCATTGGTACAACATTAACAGCCCATGTTGCAGCAGAGATGTTTTCTTCAGAACCTGCTCTTACAGCTAGAGAACCACCAGTCATTCCTGTTAAGTCTAGCCCCAGAGACGGACGGACTGAACAGGATAACAATAAACTACAAACCTCTTTTTGTGAGGATGAAAATGACTTGACTGCAAACACTTTACTGCAAATTAAGAAAGCATTTTCTGAATCTGGAAGCAACCTTCATAACTTATTTGAAACTGAAACGTCAAAATCCAATTTAACACAAGGAACAACATGCTCTTCAGAAGTCAATCTAGAGAGAGCACTCTTGAAAGCTAAAGCTCAGAAAGTGAAAAATACAGAGCTGGGGACTCTGTTCATGAACTCTACTAATAAATCAAGTGCCATTGACAAACATCTGTCCAGTACAGATCAAAGCCATGCTGTTGATGGGTCCCTCTTCCAAAATACTTCTGAGACTGATAATCCAATTCATGGTTTAAGCAAAAGAGATGGATCTGTACAAGAGGACCAACTGATTGCAATGACATCTCCAGATGTCCAGTTGGATAGCGCAGTTACTCTACAAAAGGAGATACTGGAATCAACTGGGCAATTCACTGCAGAAAGAATGACTGAAGATAAAGAATTTAAAAATGGTAATGCAGAGAGCGAGATTAAAGAATGCTTTGAGACAGGAGAACTTCTTCCTCAATTGCCAAAAGATGGAGATGGAAATGGCAAACAGTACCTACACATGGAAACTCATGAGAAATCGAAAACTTCACCTTCAGGAAAGGTTGCTGACCATATACATTGGTTCAACAAACTTTCATTAAATGAACCATGCTCTGCAAGCAAACCCAAACCACCACTTACGTTCCAACGTACCCCTGTCCGTCAGTCTATAAGGAGGATGAACTCTCTCTTGGAAGCTAATAAGCAGTCAGTTGCTTGTAAACTAATGAAAGCTGGTGAAATCTGCCCTTCTCTTCCTAAATCGGTGAGCTATGAAACTGCATTGTCCTCCTTCTGTGCAGAAAGTATATCCAATACATCTACATCTTCACTGTCTTCTGAGCCAACATGCAAGCCAATGTCTACATGTGATCAGTTTGCTGTATCCTCCAGATCTTCACAATTCATACATCCATTAGAGCAAGCTGTCAGGCCTGGTACAACCTGCAAAGAGACCGAGAGTACTAATTATCATTCCAAGTCTGTCCTTGAGGACCTAACTAACCATGAAACACCAAAAACTGTTGTAAAAATGAACACAAGTGGGAAAGTTTCAGTTGGTACACCTGATAAATGTGTTCTCAGGAAAACAGCAGGAAAAAAGGCTCGCTATAGAGGGTCTCCAAAAAACCCAATAGCCACAGCAAAACTTCATCCAACTGTTAAACCTCTTGACTTATAGATTTAAAAGTCTAATCCTAGCCATGTCTTGCATATAGGTTTGCTTATTTAGTATTGCATCCAAAGGCTGTTAGTTGTTTGTCTTAAACTATTCCATACATTTCTTTAGAAAAAATAAGGATTTTTTTCAGTACTTTTTAAAAAGATGGGTCTCTTCAATTCATTGGAAATGTACATTGTGACTGAAACTTGAACAAGTACATTCTGTTGGATAGCATTTATCTTGTGGCTCCTTAATCGTATTTGTTTATATATTTTGCCTGGATGTGGGGGGGGGGGGACTTGCAAGTGCTGCTAGCTATTGTTAACTCAGATTTCAAAAATTACAAGGAATCGGTTTCTAGTTGCTTTTGTAGAGAACGGAAAGTTTTAAAAGTTGCATTTGTAAGCCAGTGCAGTTCTCATTTAAAAGGTATAATACTAGGTACTTGCAAGTCTTGAATTTTGCAATATAGCCACAGTTCTAGCAACACTCAAGTAATTGTAGAATTTGTGTCTGTTACCAGTGCTCCACTTCCTGTATGGCAACAGCAACTGTTTTTAAAAATTAGCAGCACCTGTACTACTGAAATAGGAAGTGTATTTTTGTTGATTCAAACGGCCATCAAATAAAATGTTAAGTGCATTTGCCGATTTTTCTAAGTAAGCAATTCTATATTGTAGGTGGTGCACATGGAAGCTTCTAGCACAATACATGGTAGAACATTCCAGGGCTGCTGGACGTCTTCTTTTCGATGTTGTATGCTGGTGTGTGTTTTGGGTGTGGGTGTGGGTGTGTGAGAAACAAAAGAACTTGCAAGTCTTCTAATTTTTTGAGAGTAATGTATTACAGCAAATTGAATGATTCAAATTAAAAGTGTGTTGATTATGTCATTGAAATCAAACAAACTGTATAAAGCCATACTGTTCATTTGCACAGGTATTTAGATCAGTCTGTTCTAATATTTGAAACTGTTCCTTTTTGTTGTTCAGGGCCTAAATTATTTAAACTTGAAATTGATTTTTCTTTAGCTTTTCTGTATACCTTGATTTGTGATAAAAGTGCTAAACACTCTTATTTCCAAAACAATAAAGCTTATTTTTTCTATATTGTGTGTGTTCTAAATTTTATTGTCCTTGTACATCTGATGTATAACTATAATACAGACACCTGTGTCTCCTTAAGAAAGGCTGCTCTGTGTTAGGACATCCAGTTATTGCTAAAAAGGCTTGGCTCTACAAAAATACTGCTGTGTTAATTTATTAATTACACTTCTATAACCTTCCTTGAAGGTATGTTCGCTTTCAAGGAGCTTAATGAACATCTCTAGGACTATAAAGTGCCTACCAACACTCACACAAACGCGTGCCCCAAGCTCCAGTACATTAAAGTCACAAAACAAGGAAAGCATCAGGTGACTATAGCAAATCAGGAGGGACACATGGCATGTTGGGATTCCTAAATTATACAGGGTTACATTTTTTTAACACTTTAAAGGGAAAAACTAAGATCTTGAATTCAGCCCAAATGCAGTTATGCTACTGCTGATGAGCCAGAACATAAGTAATAAGCTGTGTACATTCTGAAAGGAGACAAGTTGCAGAATTCTGCACAAATATCTGCAACTACTTTAAAGGTCAAACCTATATCAAACGCATTGCAGAAATCCAGACTGGAAGGCTGTACATACTGTAGCTATTATGTCCATGCCTTCAACGGTTAAGTTACTTGGTTTGCATAACATACTAAGACTGAGTTCAGATGTGTGGCTGTCATTTGCATAATCCCCTGTGATGCAGCGCAGGTTGGTGTGTTGTCGAGCTAGCATGAGGCAGTGGGAGTGCCTTTGTACCCATTCTACAACCCATGTTATGCTGAAGAGGTTACAAGGTGGGTCCTTGCGGTCCAGCGCAGGGGATTATGCAAATGATGGGTATGGCACAAGAAGTCACAGTGGCTTCTTCCCCCTGCGCAATTGTCCAAACATCTAAGTGTACACAACTGGGGGGAGGACACATTTTAAATGTTAGGTATTTTGTATTTCATGATATTTAATCTTGCCAGGACGAAATCCTGATTTTTGTGTGTGAACTGCCCAGAGAACATTGACTAGAGGGTAGTATAGAAGTATAATAAATTAAATGAATGAATTTTTTGTTGTATTTTATTCTGCCCTTCTTTCAAGGGGCATAGGTTTTATTGCAGTTGCCCATGTGATTAAAACAATAGTTTCCCCATATCTAGTACAATGCTCTAATTTTACTGAATTAAGGTTTGACACTTAAAAGTATGCTTCAGTCATGTTCCAATATATGGCTACTTGATCCCTTGACTGTGATACAGATAAGCTTGCTAAACAGTATAGTCAAACCCCGTAAATACTGGAAGAGAATTGCTCTTTGCCACTCTGAGTAGAAGCTTTAACAGAAAAGTTAGTTACAATGGGTTGGGAATTCATTGAAACCTGTTACATAGTAGCCTTAGCAAAGTGAACAAAAGGGAAATGATTAGTCATGGGTTTGCATCAATGACTACTAGATCTGATGGCTATGTGCTACCTCCAGTAACAGAGGCAGTGTGCCTGTGTGCACCTGTTGCTAGAGTACATGGGTGTGAGGGTGCTGTTGCACTCATGTCCTGCTTGTGGGTTTCCTGTCAACAGCTGGCTGAGCGCTGTATGAACAGAATGCTGAATTAGATGGACCCTTGGTCTGATCCAACATGGCTGTTCTTATGTTCTTAACAAAAGCCACATTAAGGCTGCAATCCTAAACCCACTTAGTAGAGAGTAAATCCTATTTAACTTGGTGGGATTTTACCAAGATTTATCCTTGTGGAGAAAAAGGCTCATAATGGCTAGATATTACCTCCAGTATCAAAGGCAGTGTTCCTCTGTATACCATTTGCTGGGGAACATGAGTAGGAGGGAGCTGTTGTGCTTGTCCTTGTGGGCTTCCCATAGGTATATCATTGGCCATTGTGTGAACAGAATGGTGGACTAGATTTCCCTTTGGTCTGATCCACCATGGCTCTTCATATGTCTTCTGACTAAACATTGGTAGGATTGAACTGCATATTACGTTACACGCTTCTGTGCCTCAAAGTTGGCACAAGCTTTTCAATAGGTACCTCATCAGATTGATGACTAGAACAAGGTGGTGTGAGTTTGTGGATGTACAGTCTACCAGAAAAGAAGGTGAGTCAAAGTTATCCACAACAGTTCTAGAAAGACAAATGGTTAGTTGTGATTAAAAAAAAAAAGTTTTAAAATATATTTAAAATGGGAAATACTAAGTTTTTCTTAAATAACCAGATTAATATATCTAGATATAAACATACTGGCCCTCAAGTTAATCCCAAGACTGAATGAATGCCTCTATCAGAGTGAGTTAAATAACTGTTAAATATTACTCACTATTATCAGATAGAGTGAATAACCAAGCCCTGACCTCATTTATTGCAGGGATGGCCCTGCAGAGGTCCTGCACGATTGGAATTGATGTGAGATAAGACTCCAACAACATCTGGAGGACCACATGTCCCTCATCCCTTCTTTAGAGGAAGAGCAAAACAACTGATTTGCGTGTGACTGGAAAGTGGAGCACGGGAGAGGGGTCTCAGTAGAGCACTCTGGCACTCCCGCCCCCTGTTGCCCACTTCCACTCCAGATACGTGTGAACCAGTTCTCGCGTTGTTGTCCTGCTCTTCTTCCGAATCTGCAGCCCTCCAGGAGAAGACCGTTGCTGACCAGCGTTGCATCTCTCTCTATTCCAAAGATCAGGATGGAATCAGCTGAAGGGAGGAGGTTAGCGGGCACACCAAAGCGAAGCGCCCCCGCTTGGGGACCACGGCCTCGCTTTCTTCTCATAGCGCCAGCCTAGCGTGCGCAACGGGAAGCGGAAAGAAAAACAAAAGCCCATCTGCCGGGGCTTGAGTCTGCCTCCGGGGATCCTGGCAACCGTTCACGCACCTGCCACGGGAAGAGAAGGGAGGGGGGAGAAGGAGGCGGCTGAGGCGCTGCTCCCCCAACGCGTCGTGATCGATTCATCGCGCTGAGTGGGTACACGGCGCGGGCAGCCACCGCCACCGCCACCCCTCGCGCTCTGCGCTCGGCCAAGCAAGTGACGCTCGAAACCGCGGCGCTGCCCTGCGCCACACGGAGGAGAGAGCGCGCGCGGCCATCGGCTTCTCCCGGCCTCGGCGGTAAGTGCGGCGGCGGCGGCGCGCATCTTCCTGTCGGGGCTGGAAGAAGGAGCATCAGAATCAGGCCCAGCGGGGACGGAAAGCCCAGAAAGCGACGCGCCGGGGAGGGGCGAGGAGGTCCTCTGGAGAGCGGGAACGGTTCTTATTGGGAAAATTGAGGCGGGGGGCGCTGGAGGGCCGAGGGGTGGAAAGCCAAGGACGTAACCCCCAGTAGCGTTGTGACGACGGAGAGAGGGTGCCATGGCTGGCAGGAATAAAAAATAATGCACTTCTTCATCATTATTGTTATCAGTATTAAGAGTCATATGCCTAGGCTTCCCCCACCCCCTTACGATTAAACGCCGACGCATTTAATAGAAGAGGAACGGCTGCTTCCCTTTCTACGCTGAGTTTTTGTTATAATTACAAATGCCTCGGTTTTTGTATGAGAGAGAGAGAGAGAACGGGCCAGTTGCTTGCTGACAGAGACGGGCCCAGGAGAGATCTATGGGACTTTCATGTCTAGCCCCATCTCTAAAGCAGGGGGACCCAGATACAAAATCAAGGGCAAAGGCCACGCAACAACCGCCTTTCTGTCGTTTTCGTGAGGTTGTTTCTGTTAATGTATTTTTGGCATTTGAGGGGAAATGGTAAGAGAGGAAGCTCGTATTTAAAAACCCTAACTGGGAGGGAAGATTTTATTTTTATTTATTTTTAACGCCTGCAAACTCGTTTTGGAGACATACTAAAACGAATGTCAGGGAAGAGCTTAGTTGACCAATATTCTCCCATTCGTTTTAATGTGTTCTCTGCATCTTGCTTTGGGATGATGATGATGTAGTATATGCTGTGTTCAGTATGATGGGTTTTCCCAGCATGCACTGGGAGGAAATTAAATTTCGCCTTGGGTTTTGAGCACACTTACTTGGGAGTACAAGGCTCACTTACCTGGAATAAACTGCACTGAATTCAGTGGTACTTACTTCTGAGTAGACATGTATAGGGGTGTGCTGGAAGACTCATTGCACTGAATAAGCAAAACATGCATAGGATTTGCTGGGGAAATATGTAATGGAATTGAGATGTTAACATTATTTTGTTAACATGAGGAGGAAAGGCAACTGATTTATTGGATTGTTTGTTTAATCTCTAGCCATTTGGAGCATCCTATCTGATGGGAATAAACAGAGATTTTGTATTCCAGCGTAATAGGAGTGGGGGTGGAGGAGAACAGATGTGGCTATTTGATATATATGCTAGATGTGACAGGTTGCCAATCTCTTGAATGAAATGAACAACACATGCAGCTATACTGAAAATGCTCTCTTTCAAGGCCTTCCAAATCAAATCCATGGCATTGCAGAATTTCATTTGATAATTGAAAAGGAACTGACTCTTGGGCCTTAGCTAGACCTAAAGATTATCCCAGACAAATGGAGGGGTCATCCCTGCCTGCTCCCGGGATCCACTGTGTGTCATTTGTATACACAGGAATGATCCCGGGACAATCCTGGGATAGAGGCCTGATCTAGCCATGGTCTCGGAAAGGTGTATTTAAACCTTCATAAAGTGGGCTAGGGACCCAATTTGCAATCCTGGAAGATGGAAAGAGAGAACCAGTGCAATGCAATGGCTGGAGTGCAGAGTTCAGTATAAAGTCTCTGGAGCTAAATTTGAATTTCTAAGTCAATTATTTCATTTGGCTTTTTCTTTCCCATAAGATTATTATCACCAGTATGACCTTGTCTTGTGATCCAATTGAAACTGGCCCAAAAGTCCAACCTGACTTTTGAGGCTTGTAGAACTGTTTGCCCAGCAATCCCACTGTTCATATTGGACCTCATTTGACTGGGGTGGGTTAACTTACAGTACAGTGACCATATGAAAAGGAGGACAGGGCTCCTGTATCTTTAACAGTTGTACTGAAAAGGGAATTTCTGCAGGTGTCATTTGTATATATGGAGAACCTGGTGAAATTCCCTCTTCATCACAACAGTTAAAGCTGCAGGTGCCTTGCCCTCTTTTGTATCTGGCCACTCTAGTATAGCTCCTGCAGCTTTAACTGCTGTGATGAAGAGGGAATTTCACTAGTTTCTCCATATATACAAATGACACCTGCTGAAATTCCCTTTTTTGTGCAACTTAAAGATACAGGAGCCCTGTCCTCCTTTTCATATGGTCACCCTAACTTACAGCCCTCCAGATGTCTGTGGTTTGTTTGTTTTAGATTCTTGGGAATCTGAATCTTTGAATTTCTGCGTACATATTTTATATCAAATAATAAAACAAAAGTAAATTATTACTTAAAATGTGTTCTAAGATTATTTAAAAATAAAAATAAAAATGAAGGAAAGTGCATTTAGCACTTGTCTTCCTTTTGAGGTCTGCTGGACCTGGACTTTCCCAACAAATCCCATTTCCCCTGGCGGATATTACATTTTTGTTCATCTGAAATGCATTTTGGATGAATCTACCCTAAAAAGGGCTGCTTCGTGCCCAAGAACTTTTTTTAGGGTGCAATCTTATGCTCACTTTAAGCCCAATTGAAAACAGCTGGGTTTACTTCTGAGAAAATTCACCTTGCCATATTTTTTCTTTTTCTCTTTTGCTTAAATAAGAGTTCAGGTGAACTCAAAAGCTTGCATACTACTTTATGATTTTTGTTTGGTCCTAATAAAGGCTTTATTTGAGCATACCAGTATGGAGTTCTAATAATGGAACAACTTGATTGTGTTTGTTCTCAAAAATAATGATTTTTGTAATATTTTTATGTAATAATAAATAATAATAATAATAATGATACCCTCATTAATTTCTTTATTATATTGGCACAGATTGCAGAATACAGATTGACGACACCATGACTTCAGCCTTGCTTTGCAACAGCATGCTACTTCTGCTGGCATTTAGACTAGCGTTTGTGTTTAGTCACAGTCCGAGGAGCCCAGACAGAGTTTCTGAAGCTGATATCCAGAGACTTCTACATGGGGTAATGGAGCAACTGGGCATTGCTAGACCCAGAGTTGAATATCCAGCACACCAAGCGATGAATCTAGTAGGCCCACAGAACATTGAAGGTGAATTTTTGTTACTTTGAATTATTATCCCCATTGTTATCATTATTAGATTTTTAAACAGTAATGTATTGTCCTATGCTATTCCTTGTCTATGGATTAAAATCAAATTAAAACCAATAATGGAAAATAAGTTTGTTACATGGTTTCTCTTACAAAGCTTATGCAATTTGGTTTGCAAATATTGGTTAATGCTCAGTCCGAAGAACATTTTTAAAGAGTAAGGCTGTAATCCTATACACACTTGCCTGGGAATAATTTCTAATAAACTAGGATGACCATATGGAAAGGAGATCAGGGCTCCTGTATCTTTAACAGTGCTATAGAAAAGAGAATTTTAGCAGGTGTCATTTGTATGCATGCAGCACCTGGTGAAATTCCCTCTTCATCACAACAGTTAAAGCTGCAGGAGCCCTGCCCTCTTTTTTATCTGGTCACTCCAGCTATATTGTAGTTACCAGAGCACAGAGCACTGTAGCCATGTCCAGGAAAGGCTGCAGCTGATGAACCAGCTGAATCTGGCAAAAGGTGGCCTGAGCCACCAAGGCCATGTGAGCCTCAAGTGACCTCAGAGCTCCCCCCAGTTGCACTCCTGGCCTTTCAGAAGAGGTTGTACACCAATGGCCTGGACTTTGGAGCCGCCTACCCACAATGCTTCCCCCTGTCAGGATTTATGTGGCAGTAGGTGCCATTGATTTCAATGACACAACTTTCAAGGACATGTTATTAGGATTGCAGCCTTATGTTCTGCTCCTAAGCGCACTTTGTGGCAGTAAATTCTATTAAAGCAATAAGACATCCTTCAAATACATGTGTTTAGGATGTGTGTGTTGGGAGAGGGAGTAGAAAAGCAATGTTATGGTTGAAAAAGTGAGTATAAGGGTTGTGCGCATAATTTCTCAAATACATCCCATCTAATCTGCATTTTTGTGTCCTATATTTGGGCATGGGAAGCAAGAGGGAGATTTGAAACTGCATCAGGTGAGCAGGTGGGTGCTTCGAGCGGACACCTGAAAGTTCTACATGTGCTGCCGTGAGCTTTTGGGAGGAAGGGCAGGATGAGAAGAGTCCTGCAGGAGACCAAAAGTCCATCTAGTCCAGCACCCCGTTTCATACAGTAGCCAATCAGCTGCTTTTCGGGTGTTCACAGCAGGGAGTGAAAGAGAACAGCCTTCTCCTGCTTCCACCCTGCTTCATCCCCAGCCTCTGAATTTGGAGGAAACTATCATGGCTAATAGCTTTTGATACACCTATCCTTCGTGAATTTCCCCAATCCCATCTTGTGATAGAGAATTATGGAAATTTTGTGTTGTGTGGAAATTTTCAACTGTATTGAATCAGTTTCACTGGGTGAACCCCAGTTCTAGTATTACAGAAAAGAAAGAAAGAGCTCTTTTCTATCTATTTTCTCCATACTATGTAAAAATTACAAATATCTATCCCCACCAACCAAAAGGTAATATAGAACAATGGGTTGGATCCAATCTTGCTCTTCTGTGAATAGAAGGACCAAGATGCAGTAGAGGGTAGGGGAGGCAATGTTATTGTTCTGGAGAGTCCTCATATCCTCCAGAACAGCTTTTGTGGGCTGAAGAGGGAGAAACAAATTGGCAAATATTATTTTTCTCCAACGAGAGCATCCTGTGAGCAGAATTCCATTCACAGGTAGCCTGGATCTTACACCATATATCTTCATTTAAAGTGTTTGTGTGATTTTTTGTTTCAGACTATTACAGAATAAATAACTCGATCTGTAGGCTTTGGAATTGAACAGCTACAGATTCAAATAAAGGAAGGCTTCATTGGCAGAATTATTAAGAGCCTTCTTACAGTACTGAGCATTTGTATAGGTGAATGTATAGTTGTTGTGGATTGCATTTGTTGTTAACCACCATTCTTTTAATGAGGTTATTAAAGGAAAGTATATGAATTATCCTATTTGTATCTGCACAACAAACCTCTGGGGTAGATTAGGGAGAGAGAGAGAGACAGACAGACAGACAGACAGACAGACAAACAGACAGACGGTAGACACTCGGTGTCCACACTCAGAGTCCACAATCACCCAGTGAACTTCATGGCTGAATGAGGGCTTGAACTCTGATATCCCTGGGTAAAGTTAAACACCCCAAAGATCTAAGTACTACACCATACTGGCTGTATAGTTAATACTGAGACTCAGAAAAGTGCCTAAAAATGTTCATGAGACTCAGGCATTGTTGATGGATTGTTGGTGGATTCCTGCATTGAGTGGGGGTTGGACTTGATGGCCTTGTAGGTCCCTTCCAACTCTGCTATTCTATGATTCTATTATGATATGGGCAGGAACTTTGTGGTTAAAATAAGTTTCAACAAGGTTTCTTGATAAAATGATTTGCTGTTCCTTGCATAGACATTAGATGGCCGTTGAGTGCTGGATGTAAGTTCTAGGATTCCACTTAAGACCGTATTTATACATTTTAGTCAGCAGATGGTGCACTGTATGTTAACAGCTAAGCGGAAGCCAAATGCATTTTTTAACAGTGTAATGGAATAATGTCCAAGATGTTAGGGTTACAAATCAAAACTCTATATTAACAATTTATTTGCTGCTGACTAGGTTTTCTTTGAAGATTTCCTATAATTCCTTAAAAGAACAAAATAATTAAGTATACCAGTAACTACTAGAGCCTTCCTGTATCTCACATTCATACTGCTGTGTTGATGACATTTAAAAATCTACAGCAGGGCAGTATGAACGAAGAGGCAGCTTGAATATAAGTATAAATATTTAAACTAACTTATTTTTACAGCACAATTCTGTGCATGTCTACTTAAAATAAGCTCCAATGAGTTAAATGAGACTTATTCCTAGGTAAGTGTGTCTAGGATTGTATTCTTAATAGAGTAATCTAAACTGGATACAAAAAGGTGTAGTCCACCGAGGTTCCATCCACATCAAGCATTTCTCTTGCAAAATCCTCATTCATTTCAATTGGAACTCTAAGAGCCCAATCTAATCTTTTGTTCTAACCTCAGAGCAGTAAACACAGGCCATGGCTAGACCAGGCCTATATCCCGGGATCATCCCGGGATTATCCAAATGACAGACAGGGGATCCCGGGAGCAGGCAGGGACGACCCCTCCATTTGCCTGGGATAATCCTTAGGTCTAGCTAAGGCCCCAGAGTGTTGATGCCAACCAGGAACGAGAAAGGAGATTCAGGGCACAAATCATATGCATGTTTAGACAGAAAAAAGTCCTAAAACTTCCTGCATGCCCCAGCTAGCCATGGTGAAGACTGCTGGGAGTTGTAGGACTTTTTTCTGTCTAAATATGCATAGGATTGTGCCCTAAGAGATACCTTATAATCTGAATCCAAGGAACAAGAACAAATTATATTAAATTGAACTGTGTCCATTGTGCTCTACAGCAAAAGCTTTCAAATAAAGCCTTGTTGGTGTTGATCAGTTGTGTAGCCTTCCCTGGGAAAAGGACCAATGGTGCTTATTCATATCAAACCTATTGCCACTTTTTCTGTACTGCTTCAGCTTTTAAGTGGTACATTGGAACAAAGGGATTATTTACAGGGTAAATTGTTTAAATATATACCCTGAAAACTGCAGCTGACTTTTTTCCCTGTTTCAGGAATGCAAAATAATACAGAAATAAATTCAGCAGCTAATTACATATAAACTGCATTTGAAATCAAAATTGAATATTCAAGTATACAGTCTTATGGTTCCACTATGGGCAGGTCTACACCATACGGTGTAGAGGGAGGGAGGTGGGACGAACCTGGACTTACCTGCTTCCGGGATCATCCTAGGGTGTCTACACGCGGCACGTGACATCCTGGGAGGAAGAGGAAGTCGCGCCCACCATTTTGTTTTTGTTTTTTTATCAAAAAAGCGCAGGAATGCTCCATCGCAAAAGTGAGGTGTTTTTTTTCTTAAAAAACACACCTCCCACTCCCCCCCAATGGGCACGGAGCTCCTGAGGAGCTCTGTGCCCCATGCCCGGTTCCCAGCTCCTTGCAGTTTCTTGCAAGGAGCCAGGACGAAACCGGGATGGCCGGCCACACTTCCCGCAGTCTCGAGATCATCCCGAGACCGCGGGAAAAGTCGGGATTAAAGGGTAGGGTGATATCCCAGGGAAAGGGAGGTATCATCTCTCCCTGCTCCCAGGATCCCCTGTGCATCATGTGGACACACAGGGATGATCCCGGGACAATCCCTGGGATATCGCTCCTTCTAGACATGCCCCAGGTTGGCCCAGTCTTCAAATGAAAATAAAACAAGTAAAGATCTGATGCATTCTGTTTTACAGGGTCTTAAAACATAGACACTGAGAACACCAAACAGCTAATCCCAATCCCCATCTCCGCTCCATCGGTGTGGATCTATTCCCCATTGGCTGTGGGGTTTTGTCCATCAAAACTACAACTGATTGTTCTTAAGCTCCCTTCCTTGAATGAGTTCACTAGTCTATAAAGCTTGCTGGGAAGAATACTTTCCCAGTATACTTTGGAGAGAATAGTGTGACTACCAAGTTTGCTCTTAAGTAATTTGCTTGAGGAACATCACTAGTCATCTTGATATACAGTGTCTGAGTTTCCGTGTCACCACATTCGGTATGTCGTGATTATCAGATTATCATGGACATCAGTGATATGTTACACATTAACCCCACATATCTTTGGAGAAACATTCCCATCAGCTGTGTTTGTTGCAGGGGGCATTATGAGTGTGTCTGACTCTGAAAGGGAGAGAGAGAGAGAGAGAGAGGGGAAATACAAAGCCCCCAGGATTAGGAGGAAGCAGGGAGTGAAAATACACTCTGAAAATGCACTGTGATTCCAGTGACCAAGTCCACAGAAATCCTGGAGAGGCTGCTGAACGGTTCTCCAGTATTACGAAACCTGAAAGCTTTAGCAACAGCTTCTGCACATTGCTTGGCAGCATGCATAGATTCCATGTGGCTTGAGAACCTATGGGCGAACTGAGGCCAGTGCAAGGCTTCCCTAAACAGGTGACTGTTCTGCATTAGACTATTCATTACTTCCTTGCACTAGTCCTTCCTTTGTACACTTTCCCAGCCACTGTTTCCAGTGTCATCAAGAGAGTGGTCTTCTGTTAACTTTTGTGGTTGACAGCACAGCATGTTTATACTGCATTTGATTCTGGAACAGCATTGCCTAGTAAGCCTAACATTGAAAGTACAATGCCAGCATAAATGGTGTGTTTGAATTACTGTCTGCAATAAAGCAGTCAGCACGTTGTTTCTCCCACTCCAGTCCTTTACTAGGTAAACAGTTCATGAAGGTTTATAAGGAATATGATTTGCAAACACTATAAAATCATTCAAAAGTGCAAGAATAAGGCATTAAAAACAGGGGTTATTGTCTGTGCCTTTAGGCCGAAACAAAAGAGTTGGGGTGGGTGGCGGGCTCTTGAACTGAAGGAAACAATAATGTGTATTGGTATAAAAAATTGCTTTGTATGTAGTCCAGAGAAATTTTGGCAAGCACTTGAAACTGTAACTATATACACACAATAAATAATAGGCTATATATGGAGTCTGTGAGATGACTTTTTGCATTGTGGTTCAGAGCTCTTGTGTAAGGAGTCTGTACAATGTATAAGTGTTGACTTGATGGTTTCTGAAGGCCATTTTCTGTACAACTAAGTGGTAAACATGGATATCCAAACACTTTGGGGAATGTAATGCAGAACAATTAAATCTTGGTCTTTGGGGTTTCAAAGCAGCAAACATTCAATTGAAAGGCCTGTGTTTATGTTTGTTAAGAGATGCTGTGGGTGCCAGAAACTCTTGTTTGTCAGCACACTGAGCAAAAGGGAAGCAATTTCGATAGACTTCTTCTTCCATTTTGCAACATAAACATATTTGCATTGCAAACTTGTATTGGGTTTATTATACCAGTTTAACTGTCAAGGCTTCCCCCAAAGACTCCTGAGATTGGAATATGAGGTAAAGTGCCTAGACTTTTCTCTTAAGAGATCTTTAGCCATCCTCAAAGAAGTGAATGTCTTGGAGTTTCCTGGGAGAGGAAATGGCTATTAACCCCTTCTGCATTTGTGGATTGTTTTTTTTTTACAAGCTTGATACAGAATAAGACGTTTTTCTTTTTAGTTGAAAATGGAGCTCTGGTAATTTTTATTAGTCAACCAACAGTAACAAAGTAAACAGAAAGTCATCACAATTGACTTATACCATTAGGTCAGTAGTTACACAGTTTTCGGCTCAAAATGCAAAGTAAGACATGTTATAGAGGTTGGGTCTTTTTAATAGGAAACAGTTAATACAAATGGGGAATGCACTGTAGATTAGGAATCTGGTTTTATCTCTATAGACTGTTTAACTTGTTCCCATGCCTGTTGGAAAATTAATTCCCTCAAAATCCAGGATTTCCAGGATGGTAACCGATGCAATGTAGAATGGATCAGGTCCAAGGGAAATTCTGAGTGTTTGTGTGCCCTAGTATATAGTCTTTGGCAATTAATGCTGGACTGTCCATTGCAGAATAAATAACTTCTTGTTGCTATCTGATCCATTAAACTACTGCTATGCCACTACTGGCTGCTTCTCATTATCTCATCAAAGATAAAAAGAAGTGAATTACTTCAATCTGCCCACCTACACTATTTTTAGATAAATAGGAGTGCTATTACATGGAATTCACGTTCACACGGGGTATTGTATTTTATATTATGGTTTTATACTGTTGTTTTATACTTTGAATTTTTGTGAACCGCCCAGAGAGCTCTGGCTATTGGGCAGTATAGAAATGTAATAAATAAATAAATATAAGACAATCTGTGGGTAAAATCCAACATAAATCCTATTTAGAATACACCCACTGAAATGAATGGGATTAACTTTAAATAGGACTTAGTTTGGATCTTACTCTTTGAATTTAAATAGGATTGTATTGCATATCTGAACAAAACAGAAAAACTGCCTTGCTGGTTCAAATTGAGGCCTATGTGGACTAACATTATAGTAAGCCGTCAGATACCTCACTGATATGATACACAAGTTATGGCACGAAGTTATTTATCCCCAGCATAGAAATTCCGTTTAACTACTAATGGCTAATAGTAATTGTGGGCACTATCCCCCATTTGAGATTTGGATGACCATGCAAGAGGGAAATGCAGAATCCTGAATTTATGATTTTAAAAAGGTTAAAAACTGCTTTATCCTTTTTTTTCATAAGGACTTTTTAGCCATATGTCTGTATTTATGTACATCCTTCATTTAGCTTGGTTTGCATGTGAAAGACATAAAGATACACAAAACAAGATGTTTTACACAAAATTAACATTGTTCTTAAAACATCTGGACTCTTTCTTATGGTTGGATTTATGTAATTTCTAAAGCAAATATATAATTTCTGCAAAGTTGCACATTGAATAGTACTTTTTAAAATGATATGCGTAACTGTGTCTCCTTGCATTAGCACCATAATTACAATTTTTCAGAGTGAAAAATAATGACACTCAGAAGAAAATATGTACCATGATAAGGTGTGTTATCCATGTTCCAATGCAAAATGTTCATTCTTACATTTTTAAAAAAAATGTAAGTAATTAGAAAAGCAGTCTTTAAATCTGGGGCATAAATCCATATTTATGGTCCTGTTTGTTAAATTAATAAATAAGTGCCCAAATGTTCCTGCCAAGACACGTACGGTTTTATTTCAGAATTCTTGGCTAGTTTATGACATAAGAAAATGGTATATACTGACAGTGAAACAATTGTGATTCACTAAGCCTAAAGCAAACCCCCGTTCACTGGTTCCTCATCTCATAGAATTTGGCATTAGGTTATTTATTTATTTATTTATTACATTTTTATACCGCCCAATAGCCGGAGCTCTCTGGGCGGTTCAACCATCTTAGGTTATGGTCCTAAGATGGTTGAAAAATAGTCAATGTGGATCCTGACCAAAATGGATGGATAACGCATTCCAGCCACAAGAAGCCTCTTTAGAACAGTGATTCTGACTTTTGACCACCACATTTTAAGAGTTTTGTTATTGCTGTTCTGCCTTTGCTGATCATGGAAGATTTGTGGCCAGGTTTAACTTACACCTTCAAATGCAGTTTCAAGCACAGCAGTAACCTGGGGGAAACATAATGACATGTTGGCCCAGTTTACAGGTAATTATGAATAACCCACGGTTAATAAGCCATGAGTTGTTTACGACACATGAACCAGGTTGTTGTCTTAGAAAAAGTAAATGTGAAATGATAGTGAGATGGAAGAAAAGTTTTGTATCCTGTTATAGAGCCCATTAATTTGGCTCTTTTGATATTAGGGAAATAAACAAGTCCTTGACTTAGATGTCTTAGCAAATCTAATATACATTTTTTACCATGTTTTGAGAAGATTGTATGATTCTGTCTTCATTAGGTGGTGCACATGAAGGTTTGCAGCATTTGGGGCCTTATGGAAATATACCGAATATTGTAGCTGAGTTGACAGGTGACAATATACCTAAAGATTTCAGTGAAGATCAAGGATATCCAGATCCTCCAAATCCTTGCCCAATAGGCAAAACAGGTAAGCTGCAGTTTCTGAATTATTTTATGCAACAGTTGGAATGGAATAACAATACATTAAAAACTATAGGTTTTTAAAAAATCTAAATTATGACTAAATAATCCAGATTTCCTGATAGAATAAATTATACACACAGTTATGCAACATTAAAGTATGCTTCATTTTCAAAGTTTATTCTGCTTCTAAGATGCAGTTTTTTAAAAAATGTTTTATATTCACTGTTGTTCCCTGCCTCGATCCAAGTGGAGAGGTGGGTAAGAAATACATCATCATCATCATCATTATTATTATTATTACTATTATTATTATTGATGCAATGCTATGCATGTTTAGACAAAAAACTCCCACAACACCCAGCATTTCGCAGCCAGCAAGGTTGGCTGGTGAATGTTGGGAGTTATAGGACTTTTTTCTTCTAAACATGCATAGGATTACACCTTTAAAGTATTAGCCATTTTTGAAATGTATAAACATTGGGAACTAATGAGCAGCAGGGAAGAGGGACAAGTAGGGGCAAGGGAGTGATAAGGAATCATGGAAGGGATTGTAGCCCTGAGCACTGTCTTCATTTACGTATTTAGCCAATGTTTTGTTGAGATCTTGGCCATGTTGGCTGCACAGAAATGTAGGTTATATATTCATGAGGGTTATATATTTCATTGCTGAAACTCATAATGCAACTATGTTATGCATGATTTTGGATAAATCACAGAATCCTTCTTCAGTCAAAATGACTGTCCCTGGCACAAAAGAAGTTGATGTGAGATTTTGGTGCCTTATTTGATTTAAACAAAGGCTTTGAAAAGGCTTTGAAAAGGCTTTGATTTTTTCAAAGGTTTGAAAAGTTGATGATATAATTATTCAATATTTACTTAAGGCATGTCTAGATGAGTCCTTATCCTGGGGATTGCCCCGGGATCATCTCTGTGCGTCCACATGATGCACAGGGAGTCCCGGGGGCAGGGAGGGATGATCCCTCCCTTTCCCCATGATAACTGGGACGGCTTTAATCCCGACTTTTCCCGCAGTCTCGGGATCATCCTGAGACTGCGGGATGTGTGGGTGGCTGTCCCAGCTTCGTCCCAGCTCCTCACAAGTAAACGTGAGGAGCTGGGAACTGGACACGCAGCACGGAGCTCTTCAGGAGTTCTGTGCCCATCGGGGGAGGGAGGTATTTTCTTTTTTTAAAAAAAAAATCTTTTCGATGGAGCACTCCTGCGCTCATCTTCAATAAAAAAATTGGCAGGCACGACGTCCTCATTCCTCCTGGGACGTCGCGCGCTGCCTGTCGACTGAGGGGGAGGAACCCGTGAGCAGAATACCACGAGTTCCTCCCTCCCGGAACGCCGGGAGGTCTAGACATGCCCTTAGTCTCAAAGATATCATCATCATCATCTGGCACTTCACAAATAACAGGTTTAAGGCCTTAGCTAGACCTAAGATTTATCCCAGGATCGTCCCGGGGTCGTCCCTGCCTGCTCCCAGGATCCCCTGTGTGTCATTTACATGAACAGGGATGACCCCGAGACGATCCCGTGATTTAGGCCTAGCTAAGGCCTAATACCCCAAAAGGCTTTCAGTCAAAAAATAGACAAAGGAAACAACAGAGTAAGAGGAGTAAATGGAAACAATGCAAATATGCTAAGTGTCTGCACTGATTTCAATTATGTGCGTTTTTGGCTTAGAGTAGAGTATTAAGACTAGGAGTTACATCCAGTAACTAGTTAGTACTACTCAGGTACTAGAATTACATTGTTTAAAACTTCAAAGGTGCCAACAAAGATGCCTCTAAGCAAGGGGAGGTAGGCTAGGCTAGAGCTAAATCATAGTGTGTTTTCCTCAGCTAGTTTTAAAAGGAAATGAGAACCTCCACAAGGTAACAGGAGCAATTAGTGACCTTTAAATTGCTTTTTAATGCAAATCTGCATTCAAAAAACAGTTTGTGGGCATGATGTGAAAGTTGCTGAAAGGAAAATTACCTCTCTGAAGTGTTGTTGTTTTCTTTTGGCAATTCTCACATCAAACTCATCCTTTTTATAATCCTAAATACAAGTACCAGAAGTTAAATCTGACTTAGATGGTAGTTACTCCGATGTCAATGGGGTGGTGAATCCACTCCAGGTTTCAGTCAGAACTCTAAATCTCTGCAAGATGTGAATCTTGGATAGCTCCTTTAAGTTCAGACTAAAACCTGGAGTGAATTCACTGCCCAACGGACATCGGAGCCACCAGCCTCTACTGCTTAAATGCCTAAGAACAGGACGCCAACCCTTCAAACGAAATAGTGTAAATTGTGGATTATGCAGCCTGAGTTTATGTATGTTGACTCAGAGGTAAGTGTGCATAGGATTGCAGATTTAGTTACATTCCCTTTTCACTCCAGTCTTGCAGATGTCCTGGCTGTGGGACCAAAGAAACAACACTATTGGCAGTTTCAATGAAAATTTCCAAATGATTTGCATATTCATGTGGTACGAAAAACATGCACAAGCCCCTTGTAGTGTGCCTAACAATAAACAACGCTTGTGCAACTTCTTTTCCTAGAAATAGAATCTAAATTCTTCCTTTGTTCCACAACTCTTATTGTTCTAAATATATATTTCGATTTCTTCTTTCTTTAGATGTACTTTTCCTCCTGTTATATTTACCCATAGGCTCTGTTAGTGGTTAAAATATCAAGATAGAAATCATATCTCCAGTAAAATTATTCTATATAAAGAAGATTTCTGGCCTTTCCCCCACATTTTCATTGATTTAAAAACTACAGCCAAAAAAAAAGAAAAAAAGATGGTTGTTCAACTAAGATGATGCATCTAGATATGAAAATTGATAGCATTTCCTGGAAACTGCTGCTGTCTGAGGAAAGCTACCCATTTTCATCGATGTGTTCTGAGCAAAGAATCATATCTTACTAGTATCTAAGCAATGCAGATTTTAGTGATTTAAGTACAACTTCATTCCCTGCCAAGTTGAGACTGTAAAAACATTTTAAATCTATTAGAGAATTTCCTCGGTGAGGGTTGTGGAACTGGCTTCTTGAAAGACGGGCTTACCTTAGTTGTTTCCACAGCAGGATATACTGACTAGTTACAGGCATTTTGGCACCTAAACCATCCACCAATGGAGCTCTGCTGCTCGGCTATAGCAGTCTCACCCCTTTCCTGAAGTAGTAATCATAGAGGCTGGTCAGTCTGTTCTCTAACACCTGTAAGGTTGCCAAATTTTTTAAAAAACATGAGCCAGCAGCTCCCCAAAACATGGAATTGGCTTGGAAATTAGTTTTGCTGGTACAGTTAAACAAATATTTTTAATTAGTTGGTGCTGGGCCAAAGGATGAATAAAATGATGCTGATGCTGAACAAATTACTTGTGTTTGTACAGGGACTGGCCTGGCAGTCAGAAAAAAGGGGAAGGAGCAAGGGCAGGTGTAAGCCACTTATTTATTTTAAACACCTTTACCCTGCTCTTCTTCTTCTTCTTCTTTTTTTTTTTTAAAAAAACCCACTTCCAGAGCAGTGTACAAAATCCATAATTAGGCAGCCCTTGATCACAGGTTTACAATCTAAAAGACACAAGGAAAGAAATTGGGAAGGAGGAAGCAAAAAGTATGACAATTGTGACTGATTCAGTTGCCCAAATGGATGAGAATATACCTATTCCAAATCCGCTTGTATTCACGTTTGCGTGCATCTATTCTACTTCTGGGTTTGCCTGTTCCTCACTGGTTTGTTCCTCTCTTCTTTCTTCTCTTCACTACAAGAGAGAAAAACCTTCTCTGTAGTGTCCCTCCCTCTATGGAATGTCTTTCCCAGGAAGATCCACCTGGCATCTTCTTTTTATACATTCAGAGCTCATCTACACCAAGCAGTATATTCCACTATGAAAGCAGTATGAAAGTGGTATATAAAAGGCAGGAGCCACACTACTGCTTTATAGTAGGGGTGTGCATGGACCCCCCGCTCCACTTCTCTTCCAGATCCACGATTTGCAGATCGGGCCGCTTCACTCCGCCCCCGCTCCGCCTATGTCCGCTCCGCTCCGCTGCGGAGCTCCGGATCCTGATCGGAGCTCCGTTTCCCCCCCATAGGCTTGCATTAAGCTAAAAAAGTATACAACTTTTTTTCTGTTAAAGTTAGAAATCTCAAGTTTGGCACCATGACACCTCATGGATGTATACACACGCACGCCAAGACTCAAGGCAGTCCCATCATCCCCTGATTGTTGGGGAATTTATGAAAATTGGGCACGCCATTCACACCCCTTTCGATAGCTCCGTCAATTTGCACGTTAGAAACCTCAAACTCACCACCATGATAGCTTATCCAGGGATACACACGCACGCCAAGCTTCAAGGCAGTCCCATCATCCCCTGATTTTTGGGGAATTTATGAAAATCGGGCACCCCATTCACACCCCTTTCGATAGCTCCGTCAATTTGCACGTTAGAAGCCTCAAACTCACCACCATGACAGCTTATCCAGGGATACACATGCACGCCAAGACTCAAGGCAGTCCCATCATCCCCTGATTTTTGGGGAATTTATGAAAATCGGGCACCCCATTCACACCCCTTTTGATAGCTCCATCAATTTGCACGTTAGAAACCTCAAACTCACCACCATGACAGTTTATCCAGGGATACACATGCACGCCAAGACTCAAGGCAGTCCCATCATACCCTGATTTTTGGGGAATTTATGAAAATCGGACACCCCATTTGCAGACATGGGCTGCTCTCCGACGGTTTGACAGATTAAAAAAATTGAAGCGGGCACCCTCCCAGATGCCACCCTAATACTAATTATAATATTATGTATAAGAATATAATACTAATACTAATAATAATATGTATAAGAATATTACTAATACTATATGTAGGGAAATGGGACAAGAAGTGTGTATGCTTTGCCCAAACAGGATTTGAAATGCTCAATCTGTGGCTGTTGCACTTCACAAACAGTGCACACAGCACACTCACACAATAACACAGTCACACACACAGTCCAAGTAACAGAGAGAAGAAATAGAGAATAATTTTTTTTTGGTATTTTTTTGTATTTAGAAGAAAGAAGGAAGATGAAACACAGTCAGGCTTTAAGAGAGGGAAGGGGGGGGGAACCAACCAACCAAACACTCCAAAATTTAAAAATAAAGTTTATATTAAATCAAAGTAAGGGAAAAACACAGAGCAAACTAAGCAAAAAGTCAGAAAGAAGCAAACAAACACACACACACACCAAGCTAAATCTAATTATCTCCAAACACAGCAGCAGCACCTAACTAACTCCTCTCCCCACGAACGCAAAACCCACAAGATGCTGAGAGCTCAAAGCTCTGAGGGTGCCTCTGCCTTAGTCCCCTCCTCCAGCGCTGGGATTGGAGGATGCTTCATGAGATGATCAGTTCTCATCAGGATTGTTTGTTGAATGTGCCTGTCATCGCTTCAAAACAAAAAAACCGCCGGTTTACCCGCTGTCCCTGTTTGTTTACCCGGCTCTTCCAAAAATTCTAGCAAGCGAACCGCAGCACGCAGAGAGCTGAGAGCAGGCTCAAAATGACCCCCATCCATGACTCTCTAAGCACAATAAGTTTCAGAAAGATAGCTTAAAAAACAACACAGTTATCCTCGATTCTTTTCCGCAATGCAATCCTATGGGCGAAATTTTTCAAAATGGCGACCGGATCGCTCCGCGTAAAGAGAAGCGTTCCGCCAATGGCCGCTTCTCTTCACCTTGCTTCTACGGGTCCCCGGTCCGCTCCTACTCCACCTCTGGGCAAGGCGGAGCAGGCCAATTCGCTTCTGATTCGCCGCTTCTAATCGGAGCAGAGCACATCCCTATTTTATAGCAGTATTGAAGTGCACTGCAGGATTTATAGTGGTACTGAAGTGCACTGACAACTGTTGGGGCCCATGACACATCTACACCAAGCAGGATATAGCACAATGAATGCTGTATGAAAGCAGCATATGGTATGTTTCGTGGGCCCCAACAGTTGTCAGTGCACTTCAGTACCGCTATAAAGCAGTAGTGTGGCTCCTGCCTTTTATATACCGCTTTCATACTGCTTTCATAGTAGATGTCAGATGAAGGCTTTCTTCTTTAAGCAGACATTTCATCTTTAAATCTATTGCTTTGGTGCTAGTTCCTTAATGTTTTAACATTTATAATGTTTAATACTGTGTTATTTTTGTACTTCTGTTATTGTATCTTTTATTTGATTATTTTGTTGTTGTTTGGTTTTATGATTCTAAACTGCCCTGAGGGCATTTGAGCAGTCAGGTCATATGCAAATCCAACAAACAAAGAAATAAAATTAAATAAAACAATTCCTAATTTATGTTCCCTGCAAGGGCATTTAGTAGTTATACTTTGGCTAACAAAATATGAGAAGAGTCTGATTAACTTTTTTTCCAACATGAGTTGCTTTTTGCAGTCAACACAGAAACCTTCCAGTCTTGGGCACATGTTCAGCTAAAGGACAAACTCTGATTATCCGAATGGAGGTGGGCCAGTGATCTGATACCAATATGCTAGACTATTCCACAAGACCTGGATCCAGAAGACTAGGATATATTCATATACATATTTCCCATCGGGTATATGAATGCTTATATCCACGTGTGCATGGAAATGTCAACTTGCTCTGGTAAAAACTGTATGAATCCAGTTTTAGACTGCAAGCAACTGCAAAACGAAAAGTTAAAGATACTACTTAACCAAGAAATAAAAGTTTTGTTTTCTAATTTGCTATCTCTTTATAATAACATTTCTTGATTAGGTTTCTTGATATCTATATCTATATAATATGATGTCAAGCAGCTAAGGTTTCTTAAAATGTCTTTACAGTTGATGATGGATGCCTTGAAAACACACCAGATACAGCACAGTTCAGCAAAGAATACCAACTTCACCAGCACCTTTTTGACCCAGAACATGACTATCCCAGTATGGCCAAATGGGTGCGTAAATCTTGTTTACTTTTTAAATCTCCAACTAATCGCTAAAGGCGCAATCAATGCCTGTTTAGATAGAAAACAGTCTTACAATTCCAAGCATGCTCCAGCCATGCTGGGAATAGACAACTCCTTGTTGACTGGATTCACAATGCACTGTGCCATACAGCCAAGCATCTTACAGACTTCTAGGCTAGATTGCAGGTCATTCATCTAGTCTACCCTTTCGATGTGCAAAACCATATAGGGGTGTGCGGGAGTGTGGGTGTCAAAAAAGCACAGATCATGACTGTACAATAAAGGAGGCTGCATTGGAAGACTACCATAAAGCTTTTGGTTTTGCTCATCACTACCTAAAATCTATCAATGCTCAGTTATTGATTAATGCATTAGGTTGGCAATGCTGACCTTTGTAGCAATTGCAAGAGAATGATCCAGCAATTACAGCTGGCCCATTTTTTTTAGACTTATAGCATTAAGGCACAATCATATGCATCTTTAGACTGAAAAACGCCCTACAACTTCCAGCATTCCTCATCCAGCATGACAATGCTGCCTGGAGAATGCTGGGAGTTGTAGGACGTTTTTCTGTCTAAAAATGCATACAATTGTGCCTTTAATTACTTACATGATTCCTAAACTTTTTGTCAGTCAAAAATCCCAAGGACTAGAAATTCTTATTGTGTTTGACTACCAAAGGTTGTATACAAATCCTTTGAGGGGGAGGGGATACATCCCATCACTGCGAAAATGGTCTATTTATTCCTACTCTCATTTTTCTTTTCTTTAACCAATTACCAATTTATAAGAAGACCTCCCCATGACTGCTAAATTTGCTGAGGAGTCTTTGGTTTGGGACTTTGTCAAATGCCTTTTGAAAGTTCAAGTAAACAATGTCTACTGTTAATTAACTTTTGTTAATATGGTATCTTTTGTTCTTAAACAACAACAAAAAAGTTGCATTAGAATCACAAATGGTAGTTGACATTTTTAAAAGTTATGCACAAAGCAAGTGGATTGGAGGGATTTTTTGTTTAGTGTTTTGTAAAATATAACAATTAAAATTGTATGCCCAGGAATTTGTTATGAGTACCAGAATTGATACTCAATTTTGATACTCACAGAATTGATACTCACTGTCCTTTCACACAAAAATCAGCTAATGGTTCCCCCTTTCTTTGTTTCAGCAATATAATTTAGGGCAGGAGGAAGTCATTTGTTGTTGCTATTGTTAAACAACTGGGAGGAAGAAATCACCCTGAAAACTACCTATAGATCCCAATCTAACTTCTGCCCACCCCATCCTACTTTTATCCCTATACTCGGAAATTTACATATCGTTTACATACCTGCATGCCTTTTTTAAAAAAAATCTTGCCTTCCATTTGTGTGATTCTAGCTTGAAGTTCAATAAATACAATTCTTTTTTTTAAAAAAATCCAATCCTGTCATGTATAAAATGCACTTAATTCTTGTTCAGGGCAGATGGGAGTGAAAGATACTCGGCATCAGAAGCCCCAAGTTCTCCACTTGGGAGAAGTTATGGGATGTGCTGTATTTTCAGATTTACCCTTATTTCAGGGGAAATATCTTATATCAGATTTCATTACCTTATCTGCACTCTGCTGCCTATTATATTTAAACGTTAGTTATGGTCTTAAAATATTCGAAGACAGACAAAACAAAATACGATCCTTGTTGAGCCGAAGTGGTTGAGCTGAGTTTTTCTTTCTTTCCAAGATGCAACTTCTAACTTTAATTGCAGTGTATCTTTTTTTTAAATAAAAATATAGAAAACCTTTTCTTGTAAAGAAGATTCAGGTAAAGCAATACGTTAAGAGAAACTGCAAATGATATATTGATGCCTAGAGGAAATAACATTCACTTCTGTTGTCTTTTTGCATGTTAAATTGATTTTTTCCCCAAGTGACTTTGCACAAATTACTACAGCCAAGAATGTTTCTTCTTGGCCAACTTCATCTCCGTTTCCTTGTCTCTTTGGCACAGCTCAGATGAAATAGTTGAGGTCAGGCAAAAGCTATGTCTTGTGAACTTGGGGTTTAAATTAACATGAGAAGTACCAAACAGATAATGTCTGGCACAAATCACTTTAGCCCTCTAAACTGTTTGTTTCTCACAAATCAAGGTTTCATTCAGAAGTGACTGTTTTGTGACTCACAAAGTCTGTTGATATTGTGACTGTTGAATCAATCGTTTATATAACAATTTCATAGCATTCCGTTTTCTAAAATATAGCTTTTCACCTAACCTCTTTTTCTTAACTTTTTTTAGTATAATCCCAAATGAAACAAAATCTGTTGAGCATGTGTCTGACATTCCAGACCTTATTTGAGCACACTGCATCTATGAAATATAACAATATGTGGAAACACTTGTACAAGCGGTGGTCATAGTCATCACATTTTGTATAACTCTTCTGTCTGCCAAGACAACTTTGGCAATTTTCAAAAGGTTCAGTCTATTAAATCAAGACAAAACAGGGTTTTTTCTTTTTCTTTTTCTTTTTTAAAAGAATGTTTATTAGGGCACTTCTTAAATGAAGGAAGTGATTGTGACCAGGATTTCTTTATCCAGAGACTGCTTAACAACTTGATTAAAATATAGAAATCAGAAAGGAAAGCTATTGAAATAAGAATAATTCTTAAGAGCATTTTTTTTTAAAAAATGCAGAAATTATATATTTAATTATTGCATTTCTATACCGCCCAATAGCTGAAGCTCTCTGGGCAGTTCACAAAAATTAAAATGACAAAATACAACCTAAAATATAAAATTTAAAACACAATATAAAAACACAATATAAGAGTACAACCAGAATAAAACCAAGCAGCAGTGCAGAAAATTAAAATACAAGTTTAAAATACAGATTTAAAACAGCAAAGTTAAAAGACTATTTATTTTATTCTAATTTTATTAAGACATTTGTATCCTGCTCTATATCAAAAGAATCTAAGGGTGGCATACAGATAAAATCATACAAACAATATAAAACAATAAATATACACAGCTAAAAACAAATTAAACCATTAATAATCTAAAACCAGTACAGAATTTAAAAATGCTAGTATTAACTTTCAAAGCCAGTTAGGGCTTTGAAAGTTAATACCAGCACTTTGAATTGTGCCTGGACCTGAACTAGCGGCCAGCTAGAAAAGTACTGAAAAGGAAATTATGGGTGACTTGGGGCCTTGCTAGTCGTGCCGGGATAAGCCGGCAGGGAGGCGGGGCAATGGCGCGCTACCTTTAGAGCGCGCCGCCCCACCTCCTAGACGGCCGACGCGCAGGGACTATGGAAGCCCTGCAGCGTCGGCCATTTTTTTTGTTTTGTTAAAGGGGCCACGTGCGCCCCGAAGACTCCGGAGAAGGTAAGAGCCTTTTTTAAAAAATTAAGCCACCCACCTTTTTTTAAATTAAGCCCCCTGCCCACTCTTTCCCCGCCCTCCCTCCCCATCTCCTGTGCCACCCTGCGCTCTCCCTCCCTCCCCGTCTCCTGTGCCACCCTGCACGCGCGCGCCCTCCCCGTCTCCCGTGTCGTCCTGCGCGCGCCCTCCCCGTCTCCTGTGTCGCCCTGCGCCATCCCCCTCTCCTGCCAGTCCGGCCTTCCCCCCCATGTCCCCCCCCGGGATCCCCCCCTGGCCCGATGGACACAGCGCTGAGCCCAGTCCGTGGCTTTTCCCGGCTACTCACGAGTAAGCAAGTAGCCGCAAAAAGCCACGGAAGTCGCTAGATGCCGGGGCTGCGGAAAATGCGCACCATAAGCGACTTCGCTTATGGCGCGTTAAGGGAGGCTTTAGTGCGGCCTGGGGCCAGATTCCCCTGTGCGTCATGTGGACGCACAGCAGGGAAACCGGGCCTCAAAGCGCGCTAATGCCTCATCTAGCAAGGCTTTTGGTGTCAAAAAGAATGTAATGTAGGTGCCAGGCAAACTCCTCTAGGGAGCTCATTACACAGCCGGGAAGCCACAGCTGAGAAGGCCCTCCCCCTGGTAGCCACCTGCTTCACTTCCTTTGGCAGGGGCTCACGGAGAAGGACCCCTAAAGATGATCTTAGGCTCCGGGCAGGTACACATGGGAGGAGGCATTCCTTCAGATAACCTGGCCCCAAGCCATTTAGGGCTGTGAAAGTTAATACCAGCACTTTGAATTAGGCCCGGACCTGAACTGGTAGCCAGCTGGAAAAGTACTGAAAAAGAAATTATGGGCAACATCCAGCATCACGCAAGCAGACTTCTGCTCATGCAGCAGGACTCCCCCTTCTTCTTCTCCTTGCAGCTCCTCACACATCCTTAGATGTGAACTTGAAGGTACACAGCTGTCCAGAGAAGTTTGGAGGGGGGCTGCAGGGGTAGGGAATGTATGTTCAGCTGGCAGAGAGAGACAGTTGGATACAACCCAAAGAGTTAAAAGCTTTCAGGTACAAATGCTTTATAGAAATAATGACTGTTTTGCATCCAAATGGAATCTCTGGTGTTTCTTGAAATTTTAATGGCGCCCCTCTGCTAAATCAAGGTTATTGGTCTGTCTAGTCCAGTGTTGTCTACCCTGTGGTAAGCAGATCTCCAAGGTCTCAGGCAAAGGTCTTCCCTATCCCTGGTACCTGAAATCTCTTTAGCCAGAGCCTGAGCCTGGGATGTTATGAATGCAAAGCATGCTTCCTGCTACTCCACTGTTTTTTCCACTCTAACTCTTCCCTCACTGAGACTGTTAAGATTAAAACCATCATGCAACTTAAAATCATCATATATTCCTATCCTTATAATAGTTGATGACACTGAGTATCCCAGAAGAATAGAGAACTATTTTATTAATAGCTGCAGTAATTCAAATGTTTTCTTGTGGTTTATCTTTCCAACAACATAGCATTCTCTCCCAAACTCCTTTCCAACATATTCATATGCTAATATTTAGATGGCACAAAGTCTTGCTTGAAAAGTAGAGTTACAAAATTTGATCCATATTTTGTATTTTCCCCCTTTCAGAATAAGAATCTACTCTTTGAGAAAATGAAGGGTGGACCAAAAAGAAAGAAACGGGTAACTTTCAGAACACAACTTGTTTTCATTTTAGTGCCTTAGTGTAGGATCAGACAAGAATGAAAAGTAAAATCAGATTGTTGAAATAGCAATGACTAGTACATCTGTATTAAAATTTGGACTTAGTCCTTGCTTCCAAAAAATAACTGTGATAAGCAGCACAGCTTTTGCATAAGTTTCTTCTGTCTAAGCCAGTATTCGATTAGCGGAGCCAAAGCGTATGGTTCTTGCATTAAAACTGAAAGTACACTTCAGCCTTGCCTCCTCACCCCCAGCAAAGGCTTCATTCTAGAGTGTAGAAGAGTAAGAACTACCCACTCTAAAAGGAACCAAAAAGCCTGTGTTTCAGTGTTGTGCCTCCTTACAGGGCCTGTAATTTTGCTGCCTCTCTCCATCAGACACGATTAAAGAATGCAGATACAACCAATGCAGGGTGTGTCAGAATCACTTGTCGCAGCAGAAGCTGACTGGAATGAGGTGAGGCGAAGGCAGAGAGAGACCTGGATTGTGTAGAGATGCAGCAGGAAGCCTTCTTTGTCTGTGACTGTTTTGGGCTCACAGGAACCTAATGGATCCCTTCACACTAGCAATTCTTTGATAGCAATTCTCATGCTTGTTTGGGAATTACTGGTCTAAACTTTAGTCTGTTAGAAGACAGCTAACAATATTCATATTCATATACGTAATGTATAATGCCTCCTGAAGACTACCTTAAAAAGCATTGTAAATACCTTTTATTTTGTTTACAAAGACATCTGGTTTTAATGCTGTTGTATTTTGTTTCAATAGATATAGATATACATATAGGTCAGAATTTTCTATACCAGCACTCTGCTAGATCTCCAAAGATTCAGCCACACTTCTAAATTCCACTAACTTCATGTGCCATTTGTGTTGGCATTGTAATTGCGCTGAGATCAATAACATTACTTCTCAATTAGCAGCATATTAGAAACAAACACATTTTTTCACTGCTTCCATGTATCTGTTCACACAGATAATTGGGTACTTCCAGATGAGTCTTTTATGTCACTATCACCCTGCCCTCATTCATAGAATTTTAGGTAGGCCCAGATGACATCAGGCTTTTCTACATGAGGCATTTATTGTGCGCTCACTTTTCCCAAGTCATGGTTGTTTATGGGTTCTTTAGACAACATCATAACCCTCCAGTTAAGCTTCTGTGTCTAAAGAGCAAGTTTTGGCATTTTTTAAAAGCAGAATAATGTGTTTAATTGTAAAAGCAAAAGAAAATGCTATTTCCACTTGTGCATTTGCACTATTCTGCTATACCACAGTGCTACCTAGAGGTTATGTAGTGGAAAAGCAGAAAACAAAACACTGTTCATATCTCACATCTCACATCTCAATTCTGCAACGAAACTTAAAGTCAACACAGATTAACAGAGGGCATGTCTAGACGAAGCCTTATCCCAGGGATCGCCCCGGGATCATCCCTTTGTGTCCACATGATGCACAGGTGATCTCGGGGGCAGGGAGGGATGATCCCTCCACTTCCCCGGGATAACCAGGATGGCTTTTAGCCCAATTTTTCCCGCACTCATCCCGAGACCATGGGAGGTGTGGGTGCCCGTCCCGGTTTCGTCCCGGCTCCTCACAAGTAAACACGAGGAGCCACGAACCAGGCACAGAGCTCTTCAAGCGCTCCGTGCCCATTGGGGGTGGTAAGTGAAGCAGGGTCAGGGCTTTTTTTTAAACTTACTTTTGCAATGGAGCGCAGGTGTGTTCCAGGTCCTCTCTTTTTTAAAAAAAACCAAAATGGCAGGCGCAACATCCTCCTTCCTCCCGGGACATTGTGTGCTGCGTGTGGACTGAAGGGGAAGATCTCGTGATCAGCATATTGTGAGATCCTCCCCCTCCCCTCCCCTGGTGTAGACATGTCCAGACTTGTGTAGAAAAGTTCAGTGGCTTCCAATTGGTAGCACTAGGAGCCCTCCATATGGAAGCACCCCCAGTCTTCTCAGTGACCCAAGAAAGAGCTGCCTGTCATTCAAGTTCTGCCTTTTGTATCTAGTGCTAACTCTTTCCTTCTCTCACTTTCTCTGTCTCAGAAAAGTGAGCAAATTGAGACCAGCTGACTCACTGAACAGATGTCAACCCCCATTTTTCAGAATTGAGGTTGAGGGAGAACACATTAGACTGCAATCTTAATTACTCAATCTTACTCAAGAGTAAAGCCCATAGAACACAGTTGATCACTAGGATATTTCCCTGAATTCTTTCCAAATTTTAATCACTATAAATATCTATTTTCAGAGCGTAAATCCATATCTTCAGGGACAAAGACTGGACAACGTTGTAGCGAAGAAGTCTGTTCCACATTTTTCAGATGAAGAGAAAGAGATTGCAGAAACTGAATGAAGTTTCATAGAATCCCCCAATACTGCTTATATATAATTAGTGGAAATCCCAATACTGCCTATATATAATTAGTAGATCAAATCCTTATAGTGGTTGCATGTTTTACTACTTATATAATTACGGCTGATTTATAATATTTGTTCTTCTAGATACATGAAAACCCAGTTCTGCTTTTTGTTATGTTATGGCAATAGGTTCTCCTTGCTTTGCTTTAGACCTGGAACAAGCTTTAACAATTAATAATTTTAATCATTTGTGTGACTTAAACGACTTTAAGAAGCAAGCTTGTAAAGAAGAAGAGGATGTTACGCATGTTCCACTTCTTGTACTTTCTCACATGATGTGATGTTGGCCCTTTGGAAACAATTATTTTGTCGTTCTGTTTGTAAGTAAGAGCCTAATTTATAATAAATGTCCCAATACTTGCTGTTTGATTTAATAAACACTGAAAGTATTCTTCAGTATCTGCATGGAGATATAAATGTGTTTCAGACAGATTTTTTAGGAAATGGTTTGTCTTATTTACTCTAGTCAAGTTATAAACTTTCCTTTAAAAGGGGCTAGACAGTGTCGTATGGTGCCTACTCCTTTTTACTGCCTCAGAAATGAAACTCTCCGACACAGGAAAGCGGGATAGTCATACCCTTACAAAGTGCTGCCCAATATAGCAGTTGGTTTGGATCCCAATGAACAGTATATTTAGCCTGATTATGGATGAAATAACCTTGTCCATTTTCTCATTTATGCATGCCACTGCACTCATTAATTTCCAGCAGCCTTCAGAGAAGGATGGGCATGTAAAAACAGGAAGGAGGAGAGAAGGGAAAACTTGTTCATATGATAGGTTTAAGAGAAACCCAGGTTTCGGTTGGAATGAAATACATGTTCTGGTTCTGAAAATGGTGAAGACTAACAGCACAATCATACATATGTTTGTATATATGCACGCATACATACTTGGATGTAATCCCACTGAGTTCAATGAGGCTTATTCTTAGGTAAGTAGGTACAGGATTGCAGCCTAAAAACATTAGAAAATCACTGATGGATCAGTCTAGTCTAGCATCCTGCTTCCCATAATGACCAAGCAGATGCCTCCAGGAAGCCCCTAAGCAGGGCATCTGATCATGGAAGTTGTATTTAGCCATCGTATTTGATACCATATTTAATAGACAAAGTCATGGAGAATTTAAAGCCATCTAAGCTGGTGGCCATCACCACCTCTTCTGGCAATGAATTGCATAAAGTACTTTCTGTCTCTTCCAAACCTACTATCCATTATTATTTTTGTCTACACCGGGCATAATTAATTAACTTCTTTGCATGTTTCCCTTTGGTAATCTTTTCCTTAAATTAAAACTATTTCTTAAATCTGTTTGTACTGCATCTTCAGAGAAAATATTGGAGGGAAGGTCTAGTACGTGTTTTTCCCTGGTAGTAGTACTATACAGCATTTTTAGTTTTTATTAAAAATGCTTCTCTCCCCACCCCCACCCCAAACTGATTTTATCCTATAGGAGCTCAAAAGGTGTGTTTCGCATGTGCCCAGTTCATGCTGCTCAGGAGGGAGGGGGTATAGCATGGGAGTTAGTGCGGCTGGTTACCAGGAAGATGGGAGAGAATGTTGTACAGAGTGGGTAGGCCCAATTGATCTACTCTAGGACAAGATTTCAGAAGAAATGTGAAACTGCCCCAGGACAAAAGTCATTTCTTGAAAATCAAAGCCAAATATAAAATAAATTCTATTCCTGTTCTTGAGAAAAGTCCAGAAGTGCACTCTTTTCAGACAAAACCCACGTTAGTATAGGGGTCGAACATGCCACCCAGGAAATATTGTCAAGGCACCTCCAGAGTCAAATTCTGTACTTAACTTGAGAAAAAGCTGAATGATGGAACTCTGTGCTACAAGGAAATCATTGCGGCAAAGAATTCAACACTTTCCAAAGAGTGATTCGATATCAATGTAAAATTATCTTGAAGATAATTCCAACTCTAATATTCTATGAGGATGGTCTTGGTTGCCAGTTGGATACTTATAAAGTTGCAAAATAGCTTCAGTTGCATAGATTCTATGTTTCTGATCAGACAAATCTGGGACTTAGGTCCACCGCTCTGGCAAGGACAGCTATCCAGCTCCAAGGTAGTGAAAGTAGCCACAACATAAGATAGCATAGCATACCATACGAATATTTGCTAAATAATGCATTGTTTAGATGCAATTTCCCGGCATTCTGGAGCTTGAGTGAAAATAGAAAGCACACATTAAACATTTTTTTCATTAATTGAGTATGTGTCTCTGTTATATTAAAGCAAGGTGCACCCCAGTGGCATGCTGACTGCTTCCGATTCCTGTGATTCTTTGAATCTGCCACCTGCGCCAAGAGGCGCATCTCAACTCATGGTAGGGTTTGACTGATACAGATCGAACCATATCAGTCCTTACACACAGACACGTGCACAAGTTAAGCATGGCCTAATTGGCCTATGACAAATGATTGCTGGCTTCCTTTTGCACCTCCAGTAGCTGTGCATAGTAAGCAGGTTTCGAATAACAGAAGTAAAGATGGAACATGGAGCCCATATGCTAGGCCGTAGAGGTGAATATAGAAAAATTATTTGATATGGAAACCGCTTTGGATACTGGGTGGCTTCATTTTAGGCTGCTGTTGGCATGACCCATCAAAGAGCCTCACACTTCAGAGAATCTAAAGTTTCATGTGTTTCCATTGACTACATGGAGAAATTCACAAATGGCTGTAATTTTTCCTCTCCCCCACCCCCGGCTTTTTGACAGAATTGGATGAAATATGCTGGTAGAGAAGCTCTTTCTGAAGGAAAGAAGCCTTCCAAATTCCAGATAAATCAATTCAGAGGTTTGTACTAAATGCTTTTATATAGATCTTCCCCCCCATTCCAAGTGCTTTCTCTGAGGAAATTTGCAGACAGAGTTGCCCATCCTGAGGAGATGAGGCCTGCCAAATTTCAGATAGGTGCATGGTTATTTGTACAATTTATAAAATTTGGAGAGTTAAGAGAGATTCACTCTCTCCCCCCTCCTAATATTTTCCTTTTACGGAGAGCTTGGGGGCTGTATATGTTTCTAAATAAATGGAGAATGGCTGTGTCCTACCAATGCAGGTACAAACTTTCAGGTGCAGCCCAATTTGCTCTGCACCAATTTCTCTTTTATAACTTGTTTATAATGGCTAACTGTTGGTAACACAATAAACTGACTGACTGACTGACTCCGCATCAATTTGGAGAAGACCCACATTACTTTGGACATGGCCCAAATCTCTCCAAAGCAGCCTGTTTTAGTTTGGGCTCCAGGCTTTGTCTGAAGATGTGCACCCCTAGTATGGCCTAATCTACTCCAAGCAGGATATAGCACTATAAAAGCGATATATAAGAGGCAGAAGCCACACTACTGCTTTATAGAACTAGAACAGTTGGTCATGGAACCGACCAGAGGGGAGGCAACCCTGAACATAACCCTAAGTGCTGTTGCCCAGGACCTAATACGAGATGTAAATATTGTTGAACCAATCGGCAACAGCGGCCACTGTGCTATCAGATTTAATATATACTTAAGTGGGAAACTGTCCAAGAAGTCCAACACAGTCACATTTTCCTCTTCAAAAGAGGAAACTTCTCTAAAACAAGGGAACTGGTGAAAAGAGAGTTGAAAGGGGGAATCAAGAGGGTTAAATCCTTGCAAAATGCATGGAGCTGACTCAAAAACACAATAATAGCAGCTCAACTAAAATGTATTCCAAAGATTAGGAAAGGTAGCACCAAGTGCAAGAGGTCACCAGCATGGTTAACAAGCAGTGTCAAGCTATTGTAGAAAAGAGGGCTTCCTTCAGAAAATGGAAGTCTTGCCCAAGTGAGGAAAATAAAAGGGAGCACAAGCTTGCACAAAGGCAATGCAAGCAAACAATAAGAGATACAAAAAAGCATTTTGACGAGCACATCACTAATAATATATTTAAAGAATTCTTTAAATATATCAGAAGCAGGAAACCAGCTAGGGAAGCAGTTAGACCGCTGGATGACAATGGAGTTAAGGGAGTACTAAAGGAGGACAGGGAGATTTCAGAGAAGATGAATGAATTCTTTGCATTGGTGTTCACTGCAGAAGATACAGGACAGATGCCTGTGCCTGAAATGATGTGTTCAGGAAGGGAGTCTGAGGAACTGAGGCAAATAGTGGTGGCAAAAGATGAAGTTCTGAACCTTATTGACAAATTCAAAGCAAATAAATCACCAGGCCCAGTTGATATCCATCCTAGAGTTCTCAAAGAACTCAAATATGAATTTGCGGACCTTCTAACAAAAACATGCAACATGTGCCTAAGCTCAGCCTCTGTACCAGAGGACTGAAAGATGGCCAATGTTACACAAATTTTTAAGAGGGTGTCCAGGGGGATCCGGGAAATGATAGGCTTGTTAGCTTGACATCTGTTCCAGGTAAATTGGTTGAAAGCATGATTAAAGACAGTAAGCCTATAGAAGGGCATGTCCTGCTGAAAAAGAATCAACATGGCTTCTGCAAAGGCAAGTCCTGTCTCACTAATCTTCTAGAATTCTTTGAGCGTGTCAACGAACATGTAGATGGGAGATCTGGTGGACAGTGTTTACTTGGACTTCCAAAAGTTTTTTGATAAAGTCCCTCACCAAAGACTCCTGAAAAAAAATAGCTGTCATGGAATAAGAGAAGAGGTCAGTAACTGGTTAAGGAACAGAAAGCAAAGAGTAGGAATAAATGGTAAATTCTCCTGATGGAGGGAAGTAAGTAGTGGGATCCCACAGGGATTGGTATTGGGACCAATTCTTTCCAACTTGTTCATAAATGATCTGGAATTGGGAGTGAGCAGTGAAGTGGCCAAGTTTGCCGATGACACCAAATTATTTAAGGTTGTTAAAACACAAAGGGATTGCGAAGAGCTCCAAAGGGATCTCTCCAAGCTGGGAGAGCAGGCATCCAAATGGCAGATGCGGTTCAATGTAAGCAAGTGTAACATGATGCACGCTGGGGGGGGGGGACAATTTCAAGTATAACATGATGGGATCTGAGCTGGCAGTGACCAAACAAGAAAGAGATCTTGGAGTTGTGGTGGACAGCTCAAAGAAAATGTCAACCCAGGCCATAGCTAGACCTAAGGTTTATCCCTGGGTCAAACCTGTTCATCTAGGTGACGCACAGGGGATCCAGTGCTCAGGCAGGGGCGGACCCTGGATGATCCCAGGATAAACCTTAGGTCTAGCTGTGGCCCCAGTGTGCGGCAGCTGTAAAGAAGGCAAACTCCATGTTAGGCATTATAAGAAAAGGATTGGGAATAAAACTGCCAGGATCATACTGCCTTTATGGTGCAACCACACTTTGGGCCTTGCTAGGCCTACCTGTTAATCCGGTGGGGAGTAGAGGCAAGGCCGCGCTGCAGCTAGTGCGGGCTGTCGTCCCAGTCTACACGTGACACGCGATGGGGTAAGGGAAAGCCTGTCACATCAGCCATTTTTTTTACCATTTAAAGAAGCCATGTGCGCAGGAGCGCACCAACGATAAGGTAAGTCTTTTTTTTTTAAAAAAAAAGGGTTCCCCGCTCCCCCTGCCCCCGATTTCCCCCCACAATGTCTGATCCCTCCTGCCCGCTGGCCCGTCTGCCCCCCCGCTTGCCCGTCTACCCCCCACCTGGCCTCCTGCTTGCCATGTCCTCTCGCTCTCCCGCCCGTCTGCCCGCCCCCCCCGCTTGCCATGTCCGATGCCCCCTCCGCCCCCCCCAGCCGCAATCTCCCCACCCTGGCTCTGCTCTCCCCTCCATCTCTCCTGCTGGGTCCGCTCTTCCCCCCCCGGCCCCCATCTCTCCCCCCAGCCCAATGGGCACAGTGCTCCTATGGAGTGCTGTGGCCTGTCCGCTGCTCTTCCCGGCTACTCGCGCGTAAGTGCGATAGCCGGGAAAAGCGGCGGAATGGTCCACACGCCCGTGGCCCTGGCCTCAGCCCAACCTGAGGCTGGGATCACAGGAAAAACTGGGCTAAATGGGGTTTCACTTACCCTGCGCCCAGGGAGGTTTCACCCCTGCCTGACTCTGGGATCCCCTGTGCGTCATCTGGACGCACAGGGGCGAGCCCGGGGCGAGCACCAGGCTAAACCTCCGTCTAGTAAGGCCCTTTGAATCGATGGTGCGACCACACTTAAGAATACTGTGTACAGTTCTGGTTACCACACCTAAAAAAACAATATTATAGAGCTGGAAAAAGTGCAGAAAAAGAAAACTAAAATGTTTAACGGGCTGGAGCATCTCCCCTATGAGAGAAGGTTACAACAGCTGGAGTTGTTTAGCTTGGAAAAAACGGAGGCTAAGGGGAGACATGATAGAGGTATACAAAATTATGCATGGTATGGAGAATGTGGATAGGGAACCATTTTTCTCCCTCTCTCAAAATACTAGAACCTGGGATCATCCCATGAAGCTGGTTGGTGGGAGATTCGGAACAAATAAATGGAAGTACTTCTTCACACAGCGCATAGTTAAAGTATGGAATTCACTACCACAAGGTGTAGTGATGGCCACCAATTTGGATGGCTTTAAAAGGGATTGGATAAATTCCTGGAGGAGAAAGCTGTCAATGACTACTAGCCCTGATGGTTACGTGCTGCCTCCAGTATCCGAGGCAGTAAGTCTGTATGCACCAGTTGCTGGGGAACATGGGTGGGAGGGTGCTGTTGCACTATGTCATGCTTTGTTGGTTCCTGGTCGACAGAGTGCTGGACTAGATAGACTCTCGGTCTGATTCAGCATAAGTTCTTAGGGAGTATTGCCATTACTCCAATTCATAAGCACCTTGGGATACAGGCAGACAAATTTGTTTCTCTGAGAGACAGTGAAAGTGTTAAGCACATCATTCTCTGGTGACATATATACAGTATTTGCTCTTCCGTTCTGGAGCTCTCTGACATAAGTTGAAGGATCAGCTTGAATTCCTATGCCTTTTCCTAATTCACCATGAGAAGGAAGTCTGTAGTAACTGCTCATGCTTGTTTTATTTATGACAGCAACTGTTTTCTAGTGACTCCGTAGTTCCTCACTTTGGAACTATCTGGTAGCCATGTGTTCAACACATGGGAGCATTACAAATCTTAAATGATAGTAAATGCCATGGCAGAAACATTAGCAATTACAGCCGACAGATCTTTGAAGATCTTGCACAGCTAGCGATATCTGGGGTTGTTTGGGGGATTTTTTTGCTTTGGGGGCACAAGAGAAAATAGGATGGTGAAAGATGGTTCCAATCTTGAAAGATTGGGGTCACTAAAATCATTTTTTCCACCACAAAGAGGATAATTGCTTTCTACAGAAACATGGATATTTTACTGCAATGTTATTTCCTCATCCTCCTTTCCTCTCTAAGAAAAAAATAAGGGTGAGAGGCAGTGACACAGCCTTCCCTGTGCAACAAAATGAGGATTTATTGGGTAAAGCTGAAAGCACGAAGAAGGAAAGAAAGTTGTTTTTATTCCTACCTCGAAGTCTCATCACTGCTCTTGTTTTTCTATCCTTCTGTCTTCATGCTTCTCCTTCCACCTCTGGTTAAAATGGATTAATAAATTGTAAGCAGATGCAATGTTGGAGATTGTCATGTCCCTCTGTTAAATCTACTGCACTTCCAATGACACAGTAAACTGGGAAAAGAACACTTAACTTGGGTGCTTTAAAGCTGAGTTTTGGGAACTTGACTGAGGCTATGGTAAACCAAAATCAACCCACATATTTTTCTTCACTATGGAGAAAACAACTATCTGTCACAGTTGGATATCCACAATCGCACCTCTAATTATGATTGCTTTATAAAACAGGGTTTCAAATGTCCAACAAATACCTTCCCCAGCAAATGAAACGTCCCATAGGGCACATGTTTAGACAGACAAAAGACCTACAATTTCCAGATTTTCCCAGCAAACATAGCTGGATGGGGAATGCTGGGAACTGTAGGACTTTTGTCTGTCTAAATATGCCTAGGATTGGACCCTTAGGGTGTAATCTTATGGGCTGCACCCTCAATGTGCTTGTAATAATAATAATAATAATAATAATAATAATAATAATAATAATAATATTTCTTGCCCGCCTCTCCATTTTGATCGAGACGGGGAACAACAATAAATGATAAAATACATAATACTCAATTGAAACATAATATCCTTTGTTAAAAACATCCTTAAAAAAATCCTAAAACCATTTTTAAAATATCTTAAAATTCCACTGGATAGGCCTGCTGGAAGAGATCAGTCTTTATAGCTTTCTTGAATGTTAGTAGACTGTTAAGTTGACGAGTCTCCTCCGGCAGGCCATTCCACAGTCTGGGAGCAGCAGAAGAGAAGGTCCTCTGGGTAACAGTTGTTAATCTAGATTTTACTAGCTGAAGTAGATTTTTCCCAGAGGACCTGAGTGTGCGGGGCGGATTGTATGGGAGAAGGTGATCCTGCAGGTAGCCTGGACCCAAACCATGTAGGGCTTTAAAGGTGATAAACAACACTTTATACTTTGCTCGGAAGCTTGTACTCGGAAGCCCTGAACTCAGAGGCTTACAAGCATCCAATGTAGGGTGGGAGAAGCAGCAGATGTGATCTTTGACTCCCCGTCCTCCCACCCTGAATTTTTGCTTTTTGCCCAACTAGCAAAAACACCTTGGAGGGGGGCGGGAAGAAGGCTAAAGAGTCCTCAGGAAAGCTCCTATCCTGGCCTCTCCAGTCTCCTCCTACTCAGATGCCCCCTTTTGCCCCTCTGTGGGATTACATTCCCAACCTCAGAGAGGCAGCTGGCGCAGTTCTTTCCACACCTGCTGTGATGGGAAAGGAGAGGGGGTCAGAGCTCCGATTCCCATCTCTGAGCTCGGAGCTGAGAATCCAAAATATCCTATGTCCCCTGAGATGCTGTCCAGAGGCCATAGGATTGCTCCCTTACTGTCTTCAATTATTCCAACCATTCTCCTAAGTACCTCCTTCTCAGCATCTTCACAGTGCCACTTCTGCCACTTCCTTCACATCCCTCCTCAAAAACCAAAGCCTTTTGCAACCCCTTCAGCCCTATCAAGGTAAAGCTCAAGTGTGCCTAATTGTATGTGCTCACGTTCATTGAGAAAAATCTAACTATGTGAGTAGTCTTCCACTCATGGACTTTCCTCAACTCCCCACCTCCAGATTTTGAGGATGTGCAGGACAATGCAACAGGAAGAGAGACTTGTTATTTCATTTTTTAGTGTAACATACTTTGTGAATTCTACAAATAAACCATCTACATCCAATAATACACGAGTGCATGTTATTTTTTTGCTCTTCAGAAATATCTCTATGAGATTAAACCAAAGTCCCAATCCAGCAAAGGCATTTTTATAGTAATCAGGGAAGATTGATTAATTATATTTACTTTTTAAAATCCAGTCCTCCCCCACTCTCCATATTTCTCTTCTATATATTTTTATTACATTTGTTGCACTATTAAGAATCACAAGTAGTTGCACTAGCACAAATGTTTAGGATCAGAGAGACTGGCTCTCTGATCCTAAATATTTATGCTAGTGTATCTATTTGTGAAGCCAGCAAAATGACATTGTAACCCATATATTCACTGATTAGCTGCTGTACAAAATATGTAAGAATATATGATGCAGAAGCCAGTGTGTAAAGGCTCTATTCACTTTGCTTAGATGGGCTAGTGACTGGAGGCGAATTCTATCTATCTATCTATCTATCTATCTATCTATCTATCTATCTATCCATCCATCCATCCATCCATCCAGCATCTCTCTCTCTCTCTCTAATATTGCTTTGTTTAAATCACTCTTGCTACTGACATTCTCTAAATATGGTCCATACTGTTACATCATCACCAGCTTGAAGGAAAACCAAAGAGCTGATGATCAGTTTCCAATCAGAGGATATCTAGAAATGATCTTGTCAATGACCTGGACCATTTCCCCATTCTAGAGGTTTACTGGGGTGTCAACAGGACCACCAGCTATGGCATTAACAGGACGGTCTCCCAAAGGAAACCATAAGCATCCATCAGTCTCTGGAGGTGGACCATCTTAATCAGACCCTTGCCTCTACAGTGTGTCTAGGTCTCTGTGAGTCTAATCCAGACTCCTCAACCCAGCACCCTCCAGATGTGTTAGACCAAAACTTTTTTTAGTCTAACACATTTTATGTGTTATTTATGGGTTTAAATCATATATTCACTGTTTTTAACTTCTGTAAACAGCCCAGAAAGCTTCGGCTATGCGGCGGTATATAAATGTAATAAATAATAATTATTATCTCCAGCCAGCATGACCTGTCCAAAACAAAATACCCAATCAAGAGTATGTCTGGCTGCATTATTTATGAGACACTTTTGTGTCTGAAACAATTTTCTTATTCTAAAACAATTTTGACACACACACACACCCCAAAAATACTTCACATTGAAATGTGAAGAATCTGCTTATGTGCTGTCATTGGCTGTTTTTCACTTCCGGCCACCTCGGCGGTGGGGAAGAAGAGAGCCAAAAGCATGCCATGATGGAAATAGCCATGACAGAAACTGAATACCATTTCCATTCAATATCCAAATGGCTTGCTGACTAGAAAGCATGAAGTGAGCAATGGAGCCAACGCCACTGAAGGCCAGCTACAATTATTGGGGGGTCCTTTAGGCAACTTGGCCCTCTCTTCCTTGCTGTGCCCTAAGGGCAAACTGAAGGCATTGCCCTCGTTGTTGATGGTGACTTTGCCCACTCCCAACAGACAACTCAGAGGAATCTTAGAACATGCCTGGGAGTAAGCAGATGTCTATGTTAAGTACCGCCCCAGTCTTTCTGGCTCTCCACTCTCCTTGCCCACGCCAAACATAACTGATGTCTTCCGAAGAGTGGAAGTGGTTCTTAAATATTAGAAGGTTTAACACTTTGGCAATATTTGATTAACACTTCATGACTTGTCAAACATTTACCTAAAAAATGCAACAGATTTGGAGCATGATTCATTACACATTCCTACATTTGGGTTACTAAACTGTTCACAAAAGCCCACTTAGCATGCTTTGTATTTCTACATTCAGACGGATAATTAAAAAAAAATGTGGTTCATATAATCCAGCTGATGTTTCAGTCAATTACACCAAGTGATTAAAAAGAAGAAGAAAGAAACGCTAAGAGGCAACTCAACTGTTTGTGGAAAATAAATATCTTTCTTCTTCTCGGTTTTAAGCAGCTCAACTTTGCAAAAAGGGAAGAACCATTCTTGATTTGGATGTGTTTGGGAAATAAAATACAAGAATTGGAGAATGATAATTGCATTTCATGATATTATAGTAGAGGCAGAGATCAAGGCGTAAACTTACTAATGCCCTTAGCTAAAGTAGGGCAGAACTGAAGGGTTTTTTTTCCTGATAGAAAAACATATGAAGGAAAACAGAACATTTGGAAAGAGAAAGACAAAAGATTTGGCCACAGACTTGTGGTACCATTTCCCAGAAATGGAAAAACCCTTGGCAGTTACTTAAAGATGAGAGAGATGTTTGGTAATAAATACTACTGAAAGGTAGCTATTGTGTTTATTTTTTAAATCATATTTCTGTATTAACTCTATATGCACACTTTTGCTTGCAGTTCAAACCCTTATCATATGTCGGCAGCTGAACATCTGCAACATAACCTGGCCTTCTGCAGAAGAGTAGTAATGGCATGTAAGTTAACATGCTCTTCTGCAGAACATGGCACATTAAATGTGTGATTAGCAGAGGCTGGTGGCTCCAATATCAGTGGGGCAGTGAATTCTTTAGAATTCTGACTGAAACCCAGAGCAGATTCACTGCCCCACTGACATCAGAACCAACAGTCTCCACTGTGTGTGATGCTTTTCATTACTTGCATTTTCACCTAGACCTGCAAGGCTCAGAGCTGTTCCATTTGTAATATTTTAAAGGACATCAATTCATATATCCTAGTTCAGCAAATCATGTATGTTTGTGTTCTTCTTCAGAAAATGGCCAAACCACATGCTAAAGCTTTAGTGAAGTTAATAATGATCTTTGAATTGGAATCCTAATTATATTTTGTTGCTCAACAGCACCAAAGACAATGTGTAAACTATTCACGGCCTTCTTCCCATCCGGTCTTCTTAAAGAATTCCACATGTTGAGGCTGGTTCACTCATTGAAACCAATCTTTTGAGATAATTCATACTTGGACTTCCCACATCCGAGCCGTGTTCTACCTTGCCTCTCCTATTTCTGCAATGAATTGAACACCACAATACAATAACTATCTTGCTTCAACCTTCCATCCAGCATACAGATGTCATGAAATGAGATCTAGGAAGAGAACATGGGCCAAGTGGATCACAAACCAAAATCTTGGACTCTAATCTGGAATTGCTTATTCCTGGCAGTGCAATGCAGTATTAAATATACAGAACTGGGGTCTCTCTGTGTCACTCACTCTCACACACCCACACAAGCAATATGCCTTGGGGCACTGTAGTCTGCATGGTGCCATCTACAGTATCACTAACCTCCCCATGAGTCACATGGGGCCTGTTCAGACAACATCCTAAGTCATGGTTAGGCCACTAACCCTTTTGCAGCAAATGGTTAGTGAGTGTGTTTAAACCATGGTTATGTAACCACCATGATTAAGAATGGTTCACATGACACGCTAAGCCATAATGTTTTACTCAAAATGTTTAACCACTACGGTTTGCGTGTTGTCTGAATAGGGTCACTGCAAAAAACTATCTTAAAAACTGGACAAGTAAAATAGCAGGAAATGCCACATTAGCATACACATACACCCTGTATGCCATCACAGTAATGTGTATCTCTATGGTCAATGCGCCAGGTGTGGACAATAGAAATTGCATACTTGAATATTGTACTACCAAAAGGATACTGTGTCAAGACTAGTGGACAAGGCTGTGGTGGCAGCTAATAACCTTCTAAGTTATTGGTGGACCTGCAGTTTTAAAACTTCCCTCCTACTTCCCTTCTGGGCTTTGCATAGCACTTATAAAATGACATAATACTTCTGAACAAGTGCGAAGTGCTGCGATCACCCGGATACATCAGCAACACATCCATGAACACAGATAATGGCTTCCATGTAAGAAGGTACAGTGATGATTTCAAGACACAGTTGAGCCCTAATACTGTTCATTTTAAAATTAATCCATGGCACAAGTTTTTCAATTTATGCATTTGTAAGGGAATGCATATACTTTTACTGCCGAAACCAAACCAACAAATACATCAACACTTTTTAAAATGGTAGAGAACCCTTGCTTGTGGTTGCATATAGATTCACACACACACACCACAAAAAAACTTCCACAGCATTCAGTCTCTCAAAATCCAAACCACTTGTCTCCCTAAAATGAAAAGTACTAATTATTTCAGCCACATGGACAGGGCTTAGCAATGAAACCTATTTTCAACGCCTTGGAAATGTGAAGTAGTAACCTCTGATTGTGTGCAAAGAATCCCACACTGAGTAATGAGGAATAACGCCTGTAGAATTTGGCCTTCATTGGCCAGGCATGCCCTGCTGAAGAAGTACAAACAAAACAAAAATGTGGAGACGTGATTTCTGAGACCTCCTAATGTATAAACAAGGGATCGTTTATACATTAAGAATATATTTTTACTACGTTGTCCCTACCAGTTTTTACAGTATGTATTTTAAATGTTCACAACCCCCTGAAGAAGGCCTTGAAAAGATACAGGCCAAAACGCGTCGGGCTTATCATCCTGAGAATTTGTTTCTCCCTTCTTTTCACCAGTTTTCCAGCCAGCCAGCCATACCTTCTTTTAGGGAATTCCATTTCATTCCCCCTCTCCCTTCGTTAATCATCCCTATTCCAGAGGCCTCTTTGCATTTCATGGTTGCTGAACATGCTGAGGGGTTGTAGTTTTTTGAGGGGTTGCCCTCTTAGACCCCGACCCGATATTGTAAACCTCCCTCCCATTTCTCAGTAGCCCTGTTTTGGCTTCATAGCCATCATAATTCAGAACCTGATTCCCTATTATGATGTACAAATAAATAATATAAATAAAACAACAGGCGCATGTGGCCCACAAAAGGATTACAACTCAGTCCTCCACATGTTCACTTGAAAACAAATGGTTACATCCCCAGATGATGATGATTTATTTATATAACACAGTCTATGTTTATGGTGCTTTACAAAGAATGAGAGGACAGGCCCTTATCCCAAGGGCTTACAATCTAAACAAAGATATGAAGAAGACAACAAAGAACGAGGAGGGAGGGAAATGGAAGCAGAGGTAAACTGGGAAAGAAGTGGTGCAGTTGCCCATACCCAGACTGAATTACAGTAGTGCAGGGGTGTTGAACTTCAGCCGCAGACCAAGGGAATGGCTAGACGAGGGGGTGGGGGTGGAGGGGTATGATCTCGTGATTTTATGATCGTGAGATCATCCCCCTCATCTACATATGGCGCGCGACATCCCAAGAGGAAGAGGACGTTGTGCCCGCCATTTTTTTAAAATCAAAGAGCGCAGGAGTGGTCCTGCATAAAACGTAAGTTTTTTATTTTTTAAAAAAACCCTCCCACTCCCCCCACCCCACCACCGATAGGCACGGGATAGGCCGGGACAAAGCCGGGACAGCCAGCAGCACATCCTGCGGTCTCGGGATCATCCCAAGACCACGGGAAAAGTTGGGATAGAAGGGTAGGGTGATATCCCGGGGAAAGGGAGGGATCATCCCTCCCTGCTCCCAGGATCCCCTGTGCATCATGTGGACGCACAGGGATGACCTGGGGCAATCCCCAGGGTATCACCCCATCTAGCCATGGCCCAAATCTGGCCCTCCAGGCTTCCCTGACCCCACGCTCATCTATTGTTTGGTGGTTTTATAGCTTTTGCACAGTTTTCTCTCCCCCCCACCCCCATTCTAAATGGTCGCTGGGGAACATGGGTGGGAGGGTGCTGTTGCACCGTGTCCTGCTTGTGGGACCCTGGTCGACAGCTGGTTGGCCACTGGGTGAACAGAGTGCTGGACTAGGTGGACCCTTGGTCTGGTCCAGCGTGGCTCTTCTTATGTTCTATGTATTTATGCTCTCCTAAGGCTTAGTTACTGGCAGTAAGAGCTTTAAGCTAAAACATGCTGCTATTTTTTAGCATTTTGGCTCCACCCCTTTTGGCTTATTAGCGCAACAACCTCTTGACCTTTTCACGTGTTTTTGTTGTTGCACCATTTCACCGTTGTTTATCTTTTAACTTGTTCTCTCTTCTGCTATTGCACCTGCCCCACCCCGCCCTGCTCCTGCTCCTACTCCTTGCAGTTCATTGGCTGTTGTGGTTGTGATGGACATTGTGATGGATGTGGACACCCCAACTTATTTTTAGAAATGAAATCTGCCACAATCTCCTGCTGTGTGCAGGAAAAGCGGCGTGATAAAAACGCCCACTGAATGGGCCACGTGGTCTTTGTTTACTTTTTTCTTCTTTGTGAGAAAGAGGAAGTATTGTGTGACAGAAGCGGGGGGGGGAGAAGTGATGGTGGTATTATTATTATTATTATTATTATTATTATTATTATTATTATTATTGTTTTTTTAATTTAAACATTTATATCCCGCCCTATATCAATAAGATTTCAGGGTGGCGTACAGATAAAAGAATATAGTATAAAACAGTAAATATACACAGCTAAAAACAAATTAAACCATAAACCAAGTTAAAACAATATATAATTTAAAAGCAGTAAAACAATTAAAACAGTTAAAACAAAGTGTCAACTTGGTGAATTCAACTATTCAAAGCTTTGTTAAAAAGCCATGTTTTCACTTGGCGCCGGAATAAAATCAGCGTTGGCACCAGTCGGGCCTCCAAGGGGAGGGCATTCCACAGTCGAAGTGCCACAACAGATTATTATTATTATTATTATTATTATTATTATTATTATTATATTTGTATCTCGCCTTTTGCCCAATACTGGGCCTCAAGGCAGAATCATGGTAGGGAATCATGATTCCCCCCCATCTGATGAAGCCCAATGTCTCTTTAATAGGGATTTCTCTAAGTCAGCTAATTGTTGGAGGGGTAACAGAGCTAATGCTTCTTTTAACCATATGTTTAGCAATGTCCAATAGTTATCTCATAGTTACCTATGGATAAAATTTGTATTGGAGCACTCTTTAATATTTACTATGTACATGTCCTTTTAAATTATCTATCTGCTTCTTGGAAGTTAAACCAAAGCCACAGCTAGACCTAAGGTTTATCCTGGGATCATCCAGGGTTCGCCCCTGCCTGAGCACTGGATCCCCTGTGTATCACCTAGATGAACAGGTTTGACCCCTGGATGATCCAGGGATAAACCTTAGGTCTAGCTGTGGCCTTGTGCAAATGGATTCACCATGTCCTTTTGACAGCTAAAAGACTGCTATTACAACATTGGAAGGATAGCACTCACCTCCTATAATGCAATGAATTGAAGACCTGACAATGCTTTCAACACATGAATGGGTAGTGTATAGACACAACCTGTGAATGGATACTTATTTGGATATCTGGTCTGCTTTTGTTGAAGTTAGAAATCCTTGTGGATCTACTGCAAATCACCTAGAAATTTACCTATACCTTCTGCCTACTCCTGCTCTAGGCAATATTCATATTGGAGCTATAAGATTACTCACTATTTGGAATCAGATGTGATAGCTCACAATTCACACACTTGCTTGTAATACTTTACAATATTATTCTAGATGGGAGATGTGTTGGACTGGCTGGGGATAATGGGTGTTGAAGTCCAACAGTTCTGGAGTGCACTAGGCAAGGCTGGCCTAGACACGAGCACACCCTCTCAGGCATGTGGTGAGCTCAAATTTTTTAATAAATTGATGGTCCTGCTTTGCACCACAGTGTGGCGATGGTCTGTAATTTCCCCTTTGGTAATATGTAGGAATGTTATTTATTAAGCATGGAAAACTAGTACAGAAGGTTTAAAAAGTAAGCAAGACCCTATGCACCAGTTTATATATCACTTTCTAAGAGACTTGACTTTAAACACTGGTTAGTATATAGAGCCAGCTAATAACTAGCCAGCATCTATTCATTTCTGGCCCGGAAACCCAGAGGTGCAACTAGGTAATTTTAAACCCAGGACTAATGGTGCAAAGTTATGAAAATTTAGATAGAAAAAAGTCCTGCAACGCCCAGCATTCACTAGCCAGCACCCTCCCACCCATGTTTATTTATTACATTTATATCCTGCCTTTTTTCCTCCGATGAACCCAAGGCAGCATACATAATCCTCTTCCTCCTCTCCATTTTATCCTCACAACAACAACCCTGTGAGGTAGGTTGGGCTAAGAGTCTGTGACTGGCCCAAAGTCACCCAGTGGGTTTCCATGGCTGAGTGGGGACTAGAACCCAGATCTCCCAACCCCCAGTCCGACACTTTAGCCACTACACCACACTGACTCTCCATGTTCCCCAGCAACTGGTGCATATAGGCTTACTACTCTCCGATTAGGGCTAGTAGCCACTGATAGCCTTCTCCTCCAGGAATTTATCGAACCCCCTTTTAAAGCCACCCAAAGTGGTGGCCTTCATTCCATGGTTTAACTATTTAATTAATTAAATTTATATACCACCCCACAGCCGAAGCTCTCTGTTACTTCCTTTTACCTTTTTTGTCTTTTTTGCTAAGTGTAAGCCGCTCCGAGAGCCTTTTTTGGCTGAGGAGCGGGGTATAAGTATGATAAATAAATAAATAAATAAATAAATAAATACCTGTCCTGAATCTCCCACCAATCAGCCTAATGGGATGACCTCTGGTTCTAGTATTTTGAGACAGGGAGAAAAATGTTTCCCTATCCATTCTCTGCCCTCCAACCCGCCTTATGCTCTGCCAATGCTTCCACGCACCTGATGTCAGAGCAAAACTAACAAAAAACTGTTTGCTAACCCTGAAATAGTCCGAACCCGTGCATTGTTGCATTTTAAACTCACTTCAGTCAAAGCACCATCATGACCACCGGAATAGAATCGAGTTTGTTCCTGCTGCCCTAATTTTTGGAATCAGCATGGCTTTGTTGCAGAAAAAGAGAATACATTTTAAAAGCAAGCATAGCAAAATGAATATCTGTATCTGCCCAGTGTACATAGCCATCTGACTATAAACTATTTTTAAAAACAATGAGGATGGGTGTTGTGGTGAACAGCCCCAGCGGGGCCCATTTGGGGATCCAGACTTCAGCCCCGAGGCGTAACCCTAGCTTCACCACCAGAGCTTGAGAAGTGCAGGACGAGCAAGAGGAGGCGTGCGGAGTTTAATCCTCCGGCTCTCTTTGACCCTCTCTTATGCAGACGGGCTTGCTTGCGCAATCCTCGCTCCGGGGTGTGCGCGCTGGGGCGGGAGCCTTTTGCCCAGCTCTGTGCCACGGATTGCAGCAGACGCTCCGGGCGCGGATTTCTTGTGGACTGCGAGTTCTCCCTGGCGACGATCGCTGGAAGCGTTTTCGGGGTGGGGGGCGGATTGGGAGGCCGCTGCTGGCCAATGATCGGGAGGGCCGCTCTCAGATGGCAGGCATTTAAATAGGAGCCAGCGCGGCGCGCTCGCAATCCGGAGGCAGCGGGAGCCGAGCTTTCCCCCCCACTTCCCTCGGATGGGCTTTCGGCGCAGCTGTTCCGCTCAGTGAAGCGTCCCAGACGGGAGGGAAGCTGTGGAGCAGCGGTCGGGCCAGCAGGTGAGGCGACAGTGGGCAGGATCCGAGCTTCACACCTAGGTGTGAAGGGTGCGGCTGGCGTTCTGCTCCGAGGGGGAGTCGCTTGGCTTTACTCTGGAGCAGAGCCATTGAGGCCGGTAGGATTACTCGTGGCATAAACCTGATTTTTCCGTTCTGTTTGGCGGCTTTATTGTGAGGTAGATGATTGCGAGTCATGAAGTCTACTGGAGGAGGGAATACTTGCTCTGGAGTAGTAGATTTATGCCTTGTGCAAGCCAGACGAAAACAGTGGCTACATTTACTTCGGAGTAAATCCGGGGAAGCCTGTAGAACTACTCTACGAATTAGCAAATCATGATCGGAAACCATATAGTTCAGAATATAGCTACCGAGGTTCGTGTGATTTTTTGAGGGGAGGAGGATACTACTGGCGTTACCCCGGAGTGGATCTAGTGGTGTTACTAAAACGGGATTCCAAGGGACCTCTCTGCAGTGCAGTTCTAGGCATAGTTACTTGGAAGTAAGTGCTACTCATTTCCTTGGGACTTCCTCCCTAGTAAGTGTGCATTGCATAGGACGCTTTGCCTAGTTTTTTGTATTTTCTGCATCTGAAATTGTAATCTAAGATCTCCTTTAGTAGGAATGTAAACTAAAAATGGCCCCCAATTCTGCATTAATATTACTACTTGATGTTTTAAACTACATTTGCTTGAGAAAAGGTCTTAGAAGTACGTCCTGTGTGAACGTGACACTTGCTGCCTGATCCTACGTGTTTTATTGGGAAGCAAATTCCACAGAATTCTGTTTGGGCTTGCTCCCAACTCGGGGTAAAAAACCAACAGAAGGCTAACTACATATAGACCCATTGAAATGAATGGGACTAACTTAAGCCCCATTCGTTTCAATGGGTCTACTCTAAATAAGACTTATGTTGGATTTTACTCTCTATACGAGTCCTCCTTTCCCCCCCAGTGAGCATGCGTCTTTGCGCTTTGCTTTCCTGCGCCTCTTAATGCGACAGTACAGCCGACCGCAAACGCTACGTCGGTTTAACTCTACGGCCGTTTCAAATCTCACTTTCTTTTGCGTCCTTCTGTGCAGCTCTAATGCGAGTTTTTTGTTTTCAGTACGCTGTGATCCGGCCGGCTAATTAATCAATCAATGTCTAATGTAGGGCGCGTAAAATTGTTTACAGCAGGGTGTAGCCTCAAGCGGCGTTTTGGGAGGTGGGGGGGGGCAGATGAAGGCAGTGATTAGTGTAGCAAAACTCTTTAAAAGTATTGGCCCTAGTCCGGGGGCGAGGCACCCGCTTCAGAAACGCTTAGGATGTACTCCGGTGTAGTTCCAATTATTAGGGTCCAAGAGACTACTCCGGGAGTGGTTTCGGGCGGGCATACTTGTTTTGGAGTAATAAGGCATTGAGATCAGTAGATTTATGCCTGGTGCAAGTCAGACGAAAACAGTAGCCATATTTACCTCGGAGTAAGTCTGTAGAACGACAACCTGCAGTGTGTTAGGTGAAGCCTGAAAGGGTTCTCCCCGGACCACCGGGGCAGCCAAAACCTGCAGTTGGCTCGCTGCGTGTTGAATGTAGCCGCCCCGCAACGCGCGGCGATCCTCGGCGCGGATCAGCAGCCTTCGACGCCGCGATTCCGCTGGCGATCCATTCAGTCCTGCAGTCGCCCCGAGGCATGGCAAGGGCGGGGCTCGGGCAGGGCTAACATTCAGCGGCGGAGCTTCTGCGAGCTGGGGGTGGCGGCTGTGTGATCCCGCGTTTCGACTGCCCATCCCATTCCCAGGGGTGGGTAACTTGTGGCCTACCAGATTTTGGGGGCGATAATTCCCATCAGTTGTAGCCAGCAAAGGCGATGGTGAGCGATGATCGCTCACCAAACTGGGAAATCCAGGGGGGAAGGCCTTTTCTTTCGGCAAGCTTGGACTTACGGTGTTTTCCTCTCTTGCGGTAGGAGGAATCCCACGGAGCGCTTCTCCGACCGTCTGGGCCTCCGTGAGCGGTATCTTTTCAAACATTCTGCCGATAGGAGCAAAATCCAAAGTGGCCAGGCCTACGCAGACAGGTCTGTTCTGTTGCAACCTCCGATAAGTTTGAGGTTGTGCCAGTTTTGAGGCCGTGGTTGTGCCAGTTTTCACAGGATGCGCGAAACGCCTCTGTAGTTCTGTATCTTTTGAAGATGGCATTCGCCCAGGTGTTCTGGAAAGCAGATTCAGGCGTAAAGGTCAGCAAGCGAGAAAGGACTCCTGCTTAAAGAAGCAGGAAAAGTTTGGAATTAGGCCTATATCAGTCCCTGCCATTTTATTGCATCTTTTCCTCCCTAAGAGATCTTTTTGTGGAAAGGAAAAAGTGGTGGAAAAGCATGGGAGGGTTACAGATGGAAGACAATGTTGTCCAGCACCACCACCACCCCGAGTAAAATTCCATGAATGAGGCAGGGTAATCGCACAATACAAAATCTCATCTGGAAGCGCCCAAATGCGAAGATCCTCACAAATGGGGACATGAGTTCTTTTGAAACAAATTATAGAAGAGACAACTGCTGCTGTTTACTTGTATTTATTTATTTGTGATACTTCTATACTGCTTAAATATAATAACATCCCTGAGTGGTTCACATATAAATATAAAAATCACATTTAAAACACAGTACTAAAAACAATAACAGTACAGAGCAATACAATGAGCTGTAGGATGGAGCAGCACAATTTAGTTAATTGCAAACCAGGGAAAGCCTCGGTGAACAAGTGTGTTTTCAGGAGGCCTTTAAAACATGCCATGTTTTCTGGCTCTCTAAATGCATGAGGGAAAGTTTTCCAAAGGGTGGCGGCTGCTACAGAGCAGGCCCGCTATTAAGGTGTTACAGGATGACATTCTGTTAGTTTCGGAATGAAGACCAGCAAGGCCTTCTGTGCTGAACTTAAATGTTGGCTGGGTGTGGTAGAGACAATAAAAGGAGAAGAAATAAAGGAAAGGGTACAGTAAGAAATGTGTGGTTGTAATATGTAAGTGGGTTCCGCAAATACATTGAAATTGGCATGGATTCAAGTACATCATTAAGATCATGTACTTGAATCCATGCTGATTTAAATGCATTTGCGGAACCTACTTACAAACTTTTCAAATAATATTCAGATAACGGGTTGCATCCATGATCTGCTTTCTGCAGTAGAGAGAGCTCCACTCATGAAAGGTCCCTCTGCCTAATTTTTTTGGATCTCCTCACATACCACAACTTGCTCTGTTCAACAGGTTCTCTTTGACTCCCTGACCAGGCTCACACGACACGGCAACTCCTCATGGGTAAAGTTACCTGCAAGGAGCTGTGCATATGCTGGCTGTTATTGGAAATATGCAGCCCCCAATCAGGGCTTGTGATGGCTTGTATCATCTGGACCCAGATGATACAAGGGTTATTTGAGGGTTAAACAACCCCCGCATAACCCACCGTCTGTTTTATTTAATTCACAATGGGCTGTCATGTCTCGCAAACCGGCCCAATGTGTAGCATTTTTAGGGGCCTGCAAGGGTGGCTGTGGAAAGGAGGGAGCGAGGAAGTCCAGTTTTGTCAGTGCAGTATATCCAGCATAAATCTGGATATAACTCTGTGTATCATCTATAGCAGCTGTGCAGAACCTCTTTCATCCTGATGGCCAAATTCCATTTCAGATACATTTTGGGTGGCTACATTCCAGTGTGCACAGCACCAAAAGCAAAAGGAGGGCGGTTAAAACTATTAAAAATACCAGGAAAAACACCAACACTAGATTAACAACTGTTACCCAGAGGGCCTTCTCTGCTGCTCCCAGACTGTGGAATGGCCTGCTGGGAGAGATCCACCCACTCCATAGTCTTTCTGAATATTAAAAAGCAATAAAGACTGATCTCTTCCAGCAGGCCTATCCAGTCGAATTTTAAGACGTCTGGCTGGCTGTTATTTTATTAGTTTTTATATGTTTTAATCTGTTTTATGTGTTTTATAATATTTTTATTCCATGTTGTTCCCTGCTTTGATCCAGAGGGAAAGGCAGGTAATAAATAAAATTATTATTATTATTATTAAGCTCTTACTGCCAACAGGGAGCTTCGACTATTGGACGGTATAAAAATGCAGTAAATAAATAAATAACCAAGCCTTAGGAGAAGCATTTTAACTTTTTAGGATGGTGGTGGTGAAACACGTACAAGAGCAAAATTAAAAGTCTAATTCTTTCCAACAATAATGGCTGGATTGAAATTATTGATCTTGTATTTCAGATCATTTATACAGTTCCCTTGCGAGATCACCATCACTATCTGTCCAAACATCTGCAGAGTTAGGTATACTTCAACTCATTAATTTCAGTGCATTTAAGTATCTAACCCTGCATTGCTGTAAGTGTGCAGCTTGACCCTATTTGGAAATTGAAGACTTTTCCCAACTTTTAAATCTGTGCTATCAAAAGACTTTCTAACACCCTTAGAGTTTTAAGTTGCAGTTAGATGATTTGTCAGATAATGCAGTGAGTGATCAGTCCTTCACCTTTAATCTTTTCTATTAGCTGAGTGCTCAAAAGTAATTTAAATGTAGATAATAGAGTATAGAAATTCTCATGACTCCACACTTTATTTTTAACAGGAGTTAATAACTGTTCTTTCAGTCTTGCGATGCTCTCCTTCACCAACACAAGCTTATCTTTTAGGTCTCTTACAATAGCAACATCATTAGTATTCTGGATCTGCAATCCTGTGCACACTTATGTGGGAGTGAGTCCTAGTGAACACAGTGACCTGGTTAGCACGACACGATAGCCCACCATGGGTTAAATTATCCATGGGGGCTGTCACAACATTTTTGCATGATGGGCACCCAGCTTGCCATGGGCTGTTGTGTCATCTGAACCCAGGTGGCAGGGGTTGTTTGAGGGTTAAATGATGCTCAGCTAACCCATGGGTTGTTTGAGGGTTATTTGTGGGGTTCCTCCCCCTAAAAATGTGTGCTTTGCATTTCAATTCATCCTGAAGTAAGGATATTCCTATTGATTGTGTTCAGACAATATGCTAAACCATGGTGGTTAAGCATTTTGAGCTAAACATCGTGGTTAAATGTTGTGTGAATCTTGACTTAGTATATTGTCTGAACCATTCCAACCATGGTGGCTACACAACCATGGTTTAAGCACGCTCATTAACCATTTGCTACAAACGGGTTAGCGGCCTAACTATGGCTTAGCAGGTTGTCTGAACAGGCCTAGCGTGGGCTTCCAGTTACATTTTCTACTCTGGCATCACAAATGAGTGCATCACTGAATGTTCAGACAAGAATGTCGCTGTGTCCTGATTGGGTGCAATGTATGTATTACCTGAAAATATGGAAATGAGCCTCATCTGCTTACATAATGCAATCATTAGTCATCGCTCGTGTTTTAAAAGACCCCTTCTGACACTAAATCAGAACATTCAGCACATCCCTCATACTGTAACAACTCTTAATTCTTTAGTCTTTAGTCACCAAGCACATCAGCTCAGAATCTAGAATGTAGCAGGTACCATTTCATCTAAAGAACTGAGTATTGCTGTGAGATAACAGCAAACTAAAAATGCATCTTAGGGCGCAGTCCTATGCATGTTTAGACACAAAATTGTCTAAACATGCAGAGGATTGTGCCTTTGTTTTATTAAAGGAGTTATCCTGCCCTTCTGTCCCTAGAGCTTGGGGGCTACTCTTGGACTAGGCCTTGCTTCTGGAGAAGCAGGACAAAGATGCTGCTTTTTCAACAACAAAAGAAGAAAAGATGGGCCTCTTATAGACAAGCAGAAAAGAAAGGAAAAAGGCCAATTACAAATGTAGGAAAGTAATATGTAATGAAAAGGCTCACAATTAGTATACAGGTGGCAAATTAATAGCACATATGCCTAAGGCGTGGTTTTATCCTGGTTGTGCTTTTTATACTGTATTTTGTATTTGTGCTTTTAAACCTGTTGGTTGTTTTATTATGGTTTTAATTTTTGTGAACCGCCCAGAGAGCTTTGGCTATTGGGCGGTATAAAAATGTAATAAATAAATAAATAAATAAGGCAGTATCCAACTGTGTCATTCTGTTAGCACAAACGACATGCTAGCGGAGACTACGGCCATAGCTAGACCTAAGGTTTATCCCTGAATTGTCCAGGGGTAAAACCCGTTCATCTAGGTGACACACAGGGGATCCAGTGCTCAGGCAGGGGCAAACCCTGGATGATCCCAGGATAAACCTTAGGTCTAGCTGTGGCCTAGGTTCCAATCTATGCGTAAGAAGAGAATCCAGGTAAGGTTACATTTGTGCAAGCGCAGTTGCGCATCGCAAGTAAATGCACAACTGCTTTTGCAATGGAAAGATTTGGCAGAGCTCAGCTAACTCTTTTTGAGTTTGCTGAATCACAGAGTTGGATACTGCCCAATGGGTTGGTGCAAATTGATGTAACACAGCAAGGCATAAACAGATCAAATAGTGAATATATACCAACACTAGTTATGAATGTAAAAATGTATTGTGTTTTTACAGGATAATTTTACATTCACATGATAGTTATAATTGTTTGGATAGCTAGTAAAGATTAGCTTCAATTAATTCTTCAGAACTATTATATATTAAAAATGAAAATCCAAGTCTACAAGAAGAAATATTGTGAACATAAATGTATGTCAATGAAGTGTTAGTATGGAGTATTAGTTGCGTAGAGAAAAACAAATTGATGAATTTAAAAAACGCTTTATTCACTCATTTGTGAATATCATTAATGCAAATAAAAGGATAATGCTTTCTCATATCAAAGTTTGACTGTGAAGGTTTTCTGTGAAAAGTGTTCTGTGACCCAAAGCAGCACTTTAGGAATGTATTTGTCCTGGAGTCCCTTTCCCGGAGTGTGTTGGTAAGTGTGTTCCAACCAAGGACTTACTGTACCTTTGCTGTACCTATTTCTCACTAGAATGTATTAGAAATGCCTCTTCTGGAATCCTTTGGCTGGGATCGACTAATGACTTTGCTTACATTCTTAATGTATGTCAGCTTCCAGCTGAGGTAAGGTCAGTTGATCTGGTAGAAACCAATTTCAGAGCATAGAATACAAACAAAAAAGTTATAAATTAGAACTCCCTACAAACACACACACACACACACACACACACACACACACACACACACAGAGCCCTAATGGGTTAAATGCACTTCATTGTGCCTTGTATTAGGCCCATGGCTGCTAGGCCAAGGGCCTAGGATGTGTCCAAGCATCATCCTTCATCCAAACAGACTCCCTACCACAGCTGTACTATACTGCCTTTTTATTTTTTAAAAACTCTCTGAGGCACAGTGAACAGATGAGAATAATACAACAAAATAAACAACATGATAAAAGAAAACCCAACAATGAATAATAATGGCCTCTCTGTGGATCTTAATAATTGGACAGGTTGATAATAAGACAGATGGTCCCTTGGTTAGATGGTCCTGTTAGGGCGCAATCCTATGCATGTTTTGACAGAAAAACATCCTACAACTCCCAGCATTCCCCAGCTAGCCTTGTCCTACAATAGTATGGCCGGCTAGGGAATGCTGGGAGTTGTAAGACACTTTTTCAGTCTAAACGTGCAAAGGAGTGTGCGTTTAGGGTGTTAAAGGTTAAAATCAACACCTTGAATTCAGTCTGGAAAACAACTGGCAACCACTGCAGATCTTTCAACATTGGGTAAAAGGATCCTGATACTACGTACCGGTTAACAACCTAACTGCTGCATTTTGCACTAGTTGACTTGTCTGGATGCCGTTCAGGAAGACCCACGTAGATTGTATAGCAGTAGTCTAAGGCATGGGAAATTGTTGCCAAATACAGACTTATAGAAGCCAGAGCACTTTATTTTCTCCATAGCCCAGGAGGACTTGATGATATAGCAGCAAACGTCTATGTCTGTTGGCTTTAAGAATTGAAATTGTGTTTCCTTGAGATTAGTCTTTTACATTCCATTCACCTTTCACTGAGATCTCAGCCATGTGCCATTGACATAAATAGAACCAGAATTAATAGCATCTTTGTAGGACTAGGCTTTGTAATGGTTTTGGAATTGGATAATGAAGCAGTAACTGTCAGACCAGGTCATGTTTGGTTATTCTGTGAGTACACTAAGGACTAATTAAACCATCTCTGCTGGTGACTTCTTTTTTTAGGAATTCCAATATTGATGTAAACCAACACTTCAAACATTGCTTCCCAACTACACTTGTGTGTCTATCCACCCAAGTGACCATCTTTGATCCATGCTGATATTTTGAGAAAATAAGCCCTGCTTTGAAATAGGACTAAAACAGACAAAACAAGGAAATTACATTTAAAAAGAAACAGGTTGAACTAATATGAAGATGGTAGCATAAACCAAGAAATGCAAAAACAGTAACACTTGAATGAGTTTTAGTGTTGTTCTTTCATCTGAATTTCTCAACACTTTGTTGTTGTTTTTAATTGATATTTAAATAGGGCATCAACATGTAGTTCTGGAGACATCATGGTTTGGATTCGGAATCTGACTTCTGTGAGAGGAAGGGACCTCTGACTTCTGCCCCACACCACAAATCACCTCATTTGGCAGGACCTCCTGTCACTGTAGCACTTTCAGGGGGCACAAAGGGCTGCTGAGGGAAGGAGGGCATGGGAAAGTCCACTTCCATCAGCACAGTTGACCCAACTCCATTGCTATGGCAGGCCTGCCATCTTTAAGAACTGCTTGGTGTTCACAATGGTTCAGAATCTGTTTGTTCTCAGGTAGCCCATCTGCTCAAACAACAAACCTCGTTTTCTGTCCACGTCTTTCCTAAACTGTGAAGTCAAGATATGGGCAAAATCCAATGAGGCACTTATGCCCCCACTGATTCCTTTCTGCCTCACTGATTTCTTTCTGCCCTGCCGATTCCCTTCTGTAAGTGGTGGGTCCCACCAATTCTGTTGTGCAAATGGAACCCACTGGTGATGCAAGGGAGATTTAGTGCTCTCAAGAAGTCCACAAGCGAGTGGAAGCCCTCATTTCTGGAAAGGAGGCAGGTCAGCGGAGCTCCCTTATGTGAGGTCTGCCGACCTGCCTCCTTTGGGAGTTTCCATTCATTTTGGGTTGCCCCAGAAGCACGAAATCAAGTGGTGGGGGCTGCTTGCACAACACAATTGGCAGGACTTTAGAGACTTGGTGGTAGCATAAGCATCCCATTGGATTCTGCCCTATGTAAAGAAAAGCAAACATGTGGAGGCCTAAGCTGGTCTGGGACTCTAGTGTGTGTGGGACATGGGGCGAGGGGTTCTAATCCTTTGCTCCTGCTATGATCCCAAATGGTACAGTTCTCTCTACAGCTGTAGTATTCTACCACTTCATTCTACTGCATGTGTAGACCAGATCTTGGTCTAGCTTCTGAACAGAAGTTTGGGTAAAAGCCTAGCAGGAGAAATGCTAGGGAGCTCTGGGGTTTAATATTTGGCTGATAGCATGTGAAATTGACCATGTTCCTTTCCACACTTCCCAGGATGGCTTGCACGGTTTCTACAGTGGGCGTGCTTCTTCTGTTTGGACTTCTGCTACCCACAGCAGAGGGGAGTAAGAGGAATCGTGGGTCGCAAGGAGCCATCCCGCCTCCTGCCAAGGATCAGCCCAATGATTCGGAACAGACGCAGACGCCACCGGTACCTCCACCGCCGCCAGGCTCCAGACCCCGTGGCAAGCAGAAAGGCAAACCTCCCTCTGCTGAAGAGGTGCTGGAGTCGAGCCAAGAGGCCCTGCATGTCACAGAGCGAAAGTACCTGAAACGGGACTGGTGTAAAACGCAGCCGCTCAAGCAAACCATCCACGAGGAAGGCTGCAACAGCCAAACCATTATCAACAGGTTCTGTTACGGCCAGTGCAATTCCTTCTACATCCCCAGGCACTTCCGCAGAGAGGAAGGCTCCTTCCAATCCTGTTCCTTCTGCAAGCCTAAGAAATTCACCACCGTGTCAATTACACTAACCTGCCCAGAGCTTCAGCCCCCAAGGAAGAAAAAGAGGATCAAGCGAGTTAAAGAATGTCGCTGTATATCCATAGACTTGGACTAGAAGGTGCTGTGGATGAATAGCCATCTGCTGTCATTGCCACCTTGAGTACAGGTGTCTAAACCTGTTTATATACATCTGAGTGGGACATAAACCAAACAGAATCAAAGCAAGCAACATATGTTATCTGTCTGGAAGGGTGAATGGCAACTATGAAAGCATGCATTTGTGTGTGTGGGGGGGGGGGGGGGAGGTCACACTACCACTTGGAATGCAACTTGTCACTTATACCTGTAATCCTGTTCCTAGGTTCAGTATCTCACTAATTCACCTGTGTGCTGGGGTTCCTGCACTTGTGACTTCCATCTTTCAACAGAATCTACGCCGTTGACTCACGATTTTCAATATCTGCTGCAATTGGGGGCATTAATGTGTTAGAGATTTAGAAGTACTTTCTAAAGCAGCCTTCCCCAACATAGTGCTCTTCAGATGTGTTAGATGGCTGGGGAGGATGGTATTTGTAGTCCAAACACATCTGGAAGCTGCCAGGTTGGGAGAGGCTGTTTTAAAGGAAATGTTTAAAAGGGATTTATAGAAACATCCATTGAAGGTAATACTCAGTCAATGGTGTAGTATTACTGAGTGGAAGAAAGCTTAAACAAGACAAACTTTATTCGGATGGAAAACACAGCCGTAGGAAGAGGGATTTAAAAAGGAAGCAAGCAAGAGGGGAGAAGAAGAGGAGGTCAAAGAAAGGAAGAACTAATAGGATATAGGGAAGGTATTTCTGAAGAAACAACATCTATCTTAGAATGGTATGGTTTTTGAACTAACTATAGTTCCTAATTATATCATTATGCTTTTAAGGGTGGCTTATGTCCTACATCTGTAATACTTGTAACTGACCAATATGTCTGTGAACGTATATACAGTATATATACACCCTTTGTATGTCTGTACAAGCTGTCCAAAGCAAAACATTTAAACATGCATTTGTGATTCCAAATGCAACAGGCATGCAGTCTTTCTCTGTAGGTGGAGGGGTGAGGGGGGAGATATACAACCTTGTGAATGCTCATCCATTTCCCCAACTCCTTCATTATTAGAGATCTGGATTTGCAGTAAATTAAGATAATAGATACTTTTCAGGGAGTATATGGCTAAAGGGGTGTTAAAACAGACCTCCTCACATCTGATGCCTTGCCTTGCCATACTCCCCGGTGTTCACACGTCCCACGTTAATCAGAAAAGGGGCCCTATTCACATACAATCGGGCTTCTTGCTAACATAGAGCCCATGGCCGCTTGGGTGTGCAGTCAGCATGGGAGTGATGGGGGCACATATCCACTTCCCCCAACTTGCATTCAGTAAACTTGGGGGGAGGTTGGCTTTAACACCCCTTTAAATAGTCCATCCAAGTACAAATTCTGTAAAGCCAGCACATTGCAAATTTTGTCTTTTGTTGGAATTAACCACGTGGAAGATTTTAGGAGAGCCAAGTGGCTTCTAGAAGCAAGGGTATAGCATCCATTAGTGCTGCCCTAGCCTTTTGTACAGCCCAGAGAGTGTAGCATCGGTGATGGAAAAATGTGTTCCGCATAGCATGCAAATTTCAGACAACGTTTGAGCATGGTGTAGAGTAGGAGTGAAGAGCCTGTAACCTTTCACATGTTGTTGAATTACAGGCCCCATTCTCCCCAGCCAGCGTGGCCAGATGGGGGTAGAAAGCCAGCAACCTCTAGAGGGCCACAGGTTCTCTACCTCTGGCGTGGAGGATGGGTACTATTAACTCACATGAACAATGCATGTTGTTTTAGTATAAGCAAGATGAGCTTTATTTCACATGTAGGCTTCACTCTGAGTGGTTTAACCCTCTTGTAGAATGCTGCGGCTCATGACTCCCTTATGTTTTATACATATTAAGGTAGCCATTCTCTAACTCTCTTTTTTCCATGCTCTGGGGGTGGGTGGTTGGATTTTGAATGGACAACTACTTACCCCGTTGTTGGTTGTAAACACTGGCTGCAAACAAGTGGCCAGCCTATGGCAAATCTCTAACAACTGCACAGCTTGTGTGGAAGTTATCTCGTAACATTTTGCTTTATTCCATTGTTGAAGCCCATGGACCACTGCCTGTTTGTGCATGCAGGTGTGATATTTTCAAGAGGTTGACTGGGTTCACACAAGACAATAAACCGCACTTAGTGGTTGAGTATGGGTTAAGTGTGGGTTGTCGTTGAAGTATAGATTATTGTTGAACTGTGGGTTATTGTGTCGCCTGAACCCAGCGTGTTTTCGGCGGGGTAGCTTATTTTTCTTGAATAAGATGCCCTTAGAGCACCTAGTTTCTTGTTGGGTTGTAGAGTGTGGGATGTTCATGGTTAACAAGCCATGGTTTGTTAGTGCAGCTGGGTTCAAACAACACAATAACCCACAGTTCAATGAAAACCCACACTCAACCACTGAGTGTGGTTTGTGGTGTTGTGTGAACCCTGTCACAATGTTTCTGTATACTGTTGATCATTTCTGGCTTATCCTTCAAGGAGAATACAAATATGCTCCCAATACAGAAATGCTTCTATTATAGTAATAAAACTAATTTATCTGTACTCTGAAAACCTAGTCCATTAAAAAAGGAGACTACTACATACCATTTTGGTTTAATAAACACACATATAGGGTCCACTCTTGTTTAGAGGCCACAGCTATCAAACAAGAGTATCCTGCTGCTACTTTCTGTTCAGTGGTCCCAAACAAAATAACAAGGGGATACGTCTTTGCTTTTTATAAAAAGCCCTATCCAACTAGCTATTTGGGGCCAGGACAAGCATTATGATGCATATGCATCATAATGCATATGCATATATACTATATGCATAATATATGATGCATATAGAAGTTCTAAAGACTTCTGTGTATAAGTCTCCCTTGCAGGATTGGGGTGAATGTATTTTCTGCTCACTTCAGTAACAGATCGCAAATTTGTCTATTCATATCGTCAAGGTCACTCATTTTATCTAGGTGTTCTCAGACTTCTTTTCTTTGTAGGTTGTTTTTAAAAGTCTGATTTCTAAGTTACAGGAGATAATTTCCACTGTGTGGAATGTGAATAGTTAAGTAGAAAGATATTTAATGGTATTGTCATTTTCATAGGATCCGAATGGTTTCCTCTAACTATTTCTGACAAGTATTTAGGGAAAAAAACCTTCCTTTTCTTTTTGAACTGTTGGGAACTTTATACTGGTTCTTGTTTCCCTTCCTGTATTTGATACACAGCACACAAAGCAATTTAACTTCCCATACAGGTCATTTTGGGAGCAAGACTTGTAAAGTATTTAAGGTACATAATAAGGAGGAAGTGGTTTATCAATGCAAAAATCATAGAAGAACCTTCAGACCAAAGAAAATGTAGATTTTATATAAAGGCCTTTTTATGAATGGTTTTCTCAAAAGAAAAATACCAGCCCATCTGTCTTTCAGGGAATTTCAAATCAAACCATATGTATTTAAATCTGACTTTTCTTTAAACAACAACAACAACAAAGCGGTTCTGCTTTTTCATAATGTTATGTGACATTATGTACTTCTCAACAGTTTGTATGTCCATGTACTTTTATCTAATAAGTAAAAAAATCTTTCAGCCTACCTCTGTTTCGCTCATCCTTGGGATTGTGTATATGTTGTATATGCTCCATCATGGCTTCGCAGTTGCACTCTGTTTATATGGCGCAACCGCCAGCTCACAGCCTCTTCATGCTATTCCCTGCGAAACTGCACACTTCCGATGTGTCATTGTACTGCAAGCTTTTACATTGTTCTGAGGTCACCACGGTTGTTTGTGTGGATTTCAGTGGTGGCTTCAGTTCGGATTAAGAGAGTGGGCGAAGTTAGGGTGTGGATCCCAGTGCATGATAGGTGCGGCAATACAGGGCAGGGGGCGGGCTCTTTAGGTCAGTATTTAGTAATGGCCACCATGGCGACATGAAAGTCTAATTCTGGCATGAAAGTAAGGACAGTTATGTATAACACACAAATTCAATGAATTGTAGCAATGCAGATGAGCAGCTACAGATTTTCAGAGTTACAATGTTGTGCAGAATTGCCAGAAAACAAACAAACAAAAAATGGTTTTGGTGGTTTTCTCTCTCTCTCTCTCTCTCTCTCTCGATATTTGCTGCCCATTATTGCTGTGTGACAATGGCACTTTGAATTTTCCAGGCTGGATATCTCACTCTCACTCCTGCCATGTAACAGAGCCCATGCCGCTTTGAAGCACTGATGGGTTGGGGGTGGTAATCAGAAGGTAAAGTGATGCTGTCTAGATACCCTTCTGGTGCCTAGGATGGCAGCTATAGATTTAAAAGAAATTGCATCTGTTAGCATCTGAATTAAAACAGGTAAATACAGATTGCTGGGGAAGGGAATTTGGTGGCTGGGGTGGGGGGTGAGTTCAAGGCAGCCTTGGGGGGTGCAAAACGGGGGTGGGGTCATGGCTTATGCAAGTTTTGCATACCTGCCTTAAGGATTTACAGATCAAAACCAGCATATTCCATTAGGTCTGGGGAATTTTAGAAAGCCATTGCAGATGCTTAGCTCTTGTTAAGCCATGGGTTGCTGTCATGAAAGGAAAATATTTATTTATTTATTTATTTATTTATTTATTTATTTATTACATTTTTATACTGCCCAATAGCCGAAGCTCTCTGGGTGGTTCACAAAAGTTAAAACCATGCGCATCTCATGACAGCCCTCAAGCTCAATTGATATCAGTTAGTTTGCAAGAAAGTGCATTTGGGACTCAACTGTCGCCTTTTCAGCTCAGAAACCTCTCCTCATCAGTAAGTACTCCAGAGGCTCTCTTGTCACTTGTTGCTGCTGTGGCCTGGGAGATAGTAAAAATATTTATTAGCATCCAAGTCCTCTTATTTTGTGCTAGGAATTTGTGAGGCCTAAATTCCATGTGACTAGCAGCACTGTGCTTTTAAATAATTGCCTAAATGTAAAGTGTCTTCCAATAATTGCATTAATAAACAGTTCAATTTATAGAAGGTATTACACAATGGGCACAATTGAACAAAAGCTAAGTGTCCCACGTGGGTGATGGGGTCCAGATGTTCAAAGGGGCAGAGGGACCCTGCTACTATGCCCACCCCTGATGACATGCAGCTTTCTGGTTCTTGCCCCAGTGTCTATGTATTGAGTGTGGAGACCCAATCCAAAGATGCCTACATGCATGGGTCTCTGTGTGTAGCCTTCCAGGGGACCTAGGACTCCAACTGTGCAGGGTTCCAGCTCTCATTGAAGTCCATGCTTCCAGTCTGTTTCTGGGTACAATTCAAAGCGCTGGTTATCACCTTTAAAGCCCTATACGGCTCGGGTCCAGGTTATCTGAAAGACTGTATTCTCCCATATGAGCCTGTCTGTGCTGTGAGATCTTCTGGGGAGGCCTTTCTCTCAGTCCCACCAACATCCCAGGCACACCTGATGGGTATGGGGAGAGGGCCTTCTGGGTGGCTGCTTCAAAGCAATGGAACTCCCTCCCCAGGGAGGCTAGGCTGGCTCCCTCTGTGCTACACTTTCAGAGGCAGGCAAAAACTTTTTTGTTCTGGCAGGCTTTTGGAACTACTCTAGACCTGTGTTAATGTATTGGGTTTTTTTTTAACCAGTTACTGTTTTTAATTTTTAAAAAATGTGTTTAATTTTACTGCAGGCTTAATTCTATTTTAACTTTTGTAAATTTATATTTATATGTTTTAATTGTACATGTTTTAATCTTGTAAACAGCCTTGAGTCCCAGTACTGGGGAAAAGGCGGGATATAAATATAACAACAACAACATGGGCTCAGCCTATAAGTGTTTGCCATTTACCCAACTTCCACTAGAAACCAATGCATGAGTGCTGAGTCTAGCTTTTTGAGGGCCCTTGGGCCAGGCACTTTCAGTGGACACCCCCCCCCCTACTGAATGGCTCTGTCTTCTGACCACCATGGTCACCAGCTGCTCTAGCTGCTCACCTTCACACCACCACTACCACCGTTGTCTGGGCCAGACTGAGAGGAAGCTGAACAAGCAGGCTGCAATTGTGAAGAAGGCACAAGTCTAAAATGTGTTAATTGTTGGTAGTAAGAGCCTTGGAGGATATGATAAAGAGTGCTACTGTAGGGGGGAAAACTAAAAGGCTAAAATTTGAGGGTTCCCGGTATTAAATACACAGGCACATCCATCTCAAATAGCCTCAGTTTAGCCTAAGTGTCAGAGGTGCAGATATGCTTGGGGATTCAAGACAGAATGTTTGCATTCACCCAAATTACACTTAGAACTTAAAACATCTACTCAAACTTTAAAATTAAATGTATTTTATTAAAGAAAAGACAAAGTTTCACACAATCACCAACCTTTCATCAGAGGAAAGACATCTCCTCCTCTGTGTTCAGACTTAAAAGCCCTTCTCAAAATCAGAGACCTACCTCCTAATACATATTAATTTATTTTAAAACATTTAAGTCTATTGGTTGACATAGGCATCCTCTTCCCAAAATGTCTCATCCTTTCTGATGTACTTGTTCGTCGCTAAACTGGACACCACTTCTGCTTTTCATGTGGTCAACTGCCTAGTTTACTTCTCTTTTCTCAAGACACAGGGATTTTCTAAGGTCTTAGCTAGACCTAAGGATTATCCCAGGCAAATGAAGGTGTCATCCCTGCCTGCTCCTGGGATCCCCTGTGTGTCATTTGGATGCACAGGGATGATCCCAGGACAATCCCGGGATATAGGCCTGGTCTAGCCATGGCCTAAACCACAACAATGCCTTTTGATAACTCTTTGACAAGTCACCTAATTTCTTATAAGGAATACATACAGTTTGAACAAGTGCAGGACAATTATGACTAATACAGTAAATCATACTTTCCCCACCCCAAGTAACAATCTTCCATACCTTAAAGCTTCCCATACCTCAAGCATCTAAAGGAGGCTCTTCTCTCCGTCCCACCACCATCACAGGCACACCTGGTGGGAACGTGGGAGAGGGCCTTCTTGGTGGCTGCCCTGGGCCTCTGGAACATCCTTCCCAGGGAAGCTAGACTGGCTCCCTCCCTGGTGTGTTTCTGGAGGCAGGCTAAAACTTTTTTTGTTCCAGTTGGACTTTGGGGAGTAGTCTGGACCTCTGTAGGTTGTTTAATTATTGTTTTAATTTTTGTATATCTCTGTTTATTTTAACTGTACATGTTTTAATTTGTAAAGCCACCTTGAGTCCCAGTTTTGGGAAAAAGGTGGAATAATAATAATAATAATAATAATAATAATAATAATAATAATAATAATAATAATAATACCACCACCTCTGTATATTGATTTCCTACATGCCCCATTGCTCCCCCAACTAGGCTCTAACCACACAGACACCCCATAACCCCTTCTATGCCTCAAAAGCTTTCCCCCCTATGCTATGCTAACAAGCCCTTATAACCCCTCCCTTACACATATTCAGTAAAATTGCAATCCAAGAAAAAAAACCTTCACTGCACAGCAAAGAAAGGTCACTGGGATCCAGGGGAGCTGACAGGGCTGGCCTTACCATTAGGGAGAGTGAGATGGCTGTCTCAGGCAGCTGTTTTGGGGTGTCATGAAAGTTATTTAATCCATCGTTACTGTAGTTTTACTGCCAGGGAGGGGAAGAGTAACTTCTGAGATTTTCTGTAGAACTAGGTAGGGGAGCTGGGGTAGTGCAGACAGGAGCAACAGCTGGGTGATGCAGAGGGAAGGCATTTACAGAGGGCAAAGCTATCAGGAAGTGACTCAGCATAGCAGAACAGAGACAGAGCATGTGGGAGGCAGAGCATGAGGAGCTGGAAGCATCATTTGTTAAATAAAGAAGTTTATTTTACATAATTCCTGCCTGATTCTTTAGTGGTTGTAATCACCACTTGAAACATACCTCCAGCGCCAAAACAACCAATCTACCCTCAGCTACAGGGATACCTTTTACTGCTCTACTTCAGGCAGCAAAATGACTAGGAACAGCCCTATAGAAGGATACAGGAAAAATTATACAGAGAGTTGAAAATGATTTATTATTTTATTCATTTAAAGTATTTTTATCCCGCTCCTTAGCCAAAATATGCCTGAAGCAGCTTACATATATAATCAGTAAAATAAGTCAAGGTGATACCTGAGAAAATGAGGGATGGTGAAGAAAAAAGATCCTAATTCAAGCTGGGGAGAGTGAAAGTTCTCCACACAGAATCTAGGCTTAGAGAAACCCAGGGAGAAGGGTCAGGGCAGGAGTTGACAGCCAGGGGGATTTTTAGAAGCTAGGATTGTGAGACAAGGGTCAGTAAAGTTGCCAAGTCCACCCCATATGACATTTGCACCTAGGATGCGCTGGATGAGGGGAAAAAAACTGAAGCTGAATCCAGACAAGACGGAGGTGCTCACTGTCAAAGGCCACAACCTGGGTTTGGAGGTGTGTCAACCGGTTCTGGATGGAGTTACACTCCCCCTGAAAGACTGTGTTCGCAGCTTGGGGGTGCTTCTGGATCCGTCGCTCCAAATGATAGCCCAGATAGATGCGACGGCCAGCTACGCCCTTTAGAAGTCCTAAAGACAGTAGTGCACACGCTGGTAACTTCATGGCTTGACTTCTGCAATGTGCTCTACAGAGGGCTACCTTTGTGCCTAGTCTGGAAACGTCAACTAGTTCAAAATATGGCAGCTGGGCTGGTCACCGGTACACCTAGGGGTGACCACATTACACCAGTTTTAAAATCTCTTCACTGGCTGCAATTAGTTTCCGAGCAAAGTATAAAGTGTTGGTTATCACCTTTAAAGCCCTACATGGTTTGGGTCCAGGCTACTTGCGGGATTGCTTCTCCCGTACAATCCACTCTGCACACTCAGGTCTTCTGGGAAAAATCTACTTCAGCTAGTAAGAACCCAGAAGTTACCCAGAGGACCTTCTCTTCTGCTGCTCCCAGACTGTGGAATGGCCTGCCGGAGGAGACTTGTCAACTTAACAGTCTACTAGCATTCAAGAAAGCTATAAAGACTGATCTTTTCCAGCAGGCCTATCCAGTGGAATTTTAAGATTTTTAAAAATGTTTTTAAAAGGATGTTTTTAACAATATATATTATGTTTTAATTGAGTATTATGTATTTTATCGTTTATTGTTCTACCCCACCTCGATCAAAATGGAGAGGCGGGCAAGAAATATTATTATTATTATTATTATTATTATTATTATTATTATTATTAGAGATCAGGAAACTTTTTTTAACTGAGCCTTCTCTCTGATAAGCTAATTTTCTATTTGCAGATGTATATGGATACGTTTTCAAAGATGTGATTGCCTCACTTGTTTAAAATGATACATCCCAGCAAAAAAACGGTTATTTTTCTAATCATATATTTAAGCTCATGTCCTGTTAAGGAAGTGAAGAGAGTTTTTATTGCAGAGCCCACTCCCATTTCCTGACCTGGGGAAATGGGAGTGGGCTCTGATGGACTCTAGGTTGCGCTGGTGCCCCCCAACACATGATTGGGGCTGTGCACGTGTACCAGGGAAAGACCCACAAAGGCTGCCCAACCATCCTGTCACCTTTCAGGATTCTCCCAGGGAGGAGGAATCCTGGAAGGTGATGAATCCTTGCTGTTATCTTCAATCACAGACTTGCCTGTGTGAATTAGACTTTCTATTGGGGAAATCACTGCATGGGATTGAGCAGAAAGGCTGGAGGACCGCTTCTCCAGCCACCAGCTTGGCCAGGTGGCTTCACCTATGCCACATCCTCCCCCCATGGGATCCAGGGGAGCACATAGTAGTTGAAGTGGCTTCGTTGGGTGGAAATATTCTCCAATGGTAGAAATCTTGCATCCAGCAAGATTGGTTCCCAGCAGATGGATCAGGAGGATCCTCCTCCTGATGCGCCTGATGGGAATTGAATGAGCTCCATTGGTGTGGCCATGTCCCTTTTGCTGCAAGGAAGCATGGCCACATCAGGAGTGACGCCATGCCCCCTGATGTCATCTAGCTTTCCTTGATGTATACCTATCCATACACTGGTCTCCCTCCACAGGAATGGGAACTCTGGTCGATAGATTCCGGTTCCTGTGGATGGAGGCCTACATGCATGTATCTACATGCATTGGCCCCTTCAGACTGATGCCTATTACACACTGTCAAGGGGGCATGGCCTGTGCATACATCAGTGTCAAAGAGGTAGGCTAGCCTGTGTGTTCTAGAGAGCCCTTTCATGTGTTTGATACCATAGGTATCAAAAGTCTGAATAGAATTACAGGCAACTAAGCTACCTCTGGGCAAGAAAACTAGTCCTTGGTTATCTATATGGGCTCAAACAATCAGCTTGCCACGTAGCTACACACACACACACACACACACACACACACACACACACACAATTTTCAGCTTGGGAAATAGTAATCTGTGTTCACCCCATCTGCACCAAATCCATGTAAAAAAGCCAGGATTCATCATGAATATTCACAGTAGGATTTGATGTCCAGTTAGTTGGGTTTGCTGACTAAGAAGATCTGATGACTTCGTTAAGGCTCCATATAATACCACATGTGACTTAAGACTGAATTCTTCGCTCAGCTTTGACAGTGGTGGGGAGAGGGGGGAAGCAATGCCTTTTTAATTGCTGCTTGATTGTGCTTTCATTATTTCCCCATCTTATTGGAAACAATATTTATACCATGTCCCTTTTAAGTAATTGTAAGAAGATGTGAAAGACAAATATACTGACATAAAAGGAGAATGGTTTGATTAAGGAGTAAAACAGAAACATTTCTAAGAGGCAATAAGGCACGTCTCTTTCATCTTTTGTGTGATACAGATGCAAGTCGCATCATTTGGGAATGAATCAGATCTAACAGAACATTTCCAGTGGTTTCTAACAAGCACCCTTCTATTTCTTAAATTATACATTCAAAAGCAGATATATGCTGACAGTGTCATGGCAAGCAACAAAGAGTCAGCCAGGTGCCATGGATTGGTGTAGCTGAGGCAAAGGGGGACTGATCAGTTCAGGTTTACAATGCAGAGTGTCTGGTGCCAGGCTTTTGTACAGAATAGAAATAACTTACTGGGGTGGGTGTGGCTCAGATAACCCCCTTGAAAGAATGTGTTTGTGGGGGAGGGGCTCAAAAGGCCATGTGATCTAGCCCTGCCCCTCATCACTGGCATGTAAATGCCAGCATGTAGCTGTAGGCCCTTCACACGTTGTCGGAACCATCTGATAGTGGTTTGTGTTTGGCCACTGTAAGCATCAACAATGAGAGGCCAGGATAGCCTGTACAGCTTTGTGATCCCTCTCACATGTACTTTCAAGGGGAGGGGGCTGCTGTCATGCACGAAAGATGATTCACACACAGTGCTTCTTTTTCAATGTATCTATTGATACAGATGTGGGTTGGTTCCAGGATCTGCCTTCAGGGATCTGCAAGAGGAAGGGTTCTGCTTGCCTAAGGTCCCTCTGCCTGATTTTCCCTCAACACACACACCACAGCTCACCCTGTTCAGCAAGACCTCCTCATTCTCTGCATAGCATTTTCAGGGGGTTGGAGGGGCTGCTGTGAGAAGAAGAGGGCAGGGAAGTCTACTTCGGTCAGTGGGGTTGATCCAGCATAAATCTGGATCCAACCCACGGAGGTTTTCAGCATCTCACAAAAACATAGAATTGTGCAGAGAGGAAGTGTGTGTGTGTGTGTGTGTGTGTGAGAGAGAGAGAGAGAGAGAGAGGGGTGGGGGTGAGGAGAGAGATTCAGGGGAGATAGGAAGTGGGCTTCTTAAGACACAGTCACATATATCACACTGCCCACCGATCTTTCCCTAAAAACAAGACAGGCGGAGCCAACTGCATGGCAACTGACTGGTAGCAGGAAGGTGGGCCATACACCATAATAATCAGGAGGCATTTTGGTTGGTTCTAATAAAGATATTGCCAGAATATGGATTTTAGATATATATTTTCTTATGGACCAATATTTGCTTTTTGTGTTTCTTGAAGGATACCAAATTTAACCATTCAAAAGTGGGATCCTAAAAGGAAGAGGCTTTTCTACCACCTGATGATATGATCACTCCAGCCACTATATAAAGCTTTCTAGTTTGGCTCCCATTGACTTGTTTATCTTGATTAAGTCCAGATTTCTTAACATAACAAGTAATATCTTTACTTTTTTACTACAGAATAAAGTGTTTCGCTTAAGGCTGAAGCCCGATCTGGGTAACTATGAATTTTTCAAGTAGGAGAAATAAGCCATTATGTGTTTCTTTGTCCCAGCATCCTAGATGTAATCTGAAACCTGCATAGCCCTAATCACATTAAGACTGCCACCTCTTTCTACACCCCATTTTAAGGCTGTGGCCAATGCAGATTTTATGGCTACAACCCCAAGCCAGTCTCCCCCTGCCCCCTCCTTTGTTTGACATCCAGCGTGATGAAGAGTTCTGGTGAAGTCCAAACCTGGCTCACTATTTTGTAATATTTTGCTTGGTACTAATAAAAATGTCTGACAGTGGATTTTGGAATGTTACATAATCTTCAGGGGCACTGAGATCCTAGTAGGAACTGCTGATAGGATTTCCGTGTCCCAGAACATATCTCTGATCTTTAGAGTGCATGGAATGAGATTGCACTAGATTCCAAAAACAAGGAAGAAGGTCTAACGGTGCATTACCCATGTAAAATTAGATCCAGTACTAGATCCAGTTTTTTCATGTTCTGTACACCATCTTGGGGTCCTGTGGATGTAGAGAGGTTTATACATTTTAACAATAACAACAACAACAATGTTGAGGGCCCATGGGCAAGGTGCCTTTGAGGGGGCCCTCCCTCAGTGAATGTACTTTCTCATTGCCATTGTCACCAGCTGTTATTGCTCCACAACTTCTTTCTCATTATTGCTACCATTTGCTTGCTTGACATAGTGTTGGTGGGTGCCTTGGGGGTCATCTAGTCCAATCTTCTGCTAAAAGCAGCTTCAGCCTCTGAGAGATGGCCCACCATTACCATTTACCACCATCTCTGGTAATTAAAATGGAAAAAATATCAATGGTAGTTTCATTTATAGAGGAGACATTGGCTCAGTTCGGACAACATGCTAATCAATGGTGCTTTAAGTAGTCAACGGTTGGTTAAATAGTCAACAGTTGGTTATTGTGCTACCTATTGGGCAAAAACCACCCCGTGGTTGACTATTTCCTCAAAATAACCAACAGAGATAACCAACGGTCTGCAGAGTTGACTATTCGCACAACTGTTGGTTAGCCTGTTGTCTGTCGGGCTCAGTGGACTATTTTGCAGGGTTGACTATCTTGGCTGGCTGCAGAGTTCCTGGGCAAGAAACGCTGGCTGCTCTGCTGCAGCCAACACAACTCACAGAGGCTGCTGGGATAGCACTGGGAGGACTGACGGAGGAGGGAGGGCAGGAAGAGGGGCAGGGGCTGTGTCAGTCAAATGCCAGGCTTACTATTAGTCCACTCAATACCAGCCCTAACCACTCTACAGTTGTGTAGAAACATGTTGTGTGGGGAGTACCCCCCTCTAATCAACCATGGAGTTGACTATTAACCCACCATTGCTATTGTGTTGTCCAAACACAAATATTATGTGAGCTTCAGTTTACTAGGAATGTGCATGATAGGATTAAGATAATTTTCTTCACCATGAGCCAATGCAGTCCATGTGAAGTCTTGCCCAGGGTTGTTGTGGCTGATCCGTTCAGAGGAGCATGGTGGGTGATTTGGCATTTAAAGGCTGATGGACAGAGGGAGTTACTGTACTGTAGTCACATGCTGAACTAACTTATTTCTTTCTCTGAAATACACATTTCACATTTGTAGAATAGCAATAAGTTATTTCTCATGTTACTTTCTACCATGTAACTGGCAGGGGGCTACCATGTTCAACCAGCCACACAGGATCTGAGCCTATAGATTCAAGAATGATTAAATGGGATGTTAAATATTTTGATGTAATAGATTAATGTATTCATGTTCAGGTTCTGGATACTGATATTTACAGTGCAATCCTATGCATATTTTCTTGGAAGTAAGTCCCACAGTGTTCAATGGGTCTGACTGATTGCATCCTTAAGTGCCATGTACATTCAGTACAGTCTGCACACTTCCACTTTCAAAATTTCGTTAGTTAACAATGCAATCCTATACATATCAGGAATAAGTGCAATTCAATGGGACTTACTTCGAGGTAAGAAGGTATAGGATTACAGCCTAAACTTCTGTTTGGGAATGAAATGATTTTGAAGGAACCGTGAAAAAGAGAGATGAAAGCTGAAATCTCTATCTCTTGATTTTTATTTGTTTTCAGCCCAGATGTATGAAAAAGGTAGACTTTGCAAAATTAAAGCTGTCAAAGAAAAAAGAAAGATCAAGCTGCACTTACGATGGAGAGAACTTGGCAACTGGATCGCAAGATGGCAATGGTAGATGATTGGGTCTGATTTTTTGCAGTGGAGCAAATGCCAGATGTTTTCCCCACTTTGATCTTAATAACACTTTAGGCTGGAGACAATAAGATTGGTTTAAAATTTATTGTCTCTTTGATTTCTACATTCTAATGCTTTTAACGGTCTTTACAAAAGACAGATTTCCAAATATTGGCAACTGAGGTGGCATCAAAAGTGTCAAATCATTAAGCCCCCTTCTGAAAAGGTCATGATTAGAACCCCATTCATGTTTCCGTGCATTATAAGTAAATGAGTTCTTGTGCAGGCAATCATCAATTTTCTTCAAATAATAAAAAAGCTTATTGTGGTACACATGAAGATATTTGTAGCATCTGTAGCACAGCTTCTTATAAACCTTTCATCTTGCATTAAAATTATTGGAAGCTATAACGATATATTAAAATAATACTAAGGGACAGGAGTTGAAAGATGCATTAATTGATTCCCTTCATTTGGAAGTATCAGCTGTTGTAGATCTTTTATCTTCACGGTAACACATTGTTTAACACATTTCTGTGGTGTTATCATTGTTACAGCCAACCCATGCCATACAATTTGCTCTGTCCCACAGTGAACAAATGCCATGATGAGAAATATGTAGAAAAGTATAGTGAGTGCTGCACATATTTCATTAATAGGATGCTCTGGAAACTTTAGTTGCAATACACAGCCGTGTGATATTGGACTGCAAATCACATGTGAGTTTCCTGCAAAAATATTTATACATGCAATAGTTGCAATTGGAAACACTTGTGAGAATCGGCCCATGCTTGGAAACCATATTTCACCATTTGCCCTCTATTTGCAAAATATATACGTTATTGTATAAGGGTGACTGGCTCCAGTGACTGGTGCTTGAACTGCTGCTCATGCTGGTGCAGCCATTGCCATCAGCTCAGTCATAGCTATGCTTCCCCCTGCCTTGCTCTGATGTTCAACATTACTTGTGTCATTGTGGTGATTGCACAATAACACGTGTCTCACCATTACAGCCAGTCTCACTTCCAGATGCTGTGTGGGAAAAGGTTGCAATTGATATTGTAGGGCCTTATACTTCTAAACTTTCTGCTAGACATGTGTGGAATGTTTCTTATCTTACTCCAGTAGACTGCAAAGATGACGAAGATACCCATTTTGTGTTAGAGGATTTGCCTTTCTCACCCATGCTAGAGACTATGGCCCTTTCTACACCTAAGGGTTATCCCAGGAAAATGGAGGGATCATCCCTGTCTGCTCCTAGGATCCCCTGTGTGTCACTTGGATGCACAGGGATGATCCAGGGATGATCCTGAGGAGAAAAGGCAGGTGTAGAAACGGCCTATGCCTATGCCAGCAGCTGGGCCTGACCAACTGGGAAGTGAACCAGAAAGACGGCCAGCCTATGTCAGACAACCACCTGCTTGGACTAAGGATTATGTTATGTAGTGTTGGGTTGTGGGACTACGGAGGTTTCTTAAGAGGGGGAGAAATGTGGTGATTGTATAGGCATTGTATCTTTAAGAGACTTGGCATTATACCCAGCCTATTGGAGGAAATTGGGGGGTAGTAATTGGGAGGCTTAGTCAGGCATACTGCTAGCCTTGCAATGGATGCTTTAAATAAAGGATTTATATTTTTACTCTGCCTCTCTTTGGATACAACTGTCATGTGCTATTGGTACATCCAAGGATGACCTTGCTACTTGGGATCCTAGCAGCCAAAAGACGAAGGAACACCAGTCAGCTTTACACTTCTCTTGACTGGAAGAAAGAATAGCCGTAAAAACTCCACTGGTAGAGGCCTAGAGCCTGCTTTGTCCTGCTTGTCATGATTCAGATATTACATTACTAATTAGGGTGACCATATGAAAAGGAGGACAGGTCTCCTGTATCTTTAACAGTTGTATAGAAAAGGGAATTCCCTCTTCATCACAGCAGTTAATGCTGCAGGAGCAATCATAGAGTGACCAAATACAAAAGAGGGCAGGGCTCCTGCTTTAACTGTTGTGATGAAGAGGGAATTTCCGCAGGTGCTGCATGCATACAAATGACACCTGCTGAATTTCCCCTTTCAATACAACTGTTAAAGGTACAGGACCCATGTCCTCCTTTCATATGGTCACCCTATTACCAATGGTAGTACAAGTTACTGAATGAACCATCATGAATGAAACAGACAAGACCTTGGCTTAACCAGGAAATGAGCAATGAAGGAGCTCACATCAGTCTGTTGGTTTCTGTTCACCACTCTGCTGCTAAGATCATTTTCTTGGCTCGCCGCTCTGACCATGTTACTCCACTTCTGAAATCTCTTCATTGGCTTCCAATTCACTTCAGAATCCAATATAAACTTCTCCTGTTGACCTAAAAAGCTTTTCACTGTCTAGCTCCTTCCTATCTTTCCTCTCTCATCTCACACTATTGCCCCACTCGTGCTCTTCGCTCCTCTGATGCCATGTTTCTCACCTGCCCAAGGGTCTCTACTTCCCTTGCTCGGCTTTGTCCATTTTCTTCGGCTGCCCCTTACGCCTGGAACGCTCTTCCAGAACATTTGAGAACTACAAGTTCAATCGTAGCTTTTAAAGCTCAGCTAAAAACCTTTCTTTTTCCTAAAGCTTTTAAAACTTGATTTTGTTCTGACTTTATACTGCTAGTTTTACCCTACCCTGTGCCTGTTTGGTGCATTCTCTTCCCCTCATTGTTTTATTATGATTTTATTAGAATGTAAGCCTATGCGGCAGGGTCTTGCTATTTACTGTTTTACTCTGTACAGCACCATGTACATTGATGGTGCTATATAAATAAATAAATAAATAAATAAATAAATAATGGAGGTGACAGCTGGAATGCAGATGGTGAAAAATCTTAGAGCAGGGGTGAGCAACTTACGTTTTGGCCTACAGCTCCCCTCAGCACCTGCCAGCATAGCCAATGATGACAGGTGATGGGAGTTGCAGGCCAAAACATCAAAAAGCCACAAGTTGCCCATCCCTGCCGTTAGGTAGAGTGAGGCAGCTGCCTCAGGCCGAGGATGCTGGCAGGTGGTAATGGTGAGAGAGCAGTGGCTTCAGCCTCCCAGCTGTTCCTAGCAATATACTTCTGTTGGAGGACAGAACTATATGTACGACATGGCTTGCCCTGTGCCCCCTAAGCAAGTGTTGAAGGAAGATTCAACTGTCATCGTATGTGGAACTGGGGGGTGGGGCATCTTTTCCTTTGTCTCAGGCAGCGAGGTGTCTTGGGTGAGCCCTGCTCCTCTTCAGCAGTGACGGTGGCAGAAACAGCATTCCATCCTCTCAGTGCTCTGTGGAACATTTCCATATGGTTCGGGGCCTTCTTCAATTTGGCTGAAAAAGGGATGTAAGATCCGTCAGAGGCCTATTTGACTTATTTGAAATTGTTAAGCACCATGAGGATAAAATCACTGGTATCCATGGTGACCGGGGTATGTCTATGGTACTGTCAGTCATTGTGTCCAGAACATTATCCAGTGAGATTGTATTGGATTAATTTTAAATTTTGTGACTTGAGAACATGAACAAAGTGATTGGATGAGCGCAGCCTAACATGTTTGCTCAAACTTTGCCCCTCCTGGCTTATAATATCTAGCAGGTGAAGGTTGCCCAGCTAGGTCCAGGATAAATGCCTTCTTGCAAGAAGGAGTGGCCCCATTCATCTTAGAGGAAGCAGTGTTGGGGCCAGTCCTTAAAGAAAAATTCTCCCAAACCTGAGGACCGGGCAAACGATTGGCCAGTTGCAAATAAATCTTGGAATGAAGTGTGGAGCGGGTGATTGCCAAGAAACTGCAGACATTCTTGGATGACATTTCAATTTGGTTTCAGGCCCAGGTTTGGCACTGAAACCTTGGTCTCCCTAACCTATGCAAGGACAGGGGAGTGTGATCCTGCAATTTCTCATGGTAGTCTCAGTTATTCTTGATACCATTGACCATGGAGTCCTTCTGGTCTGGCTCTCTTGGATAAGGGGCACGTATTCTGGTGGTTTCATCATTCCTATATCAATAGACATTTCAGGAGGAGGTGGTGCTGGGGGACTGTTGCTCCACCCATGGCAGTGATGCTATAGCATGCCTCCATGCTGTTCAAGACCTACATGAAACCACTGAATGAGGAGACACCAAGGAAGATATGGTGTCGTCAATGATCTCCTGTTCTACTTCTCTTTTTGATCAGATGTAGAGCAGGCCGGGGGCAGTGCTTGAATTGGTGTCAGGAGTCAGAACATAGGAAGCTGCCTTATACAGAGTCAGACCATTTAGCTCAATATTGTTTAAATACATTGACTTGCAGCAGCTGTCCAAGGTTTCAGACAGGTGTTTTTCCCCATGCTAGCTGGAGATTGCAGGGATTGAACATGGGACCTTTGGCATGCATTGCATCGATGATCAATTTACTCAAACTCAGTTCAGCCAAGATGGAAGTCCTCTTGATATATGCCGTTGGTCTGACCTGGGAAGTGGTGTCACTCTCCTTTAAGCTGTAAGGCCTTGCAGTTTAAGGCCTTACAGCTTAAAGGTGCATATAGAGTTGAAATTTTCTCTGTAGGCCCAAGTAGTTTCTGTAACATGAAAAACCTTTCACTAGCTACAGCTGTTGCACCTTTCCTAGATAGAGGCTTGGCCACAGTTCTCCACAATTTGGCAACATGTCATTTAGATCATATGTAGGGCTGCTCTTGAAGACTATTCAGAAAATACAGGGGCAGTTTTACTGATTGGGTTGATCAAAGGGAACTCATTTCACCAGTCTTGAAACAAGCACACTCGTCCATTTCCAAGCACAATTTAGAGACATGTGAGTCTGTGTGTGCTGTCCATTTATATGTAAATGGTTTTTATAATGTATTTTAAAGTTTTTAATCTTTGTAAACCACCCAGAGAGCTTTAGCTATTGGGCGATACAGAAATATAATGAATGAACGAATGATTCAAAGGGTTCTCAATGGCTTGAAATATGAAGGCCTGCCTGCTCCCACATGAATTTACCCTTGCATCGCAGTCACATTTGGAGGCCCTTCTCAGCGTCTCCCCTGCCTGTGGAGCCAGCCTTACACCATTAAGCAGAGTGAGGTGGCCATCTCAAGCAGCTGCTGTTAGGAGTCATGAGAGAGCAGCAAATGGTTATTTATTTATTTATTGTTGTATTTTTACTCTGAGGGACAGGTGCTTGTGGGTTCTTCTGCCTCAGGTGGGCTGTTTTCTGTACCATGCCCCTTGATTTTGGGGAGAGGTTGCTATTTGCTATTCTGCCTCAAGCAGCATGGATGTCTTGGGCCGGCCTTCCTGAAATGCTGAGAGCTTTCTCTGTGACGGTGCCCTGTTATACAATGTTTCTCCTGAGAAGGCTGAGGCTATTTTTATGTTGCTGGTTTTAATGATTTTGTATGGATTTTACTGGAATGCTGTATTTTTTTTTTAGTGTTGCAAGTCACTCTGGAAGTCTTTTTGGATGGACATGCACTTTGGTTGGACAGTGGACACAGAATATTGAAATAAATAAATAAATAAATAAAAAAGATGGAAAATAAGTCACGCTATGCTCTTAGAAGAAAGATGGCAACGTGTCCACACCCTGAATAGTGCACAAGAATGGGAAGGGTCGGCTGACCTAATGTTTGAAGGTCTGTATGTGTGAATTTCCTTGAAGCTGGAGTTAGAAATATGAAATATGTGCGTTTGATCTGAATGGCTTCTGCCAAGATCCCTGCCGAGTACCTGGTTACCTGGGGCTCCCATTAAGCTGTGGTCCACTGTGTCCAAGGGCAGGGCTGACCCTGGAAGGAAGTGCAACCGAAGATTAAACAAGGACATGTTTCGGGGGGAGAACATCAGTCACTTGAAACCCAGAGTGCCTCTTACCCTTTCGGTTAGATTTGGATGTTGCTCCCTGAGGCAAAAGGTCAGCACGTCCGTCACGCATAGGCGAGACCGTCTGCTCTTCTCAGTTGGAGAGGGATGTTATTTTCTTAAGAAGCAGGATGTTATTCCTAGAGGTCTGCCACTTGGCGAGGTCAACAGTAATATTTTATGCTTAATGTTTATGATTAATTTTGGCTGTGGCCTTTCCTTTCAGCATTTGTATGGTGTCAGCCTGAGCTGGTGAGGGTCAGAACTTGACAAGGTTATGGCGTGAACCATACATTCGCTTTTCCTCCCCAAACAAACACTAGAAAAACAATGCACATGGGAACTGGGGAACACATTGTTAACTCATACCATAAGACCTATACGATGAAGAAACTGGAATAGAATCCAGGAATCAATCTTTCTTTTCTTTTCTTTTTAAAGCAGATCTATTTTCATCTAAATGGAATCTTATTAACCACAACTATAGCTGTAACCAAACACTCAAATGTGTTCTGGTTACAGTTCAAAAATGATTTGATAACTTGTTGAGAAGCTTGAAATTGTATTCAACTTGTCAAGGTGTGGTCTGTAATGTTCTGGTGTTTGGCTCCAGGACAAGGGCCGCAATACTATGCACACTTCCTTGGAAGTAAGTTCAGTAGGATTTGCTTCAAAGTAAATCAGCATACAATTAGGTTGCATTAGAGGCAAAGTAGGTTAGAACTTCCAGAAAGAGTTCAGCCCTGCAATGATCTAATGTTAGACAGTGGAATGGTTCCCAAGACATTAACACTCCAATCATATACATGTCTACTCAAACATAAGCCCTATTGGGTTCAGTGGGTCTTATTTACATGTAAGTGGGTACAGGGTGGCAGCAGAACTCACTTTTCAAAACATAATGCAGACCTTAAAACAAAAAAATAGCAACGACATCAAACCATCCTTGGAATTAACCATAGTTGTTTCTGTAATGAAGTATATTTTGGCCACACCTTACTCACCAACAGGTCTGAACAAAATAATTACATTTGGGTGACATCAAGTGAAAAACTTCAGGGAAACAATTATTATATGGAAAGTGACTGGGCTGATAGGTTTTGAAGTTTGTTCTCAGAAAAAAAAGAATAAAACTTTCATTCTCCCACATGTCTCTTCTTTCATGTCCGCACAACTCAAGGTACTTTGCAATTTTTATATTGTATTTTGTATTTGTGTTTTAAAATTGTTGGTTGTTTTATTATGCTCTTCATGGTTTTAATTTTTGTGAACCACCCAGAGAGCTTCGGCTATTGGGCGGTATAGAAATGAAATGAAATGAAATAAAATAAATAAATAAAACAGATAGTGTGATTTCATTTTAAATGGAATTTCCTAGAACATAAGAGAGCAGCTGGGAACCTTGTTTTTGTTTGATCATTATAGATACCTAATTCTCATAAGCACTCAAGAAAGTTATTAATAAATTAGTAAAATTCACTTGCAGTGCATCACACCTTAAAAAACCACTTGTGTATACTGTTAAATACATGCTAGCATTGCAAAAAGATAAAAAATATTGCAAGACAAAGCTAGCACAGCAACGTTTTAAATTTCTGTTTAATACTTGATTTATGAATGTTTTATAAAGGAGAAATTTAAATTACATGTTTTGAAAAGTATTGTGTTGATTAGGAGAGTTATCAAGTTAAAAAGCTACAATCAACATGGTCAAAGCATGTCTACCAATGCATAGAATTGTGGCTTATAAAAAGGAAAAGTGGATAAGAAAAAGAAAAGCAGACAGCCCATTAATGAAACCAGAAGTTATTAAAATATCTGGAAATGTATATATTTTATGCTATATATTTAGTTTCTGCACAGAAACTAAATACATATTTCATTATTTTAAATAAATACAGTTGCACTGCATCAGGTTTAGGAAAACATAGTCTCTAGATACAGTTATTTGAATACAGAATACACAAATATATATGATTAAAGCTAATTATTTAGCATACAAAAATACATAGCAATATTATTATGGAAAATATATTCTGTCATTTACAACCAATGGTCCCATAGCTCTTTGTTTGAAAAATAAAAACATTTTTTTCATTTTTTTAAATCTCAGCTTGAAATTTCCAATAAAATTCGATTTTCAAATCCTTAAAAGGAACATATGGTAAATCTTTGAAAAGAAAAACTCAGAACAAGCCTTTCTAATATTTGGGAGAAATCTGAATTTCTAAGGAATTTGCATCTAGGAATCAGTCACTTATTATATCACTGTAGCATCACAACCTGCAATATTGTACTGATGAAAATATTAGTACTATCAATGGCTACTAGTCCTGATGCCTCTAGGCTACCTCCATTATCAAAGGCAATATGCCTATGTACACCAATTGCTGGGAAACATGGCCGGCAGGGTGCTGTTGCACCAATGTCCTGCTTGAGGGTTTTCCATCAGTGGCCCCGTTCAGAAGACACCTTAAACCATGGCTTTAACCACAGTTAAGCCAGAAAGCCGGGTTGTGCTCAGAAGACACTTTAAACCATGGCTTTAACCAAGGAGAATAAAGCAAAAAGCCTTATTCACCGTGGTTAAAGCCGTGTTTTAAGGTGTCTTCTGAACACGGCCTGGCTTTCTGGCTTAACCACCATGGTTAAAGCCAGGGTTTAAGATGTCTTCTGAACGGGCCCAATAGCTGTTCGGCCACTGTGAGAACAGAATGTTGGACTAGGTGGACCCATGGCTCTTCTTATGTTCTTATATCCTAGATACTTATTGATGGTGGCAGCACATTTTATAAGCGTCACTTCTTAGGAGGTTTCAAATTGCAACACAGTTTTCCACCACCCCTTCCCTAAGGCTTTGTATATATTTATGGGCTCTACCTGATCGCTAGAAGTCATACAGCACCTGCCTTCTGACCAGTGCTGACCACTCAGCTGTGTCACAGATGTTGTTATTTGTGGTCTGGGCACAAAGACTCCATAGCACACAGGGAGCAGAGCAATGTTGAAACACAACCCCTTGTGATACATCATGCATTTTTCTCTTTTGCTTAATGTGTTCTTGCACATTCACATTTGGGCCAAAGCTTTGAATCACAAATGGGGGAAACATATCCAATGTGGAAACGCCCCAATGACTCTGTAGCTTCCTCCTCAGTTAGGGTGAAATCCTATGCATGTTTAGGCAGAAATAAACATCCATTGCATCAGCTGACTGGGGATGCTGGAAGCTGTAGAACTTATTTCTGTCTAAATCTGCCTAGGATTACACCTATTGTTGCTTTAGCAAAACATTTGTACATCCTTTTGATTTCTTTAATGATAATAATTCCTAATATCTCTATAGAGCTCTATATTCCCCAAGCACCTCATAAATTTTGCCTCACTAATCATTACAACAGTCCTGTCAGGCTGGGTCAGAATTATTAATAACATAGATGGCAGAGTGGGTAATCAGACGGAAATAGGCAAAGACCATGAGCTTACCTAAGGCCTCCCAGTAAGTTTATGGTGAAGATGAGAATTGTGCTAGTGCGTTCCTAACTCACATGCCTCGCTCTTAACTATAGTACACAACTCCTGTTATATTTAGAAGACTAGTCAGGTATATTGGTCTCTTTCTGTCTAAAATTTTATGTCTACTGAAAGTATTTATAAAAAAAAGCACTGTCAAGACTCAGATACTGGTATAAGCTCAGATATGTCAGTATCACAGATGTGTCTATTCTCAGTGCAATGGACTGGATTACATCATTACACAAGCATTGCCAACCTGCCTCTGAAACCTCAGGAATGGGCCTCAAGAGATGAGTTCTCATGAAACCAAGCTCTATGGAATGACACTGTATTGAACCTCAAATATCTAAAATCTGCCTTTGATTAACCAACTCAGTCCAAACAACTCAGTCCGAACTAGCAGTTGTGTGAATCTTTATCCTCTTCTCTCCCCTGAAAGGCAGTCATCCCAGAAGGCTGAGAAGAGGAATGGCAAGGGAAAACCTGCTTCAACCTTTCCTTTGCCCCTCTCATAATCTATCTGTGGTATTTAATGATTGATTATACATTCCCACAAGTCACCACTGTATAATTTGCTCATCAAATAATAAACATTCAGCTTTAAAAGCCTGTCATATGTTTTACTGTCCCAGCATGGCTAATGTGAAATCAAGCACTTGGTTCTGCTCTGTTCTATATAGCACCTGAGTTTTTGTTTGGGAGCCCTTTTGGCTCCTGAGCAGCCTACAGCAGAGTGGGCAACTTGTGGCCCTCCAGATGTTTTGTCTTGCAACTCCTATAATCTTTAGCCAACATAGCCAGTGGTGAGGTCTGATGGGAGTCATAGGCCAAAACATCTGGAGGACCACAAGTTGCCCACCCTGGCCAACAGGATAATGTGGAAGAGGATTGGAGAATCCTTTTGCAAGCTGCATAACTCTTTAATGGCACAGTTATGCTGAGGCAAGGGCAGGGTTTGCTGCTTCTATAGTAGCACCAAAGGTTCTTTTTCTTCTGGCAGTAGGGCTAAGGTCAAAGCCAAGTGCTGGCATGAGGTTTGCGAGCTATGCTCTTGTACCAGTGCTGGGATTCCCATATCCAATCCTATGAGTGACTTGGTCAGTATAAGACAGGCCACTTCACTGCCATCCTCAACCTCACAATGCATTTCTGTTCCAATCCATGCTGGCCACTCATGTCCTAAGACATATAGCGCATTTCTACATGAACAACTTATTGCATGCTCATGATCAGCCACTCATAAAAGTTTGTGGGTCCTTTACATGATGCCATCAACCTCCAAGATGTCTCTCGTGCTTTTCCCCAGTAATCTTGCTTTAAAAAACAACAGCTGAAATAATGCAATATTTAAAATAATTGCGGGATTAATTCTGCCACTAGATGGCCCTGTTTCATTGAACTTTCTGGAGCATTGCCAAAACTTGCCGTCTAAAGAAGCCCATAGAGAACGTGGAAAGACTCAAGAGAAAAAAGTCTGGTAAGAATGAAGTGTTCCCCCCCCCCCCTTTAATGTAGAGATGATTGTATGCTATTTGTTAAATGACAGTTGTTTGTTCATTGCTGAGGATCCCCACAAGGGGAAATATCAATATTCTCTTGACCTTCTTATAGTTTCTGTGGTTTCTGTAACATGCAAATGGGGAAGTGTTGCTTATGATGTGTATTTATTCAAGCACAAAGGAATGTGTTTATTGCATGCCAAAGAGGATGATTTAATACAGCTGAATATTTTGATCTAATTTGCAGATGTTGGTAAGGAAGAAATCTATTTGCATTCACTAATGAGTTACTATCAAATTGCAGAAAGGCTTGATAAAAGTCCTTGTATGACACATTCTTAAAGCATTTTATCATTTTCCATAGAGTTGTTCAAATGATTGACACTAAACCTAGCTGCATTGTGTCATTAGAGTAAATTGGGTCACTGTAAGGACGTGTGGATTTTCTGTCCAATAGAATGAAGACTTTTGAGTTCATGCACCTGCATTCAGCAGGACTCTTTGCAGTAAGGAGTTTAAAGATAACCAGTATGTGTGATTTTGTTACACAGACTTTACATTATTTTGGAATCTGTATCAAGAGCCTCCTTGGTGCAACTAACAAACAGAAAGGGCTACAGATCCCAAGAGAAAAACTCAGTTCAGGATCTTAAATGAAAGCAGATCACTTCCATATATCAAGGGTCAGCATGGGAAGGTTTACTTCTTTACTCATCCATGCTCCAGAAAGACGCACACATTTAAATTCTTGTCAAAAGAGTTAGAAATGGGAGAACTTGTGAAACTTCAAAATATGATGCATTTATTTATTTATTGCCATTCATGCACATGGCACATTTCAAAATTATGAGAGAACAGATCCCTGCCCTGAAGAGCTTACAGACAAAATCATCATTAGGGGGACAACAGAGGAAAAAGGAGAGAAATGGGTGCAAGGACAAATGGGAAGAATATTGAAGTTACATGGACTTAGGTACAGTAGGATATAGGGACTATGTTGTTGTGCCGAAGGCTTCGTGGAAAAGGTGGATTTAGAAGAAATAGAAGTGGCCTCAGAGACATTCTAGGAGGCGGTTCCAGGTCTAAAGAGAAGTAAGGGATAAAGGGCAAAGGCATTTGAAGGAGCAGGAGGCCTTTGGACAACTTGATGAGCAACGATCACATGCAAAGACACATTGAGGTATAAGAGTGGAGAGATGGGGGCAGGCACGGATCACCCCAATCCAACAACAGCAATCTGCACACAGACTCGCTAGAGCAAAAAAGCGGGCACAGATCTCCACATCCAACACTGGAGGAAAACACCTGCAGCAGGAAGTGTAGCAGAGAGTGGACAGTCTTTTGTTGTGCTCACAGTTTCCCTGGATCAGGGAAACAGTTTGGGGACAAAGAAGCTCAAAGTAAATGGCAATTTACTTAAAATTAGTGCTGAAAACAGACAAGATGGCTCACATGAACCAAACTTCTCAGACGTTGGGATTTGTTCTGTTTGTATACCAGCATTATGCTTTTATGCCCAACATTATGGTTTGTTTTGTACGATCTAGCCAAAAATAACAATCAAGAGCATTCACATCCCATTGATTTAAATGAGGGAGATTTAAAGATGTGCTTTCTCTTTTTGAGACAAATGGGAATCCAAAATTTGTTAGGAACCTTCCTTATTTATTTAACAAAATTATAACTTGCCTTTCTTGGCAGTTCAGGGCAACTAACAATCATGAACCACAGAAGTTTATAGCCATCAGACCAATTAATTTTATAGTTTAGACTCTGTACAACCACCATTCAAAACAGATATAACCAGCTACTTGCCCAAGAAGCACTGGCATTTTCTTCTGTATGGGAAAGTTATTGAGGCTGTAATCTTAAAAACACTTACTAGGAAGTAAGCCCCATTGAACACAATGTGACTTAATTTTGAGTAAATATGCATGGGGTTGTGCTGCTAACCATAGTTGCAGCAATGTCTCCGCTGCCCTGGCTCCTGGTAAAACCACTTTAAGGGTTCTGAGCCAACAAGGCTCTTTATGCAAGAAAACGGGACACATTTTGCACAATTGGATCCTCTAGTATAAATCTTTAGCTACCGCATTCTAAGTCTCTAACGAAGTGTCTTAGATGACAGAAGTATGAAAGGAATTTAATCAGAAATCTCTCTGGACAAAATGACATTATTTACTTATGATCTCATATGTAGTAGTAATGAAAGGGGGGAAAGGTAACATTGTTCTGCATTGAGAAAAATAGCTACATACTTGACTCTCTCCTCTGGATGGTTTAGACTTGTTTGGGATTTCCCCCCACCCCCGAAATCAAAACTGAACTGTAAATTAAATATACCTAAAAAGCCATTTATTTTGCAGTTCAAAATACATACCGTATTTTTTTTATTTTAATTTTGTGTTCAGTATGGGCAGAGAATCCCATCCGGGAAAGTTCAAATTTCTCTTATTCAAAACGAATGCCGCTAGTACCCCCAGCTTATGCTAAATATTCCACACAATGTGTAGGTCCACCTGAAGACTTCTGATTGTGAAACCCAGAGCAGCTAGGTTTACAGAGACAAACAATTCTTTCTTCTTCCTTGCCTACCAAAGAATTGGTCTAGTTCACATATAATGATAAACCAGGTGGGGAAACTCTGGCTTATTGTTTATAAGCAGTGTTGCTCCTGCATGCTGCCTGTCCGCTCTTTCTGCAAGTGGAAGAGACTAAACAAACACAGACTTTCTGCCCATGGTTTATCATTATGTGAGAACCGGGGACTCTGGCTTGTCTCTCCTCCAAAAGCCAGAGTCATTAGCCAACAACAAACCATGGCTTATTACTTTGGCTTGTTGGGGGGAAGTTCCTGGTTGGATATAACACTAAACTTAACAAACCTGGGCAGAAAGTCTGTGTTTGTTTAGCTGCTTCAGTGTGCATGAATGTGCTGCTTGTAAACAACAAGCCAGGGTTGTCTGGAACCCTAGCTTATTGTAATGTGTGAACTGGGCCATTGATTACTAGAGTAACTAATTTTTGATGGAACTGTAATGGGAAAAAATATTGGAAGAAAATGTTCTATTACATGTTCTATGGCAGGCTTTGTTCAGAATAAAAAGGAAATGTAACCTGGCTGAGTCTACTATTTTTTTAGAACAAAGGAGATGGTCAGAGCTTTCAAAAGAAATCAAACCACAAAAATGAGTTGAGATTATCTTAAAAATGCAGCCGGGGAGAAAAAACTGTATAAGACCAGGAAAAAGAACTACTATAATGAACAGGACAGAGATGCACTAGTTATTGCAAAAGCAATATAAGTTCAAACTCTTCTTAATTGGTGAATTGTTTTGGTCTTGTAGTTTAAATTAAAAAAAAAACACCTCTTATTAAACCGGGGGGAGGGGGATCTACACTACTGCTTTAAAGCGCTTTATAACAGTTTTGACAACTGTTGGGGCCCAGGACACACTGCATATACAGTTTTCAAAACGTTTTCAAAGTGCTTTAAAAGCAGTAGTGTAGATCCCCTTGTTGAAGAGAATGCAAGCTTTCAAGCTAATTATGCACTATTTACTTCTTATTTAAGAAGTAATACATATTATTTAAGTCTACATTCATAAAAAAAATCAGCCTTTTTCAGTTACACAAATGGCATATGCCTTTTCAATATTCTACTATTTCTATTTAACAGTTACACAGAGCTGTAAGAATAGTATGCTCTAGTGGCCTAATCATAAAATAATAATTATTAACACAGTCATTTTCAGAGGCACAAGAGAGGCTATACTGTTGCAATGCCCAAAGCAACCAGCATATCTTGTCAAGCTATCTTTGCATATGATCTTACACTTCACATTTGTCCTGAACTAGCTACCTGTTCTATCTGGGTTCTGTGTTAGCTTGAAATCTGGCATACATTTTCACCAGTAATAACTGATGTAATCAGTAGTAACTGCTGCAATCTTGCCTGTTTTCCAGTAGAGTAGTTGTATCAATCTGTGTCAGAGAGAAGGAGTAGAACAGTAACTCTGGCAGGCACGTGATGATCTAACAATCTAGCTAACAAATGCATATCACAAAATTGGTATGTTGAGGATGTGTCTGTTTGGTTGGGTATATGTAACATATAGAGTTTGCCACTTATCCAGCTTGCAATTCAACCCACATTTACCACAGCATTACCAAAAGTGGGTTGGACAGTGGTGGAGTGAATGTGGATGAAGCTGTTATGTGGCTGTGTGGTGAAGCTATCAAATAACTGCTTTCACCATGTGGCATACTGTGCATTAACCCCTTTAACTCACATTGTAACACACTAGTTTGCTGTGTGAATGACCCTACACCCCAAGGTTCAGTAGCACTTTTAATCTTCCTTCTTGTCAATTTTATATCAGAAACTAGAATGTAAATTGTTGGAACTTATGGATGATCAGAAAGGAGGAGCGTTGTTTTTGTACATGACAACAGCTGCCAGACTACTCTATGAGCAATACTGGAAAAATACACAAGTACCATCGATGGAGAAATGGCTGTTTAAGGTTTTGGAGATGGCGGAGATGGCCAAACTTACAGTACTAGTAAGAGAAAAATCAACAACCTCATTCGTATTGGACTGGAAACCTCTGATAGAGTATATACAAGAGTTGAAAAAGAATGATGTATTTGTCTGTGGTTTTTACATATAATCTGTGGTCTTAATACATAACACTGGGCTGGCTAAAGTGAAGTAACTGATAGCCTGTATGTCTGACATGAAGATTGCCTCAAATGGAATATGGCCTTATATGTTTTGCATATGTGTTTTTATTAGATGTATTGTATTGTATTGTTAGTTAAGTGTGTGATGTTTTGTTGTTTTCTTTCTTTGCTTGTCTTTTTTTCTATTCCTTTGTAGAAAACAATAAAATTGTTAAAATCCAACAAGAAACTAGAATGTAAGGATCCCCCCCCGTCCTTAATAGAGTACTTAAGTATTAGAATACAAAAATGCAGGCCATGAGAAGAAGCTACCAGTTGTTTATGCGCCATTCAGATCCATTTCCAGTGCTACTGTCAGTAAACTTTAAATAAATAAAACAATCCAGAAATGGGCTCTGAATAACTGTAAAATGTTAGTGGACTTGGGACAAAAGATTCTTCTTAGGCTAAACAGAATTATCAGAAGTAGCCAAACAAGAGCTATAGCAATACTATAAAAGGAAAAGTAACGTAGTGGAAACCTATTAATATACATTCCATATAATTTTGGCCCAGAGTTGTGCAATTTCCCATTTATGGCCTCCATATTCATTCAAAATTGGTTGTTCCAACAAGACTATCTTAGGCTGCAATCTTATACATATTTTCTTCAGAGTTAGACCCAATGAACTCCAGGGGACTTATGTCTGAGTAGATATGTACAGGATTACGCAGTTAGACTACTTGCATTCAATGAAGCTGGGAGTCACATTAAAGGTATCACTACCCTACCCACAATCTGCTGCAGTAGATACAGCAGTGTTGCACAAAGGCTAGGAAATGGAAAGAGGTTTGAGTGGGATTACAGCAGGGAGCTATAATTTGAAATTGAAAAACAATCAAGGCTAAGGACCTCCCAAACATAAACAGAATTAGCAGTGGTTATTTCACTGAAGCATTGTTTGGGCTTCAGCTGCATCTTATGCAACCCATGTTAAGATGGTTGTTTGAAGAAGAAGAAGAAGAAGAAGAAGAAGAAGAAGAAGAAGAAGAAGAAGAAGAAGAAGAAGAAGAGATTCAGATAAAGATGAGAGCAACAGTGCTGATTAAAGATTTGGAAGGAAATATGCTGCTCCTGGTACAAATATAAGTGGGTTACTCCAGCCCAACAGCTGCTTTTAATGGTATGGCATGGATGCTTTCCTAGCCTTTGTGCAACATCGCCCTGGGATCATCCCTGTGCGTCCAGTGCACAGGGGATCCCGGGGGCAGGGAGGGTTGATCCCTCCCATGCCCCAGGATAATGGGCAACACTTTTGTCCTGGTTTTTCCTGTGATCTCGGGACGTGTGGGCTCCCTGCAAGTAACCATGAGGAGCTGGGCACGGAGCTCCATGCCCATTGGGGGTGGGAGGTGTGTGTTTTTAAACACACTGATTGCGCTGGAGCACTCATCTTGAATAAAAAAAACAAATGGCAGGCGCGACGTCCTCCATCCTCCTGGGACCACCATATCATGAGATCCTCCCTCCTCCAGGCCCTGGTCTAGCCATGGCCATAGTTGCATATTGCAATTGGTCTTGCATAGTGCACAGTCTCTACCTGCCTCTGCACCATCCATAGTTTATAGCAAAGAAGGAGTGGTGTTTTCTTCACAAGAAGGCACAGATAAGTTGCCTCTTGGTGGACAAGAGTAGGTTTGCACTTAACTTCTTGTGTTACTGCTATTCATCTTTAGCTGACCCACAGAAAAAATAGTGATTGAGGTCAGAGCACATTTCAAATATCTAAAAGGCTGTTATAAAGAAGAGAAAAAACTATTCATCAGCACCCGGAAAACAGCAGCAGGGCAGGTATCTGAGAAATTGATTCCTAACAAGTTTGTCAGAGATATTTAGGGTCTAAATAGTTTCAGTTCAATGGGTTTTCATCAATGGAGATGACTCCATTAGATGATCTTCAAAATTACCTCCAATGGCTCAAACTGTGTCAAATACAAAGGCTTCACAGCAAACATGGAGCACTTCTACTTGGAATGGCTTTCTTATTCATCTAAATGGAGAATGCACATTTGCAGCTTCATATGTGTGCATGCTGCATGGCTCCCTCTACTGAAATGTATGAGCAAGAGACCACTCATGACTTTCTGGACATGGGTGCGTCTATGGGAAATTTCTGCTATAGTGCTCATTGCAATAAAAAAAATGCCAAAGATGTTGGATCTAGAACAGAAGGAGGGTCCAACTCTGGATCCAAGTCCTCATAGAAGAAAGAACGGATGACATGCAGAATCCCATTGTTTCCACAACCCCCTTCAGGGTGAATATTTTAAATGTAAGTAGTTTTAAGACTATTTTGTAGATATTTTACTCAACAATGAATCAAAGGTACATTTTTTATTATTGTTGTTTTTGCTACTTTTGGTATCCCGACATTTTCAATATATTTAAATTTCTACATTCATTGTTTCATAGGTTTATACCTCTGTCACATTGCTTCAGACAGACCATTTCCAAATTCTATAAGTATACTATAATATCATTAAGACTATAAATTCAGCCTCTCTGAAGTACAGTATAAAATGACAGGTTTACCATGGCAAAGCAATATTTCAGAAATTCATTAGAAGAATAAAATACAATGGCTTGGATGCAAAAATCCTGCTGCCTAAGCAGAAGATGTCTACTCACATAGAGGAAGGAGGTCATGAGTCACTAATTCTTGACCCCCAACTGTTAAAGGCAGTGGGAGGCTGGTGACTCCAATGTCAGTGAGGCGGTAATTCCACTTCGGGTTCCAGTCAGAATTCTAAAGGAGCTGTGCAGATGACTGGTTCTGACTGAAACCAAGAGTGGATTCACTGCCCATCTGACACTGGAGCCATCAGACTGCACTGGCTGAGGCCTCTGTGTGCCTGAAACACATCTCTGGAGGGTCCCCTGATCCTCTACGGACAATTTTCAGGAAGTATAGGAGATAGTTCACGTGTGTGTGTAAATCATTATTCATTCCCCTTGCATGAACAAGTGCCTTTCCTTGTGCAGTGGGTTCTTTGGATTCAAGCCCATATATTTAGAGTATTAAAATATCTCTTAAGGTATGCAAAATAAACCGTTCCATTCTGACAGCATTACAAAGTAACAATATAGGGTTTCCCCTTTCTGTTACAAAATATAAACACATGTACTGTGGTGCCTGTATTTCTCTGGTAGTACCTTTCTTAATTAAAATGTTGGAGCAAACATGGATATCCATGTGTGTACACACACATACATATACATGGATATATATCCACAGTAAAAAGTAATTGCATTTAATGTATAATTTTACTACTGGATACCAGTCTTTTTTTTTAGCATAAATTACAATTTTATTACTTTTCCCAATGCATGCCTTTTAAGACACAATAAGAAATAAAAATAAAAATACATAGCCTTCCTGCCCCCTCCCCACCTTTATAATTTTGGAATTGCAAGGCTAAAACTTGCAACTGGCAGATAAGCTTCAAGGAGCTCTGCTACTTTTGTAAACTCACAACCAACTGATCTGACAGGGTGAATATAGACAGCAATTTACCTCATGGTAAACTTATCACAGTGGAAGTACTTGATAGCTGCCCATCTGTCCGGTCCTACAATCTTCCACCCCCACCCCCACTGCTTCTTTGGGCTTTGGATGAGTTGTAGAACTGTAATAAGGGTCTCCTCAACACTTGGCAGGACAATATAGACCAACTTCCCAAGTGGTTATATGTAGTTGGCAAATAGTCATGGTTATTCCTTCAAAGTCTACCAGCTTCAGCCATTTTCTCTGTGCTTCCCTACACATATCTTAAAGATGTGAGTAAGTAATACTCACATATCTCAGAGGACAAGTTCAGCTTTAAGCCCCATTATTTTAAGTGTGTGAATTAAGCATGTCTTAAATCTCTGCAGTTGAAATCAGTGAGATTTAAAAGTGCTTAATACTGGCCTTGTTGCTCCCATAGTACAGAGATCTCCAGGATCTGGACTGTGAAACAAGCGCCAAAGCCTCTATTTTACTTTCTCTTATTTGTATGTAATCTTTATACAATAAAGCTCTTTCAACACCCTATGGTAAACTACTGCATACTGATCCACAGTAACGTTCAGTCACTAAATTTCACTGGTTCAGTTCCCATGAAATCCATAACACAATACAATACTAGCCAATGTTAATAATCATCTTCTTTCTCCTAGCATGTAACTTTAAGATCAGCCAATATCAGCAACACTTATGGTCTCTAGTCAAGTCTCTTGTGGGTATTGGCATTATATCCCTTCTGAAATAACAGAACAGCTTTCCTCAACCTGCTGCCCTCCAGAAGTTATTTACAGTTCTCAATAGTCCAAGCATGGCCAATGGTTAAAGATGATGGGAGCTGTAGTCCAAAACTTCTGGAGGGTACCAGTTTGGTGAAAGCTGGAATAGGTCAGCTGGCCCAGATTCTTTTCAGTTTATCTAATAGTCAGTCAGTATGACTGCTAATAAAAAATAAATAAATTGAGGGTTATGTCCAATATGTCTAAGATATGTACATTGCTACTATATAATTCCAGAGGATTTTCTCCTGTTTTCTCTTAGTCACATGCACGTTACTAAATCTCTGCAGGACTTTGTCAGAGTATTATCTCCATTGGTTTGACTACTCTTTGGCAATTCTAGACCTTATTGCTAATCAATTCTGCATTTCTAATGATGCTTTACTTCTCCTGTTCTTGTGCCTTAATGCAAACAGTTTCAATTTTTAGAATTTGCTTTCCTTTAACAACCATTTGCAATATGATGGCATATCTCAAATTTCTATACGAAGAGGGAAATAATTAGAACTTCATTGACTGCACTGTAATATCTACAATCCTTCCATATTCAGAACAACTGAATTTATGTTCTACAACTTTCACATATGAATGGCAGGTTATCCTAGAACCTTTCTCTTTAATTACTCTGGGAAAAGATAAACAGGAAGTTTACTATTAAATCTTTCAAACAGGTTATTCTTACAACTACATTAACTTCTTTTAATAGAAAATAGAAGTTATATTTAACAACTACATGAAGCCTAGGTCTCTTGCTAAATCTGACTGTTCTTTATTTACCCAGTAGGTGACACATTTTCCTTTATTTTAGATTCCTTTCCATGATTTAATTCACTGTGGTTTTATTAACATCATCAGAGCTTGTTGGCATATACTCTAATTCAGGAGAAATGGAGGTTGTGTATTTTCCCCTTGTTATCTCTCAAGGGTGAGAGTATTCTGAGGAACAGGTCTCTGCCATCTCTAGGAACACTTGCTTGGGCTTCTGATTGTGCACAATAAATCTGTATAAGGAGTATAGACACTTGCCATGAAGACATCATGCCTATAAACACACAAAATATATCTGATTGCAGAGGAAATATTTGTTGGGAGAAGATTCAGGAAGATAACATTTTGTGATAGGGGAGTGCTGGACAGCAATGTTCCTCATCTAGGGCGCACTGAACCCATGTCATCTCCTATTAGGTACACACCTTCTTTAGTTGTTGACTCAACCATTTGTTGTTTGAACATTCAGCATTTTATTTTACCTTATCATTTTTCCATTGCAAGGATTGCTTTTTAATTTTAAGGGCCTGATTCTGTGATTCCTTTTATTCTTTTAACCAAACAGCTTTGAGAGGAGACACTTTGACATACTAGATAGAGATTCTAAATGACACTTCACATGAGTTACTACAGTACTACAATGGGAGACCAATGATGTCTTTCTATTCAAAGTCTATATACTAGTGAGTATATGTGTAACATATTGTGTGTGTGCATGTGTTTCTATTTCCTCTCTTTCTGTCACACACACACACTGATGTAAACATGTTCTAAAAACCAATTAAACGGAAATGAAAGAATATAGGCTTTGGCATAGATCAATGATAAATAATGGAGATATATGTTTTGCAGCTAGATGATTGACTATAAATAAAACATTCTTGATAATTGCTAAGTCGATCTCATGTTGATTCATAAAGTCTTCATTTTGCCATTAGACAAAGTGAAGTATAGATCGAACAAAAGCCAAAACTTGAATGAATGTACCATTCACATTATCTATAATGTATCTATAACTTAGCCAGAATAAAATATTTTGTTATTATTTATCTCTCTACATGTGCAAAACAATATTTCTACTCCTATGGCATTGACTGAGTTCCAATAAAAATAATTGTAATAAAATACAGAATATGCTTAATCGCCACTATTTTTTGAGAAGGTAGTTAATCCTTTGGATACCATCACAATCATTTTAAACAGGCATTTACTCAGTAAACCTTGCAGTCTACCAACAGAAAGTGCTTTAAGCTTATATGAACCATTCCACTTCTGTTGCAGCTAACATAGAGCTACACAATCCTGACTTTGCGCTTTTCTACGTTAGTGCATTTTGCATAGAGTACTTCAAATAACTTTTAAGAAAATAACTGCATTAAAGCCACAGAAGGAAGAGTTATTATAAAACCCTTCGCAATTCCCATGTAAACAAACTTCTTAGTATTCCCTCTTCTGTACAAGCCAAGGGATTGAGAAGTCTTTTGTGGATTGTCTGAGGAAGAGAAGAGCAAAGCAAAACTTCATAACATCTAAAATAAGGTGCTCCCTAGGGAATGGGCAGAATGAGGCATCATGCAAGGTATTAAGTCACACTGTCATTATTTTCATGTGTCTTCTTTCAGTTGGTGGTCACACTGGCTTCTTTCTGACGCAGTCTTTCTTTCTGTTGTTTAAGAAAAAAGGAACTTTATTATCATTCTTTTCTTTAATTTTCCATCTGTTCTCAAATTGCAGAGAGTATGTGGTCTAGTAGACTTGAAGAATGGAGCAGTCCGAAACCAGTGTAAACATAAGCTTCTTTTGTTTTCCTTCAGAAAATTAATTCCTGAAGTGCCATACCAAGACAGGAATGGTAAGTTTTACTACAAGCATGTTTAGAATCTTATTCCTAAAGATATGTCTATTGGGTTCAAGAAGAACTTTCAAATTAAGATTAGTAAATATTCCATTTCGATGTGAATGCAAAGAAAAATGTTTGGGGAGGGGGAAATGTATGTAGTTGCAGCAGTAGAAAAAAACTAGAGGCAGAATCTGAAACTGGCTATGGGCAGGGGCTTGGCATTTCCCTTCGTACAAAGTGGGGCAATACAATGGATATTTTTCACTGTCCATGCCAAGAGTTCCCTTGATAACAAAAGAGAATGGAAAAGGCCATGCTTCGGTAGAGAGCTGCATGCACACTTGAATTGTGGGCTGAAGCCAATATCATCCAGATATCCATACATCAATTGCTTTATGCTCTTCTAACACATAATTTAAACCAAACTGATAAATGCCAAGCTCTCTTCCAGTTTCACCTGTATGCTCAACACTTTACACCTGATTGTAGCATGATATATGCACAACTTTTACATTTATTGCTGCTAAATTAGATCCACCTTAATTTGGCTAGCCAGTGTTGGTTGCATCCAAATACGGGAAAAGAATTTTCCATTTGTCTATGCACAAAAAAGATAGCAGCCATACTGGACAGAATCCAGCAAGCCAGGCTTGTTCGTAGATAAACAAGTGCAGGGAAATGCTGAGATAATGTGCTATTAGCTGCGTTTCCAAACTGCTCCTTCCCATTTCACAAAGTGAGGGGATCTTTAGGAACACAATACAGTAAAAACAGTGCCTCGGACTCTTTGGTGTACAGAATGCAACAGGAAAATGGGACACCAATGAGTCAGAGAGCAGCGACAAAACCGAGACAGCTTTTGAGGATTCATTTTCATGCAGCTTATTTTTCCTAGTGCAGGTGTTTGCAGGGACATATTAAACTTAGCACCACAAAACCTTTGTGGCCTACAGTCACTACTCTACTGCAACAACAACAAAAGGATTTGAAGATATGTGTTCTGAGGTCAGAAAAGATATAATAGTTAATTGCTTTTGAATAGACTAAATATGCATGCTACTAGCTATATTTCAAAAAGAACTAGAAATCAGAGTTATCCGAGAGTACATCATACCAGACTGGCAGTGGGATTGATTTTCTTGGTTTCCACTTTCTTTTCTGCTGTTAATTTGCTCACTGATTCTTGAGCCACTTTAAGTCTGAAAGAAAATGCACACAAGAAGTCTTATTACAGCCAAGGAATGGTATATGTTTTGCATATGAAAGCTGCTTCCCAGAACTTTGTGTTTGTGAACATGTATAAATTACAAAGCAAGTGGAAAAACAAAAATCTGAACCAACTCTGAAAGGTGCTTAGGCTATTCAGCTGTAAAGAAATGTAATAAATAAATAAGTGAATAAATAGTAGTACAATCCAATTAGGATTGTACATAAACCATTGTAATGTCTTCTATATAAGACTGCCATTGAAAACAACCCAAAGCTTCCATTTCTGCAGAATGCTGCCATTAACAACTTGATCCATGCCAAATGTTGGGATCACATGACTCCTTAATCAGCTGCACTAGATGCTGGTTATCACTTCTGAAAATCTAAACTGCTTGGGTCCAAGCTGCTTGAAGGGCATGTGAATCTCCCCTGTGAATCCTCCCATGTGAATCTTGGCATTCTTTTAAGACCTCTTCTTCCTGGCCTGTATGTGGAGGTTCTCTGTCTGAAGGCATTAGATCAGCCTTTTCCCCAACCTGGTATCCTCCAGATGTGGTGTCAACTCCCAGCATTCCTGACCTTGGCCATGCTGGCTGGGACTGATGGGATCTGAAGTCCAAAACATCTGGAGGACACCACATTGGGGAAGGCTGGGTTAGATCATCTATGTGTAACTTCACTGGCACCTGAAGATCTGTGTTCTTCAACAAACCTTTATTTTTACTGTTGTTTAAGTTGTTATGTGTTCAGTGGAGACTGGTGTCTATGATTTCAATGGGGCTATGAATCTGCTCTGAGTTTCAGTCAGAACCAGTCAAAACTCAAAATGACCTATCAAAGGTGTTGAACCCAATCCCTAAAATAGGTTCAGTGCCTTGGATAACCCCTTTAGAGTTCTGACTAGTCCTGACTTAAACCCAGAATGGATTCACAGCTCCACTGATATTGGAGCTACCAGCCTTCACGGCATGTGTTCATTCTGTCTCTCTTGGTCTGTGTTTTTAATGTTATTTTAGTGCATTATTGTTATGTACCCATTTATTTTTAATGATTGGATTATCACTCTTCTGTTTTGCTTTGTTTCGCTTCTTATGTTTTGTTAGCCACTGCTGGAGGGGAAAAACAAGCTAAGCATTTTACTATAAATACATATTACCATGTTAAAGTAGTCACAAGGAACCCTGTGATTATCAGATTCCTACCTCCCCCCCAACTTCATTCAAAGCATTTATTGATATTTCCATCAGGGGAGTACCCTAAGCATTGCTTACCAATGCAAACTAGAAAAGCATGCAGAGAGATGAATCAGCAGGGTAAAGCAAGAGGTTTTTTCACTTTGTTGTTCTTGACTGTTCCTATTTCCCATTTCCCATTGTTATGACACCAGGCTCAAAGAATGGTTGTAAAAATTGACAGTGCATAAATCACTAACCACCTGGTGAAGGCCTGAATTCCTTCCCACTCCAAGTGTTATCACTTTTGCCACTGAATTTCTAAAACCTCAAACATGAAAACAATGTATAGATTCCAATTAATGAAACATACAGACACATACACACTCAAAAGAATAAAAAAAATTGAATTGTCTTAGGAATCACATTCAAAATTCCTGTCAATTGACTTCACTCAGCACAATTTGAAAATGTTATAAGGAAAAAATAGCAGCGACAGACCTAGTGAGGCCTATGATTTATCCAGAATCCTGCCATCAACAGCGCCAAATGTAGATGCCTCAGGCCACTGTATCAGCATGTGACAACCTACAGTTCCACAATATCACTTCTGGAGCACATAAGGCTCTTAGTGTTGTGAATTGAGCTGCATCACATTGTTCATACACTGAGAGATACTAGGGAAGGGATGTAGCTCAGTGGCAGAGGTTCCAAGTTCAATTCCCAGCTGATCCAGGTAAATTTCTGTGAACCGCCCAGAGAGCTTCGGCTACTGGGCGGTATAGAAATGGAATAAATAAATAAATAAATAAATAAATAAATAAATAAAATAAGTCAAATAAATCTCCACTGGTAGGGATAGGAAAGAATCCTCCTGAAAACCTGGAGAACCCCTGTCAGTCAGTATGGACAATACTGAACTATAAGGACTAATGGTCTGGCTGAGTATAAGGGAGCTTCCTATGTTCCTGTGCTTGAAAAAGTGTTGTTACCATCTTGGGAAGCAGCACAGCTACAGATACAATGGGGCTGTTCACACAACACGCTAACCCATACTCAGTGAGATATTGAACCATGCAGTGTGCTGTCTGAATCCAGGACATTTTCAACAGGGTGGCTTGTTAACCATGTAGTGTGGCTTGTTAGCCATCCTTCCTGAACAACCCAACAACAAACCATGGGGCTGTTCACACAACATGCTAGCCCATATTTGGTGGTTAAGTTTGGGTTGTTGTTGAATCATGGGATGTTTGTTGAGCCGTGGCTTAATGTGTCATTTAAACCCAGGACATCTTCTGCAGGGTGGCTTGTTAACCACCCTGGACAACTCAACAACATACCATGGGTTCTCAAGGTGGCATGTTCAAGAAAAAGAAGCCACACTGCATGTTTTATGAATACTCCAAACAGAGTTGCATAATAGATAAATCAATACTCAATGACATGTAAGTATAACTGAGGTTACTATCGCCTTTGTGAAAGATTTTGTTTTAATCAAAAACTGTTTTCAAACTCCAGTCTTATTTAGATTTAATAGGGCTGGATCCAAACTAAGTCATGTTTAGAGTATACCTATTTACAAGTTAGTGATGACTTGGTTAAGACTCTGTGATCTCAATGGGCCCACTCTGAGCATAACTAAGTCTGAATCCAACTTGTTGTCTTTAATGATTTAGTACCATCTGCTCATCTTCTAGGAACACTCCATTCCTTATTGGCCTTTTATATCTACACTTTAGCTCCTGTTTGGCCTTTTATATCTACACTTTAGATCCTGTTCAATCCACAGAAGACTATTCCTTCTTAAGTCATATGCTGCCTACCTTTTTATGAACGTTTGGGAAGGTACTGTGAAACCTGAGTTTCATAAAACTGTGAGTGACACAGCTGGTAGCTACTTTCCATTCAAGACATTAGCCATTAATAATTTTTGTATCTTCAGTTGGAATGGAGGAGGCAGGAGGGTATGAATCTTTAGGAATGCAGTTCATTTAAACCATGAAATCTGAACATATGCAATGGGAAACTTTCAAAAGAAGAATTAGGATCACTCATCATGGTGCAAAGAAGGTCAAAATACACTACAGGATAGAAAGGAAAGGCTGCTGGTGTCAGCAATAATATTAGAAAGCTTTTGAACTGTTGTGCATTGCCACACAATATGGAAAATCTCAAAATAGTTAAACCAACAGAAACAAATAGGCTGTTGTATTTTAAAATGTATAAATGATTCCTGATTATTTACTACAGAAGAACAACTAATTGAGTTTCTGGTACATTGTGAAATGAAGATCAATAGACCCTACCATACATAAACAGGTAGATGAAACTGAATGCAAGAACCACAGCAATTTTGGAAAAATACTAATATTTCTTAAGTATACCAATTCAATATAGAAGTTATAATCAGTTTTTTTAAAACAACAACAACCCACCTTTGCCTTTATTAAGCAAAATAGTAATTTTCACCTTTACATGCATAATTTTCACCTAAGCAAGGGTTAAAATGGGGGGGGGGAAACCCACCACTGCTTACTTAACCCCATGGCCTCTTTTCATTCTCAGCACAGAGAGAGGAAAGAATAGGAATTAAGGCATGAAGCGATTTGATATCCAGAAACTGATTACTAGCCACAGACGGCTTCCTTGCTGGCCTAGCAACCAGCAGAACGGGTCTTAAATCAACAAGGGCTATTAAGCGCTTGCTGGCACTATATACTCACCACTTATTACATTCTGTGGTGGCAGTCTGAATTTGTGGGTTCTCTCTATAGAACGTTTTGTGCTATGTTATTTTCATGAGTGTTACTATTTTGCCGAGCTTGTGTATTTCAATAATTATAGATGTATGGATAGTTAAGCTGCAATTAACAGTGGTTAGTTATGTTACCACCCTAATGCTTGCTTTGAATGGTTTCCGATATATTATTCTGGGGGATTTTTATTTTGCGGTGGGGTGGTTACGAGGGAAAGAGCCTTCTCTGTTGTGGCTCTCCAGTCAATGGGATACCCTTCCCAGGGAGGTCTGCCTGGCGACCTCATTGTATACACGAAGAGCTCCATCAGACAAGTGTTTTATTGCATGCTCGTTACTGGACACTCACAGATTTTCGTGGGTCCCTCTCATGATGTCGTGTGCCTCCCGCCCCTTCTACCTTCTTTGCGCAGCAAAACAATACCCCAGTAAGTCTGATTTATTTTTAAAGACAGAAGTTGCCGCTATCTCCTGCTGTGTGCAGGAGAGGCAGTGGGATCAAAAGGGCCCACTAAAAGGGCCATGTGCATGTTGTTTACTTCCTCTTTCAAAAGAGGAAGTAATGAGGGACAAACACATGGGCGAAGAAGTGACGGTAAGCAAACGCAATTTCCCCCTGAATGATGATGCTCTAAGATGCCAGGACAAAACATTCTTCTTCTTCTTCTTCTTCTTATTATTAAATTATAATCTTGCTCTGATTATTAACTTCATGGCAATGTTTTAATAATTTAACATTTTGATATTTTCATGGTTGTCTTTATTGCTCTGGTTGTTATTTTATTGTTTTGTTTTGAATGATTGTAAACTGCTATGAGACCATCTGCCAGTTGGGCAGTATATATATTTAATACATAAATAAATAAAATGTCCAAAATACTGCATGTTACATTCTTGAATATTTAAGGAAGACAGCTGATTCCTCCACAAGAGCTGAGTAAGAAATGGGCATTTATCATGCAAGAAATCTGATGTGGAAAAGCCCTCCTTGATCTGATGGCTGCTTGACTATGTCCGTACTGAAATAAGGGTTGAATAAAAGTCACTACAGATTAAAAATAGGCCCATAAAGTGGTTGTGTAAATTGACCCTAGTATGGTGTCACATCCCTGAGGTACTGAGAATACTTAGTGGCACTGCGAATAAGATAAGAACTGCTTCATTCAAAACTGTTATCCAGCTGAGCAAAATAGCCACGTTATTTTGAAAATGGAATTAAAACTATTCACTATTGGGTACAAATAATATGCTTCTTCTACATCCTTTTCATATATTTATGTCACTGGGGTGATCCAGGAAATTCATCTGAATTGGGTTGTGGTTTGAATGCTAAATGTGTTTATTAGTCACATGTAATGTTTATATCTTTGTGTACCCGCAGATTCCTATATGCAACGCAGATTTTCTCTGGAGGGGAAAATCAGCTATATTACACAGGCAGCTAATTTATTTTCATGGTAGGTTAAGTGTAGGGCAGCATGGTTAAAGTGTTTCCTCTTCTAAAATGTCTGATAAAAATCTAATTAGATTTCTACACTTTTCTTACATTAGAAGTCAAGTAGTTTTCAGACAAAACAAACTCTTGCCACAGAGCCTATTACTTGGTTAAAGCACCATTAAAGCCCTATTTTTCTAAGTCTGTTAAGAGATGTTTCACTGTCCTTTAAATAACCTCAGAATAGTCTATTAGAGTAAAATGTAAATGTTAATGTCTCAAAAGATATTGTACTGGCCCGTGAGAGTGCATGAATATTAATATCAATGTCAATATTAATTATTGATATTGCTTTGTTCTCAGTCTTTTGGCAAGGCTAATTGTCTTCTGTGATGAGCCACACTTCCCATGGCAGGTGTTTTGTGGTGGTGCCCAGTATAGTTTCTCAAATGTTTTGGGCTCATGGTGCCAAAAGTTGCCTACCCCTGCTGTAAAGAAAAGAACAAAAATGATGAGCTATTTTAATAGAGATGGATTTAAGTTTTTCTAATTAATCAAACTGATCTGAACAGATTATTTGTACAAGTGTCTCTCTGTTCAACTTGTATGTATTTTTTTTTAAAAAAAATATTAAGCTTTCTATTGCAAAAGGAAATGTAATATGTCCAGAAAAAGATGCACTGGAACTTTCTTCTTGACACACACTTTTTCTATGTGTAGAGAATATTTCTGGCAAGAGGGGCAGAAAGCAATTGTAAACCTTCCTCTTTTACCCCAGAAGGAAGAAATGGCGCAATCAGTAAACTTTACAGCTTGGTTATGCTCAGTGTATAAACTGTTCTTTTTCCTAGTACACTGAGGTTATTAAACAATATATGATTACACTAAAATCCCCTAAGGAAAAGAACTGCTTTTCAAGACAGTGTGATTGTTTCTTAGTTTTCTAAATGTATTGCTTCCTGGAAATACGATTGGTGAACTGTTAGATACTTGACATCAGCAACTCATTGACTTGATGAATCATATACATTTTGAATCGAAAGTAAACTAAAATTAAAACATCATTAGTAATTAAATACAATTCTCAGCAGAATGATTTGTATATGAAAATAAAATTCATGGCATCCCACTCCTAAGGTCTGCAAGCCTCATTCTACCGAAAAGCACTATTCCAGACTTGGTGTTGCATACACACAATCACCTTCTTTATTCTGGATCAATTAATCTGGAATTCCTCACCACCTCCAATCTCTGCACTCACATTCCCTCATGTGGAATAGAATTGCCATTCTAGTCAAAAACATCTAAACATCCAGTTCTCTTTCATCTCCTTGATGAAGAGCTATATGAAGTTTGTATAAAACTGATTTTGATTATATATGTGTGACTGATCATATTCAACATTCATAGAATCATGGAATAGTAGAGTTGGAAGGGGCCTATAAGGCCATTGAGTCCAACCCCCTGCTCAATGCAGGAGGAAGGAGAAAGAGTAAAAGAGAAAGAGAGAACCACGACCCTGCAATGGGCAGAGATAGAACCATGTATGCATCAGAAAGGCACATTTTAGTTCTGGACAAGTAGATCTACAACAAAATACTGCAGTGCTCTTGTTCAGGGTTCCACCATACTCTCTCCCTTATTCCATTTCCCCTCCCACCTAGTTCTCTGTTCCCTCCTGCAACAGTCAGCCAATATTCTGTGGTCAATGAACATACACTGGCTATTTTGGAAGTGGCCCACCCTCAGGATTTTTCCCCACTAAAGTTTTCTTTTTCTGGGGGTGCACTTTTCCCTCCACCATAGCAAACTTTAGAGTCTCATGAGCCTGATAACATCTTCCTCTTGTGCGTGGATGGTGCTATTTTTGATATGTTAAGAGTGGCACTCAGAGAATTGAGTGTGATAGAAAACAAAAATGAAATGAAACAGAACAAGAGTGCTGGACTGGAAATACCTAGAGTGCAATTCACTTTTTTTTTAATAATAGAATGCTGTAACAGAGCTTTGGCGTACAGTAAAAAAAGCTGTTTATTAAATAATGAGCCCAACATTTCTTTACATTTTTAAACCAAGCTCAGAGGTGAGGCCTTTAAAAAAAGGCTTTAACTAAACCTAATAAAATCAGGAGACGGTGGGAGATGCCGCGGCATGGAGTTTGATGTCCACAGTGGGATACCCAAGAAGCGGTGCTGTAAATTCAGTGTGGGACTTCGACACTGTGCTAAGTGTGGCCTGAATCTCATAGGCTTCCCTTTGATGCAAGTGTAGTATATTAACTGGAAAAAGCATTCACTTTTATTTGTCTGTCCTGTCTGCAACAGCAATATCGCCTCATTTAGGGTAGTCCAACATGAAAATGCAAAGAGAAGCAATCTGTTACAAATTAGCACAGCTCCCCTTTCATTTTACTAGCTAGTAATTGGAAGGGGTTAAGAAAGTGTAATTTATCAGATTATATGTGTTTATCTTTTTGTGGGGACAGCATCCCTTTGGTGAATTTTCCTAGGCACCCTGAGGGAATAATCTTTCCTTGATGTCCATTTGATCTGAAAGAAAACAATGACGCCTGTGAAATATGGGAGTATAATTTGTTGAGTTTGAAAAGGAACAGTTTCCCAGACTTCTAAAAATGGTATTAATGACTTTATTAGAACCTTACCTTTCTTTGGAAATGTTTTTGCTCTCTCGTTTCCAAATGGACTTAAAGTCACTGCAGAACTCGTACCATACCGTGAAAACATAGTTTGGTGTGGTCTCCTTCTCACCAGGCTTTGGCTTTATCCCAAAATACGCCACCATTTCTTCAAAGCTACAGTGTTGGGGAAGGAAAAGACTGTCAACACACAAAACCACTGTGGATGTTCAGGTTCCTTCAGGGCAGATTTCTGACTGAGTAACCCACGGTGGCCATTAACACAGATCTGCTGCAACTTGGAAACTCTACTAGCAATAAATGGAAATATAATGCAGCACTTCCAAAATGTTTCTTTTTTTTTTGGCATGAAAAAAATAATGTTTCTCTCTTGGTAGACACAATATGAACGCACATGCTATATCAACTTTTAATCCTATATCAACTTTGCTGTGTGGTTTTATCCTGGTTGCGCTTTTTATACTGTATTTCGTAATTGTGTTTTAAACTGTTGGGTGTTTTACTGTGGTTTTAATTTTTGTGAACCGCCCAGAGAGCTTCGGCTATTGGGCGGTATAAAAATGTAATAAATAAATAAATAAATAAATAAAATGCTGGGGTGAGGAAAAGACATTTTAGAAAAATCCTGGTTTTCATGCAACTGTTATTTAGCAGAATCCTACTGAACTAGTCTTATTACTAGAATTTCCAATACTTGGAAGCCCCAAATACACTTATGACCCAGGTCCTGTATATGGTATAGAATTCGTTCCCTACAGAGGTTCACTCAACCCTCCTCCTTCTCCAATGTCACTGTCTTCTTGAGACCTTTTAATTTCAGTTGGCATCCCAGTTATGCAATTGTCCAATGGATGCATTTTATGATAAATCTATGTTATATTTTAAATGTGTTCTTAGGCTGACTCTATGGTTATTGTTATTTGCATTTTCTATGTTTATTTTTGTGATTTCAATTTATTTTATTGTGGTGCCATTTTATCCTAGTTTTGGTTTCTATTTTTAAGTAGCCTTTGTCACTTTGAATTTATTTATTTATTTTAGAAAAAAATGATGTGTGTGAGAGTATATGACACCCCCCACACCCAATCTTTGTTCTAATGACAGCTATGATTCTCAGTTTCCACTTCAGAGTCTATAATGCTCAGACTACTAGACCAGACAGCTCTCTTGCCCATTTCTATATTATAGGCTGAATCTGTTCATTCAAAGCAATGGCAACATCACCACAGTTAATATCTAATAGCAAATTTGCAGTATAATACCCTGAAAATAAATTGTTCTATTCGGGGCTGGCACCAAGAGTTGGCATGGCTGGGCACCTGCCAAGACCCAGGACCCAACAGGAATCCAGCTGCGAACACTTGGAGTCCTCTGATCCTTCTCTTTGCTGTTACTCTGTGTTCACCTGTGTCTTATAAGCAAGTAACAGGGATGTGGATAAGGTGCCATCTTCCTCTGGGCGGCTGTAGGGACTGCGCTCCAAAGGGAGAGAGCAAGTGACAACAGCAGCAAGGAAGAGGTAGGGCCACTGAGGTAGGGGATCCACAGAGTGCATCTTGCCCAAAGGCCATCAAAACCAGGAGTTAGCACTGATTCTGTCTCCGGGTCTAAGTAAATTAATAACAGCAGCTACAATCAGGTGGTGTTCTTGCCAGTACTGAAAAATACCAGTTCCATACTATAGACTAAAGCATTCTTGAAATATATTATAGAGGGTTTCTCAATAAAATAGAGAACGATGAAACTATAATGTTAAAATATGTTATCATCTATGCATCTGAAATCTGAGTGCACACACATCTGTGAAGAAGAATTGGTGTTTGAACTGATGTTTGAATAAATAACCTGTCATTCCTTAACTTAACAGCAGTTAAGTTATATGTCCTGGTATACAAAAATCCAAAGGGTTTGAGGGGTTATGTTTCTTAAACTGCAGCATTTCATGCTATATAAGCAAATCACTTTTGAAACTGAATAATTTCAGAAGCCATTTGGAATGGCATGGTGGTCATCTATTCAAAGTAAAAATAAATCCCACTGGGCATATCCGAGTAGTTCACTGGAACCAAGTTATCGTTTTCATTTTTAAATTAGATCTAAGAACAATGTGGCACATCCTAACCTTGTAACTTCCTTGATAGATTGTGACTTTTTAGTCTAAAATGGAACTACAAAATTTAATCAGAAGCCCTTTTGTAGAAAGAAATTGCTAGTCATGTGGTAAAATGGTTCCTGGACCATGCCATTCCGAGTGCAGGTGAGTGATTGCATGACTGATTGCTCCACCCTGTTAAAAAAGACCCATAAACACCACCCCTCCTTGCTCACAGAAAGATAGGTGTTAAAGAGAAATACTCCAAGTCTAACTTTCCTAAAATCCCAGCATTCTGTGTGTTTGATTATATTTTTAATCAAACATGCAACACCACCACCAGAATCCAGAATCCAGAATTCTGGATTCTGAAGTAGAACACTATGAGCTCCAGCTATTGGGCGGTATAGAAATGTAATAAATAAATAAATAAGAACAGTTTTACTACATAATGAGCTGTTTGGTTTAGAGAGACTGCATTTGAAAGCTTGTTTATGAAAATCCAGGATAATTATTTGAAAATGTTGGAAGCATGAGTATGTATATGACATAAAGAATCCTATTTTATTTAACAACATTTAACTTATTTAAATACATTTAAAGATGAAATAGGATCTTTTGATAATTATAATACACAATGTTAATGAAATAGGAAAGCTTACCCCTTCTGTATATTCTCTAAATGACTTTCCTCCATCTTATGTTCTTCTACAGCTACAAATAAACAACATTAAAATGTATTTTAGAAATGCATTTCAAGGTTCTGTTTTGTTTTTACATTTTACATTTCTCATACTGAAGTGCACTATTTTAGTGGGCTTATTTGTGTATTGCAATATAAAATACACAAAATGTACACTGTGTAATTATGCAGAACTTGTGGTCACCATAGGGAGAAGAGCTGATACTCTCACTCCAGATCAGTGTTCTGAAAATGTGCTGGAATTGTGGAACTGGGGTAGAACTTCACCCAAGAAATGTTTGTACAAACATTCCATGAACTCTAAACTCAACTGGAAGCACATGCAGCTCTCAGGATGGGTACTACTTGTGAGAAGGGGTGCTATATAGGAAACAGAAAACTATTATTCCAGCTGCGTTGCAAAAGCATCTCATTTACACTGAGGACATGCATGGTCATCTATTTCCCTGCTCTCGATTTAGCAACTGCATGCTGAAAAAAAACAGCACACCAAGACAGCAAAACAGGTACCTTCTTGTGAGCTCCTCATGGTTTCCTGCTGTGTGGACTGAATGCTTGTCCTACACATGTTACTATATGTGATGTGAACAGGAGGATAGGTTAGTATGACACAGTATGACATAGAGTCACTGTTGCTTAATGCATGTCTGCCCCATTTCCAAACCAGTGTATAAGTCTTCCCTTCATTATAGATGCTCTACTTTTTTCCTAAACCCAAGAATTCCAGTTCCTTTAAGAAGCATAGAACCTGAATTTAGGATCTGATCTTCAGGAATCCTGGAAAGGAAGACATTTATTTTCCACTGTAAGCCCAATGTGGGGCTGTTTTAAAAGGCCAAAACTATGGTTCCCAATGGAATTTCAAGATGCTGCTCTTCTCATGCTAGAATGGACAAATATGCTGATGCAACAGAGATATTTCCCAGGACCAGTGGTATCATACAAAGATCCATCAGTTCCTGACAAGGGACATAACCCATCTCTCCAGACAGTCTGGCATCCGACCAGGAGAGAAAGTTCTGCTCTCTTATCCACTCTAGCCAAAAGCGCGCATACACACACACACACACACACACACACAGGGAAATCTCTTCTGGAACTTTTAACATAATATACCCTCCAGAGTGGATAGGAGGGGGTTATAGGAAGTCGTAATTGAATCTTAAAAAGCATTTCTTTTGCATGGAATGTATGTTATTAATACAACTTAGTTAAAGAATTATTAGCGCATGAGAGTGGAAGCTGTTATAATTTTTTTTGAGTTTTATCCATATCACATTACTGACAATTATGTAGCCATCACACAAAATGAAAAGTCACACACAAATGATTTTAAGAGGAAAAACTATGTTTGTATTGATAATACTAATAATACTTTGTTTAGATAGAAAATGACTGAATACACATTCCATATTAGCGATATTAATCAGTTGCAACAAAAACAGACGAGACAGGTGGCATCTTAAAGACTTGACAAATTAATTGAATATATTAATTTGACTGAAATAAATGCATAAACCATTTATTGAATGGTACCCTTTAAAATGAGGGATTCTCTTCAAAGTGGGGAAGCAGTTCTGTTCATGTCTCACTTGGCACACATTCCCACAACTGTGAAGCTATTGGATGCTTGTGAGCTCCATGTGCACATAGGGACATAGTGCATGCAAAATAACTTTTAATTATACAAGCTGATAAAAACAACTTTAGGGAACCTTAATTAAGCAGAAAATAAACTCCGTAGTGCACAAATAAGATAGGCTTGGATCCAAATATATATTGCATAAGCAGAAAGGCTTATGCTTGTGCAAAGTAGCCCTGTTGAATTCTCCCAATTTCCCCATCACATTTTATTTATTTATTTATTTTTGAATTTATATTCCGCCTTTTTTTTCCTCCAAGGAACCAAGGCAGCATACATAATTCTCCTCCTCCTCTCCATTTTATCCTCACAACAGCAACCCTGTGAGGTAGGTTGGGCTAAGAGTCTGTGACTGGTCCAAAGGCACTCAGTGGGTTTCCACAGCTGAGTGGGGACTAGAATCTGGATCTCCCAACTCCCAGTCCAAAACTCTAGCCGCTACGCCACAGTGGCTCACCACATTAAGTCCTCTTCAATATCACACACCATTACAGATGGTTCCTTGAACCTCAGGAGTGGCTTTTGGGAGAGGACAGTGGGCTGTAGTTGTGGGGAAGAGCCAGGAAAGCCCTGTTATGTGAGTCAAGTTCCACTTGCCAATCTCCACATCCAGCCCACTATATTTAAACTGATTTCATTTAGATAAATGCACTAAGATTTAGCAAATTTTCATTCTAATATCTTGTTAACTATTATTAATAGCAATCATGTATCTTTATGGCTCAAGTAAGTTTTTGTTTGCTTTGTTCTACCTTCTTTCCCTCTAGATTTTTGCATATTTTGGATCTTTCCATTTTATTAACAGGACTGAAAATATATCCTAAACCTTCAAAATAACCATTAAACCCATTCAAGCCTGCCCAGGTCCTAAGATCTTTGGGAAAGGTTTAGACAAAGAGAGAGACTTACTTCTGAGTAAACACATACAGAACTAACTTTTACTAGTGTGGTCACTCAGAAGCTTTTTTTAAAGTCTAAAACAGTAAACTGGAAAGAACTGGTCTGCAACCCTATGCTTACTTATGAAGTCTTACTTCTGTTTACTCAGAAGTAAGTCTCTCTCGGTTCAATGGGGTTTACTCAAAGGTAAGCATGCATCGGATTTTAGTATGACTTGGATGTAACTGCATTTGAAATCAGTGGGATTTACTCTTGAGTAAGGGAACAGCAGATCTCTATTTTATGAACTGGAGATGCACAGCTTCGCATGATCAAAGTAAATGAAAATTGATCCTTCACAATTGCAAACAGGTGGACTTTTGCACTGGTGGACTATCAGGAAACGGGTTTAAGGAGGAAAAAATTAAAATTCCTAAAAAATCAAGAAATGAACTGATCTGATTCAAACTTGGCATGGCTAAAGCCCTCCTTAATAGCTATCACCATGCCAAGTTTGATTTCTATCTTTAAAAAGTATGCAGATGCAAGCATTTTTGTTAATTTCCATTTTAAAAATTCCTTAAAATCAAGATATGAATAGATCTGATTCAAACTTGGCATGGCTAAAGCCCTCCTTAACAGCTATCACCATGCCAAGTTTGATTTCTATCTTTAAAAAGTATGCAGATGCAAGCATTTTTGTTAATTTCCATTTTAAAAATTCCTTAAAATCAAGATATGAATAGATCTGATTCAAACTTGGCATGGCTAAAGCCCTCCTTAACAGCTATCACCATGCCAAGTTTGATTTCTATCTTTAAAAAGTATGCAGATGCAAGCATTTTGGTTACCTTGGAGCAAAGGAGGGGACCTGACCACCTTTACAAAAGAAATTAGTTAAAATGATTGTTTCATCTGCCCACCCTTTGAAATGAGCAAAACAAACTTCACTCCTGCTCCCCAGTAAACCTTTCCCAAGCCAAGGGACAGCAACAGTCTTGGCCCATGCACTCCCTCCTGCTTCCTACAAACGGCCTTCCTTCTTTGGAGTCTGTTTAATATAATCTTAGGGGAAAGTATAATATGTTGTTTTATTTGGCAGAAGTAAAGAAATATTTTTTTAAAATAAAAAAATTAACTGCAGGGGAAAGGAGAACATGGGGGGGGGGCGGGGGAGGCAGGAGATTTCATGGACAGAGTAGTGCTCCAAGTGAAAAGATACATGAGCTGAAGGAGTGCAACAATGCACAGATGTGAAAGTGTTCAACTTGCTAAGGAAATGGAGGGGGAAACCATGGATGAAAACCAGATTTAAAAAGTTGGTGCAATGGAGCTGAGTAAGAATTGTGGTTTTGGTGACTTGAAAGAGTTTCAGATCAGGGACAGAATTATCTGTGGTATCAGAGATAAAGTTGTTAGAGAGAAGTTGCTACATGGTGAAGATTTGTTCCTGGACAAAGCTCTTCAGATCTGCAGGGCCTCAGAAACTTTGAAAGCACAAGCCAAAGATCTGAATTCAGCTGAAGGTGTTCTCCATGCTTTGATTGTGAAGGAATACAGTGTAAGAAAGCCCATTTAAAGTGGAAATACATTCTTCCCAAGCAGATGTGAGAAGAGTAATACAAAAGAGACAAGCATGCGAAAACTGTGGAATGTCACATGGTCCTAAACAGTGTAGTACATTCGGGAAAACTCTGTTTTAACTGTGAGAAGCATTATCATTTTTCAAGATGTTGCCAAGTCAAAGCACAAAGAAGTCAGGTGCACACTGTAGATGATACTTTAGATCAGGACTTAATATTGATGTAGCAGAACCAAGAAAGACTGTTGAAAGGGACTGGATCTTCTCAGTGGAGGTAAATAAGACATTTATCCCATTTAAACTGGGCAGTGGTACTAAAGTTAATATTTTATTTGAAAAGGGTTATAAAAGTCTGTTAATAAGACCAAAAGTGGGATCAACAAATATCAAAGTTACAGGTTATAAAGGAACACATATCCCAGTATTGGGGAGATGTATTGCTAGTGTCAGGTACAAAGATGCCATATATAAGCATCTGTTCCTTATTGTACCCAAGAATGTGACACCCTTCCTGGTTCTAGCTGCATGTGAAAAATTAAAACTGATGAAACACATATTTGCATTACAGACACATACTGAATAAGTGTATGTGTCACTCATTGAGGAATACATGGACTTGTCTGTAAGGATGGGCTGTTTGCCAGGTGAACAATCAATTCAGACTAATAAGGTTATTCTCCTATCCAGTTATTATCCCATGCAGAAAAGTGCCATTTGCTCTTTGGGATAAACTACAAACTGAGCTAGTCAAGATGATTGTCTTATAAGTAATTAAAGAAATAGATGAACCCACTCACTGGGTAAGCTCATAGGTACTGGTAGAAAAATAGAATGGTCATATGTTTAGATCCAAGGGATTTCAACAAGGCAACAAAACTTCAAATTGCTCAATTTGTAAATGGATACCTTTTTTTGTTTTTAAAGCAAACCAAGTGCTTCTCCAGGGTTCTGGAAAATGGTTAACATGTTAAGTATATGAAAAGAAATACTTGCTTAGTCATTAAAATTGTGTGTGTATGGCTATCTCAGGGTTAAACAGAAAAAGTCTATCTGTGGGCAATTACCTTGAGATAGAGGCTGTTCTGGGAACCTTGCCAAGATTCTAAGTTAGCCTCATCACAGCTGTATGTAATGTAGATAAGAATTGTGTAAGATGTGTATATAGTTTCTCACTTGGGTAAAATGGAACAGATCACTGATCACTGCTCTCTGATCACTGCTCTCTGTGTATGCCTCAGTGTGCTGATCTGAACTGAACTGCACAGAAGCCTGAAGGAAATAAACCAGCTCTGCTGTGTAAGACCTGCATGATGTGTGTTTGTTTTCTGAGCACAAACAGAGTTCCAGAAGGAGAAAAGTTCTGACAATAACCCAACAAAGGTTATGGGCCCAGCCCAGTCCAGGCAAGTCTACGCCAGCCTAACCCAGGCAGAAGAACCAGAACTTGGTGGGAACGGTGCAGTATCAGAAACAGAACCTTGCAGAACATGTTAAGAGCTCTATTGAAAGAGTCAGGATTGTCTAACCTGTTCTGGGCAGAAGCTTTGTCCACCTCAAATTATTTGTTAAACAGGCTTTACCACTCTGTACATGAAAAAACTCCATATGAAATGTTTTACAAAAGAAAACCTAGAGTGTCACATATAAGGGTTTTTGGAAGTAAATGTTTTGCTCATGTTCAGAAAGAAAACAGACCAGGAAAGCTAGCTCAAAGAGGTTTGGAATGTAAACTGTTGGGATATGATACACAAACAAAAGGCTATCGTTTGTGGTCTCCATATCACAAAAGTGTAATTGTAAGCAGAGATGTAGTTTTTCATGAACAAATGCAGGAAACAAAACAGTATGTAAGTTTGCCTGTAGAACAGAAAGCTGTAGAAACAGAAGAAATTCCTGAACAATCTCAGCAAGAGAGGGAGGGGGAAGAAACTGTAGAGGAGGAAACTATGCCTGTAACTATGCCAAGACGATCAGAAAGGGAACGCAAAGCTCCAATTCGTTACTCAGATGAATACCAAAGCAAACAGGTTTCTCATAGAGCTTTACTAATAGCCTATGAACCTACTTCATTTGAGGAAATTCAGGAAATGGAACCTACAGAAGCTCAGGGCTGGCATGAAGCAATGTCAGAGGAAATCAGAGCAATGGAAAAAAATGAAACGTGGGAGCTAGTACCTTTACCTGAAGGTCGTAAAGCCATTACCTGTAAATGGGTATTCAAAGTAAAACAAAATGAGAAAGGACAGGTGGAACGTTACAGAGCAAGATTGGTAGCAAGAGGATTTGCTCAAAAATATCTAATAGATTTTGAAGAAGTTTATGCACCTACAACAAAATACTCAAGTGTAAAACTTTTGTTAAAAATTGCAGCAGAAAAACAATTGAATGTATTTCATTTTGACATCAAAACAGCTTTCTTATATGGAGATTTAACTGAGGAAATTTACATGACTCAACCAAAAGGTTTTGTTAAAAATCCAGGGTTAGTTTGTAAATTGAAAAAATCCATATATGGTTTGAGGCAAGCAGCAAGGTGTTGGAATAAGAAACTGGACAATGTATTGATCAAAATGGGTTTTAAACAAAGCAAAGCTGATCATTGTTTGTACACAAAACAGGATGGTTCAAATGTAGTGTATTTGCTGATTTATGTAGATGATTTGTTACTGGTTTTTAATGAAGAAGAACAGAAAAACACATTTGTAAACCAGCTGCAAAGACATTTTGAGTTAAAAGACCTTGGTTCAGTGAAAAGTTATTTGGGAATGCAAATTTCAAAAGATTCTAACACAGGGTCATTTCTGATTGAACAAAGTGGCAAAATTAAAAAATTGCTGGAAGAACACAGCATGGAGAATTGTAAAATTGTTGCCACTCCTATGGTCACTGATTTTCAAAATCAGACAGACAGTACTGAAATGGAAGACATACAGAAATATCAGAGTGTGATTGGAAGTTTACTTTATCTAGCAAACCTAAGTAGACCAGATATTACATTTGCTGTAAATCTTTTAAGCAGAAAAATGACAAAACCTTCTGTAACTGATTGGACAGCTGTAAAACGTGTATTGAGATATCTAAAAGGTACAATCAATTACAAATTGGAAATATCTACACACAAAGATGGAAATTTCTGTGTTTATGCAGATGCTGACTGGGCTAACGCAATTGATAGAAAGTCTACCAGTGGAGCAGCATTCTTTTACAATCAATCCTTGATTGATTGGTATACAAGAAAACAAAATTGTGTAGCAACCTCTAGTGCAGAAGCAGAATATATCAGCTTATCTCTGGCTTGTAATGAGATTGAGTGGTATAAACAATTATTTGCTGATCTAAGGTTGGAAATTGAGACACCAGTAACCATATTTGAGGATAATCAGGCATGTATTAGTATGGCTACATCTGAAAAGTGTAAACCAAGAACTAAACATGTGGATGTTTGTTATTCTCATGTGAAAGATATAATTCAGAAGGGCTGGATTAAGCTTGAATATTGTCCATCTGAAATGATGTTGGCTGATTTATTCACAAAACCAGTATCAATGGTAAAACACAAAGAGATGATTTTAAAGCTGGGTCTCAGATTGTAACACAATTTAAACAACATGCGCAAGAGGAGGACTGTTAAGTATATGAAAAGAAATACTTGCTTAGTCATTAAAATTGTGTGTGTATGGCTATCTCAGGGTTAAACAGAAAAAGTCTATCTGTGGGCAATTACCTTGAGATAGAGGCTGTTCTGGGAACCTTGCCAAGATTCTAAGTTAGCCTCATCACAGCTGTATGTAATGTAGATAAGAATTGTGTAAGATGTGTATATAGTTTCTCACTTGGGTAAAATGGAACAGATCACTGATCACTGCTCTCTGATCACTGCTCTCTGTGTATGCCTCAGTGTGCTGATCTGAACTGAACTGCACAGAAGCCTGAAGGAAATAAACCAGCTCTGCTGTGTAAGACCTGCATGATGTGTGTTTGTTTTCTGAGCACAAACAGAGTTCCAGAAGGAGAAAAGTTCTGACAATAACCCAACATAACAGAGGGAAGCTTGGAACTGTGTACAATTCAAACATTATATATTTTTGTGTCTAGTATTCAGTATTGTATCTGACCCTGAAGTCTATCATAAAACCATACATATTCTCTATGAACATATCAGTGGGGTGGACACCTCCATGGATGGCATCATAATTTGAGGTTCAACTAAAGAAGAGCTTAATCAACAACTTTGGCAAGTCCTGACAGCTACTACAGCTGCAAATCTGAAAATGAACAGGAAGAAATGCTTTTTTAGTGTTACAGAACTGACATTTGTGGCAGACATTATTTCTGCTGAAAGTGTGAAATCAGACATGAAGAAAATAATGGCTATAAACATGATGCCATGTCCACAATCAAAGAAGGATGTTCAGCAATTTTGGTTGATGAACAATTTATTTCTAATTTGTTGTGGGCTCTCACAGTAGAAGCATTCAAGAGGCAGCTGGACAACCATCTGTCAGGGATGATTTAAGGTGGATTCTTGCAGTGATTAGGGGGGTGGACTCAATGGCCTTATAGGCCCCTTCCAACTCTACTATTCTATGATTCTATGTTACCAACCGCAACCCGTTTGGAAGCTTCTTGAACAGAAAATGAATGGTACTGGGATGCAAAACAGGAGGCCTTTTGGAAAGTTATAAAGCAACACCTAACAAACCAGCCATTGTTAAAGTTATGCTCTGTAACCAGACCCCTTGGTGACAGTGGCCAGATCTGCTGTGCCCACCTAAACATCCAGGAGCAAAAATAAGTCCAGGAGCCCAGGGCAGTCTTAGTCACAAAACCAGATCAGAAGCCAGATTGAAATGGATCAAGATAATTAGCCTCATCCAGGAATGCCTTGAATTGGGTCTCTATTAGCACCTTGCACAAGAATGGCATATTTGATATAAGCCAATAGTTAACCAAGATGGCAGCATCCAGGGAGGGTTCCTTCAGTTAGAGGTGCAGGAGCTATACTAGACTGGCCAGATACAAAAGAGGGCAGGGCTCCTGCAGCTTTAACTGTTGTGATGAAGAAAGAATTTCACCAGGTTCTCCATATATACAAATGACACCTGCTGAAATTCCCCTTCCAATACAACTGTTAAAGATACAGGAGCCCTGTCCTCCTTTTCATGTGGTCACCCTATGTACTGCTTACTACTTGTGCAACATTTCTGAGGAACTGCACTATTGCTACAATCCTTCTGTGAGTACATATCTGGATACAACCTATAATGCAATATTTTAGATGTACAGTACTACCACATAAGAAGTGCCCTGCTGGATCAAACTGAGGGTCCATCTAGTCCGGCACACTGTTCACACAGTTGTCAACCAGCTGTTGGCCAGGGAACAATGAAGCAGGACATGGTACAGAGGACACGGTGAATAATCCATTTTCAAACCAGTGTAGCTTTGTTTTCTTTAACAAATATATGTGAAATAACTAGCTGTCTATGTAAGTTTTGTGGGATTGTGGAAGGTCTTAACATGCTAGAAAACAGTATAAAAAGCTCAAGTATTCTTAACAGTAACAGAAAATACTGATTATATTTATACATTCCACCCACAGAACAAATTCAACTGTTTATTATCAGAGGTGATACAAGGAAACTTAGAAATTATGCTTTGTTTAAAAATGGATAATGTTGCCTATAAATTTGTCAAAATAGTGTTGAAGGTTAGTTTACTAGACAATCCTGACAGTGAAGCCAGCTAAACCCGATATTATATATCAATTTTTCTTTCTTTTTTTCTTGGATATCTTTGAATATAAACAGCAATCGTCCAAATAAAGAGAAGCTTTTGAATGAGCAATTGTTTTACTTAAGGGAACCTTAGGCTCAGAAGATGAAAGATGTTCTCAATTTTGTTTTCAATTAATATCTTCTTTAGTAACACACTATTAAACATACTGGATCTAGCAGTAGACACTGCATTTCTCAAAATTCACGATTTTTCTAAACAGCCCCTGAAAAAACAATTTTTGCAATATGATTCTTATGCAAATGGATTAAAATTGTATGGCTCACATGAATTTACAATGACATTAATCAATCATTCCTTCCCCCAACTTTTCTAGTTAAAGATAGTAACTTTTGAAATGCATTATTACTTAACATAACAGAAATGTCTGCTTTTCATTTGCTTGTATTCCAAATAGAACATTGTTGATTAATCTTTCTAAGATCGCTAAACATACCCAAACAGTTTACGAAACTGGAAAATTAGTTTTAATCCTTTTTAAACAGAGTACGTTTTACACCAATATGTTCTGCATTTGGAAAATAAACCAGGCAGATTTAATATAGTTATAATCTTCTACTGTAAGAATTAAGGCAAAAATATAAAGCACGTTCTTAACAAGGGGATAATCTTTTCAAAAGTATGATGTGTGATGGTCAACAAGAATAGGAAACAAGTCTTCTCTAAAACACAAGCTCGTAGTAAATATCCAACTAACAAGTAAATTGGATAATATACCAGCCTTGATTTGTAAAGAATGGGTAATTGTGTCTGTGAGTGTAGGGATAGAATGAACCTAATTTTAGAAAAGGTTATGAAAGTGGCGGCTTGAAATGTTTTAGAAGATAAAAACCACCACATTACTTCCTCCTGTGGGATGCTAATAATGATTTATGAAGCTACATTTATTTCTCAGCATTGAGCTTTGTTAAGATTGGTTTCACATGATCAGGTAAAAATCTAGGCATGCAAGATGCGTAGCAGTCTCACCGGTCAGAAGCACAGTCAAACTAAGGTTTTTTTTTTAGAACACTTAGAGGGAGGCAAGAGTATAAAGAACTACTGCTTTCATTTTCATATATTTTTCCCTCCCTCATTAGGGCATTCTCTTTTTACAAAGTAAGCCACTTCTGGTGGTCAGGAGCAGAGGCGCATTGTAAATGCACAGCAGGATAGTGGCAAAGCTGAGATTAATTCTCCATAGATTTATATAGACTTTTTTCCTCACTGTTAATTGCCTTGTACCATTTCAAAGGTGCTTATGTTGCCTTTTTATTGCTGGTTACTGACTTTATTCTGGCATATGGTGGTTGGCGCCATGTCAGAAAATGAACATTTTATACCAGAACGAAAATTGGGTATTTGACAGTTTCTAACAGAGAGTTTGGACCAAAGAAGTTGTGAGACAAGATTTATAGCATATTTTATATGGAGCACATCTGTTTCTTTACTTACATATACTAACACAGTGAATAGATTAAAAGCATGAAAGTATATAATAGCAACAAAAGAATGATACATGGTTTTTTTAACACACACACACACACACACTGCTTGGAAGAATGAATGCCTTTTGACACCTTTTCATTTTAACAGTCAGAAAGAAGGGTGGAAGCTGCATCTGAGAAAACATCCGTGGTTAGAAATGGTTTGTAGCAGGTTTAATACCAATAAAGTCGTCAGACTGTGAATTGCAGCTTAATGTACAAAACCAGGCCATTGACAGATAATTTTCTTGTTAGTTCTATGTAATGCCATTAATACAATAAACGTGGGTCTATTCATAAAAGGGGGTGGGAAATGTTACAATTTCATTCAAAAGACAGGAATTCTCTTCATCCAAATATGCTGTCATTCCACCTTTCCATTGCCCCCCCCCCATTACTGAATTCCATTATCAAAAATAAAACACCCACACATTGTGGCTAGGAACCCCCAGCTGTATAGTTCATAATTGGAAAACACTAGAGATAGCACAAACTCTGGTCATATTGAAGGAATGGGTGATGAACCAGGTTCTTATTTGGGAGAGGATTCTTTCAAAATCTACAGATTAAAAATCCAACGATCTGAAACTGATCTGGGGAAAGAATTTCGTTAGATTGAGGGGTGGGTGGATTCAAATCTGTGCTGGATAGGGTTGCTGTTGTTTAGTTCAGACTATTTCATTTTAAATATTTTCTTTTTTAAAAAAGAGTTTTAGGGCACTTTTAATGGTAGATGCCTCTCATAAACTACACCTATATGGAAGAGAAAACTGTCTAGCCGAGCAATTGAAAAAATAATATAAGTCTCCTTACACGTTTTCTTCCCATAGAGCATTTGTATATGCTTGATTTCACCCCTTGGATACAAAAAGTTACGGAAGTACCCCCATGTTTAATTTGCATGAAATTCATAATTGATAGTAATATCAAGTGATATTTACTGAGATGATCAGATCACCAGGCAAATGAGGAAAAGACTGTTAAAGACATAAGTCACCATTGTTATGGTCTTGGGTTATGAACAATAAAACTGTAACTGAGGTCACTGAAAGAAATGTTGAAGTGCAGGTCACATAATTAATATGTACTTGTCAAGTATGCCCTTAAGAAACACTTTCTTTGTCCCCCTGCCCCTCCATCCCTTCCATCTGCTGATACTCTGACAGGGTCTGAAACTACTGAAGAGCGGTGACTACTATATAATCATTCACTTTCCTACTTTCCTCCTTCTCATTCAGAACTAGACCATTCATGTGAACAGTGGTGGAGGAAATGGATGCAGAGGTGCTAGGGTTAGGACTGGCCTAAAAAACACATAACTGGAAGCATCTGTCCAATGAAATATTGATCGAGAGACAAAAAAAGGTATGTTAAGGGATTGATGTCTGTAGCGGTAGTACTTGCCAACAAGTGCCTTTGAGTGGAAAGTGATAACAAACTTCGTTCTCCACCCCTTACTTCTATTCTCTAAGGAGTCTTCTAAATTGCTGACTCAGACCTTAGAATCTCACATACCAGCTTTTACAGCTTCACAAACAATTTAGGCCCAATATTCATGCACAATTATGTTGCTGTACATGAAGAAGCCTTCATTAAATGTGGATTAAAAATATGCTTATGGACATGAATATTACATTAAAAATAAGTCTCAATTATTACATTAATTATGGATAGAATTGTGTACATAATAACAATGGACAATCCCTGTGATTTCTTCTATCCTGAAAATTTTATTTATTTAATTACATTTCTATACTGCCCAATAGCCAAAGATCTCTGGGCAGTTCACAAAAATTTAAACCACAAAATACAGCATAAAATACAATATGAAGTGTAATAGCTTAAAACTACAGTATAAAAGCGCAAGGATTTAAAATGCTACAGCAGATTTAAAACAGCAGCATTTTAAGTTGTACTAATGTTACTTAGTGGTTAAGAATAACTGTTAATTGCAAACCAGATACTTTAAATGAATTACTCGTATGAATTTGATCCGTGCATGCATGAAGACTTAACTAATTATTACAACAGCTTTCTTTTATTTGTTTGTAAGACACCAATTACAATAGTATAGTATTGTTTCAAAAGAGAAGATTCATTTTACGTTATCTATTAGCTTCATCCGACTTACCTGTTTCCCTCAAATTATCCCCATTGCATAAAGCTGTTGTTGTTGCTAGCTAAATCACACCCCGGGCGGCAGCACTCCTATGATCCTTTGCATACCAGGAAAAGGGTTTAAGGGGGAGAAATGTAAAAAAAATAATAAAAAATCAACAGATGACCCAATCCGATTCAAATTTGGTATGCTTAAAGCCCTTCTTAATATCTATTACTGTGCCAATTTTGATGTCTTTACCTTTAAAACTTACGCAGATGTAAGCATTTGTTTAATTTGTACTTTAAACATATCAGAACATCCTCTTGCGCCCCCAGTGGCCGCTCGGAGAACAACAAAAGATTCCCTCCTAAAGGGGTAGTAAAATACGTTGGTTCTTTTGGCTAAAAAGCACAATTAAAGCAGGATGCATGGGAGTGCTTCGCAGTCAATGCAGATTATAAGATGGAAAACTTCGAAGTCCTTTGCATGCAATTCACAGTGATTGCACAGTATAACGCTGGTGTGATGAAGCTATATATCTATATGTGGCTTCTCACCAAGCAAGCAGGTACCTATTCACATGCTTAACAGTTGCTAGCTGTGTGATGCTGATGAGGGTGCAATTCTCAAGTTAGGAGCTGCCTACTTTCCTCTGTTGGCTTGACTGTTCTATCTTACTGAAGAAATGAAGAGGATTCCCTCCCCCTCCCCCCGCCAGTTGGAGCACTGGGATCTGTTAGTCATAGGACTGGAAACTCATTACCTGTCAGCAATGCTTTGGGCCATGTACTAGAATATATAGTGAGCCTCTTTCTCCAACTTCAGACAACAATTACGTGGGCAAATAAGCATTCCCATTGAAAAGGATGTCTCAGTACTATCTAATTCTAATATTCATAATATTGCTGTTAAGAGCAGCCGGTCATCTCCTATCCCTGTCCTATCCCTGGCACTTTTAATATTTTTCCAGTTTCTGGCAGCTGTTGCAATTCATGGAAATAAAAATAAAAATGAGGCAATGGCTCAGTTCAGACAACACATTTCTCTATGTAGTGTGAAAACTGCACTTAACAGTTGAATTTTTAGGAGGTACTCACCACACAACATGTTCTAACTCCACTGTTGTATGACTGTGGGCTCCCATGGAGTTGAGTAAAAGGCAACACAGCCCTTGATTGACAGTTCCTCCCCCCAGACCTCCTGATGGTATCCCATCAGGCATTGCTGCAAAAAAACACAATCCCAGCAGCTTTCCTAGAGTGCTACTTGCTCCTTTTGCCAGTCTTGCCAGGGAACTCTGTAGCCAGTGGGAAAAGACAACTCAATGCAATGGAAAACTCCACGGAGCCCTCCACATAACACACTACACAATGGTTGTGCAGGAGCTCTCCTCTGCACAGCATGGATATTCACTGTGGAGTGGTTTCTAGAAAAGAAAAGAGTCCACCGTGGGGTGGAGTTTTCTCTCCAGACAACATATTTCTCAATGGTGGTGTAAAAACTCCACTGTGGAGTTCTAAAACCATCATTGAGAAATGTGCTGTCTGAACTGAGCCAATGAAAATCAGGACTGCAATAAATGTTTAGTAACAAATGGAATTTTAAAAATATGAAATTATGATTATTTAACCATTCTGTATTGCTAAAACTTATACCACAGATGAAAAAAATTATAAACTGTGAAGCACACATCTGATTATTTTAAATGACAATTTTACTAGGTTTTTACCCCTAATTAAAAATATCCACTGATTAAAAATAGTAATGTGGCATATCATACTTTGGCTAACAACTGTCCAGGAGTTTCTTCCTAGATCAGTCCTTTACAAGTGGGAACAGCTGACTTTAGATGTGCTAGCATGTTGTCTCTTCTGTGAGCTTTATCACACCAGCGTTATACTATGCAATCACTGCGAATTGCGTGCAAAGGACTCCGAAGTTTTCCAGCTTATAATCTGCTTTAATTGTGAAATACTCCCATGCATCCTGCTTTAATTGCGCTTCTTAACCAAAAGATGTGCAATATTTTGCTACTAGTTTTCAAGCGTATCATTTGTTGTTTTTCGAGTGGCCGCTGGGGAGCAGGAGCAGGATTTGAAGAAAAATTAAACAAATGCTTACATCTGTGTAAGCTTTAAAGGTAAAGACATCAAAATTGGCACAGTAATAGATATTAAGGAGAGCTTTAAGCATAGCAAATTTGAATTGGATTGGGTCATCCATGGATTTTTAATGATTTTTTTTACATTCCCCCCCTTAAACCCATTTCCTGGTATGCAAAGGATCTAGCCGCCAGGTAGCAATAACAACAGCGACAGCTTAGTGCTGTAGGGGATAATTCGAGGGAAACAGGAACGTGGGATGAAGCTTTGTAACACATTGTATAAAGCAATTTTACTTTATTTCCTCCATGGAGGTTAGGTGTGAATGTCGTGTGTGAAACAGATCTTAGTGGATCAGATGTATTATTGCGTGAGAAAGTTTAAGACAGAGATCCATTTTTAGGTAATGCTTCATTCCTGTTTGTCACATACATACACACACAGGAAGATGTAAACTCCATACCAGAAGGAGGGCATATAGTTAAAGAACCAAAGTTCATCGAATGGCAGAGCACACTTTATAGGAAGAAGGGATAGACTTACTGGGTTTTGCCACATTTTAAAAGGCTTTGTGAGTGATCCTTTGCTTGTACAATAAAGGAGAGAATAGAAACACCCACAATGCATTCGTATGCGTGTCTGCTCAGAAATAAACTCAACTGAGTTTAGTGGCACTTTCTCCGAGGTGAATGCGTGTACAATTGCAGCCAGAGTCCAAGAAGTAAAACTAGAGCTAAAAAAGTGATCACTGCAGTGTTTTCCATTAGTTTTAAAATATACTCCTAGAAATATGTTCCCCTTTTCGGGGAGCAAAGGCTTTTCTCCCTACCACCTGAATAGGCAGCAAACCTCTTCTATTCTGTGCAGATAGGATATTGAGCTACTGCCAAGATAACAGAGCTTGCGTAAGTGTTAAGGGAAAGGTCTGGATTTTTTTAAAAATTCTTATTTTAAAAAATTCATCCAAACAAGTGCAATGGTTTGGATTCAGACTGAATCCAGGCATCTCTCATTCCATATTCGTTTTGATCTCTGTTCTTTCATGGCTCTTTTTACCAACTCTGAAATCTTGTATTTGCTATGCAGGAGAGATACAATTTGTTTCAGTTTTCACTTATACATGGAATACATTATTATTTTCTACATTCTTTGATAACCATAATTTGTTTTTATCTTGTCAATTCTCTGTTCATGTTATCTCGTATAACCCACCCTTCCTTCCATTTCTTGAAGGCACTGCTTTTGATTGAGCAGGGGGTTGGACTCGATGGCCTTGTAGGCCCCTTCCAACTCTGCTATTCTATGATTCTATGATTCTATGATCAGCAGATGCCATAAATCCATGTATGCAGACATACTGATCATTTATGAATCTTTCTATTCATCCTTTTATGCACTTGCATTTCCCATGCATTCTCTAGAAATCTAGTAGCTAAACTGGAAATCGAAATAGAAGTCTGGCTTGCAGACCCTTTTTGAAAAATAAACTATGTCTAATTTAGCATCTCTTAATATCCTGAGGAATTAAGATTTTCCATTACTACATGCAAGTCTCTACCACATTTTCAGGATGCTTTCATTAGAGAAAATTATCATTATTCATCAGGGCAAAAATCAATAAAATTAATAATCTTTAATCAATACAACATCGACACATATTTAATTAAACTTGGAAACAATGAAGAAAATCAAAACTGCCAAATAGTTCAGATTTTTAAAATGAATTACTTCTTGCCAAAACAAAAACGTAAAGAATCACACTTTTTTCCTTGGTTAAGCAAGAGATGCTGTTTTCAATTTCTCCACTGAAATCAATCGCTTCCCATTTATCAGCATTTCTGATTGCATGTTCTGATTCAAATACAACAACAATTTTATTGCAGTCAATAGACCATTCCAGTAAAAGTTACATACAAAAGGACTGAGCATATATTTAACTATTAAAAGGGATGTTCTGATTCATTTTAGGTAAAGAAATTGTAGCATGGGGGTGGGAGGAAGCTGCTTGGATGCAACTCAATGGAAAGTCATAAAAACATAGAAGAGTTATTCTGTTTTTCCCTTGTTTTTATGGTTTCAGATATAAAAAAAATATGCACAACAATACTGCCATGACTAATCAGGAGAAAAAGAAAGCATTAAAAGCAAAAAAGAAAAAAAGTATCATTTACAAAGTAGAACCCTAATTTGAATGAGGACAACCACCAAGAGCGTGTACATTGGCAAGCTAAACATACAAACATAATTATGCAGGCCATTATATTATTAAAAAGATAGTTTTTTAAAAGCACTAGGGAGGGAAGGGAGCTTTGCTGAGAGAATTAAGGCCCTTGTAGGCTGATCAGACTTGAATCATTCCTTTCAATAGGGTTGGCTATCCAGCAGGTATGTTACCTAAGCATTTAGTAATTTGGCCTTGGTATACGTATCAGATAATTTCTAGAATAAGCCAGAGATTTCAGATACAGTAATTTCCCCACAACAGGCTTCTCCCCTGATCCAAAACCTGCCTCTTTACCCTGCTCCTGGCCCTCTCCAAGGGCCGTCTCTTTTTACAATCACAAATTGGCAATCCTGTTTGCAAAGGACTAAACTAAAATATCCACCAAACAGGCATTATTTACCTAAAGCTAATCCAAGTTTCTCAGATTGTGGGCAGGGACCAGGCGGAGGACATACATCACAACATAGAGACAGGCAGCACCATCCCAAGTGGGGCAGGGAGAAGCAGAGTGACAGAGCTACTGCTGCATCCCAAGCCCAATAATGTTTGGATGGTTAGTTTTCAGCCCAATGGATCATTGTAGTTCTTCTCCACCACCACCACCACCACTGAAAGCAATGTGGATAAAATTAGCTATGTCAGTTCCAAGCTGGCGTAGCACAAATTGGGCCCATCTTGGGAGAACAGAGCAGGTTTGGATCCAGTGGATACAAAGCTGCCTCTCCCCACCCATGCCCCACCTCTGGAAGGCTCTGTTTGGGGGCCACCACCAACTACCAGCAAGAAAATGCCAGAGGAAGCTGGAAGCTTTCCAACCACTAAACACTGCCACACTGTAACCCATTACAAAAAGCAACATCAGGGGCTAGGATTGCACTGCAAGCTAGTTACACTTATGCCCCATTGATTTCAATGGGTAAGAAGGGGGCTTGAAGTGGTGGATTGTCTGTCATTTTCAAAGGCCTACCAGCTTTCAAAGTCATACCCTGGCCAGGGTAGGAAGTGGGGGGAGGGAGTCTTTAAACCTCCCCACAGTAAGTTTAATTCATGCCACCTCCAGGCTGGCCCGAGGGGTCCAATCCTCAGGACCCTCACTGGAACAGAGGGTCTTTGAATCCGGAGGATCCAAAGACACTTCCATCCTGTCTAGCTTCTCCCCAAGAAAGCACCATTTTGGGGGTCTATCGCTGGAAGGTGCATCGCCACTTGTAAATTTATGCCAGTTGAGCTCTCTGCAGACATAACTGAGGAATTCCTCTCTGCTGGTGGGGGAGAGCTTGTCTGTTCTATCCTGATCCTCTCTAGCCAGCATATCTGGGGATTAGGTTTGGTCTACCATCTTTTATTTTAATTTCTTTAATGGATTTTTAAAATGCCTGATAGGATAAATTGATTTGAATTGGACTGAAGTCCAGTTGTGCAACTAGCATACTATGGATCCACAGCAAACATGTTTATTTTATCTTACACTGTATTGGTTGAATGCGAGTTGCCTTTGTAAAAAAGGTTGTACGTTACCTAATAAAAAAATAAAAATAAATAAAAACACAGGACTTTGGGAATGAGCTGCCACTGCTTGTGGACAGACAGATGTTGAGGTACTCCCTCTCTATGAATCCCTTAAGCACAAACTGACAAACAGCAGCTTGTATTCTCCCAGCCCCACTTTTGAAAGTTTTTTTTTTACTCCCTCCATGAAGGTGGGTGGAATTACATGACAAAAATGGGGTGGGGAAGCAGCCCTCCTTTCTGAAGCACCATGGCCCTGACCTGAACCACATGCATTTGCAGAGGAATAGAGAATACAATCACGCATTCTGCATGAGTAGAAGAGAGATGGGTTTGCAGGAGGGATTTGAAGGAGAAAAAGAAAAAGAGGAGCACCAACAGACAAACTTGGAGTGTCTAACTACTATGGGGACTCATCAAACTTGGAGAAAAATATTTGTTTGTAAATCAATCAATCAAACAAACAAACACAGCCCAATGAAAGTCCCTTATAGTATCCTGATGAGTGAGATTAGGATTAGGGACGGGTGATGCCATGAGGTTAAAAACTCCTCTGCCGGCATGAGTAGTGTCACGTCTACTTTGGCCCCTGGTCACCAAAACTAATTCAGCACAGCAGTTCCTATCCTTACTATCAAAACATAAATATCATAAAATACACTGGGAAAAGGGGAATTGTTGATGTTTAGTGTTGGGGAAATAATAGCAAATGGAGCTAGGTTTCTTTTCTATAGGTTTTTGCTGATTAGTTAGGGTTGCTTAATTTGAACAGAAGGCTGGCATGGAGAGTTTGGTGGAAGGCTATATTATCAAAGTGTGGGAGACTGCTGGTGTTAATGTGCACATATTCCCAGCGCTTTCTCAAGCTCACTTACTGCTGGAGCCATAAATATAAACTGCTAATTAAATGAGATGAAAAGACCACCAGAACAGACATACCTTGACTCAAACAGTCCTACTGCAGAGGCCTTTTCTTGCAGGAACCCTGCTAAGTTTATGGGAAGGCTTAATACACATATTACATTTTCTAGAAACGTATCATTAGTGAGTTGCTGGGATCTATGTTGAGACGTTTATAGTCCTGGGTTGCAATTTTATGCTCATTTACATGTGAGTAAACCTTACTGAACACAGTGGGATGTACTTGGGGTAAACACACATAGCATTATGCTTTAGGTTATGAGGATTAAAAAAAAAGAATAATAAAACCAAACTCCAAACATCTATTAGGAAATGCTAAACATAACCTACCACATATTGTTTTACAAATGCACTATCGAAGCAGACCAAGCCCCATTTCTAGATAGAAAAATAAGTTTCAAATTATTCAAATTTGGGAAGACGATAAAGCTGAAGCTGGACATTTCCTTCACTTTGGTGTGGCAAACAGCCATGTTTACAGAAGAAAAATGAAATTATAAGTATAGCAACTCACATAATCAAACTGTGTCGCCATGTATATGCTTTCTCAGACATTTAGTACTAAATTACTGAAGTTGTTTTTAGGGATATTGCCCACTTGGGAATATCAGTTTCCTTGTAGAGGCACCACAACAGCTACAATTGTCTCTGCTATCCCTTTGAAGAGTCTCATATAACTGCTGTGACAATACTAGATTTGTATTCCTAACTATAATTTGTGATACCCAAAAGTACAATCTAGAAAATGCTGAGCATGTATAAATCATGTTGACTTCAACAGAACCAAATAGGACCTAATTTGATTGTTTCTGGATGAAGGGATTGTTTCTGAATTAATTCAATTCAGTTGAGGTAGTAGAATTGCTGAATTGACGTTTGGGGTAAGTAATGGACTGGATGAGGGCTAATAAGCTGAAGTTCAATGCTAACAAGATGGAGGTGAGATACAATGAGATATAATGGGGCTATTTGCATGACAGGCTGCAGCATGTGCAGGGTGTGAACAGCCGCCATTTTGAATATACAGCCCCTCAGGTGGTGCCACGTCGTGAAAACCCAGTGAACAGGGGTTATGCGAAGGTTAAACAATCCTCACATAACCCATGGTCTGATTCAGAGTTACGCGAGGGTTGTTTAACTTTCGCCAGATTTGCAGAACATGACAATAAATAGCCCACAACGAGTTGAGATGTGTCATTCATACCCAGTTAATGTAGCTAAGTGGAAAATAAGTACTCATTGGAGCAGAGAGTTCTAGCCTCACGTATAAACTGATGGGGTCCTAACTGATTTTGACTAACCAGATCATGGTTGACAGCTCATTGAAAACCTCAAGGTGCAACAACAAAGAGAGAGAGAGAGAGAGAGAGAGAAAGAAGCAAACTTCAGTGCTTGGGATTACTAGGAAAAGGACTGAAAATAAAACAGCTAGTATCTTTAAATAATCTATAGTATGGTTGCAATTGCAGTGCTAGTGACCACATCTCAAAGATATCACAGAGCTGGAAAAAGTGCAGAAAACAGCAATCGAAATAATGAAATTGGAGCACATTTTCTATGAGGAAAGGCTAAAGTGTTTACGGGATTTAGTTTGGAAAAAAACAGACTACTAAAATAGGAGAGCTTTATACAATTATTTATGGTTGGCAGGAAGTGTTTATAGCGAACTTCAACTTCTTTCATAGTATCAATCCTACAGGGGTTGATTTTATCCCCTCGGCTATCTGATATCTACATGAAGCCATTGAGTAAGGTCATCCAAAGATTTGGAGTGAAGCGCTATTGATTTGCTGATAACGCTCAGTTCAACTACTCCTTTTAATTCAATTCAGTTGAGGTTGTAGAATTGCTGAATTAGTGTTTGGCGTAAGTAATGGACTGGATGAGGGCTAATAAGCTGAAGCTCAATACTAACAAGATGGAGGTGCTTCTGGTTGGTAGTTCGTACAGTGGTAGTGTTCACTGTTCCAGATGGGCTACACTCTTCCCTTAACAATCAGCCTTACACTTTAAGGGGTGTTAATTGATCCACCAGCACAGGCCCTCTTAGAGATAGCCTGGCTACATCCATGCTGTGGAAACCTCCAGACTTGATCAATGCAATGAGTTATTCATGGAGCTACCTTTGGACACTTCTTGGAAACTTCAGCTACTCCAAAATACAGTTGCTAGGCTATTAACCGTAATCAGCCCAAAGGAACATGCCCTACTAGTCTTAGCAATTCAACTGAAAGCCATTCTGTTTCCAAGCACAATTCAATGTGCTGCTGCTTATCTTTAAAGCCTTATGAAGCTCGAGTACCTGGAGGACATGTTTTCCCTCATGTACTTGCCAATGTTGAAATGGTCCCAGAGATTAGCAATTTAATTGCTGCAGTACCAGCTAAAAAAGTTTCCCTTTTCCATCCATGTTAAGAGATGAGACATTATGAAGAGCAGGCCCACACAGAACTGAGCAAAACATGAGAATCATAGAATAGCAGAGTTGGAAGGGCCCTACAAGGCCATCGAGTCCAACCCCCTGCTCAATGCAGGAATCCACCCTAAAGCATCCCTGACAGATGCTTGTCCAGCTGCCTCTTGAAGGCCTCTAGTGTGGGAGAGGCCAGAACCTCACCAGGCAACTGATTCCATTGTCGTACTGCTCAATACATACAAACAAACAACACTGGAAAGCACATACCTTTCAGGTGAAAATCTTCCAATTTATCCTTAAAGGGCTGGAGATGTTCTTCAGGTGAGTCTCTCAAAACCACTTTCATCTGTTTTTCACAAACTGCCAAGGACAAGTTGAGTGTTAAATTTTTGTAAAATATTTTATATAGATAGATAGATACTAAAATAAAATTCAAACATTCGCAAGTAATGGATATTTTGCATGGCATCTTTTCTGGTAGAAACAAACAAGGGTACGAATACAAGAATTGTCTCTCATCAGAACAGTATAGGTATAGAATCATAGAATAGCAGAGTTGGAAGGGGCCTACAAGGCCATCGAGTCCAACCCCCTGCTCAATGCAGGAATCCACCCTAAAGCATCCCTGACAGATGGTTGTCCAGCTGCCTCTTGAATGCCTCTAGTGTGGGAGAGCCCACAACCTCCCTAGGTAGCTGATGCCATTGTCGCACTGCTCTAACAGTCAGGAAGTTTTTCCTGATGTCCAGCTGGAATCTGGCTTCCTTTAACTTGAGCCCGTTATTCCGTGTCCTGCACTCTGGGAGGATCGAGAAGAGATCCTGGCCCTCCTCTGTGTGACAACCTTTTAAGTATTTGAAGACTGCTATCATGTCTCCCCTCAATCTTCTCTTCTCCAGGCTAAACATGCCCAGTTCTTTCAGTCTCTCTTCATAGGGCTTTGTTTCTAGACCTCTGATCATCCTGGTTGCCCTCTTCTGAACACGCTCCAGCTTGTCTGCGTCCTTCTTGAATTGTGGAGCCCAGAACTGGACGCAATACTCTAGATGAGGCCTAACCAGGGCCGAATAGAGAGGAACCAGTACCTCACGTGATTTGGAAGCTATACTTCTATTAATGCAGCCCAAAATAGCATTTGCCTTTCTTGCAGCCATATCGCACTGTTGGCTCATATTCAGCTTGTGATCTACAGGTATTGTATTTATTTTGAATTCTTAGGGGAAAAGGGTCTTTAAGGTTGGTGATTTTGCTGACCCATATCAAGTGCATTCTTAACGAAAAGACTAGTCATTAAAATATCTTTTAAAATAAAATGCCTTCCCCCAACAGGGAATATCCTGGATTATGTTTAGCTTCACAATTACAGTCTGATCTCATGCCGTGAAATAGGATTCTCTACACATTAACCACCCTGAAATTTGTTGTCATAACCCACTACTGTAAGACATTACAAGACTCAACAATGCACCTTCTTTTAGAGGTGTCTGGATGATTCAAAGAACAGTTTTGTAAAACAATCCAGATGGCTCAAGCAATTCTGAGAAGGCATCCTGAAGCATTTTGGAGTTATGATTATATGGCTTCTGTGATTATCAAGATCTTGGCTGCAATCCTATGCATGTATACTTAGCTTCAATGAACTCAGTGGTGCACTGAGTAAATGTCTTTAAATCATTTATAAACAGACAGGTATGCAATTTATAGTCTAACATCCTGATCCCATGCTCATATACTTGGAAATCAGTCTTGTTGATTTACATGGATGTTCCTCCTAAACTGGGGGCACAATCCTATGCATACTTAGACAGAAAAAAGGCCTACAATTCCCAGCATTTCCCAGCGGGACATGCTCAGGATTGTGTCTTAAACATTTTTAACATTACAAACCAGGAATAGATGCACACCTGAAGAGATACTGGAAGATTAATTGATTTGCAGTTTGTGACACTGGATCATTGTATATCATTATGTCAATATAATAATATTTGAAAAATGGCAAGAAGGGGTGGGGAGGTGGGGAGTTTTTATGAAAAATAATTTTAAAAGGAGGCCAGCTGACTAGGCAATAATGATATGGGTGATTTGTAATGATGTAATGATCCTTATTTGCATTTCAGTGAGAATGCTTTCATACCATACTGTAAATCAAATGCAGCACCATGTGCTGAAAATAAATTGAAGGAATGCCTACAATGGGGTAGTGTTTGGTGAGTCACTGATAATCCAGTTAATATTTATTTTAATTAGTTCTAATGCATTTGAAAAGTACCTAGAGATAAATGGCAGATAGGCACTTATCATTGGTTCATAGGTAGTAATGTGAGAAAGAACTCAGAGAGTGATAAGTGTCTAGATAAGAGCTTTAAATTTGTGTAACTTAATATATTTCAGAGTACTGGCTATGATTTTCAGTTAACAACTCCCCATTTGCATTACTACCTATAATTACCTAGGGGAATACTACAGTTCCAATATGTGTAGCTATTTTTGAAAATAGAGGGGATTATGCACAGTTTTGTGGATCAGGAGATTTAATAACACCTACCCATGGGATGTTTAGTCCAAATTTTACTGCATTTTTTTAAAAAACAACCCTGCTACTTCATGTACTCTTTATAGTGGCAATAATAAATTATTATATAATGGCAAAAACAATATAAATATTTAGTAAAAATTTGAAGTGGAGCTGATATTTAAGTTTTAGATCTCACAAACCCCCCAAAAATTCTCCCACACTGATAAGTCCCAACTTAGACAGAGAGTGTCATGTGAATGTCTTTAAGCCTTAAGGGAAAGATGTACTAATATTAAGTTCTCTCTCCCTCCCCCACCCTGAAATGAGAGTACCACTGAAAAATATGGACAGCAAGGACAAAACAAAGTTCACAGTAGCAAAAGGGAAAAAAGGGTCTTACACCAGTTAAATAAAAGTAGTCTTGCAAAGATCACCATGTGTGGCCCTGTTAGTACTTGAGGGAATGTCACTGAATCATGAACTGGAAATTAAACTAAGGCTGTAATCCTAAGCGTGCTTACTTGGAAGTTAATCCTATCAAATCAATGAGAAGAATCCAACAGTGGCCATCCAGTAGCGCTATTTGTGTTTTGCTGCTGGAAACTAAGCGCTTATGTGATGTCAACAGTGTTTGCTGGTGCAATAGATCTCTGAGAAACCTGTCAAACTAGGCAAGCACAATTAACATTGCACAAGCATTGCTTTCCACCAGCACAATGTCAATAGCACCAGCGGCCAGATGCCATTGGATCCTTCCCAATAGACTTACTTGAGAGAAAATATGTTTAGGATGGAAGTGTTAATGTAAAATATTCCTTTATTTCTCTTTCAAAAATTCAACACGTGGGACAGAGACATAGTTTTCCCTTCTGTGTTCCCCACCACCACTACTGCTCACTGCCCCCTGATGCTGCCACTGCTGGAAAGGGAAGAAATACTGCATAGGGCCTCTAAGACTGTATCCAACTGCCAGTGGGGCTTTCTAATCTAGCGCCCTCCATGTGTTTACCTTCAAACTGTATTTCCATACCACCCAATAGCCAAGTCTCTCTTGGCAGTTCACATAATATTATCTTATATAATGGAATATAATTTAGTGCTGGTGCAAGTTTGCACAGGCATATCATGGCAGCACAGGAGTGGGGCAGAGATGCAAGAATTTGTCCCATCTGCCTTGTAGAGTCTGCTGCTCCGGCCTCAGTGAGGGCCACAGCAGGTAAAACAGGGGGCAGCAGTAGGCTGTAATTCAGCGAGTGAAAACGACACACATGTTCAATGTAAAACTGCATGCTCATACTCGTCCTAGTCAGTTTTATGGAGAAGAGGGCTGATTGTTTTGTTTAAACTACAGATAAGTAAGGTTCTAAAGGAGCCTGGATTCTTAAAAAAATTCTGAAGACAGACACAAAATGACTTCCTCAATGGACTCCTAGAGAGGTCTGGAAGAAACACACCATTTCCAGTAATGACTCTTCATGCACCTTCCAGTCTTCTCCCTTGATAATGAAATGTACTGTAGTAAACAGTCATTTCTCATCCTGTGACCACACTGGAACAGTGGCTAAAGAATTATGGCGAAGGGCAGACGTAAGGATTAAGAATCCAACTTGGAGATGCAATGCATTTCCTCTGGAGAGGTTCAAATGACTTTAATAGGGCAAACAATGTATCTAGACAGTAGCCAAAGAATATCAACAAAGAGCTGATGACCAAGACAGTGATATAAATGGGAGACTGAAATTGCTGTTTGTATCAAGGGGCTGCCTGCTACACTAGTATGGAATTCTGGTTCATTCAGGATAAACATATTAAATATCTTGAACACTGGTTTATCTATCTAATGAAAAAAAATGATACTGTCAATTGGTGTGCTCTTTTAAGGCTCACTCAATACTGCATGGCCTAATAACCTTGAGAAGAGCATAAAACTACAGGAAATTCAAGTCAAACTGAAATGGAAACTGAGGCCTAATCTACACCAAGCAAGGATATTGCACTATGAAAGTGGTAGGAAAGTGGTATATAAAAGGCAGGAGCCACACTACTGCTATGGGCCGATTGACACGTACCATCTACCACTTTCATACTGCTATATCCTGCTTGGTGTGGCTCCTGCCTTTTATATACCACTTTCATAGTGCAATATCCTACTTGGTGTAGTTTAGGCCTGAGAGTCCTATTTAGTGGACAGCAATCCTTTAAGCACTGAAATACTTAACAACCGCCCCCTCATAGCCTGCCGGAGGAGACTCATCTGCTTGACAATCCTTCAGCATTCAAGAAAGCTATCAAGACTGATCTCTTCCGGCAAGCCTATCCAGTAGAATTTTAGGATACTTTTAGTATGCTTTTAGAATGTTTTTTAATAGTGTATGCTATGTTTTTAAGTAGGATTTTATGTATTTTATGCTTGCTGTTGTTCCCCGCCTGGATCTAAACAGAGAGGCGGGTAAGAAATAAATCATGTTGTTGTTGTTGTTATTATTATTCCACCCTGTCATTATAGAAGCTATTTTGTAACCTTAAGGACTGGTGCCTAAATTTCTTTGTTTTCCTCTTCCCTCCCCATTCCTGTTTCCCTTTGTGATATGATGTTTAGATTGTAAGCCTGTGGGCAGGGGCTGTCTGTAAACCTTTTCAGTAGAAGAACAAGCTTTCTTCGGAGTTAGTATAAAGAAAATAACTAGCATATATAAAGCCACTTTATATAATTATTTACTGCAACACATTTTAAAATATATTTTCTGGTTGTATACCATATGGTGCATCCATTGTAAAACTAGTATGCAAATTACCTACATACTGAAATGTGGGTGGAATATGCCAAGGAGCATTATTTAAAATTCCTGTACATGTTTTTAGGTGTATATTATGGTTACCATGGCAAAGCTTAGAAATCATTAGCAAACATTAAGCATAGCTGCAACTGCTGATTAACAGTTTGTCACTCTCTACAGAGTTAATGCAGTATTTGGCTCAACTTCTTTTTTTAAAAGAAAAAAAAATCCCAAACAAACTAAAATATTTACAAAGCTGAGTGTCTCTCCCTAAATGGCTGTTGGGCAATAGCCTTTTAAAACTCCACAGACACTTGTAAATCTGTCCAAAGAATCATTACATATAAACAAACCTTCATGTAAGGAGTGCTGCAATGTCAATCAGGCAGGAGTTGGTATTCTTAAGCATCATTTTTAAAGTAAATGTAAAACTAGAAATAGTTCACTGTTGATAAGAGTGAATTGCTGAACAAATACTAGGACCTACCAGTAGCCCTTATGGGAATCATCCTGACAGTGAACCCAAGTATTTAACAGCATGGACCCCAGTAAACCTGTCACTGATACTATCCCTCATGAAATATACTCCAGTGAAAGTTTCTAACAGGCACTGCTGTTTGTGTATCTCCTAATGTCTGCTCAGAGTCTGACAGATACTATCATCACAGGGCCAATAAAGACATGCTTATTTCATAGTCCATTTGAAACCATGTGCCTCCTCCTTAAAATTTAATATAATTTTAAAACGAAAAGAAATTTTTGAATTATTTTCTAAAAAATTCAGATTGAAGTTTAGGGACAAGAAAAAAATGGGCAACAACTTACACTATGATTACTAGAATTAATTGGATTAAAATTCTAAGTTTTATGAATTTGTGCAAATGTTTTAAAAATACCTAGAAGTAATACACAATTGCCCTGAACAAAAGTTATGATGCAGACATGCATGAAGGCCTTCATGTACATAAGCACAGGAAAAAGATGGGGAAGGAGATGGTAGAGTAGATGGGTCTTTCATTTGATCCATTAAGGGTTCAAAGTAAAGTAAAAGAAAAAAAAGCGTAAAATAAGGAGCTTTGTCTTAGAGAAACAGACAAAGCAATTTGACATCTACAGTTTTACAAACCACCTTAAACCGTCATACACTGAAGCTTCCCCAAAATAAATCAAACTGGAAGTAAGCACAACAAAACAAAGCAAAACCGCTAGAAAAGTTAAATATTTTTTATACCATAGCAACTCATCTAACATTCTGGACAGTGTATTAGATTTAAAACTGTTGTTTAGATTTAGCAAATGTTGCAGGGAGAAATGGATAACATAGCAATTATAAACTAAACTACCAGTAAGGAGTCCTTTACTTAAGTCATTCATAGTTTAATATTAACTAGAAAAATCCTTACCAATGTACTGGTCTAGGAACAGTGTCTATAATTAGAGATGAAATTTACATCATCATCCTCTTGACCCTATTCCATTTCTCCTTGGTGCTCTATCCCCCCCACTCCTTTCTGTATTTTTCCAGCACTGACGTTGTTACATACTGTCATAGGAAGCTTTCCCACTAAGCCCTTCCTGTTTCAAGTCATTGCTTCTCTCTGAGTAAAAGTAGGAGCTGGGAATTTAGAAAACCTCTCATTCACTTTTCGATTTCCTTACAAGACACTGATGTAACGATAAGCCACAGTTTATTGTTACATGCATGAGTCTCAGACGTGTGCTCTCTCCCACCTCTTCTTTGCCAGCCACAAGGACATCAGAAACATTCAATTTTTCAAGTAACTGCAGTTTGTCGTTATGTTGAAAACAGGAACTGAGGTTAATATTTACTATGGTTACATAGTACAAACAAGCCAGGATCATTGATCATGGTTTGAAGGTAGATTGTTTGGACAAACTATAGTTAAAACCAATCACAGTTTGTCTGGACTCGGATCGATAAAAAAAAAATTGAAAATAGAAGCAAATGCTTCTGATCTAATCCATGTGGGTGCTACAGTTTATAGGGTCTTGTGGGAATACATCTATTGTTGGAAAAATGATGCTTTGACCTGTCCCCCTCCCTTTTTGCTCTATAAATCTTCATGTTAAACTTACCTATTACCATACCTTCAGGTAGGTAGTCAGATGTCTACTAATGAAAATTAAGACTATATAGGTCTTCAACACTCATTCAAATGAATATCCAAGGATGATAATTAGAAAAAAATGAGACTTAATCGATTCAAATTTAAGCATTTAATGGTGTACCTTTAATTCCACTTATTACGATGGGATATGGGTACACCCAACTTTTTTTGCTTTGCACCTAAAAAGTGTTACCATTAAATCTTGTGTCCAATTGATTAAACAGGGCGCTCTGACACAAACTCCAACACTACAGTTACAAGAACCCTTAAACAATGGCATCTCAACGTGTTATTAGTTTTGAGTGTCAAATTCTGTAATTATTTTTTAAAATATAGTGTTGTGAAATGAATGTGTTTGTTATCACTTTAAAGCCCTACATGGTTTGGGTCCAAGCTACCTGCAGGATCGCCTTCTCCCGTACAATCCGCCCCGCACACTCAGGTCTTCCCCGGGAAGAATTTACTCCAGCCAACAAAAACAAGGCTGACAACTATTACTCAAAGGACCTTTTCTTCTGCCGCTCCCAGTTTGTGGAATGGCTTGCCAGGAGAGATTCATCAACTTAATAGTCTTCCGGAATTTAAGAAAGCCATAAAGACTGATCTCTTCCGGCAGGCCTACCCACTTGAATTTTAAATTTGCCTTTTAATGATGTGCTGCTTTTAGTGATGTATTGGTTTTAAATGTTTTAATTAGTTTTATGATGTTTGCATTTGTGTTGTGCCCCGCCTCAATCCAGAGGGAGAGGCGGGTGATGATGATGATGATGTCTGTTTGCTTAGGTTGTTAGGAATTCCTTATCACAGGGGTGAGCAACCTGTGATCCTCCAGATGCTTTGGCCTACAACTCCCATCAGCTAGCTTGTGAGGGATGATAGGGGATGGAGGCAAAAACATATGGAGAGCCACAAGTTGTTCACCTCTGCCGTAGACCCTTAACAGCCTTAGAGCTTTCTTTTGTAGTTTGCTACTCCAGTGGCTCACTTTCAGGAAAGCAAGGGTGCTTTCAGATTAATTTCCTGAAGGATGGCCTGTTCTGGTTCATTTGCCACTAATGTATAAAGTTCTTGACTATACAAGTTCTTCAAACTTTACAATGTGATCTAAACATTTTAAAATAATTTCACCTGGCATATAATCTTTTTAAAAAGTTTAGTTGACACTAGATGTTTAAAATCCCAAGTGAAAGAATCCAAGTAAAGTGAATGGAACGTGATATGTCTCTGTCAAAAGGATGAAAATATCAGCAGTCCTGACCATGTTTGAACTCTTGGTTCCGTAGAGTCTAGGAATTTAAAACTGGAGACTTAGAGCACAGAGTCATTTAACTCTGGCATGAAGAGTTGATTTGGATTCTTAGCTTATACCTTTTGTTTTATCTAAAAGAAAAATAATATCTTAAAAACATCATTCTGAGTATATCTGAGAGTTGGCTGCACCAGTGGCTTTCTGTCATAATTTTTGTGTTTGCTTAACTGATGTGAAAAAGCCATTAGAAGAAATAACTGTATTTCCTTACTGGAATATGAGAACATCAACCATTTTAAAAGCATTGTCTCATGTCATGCATGGATATTTGTTTTCCCTGGTCACCGAAACTACCTCTACCATTTAAAAGATCAATACTTATTTGAATATCCACGGTAATGGATAAGGACAGTTTCAAATATTTTCAAATGCTCCCAAATAGCATTTAATGGGCCTGTTCAGATGACACTTCAGGGACTGTGGTTAGTGAAACTGTGGTTCTCTGGGGTTAGTACTAACCACAAGCCATGCTGTCGCAAACAACACTTTAAGCCATGATTAGAGCCACTAACCCTGCTGCAGATGGTCTGACTGGGGTTAGAAAGTGACCAGGGTTTAGAACAATACATTTCACAAGACACCATAAACTCTGCTGCTTAGTCAAAAGCCTTAACCAGCAAGGTTTAAGGAGTCTTCTGAACAGGACCACCAAATTAATATCCAAATAATAATATGAAAAAATGGTAAACTCTTAAACGTTATTAAAACTAAAAACAACCACCTTCACAGCGCTATCATATTGTATTTATATATCTGTAACACAAGCAACACAAATTAACACTGTCAAAATCATGCATATATGAAAGGCTGTCCTTGCCTGGATCACTGCCCTTATGCTTTTCGCAACACTATTTTTTAAAATCACATCTGTTTCAGCTTTAGGCTTTCACTTGTATTTTGCCAGCAGCCACAGCTTTTTAATGGCTACCATAAACTACAGAGGCTCATCAGATCTTTTGTGTATGTACTAAAACAATATCCTCTTCAATTAAAACATTTAATGTCGAATCGTCTGTAATGTTATTCCAAAAAAGACATATTTGAAGCAAAAAGACTTCCAATTTACTACGAATTGCCATTCTCAGAGGTGACCAGAGAACAGTCTTCAACTCCAAGATAGTGGCCTCTCGTGGTGGAAGGCAGGGTCAATTTCTGACTTCACCAGGTGGAGAAGTATCCTGCCATAATAGTAATAATATATTTCTTACCCGCCTCTCCACTTGGATCGAGGCGGGGAACCATCCCAAAAGGAACCTGGGAAAAGCTATGAAAGAGCTATGGTAACATGATAGAACATAGTGAAGAGAACAGCTCATTCCAGTGAACCCTTCACAGAAGAGACTATTTCTCCCACACATACTTAAAAGTGCATCTAAACCAAAAGACAGGCGAAATAAGGCACGCTTGTGACTGGCCACTCAGGGAAGTTTGTGTCTCCTTTTGATGATGTTATCAACCTGCATGTCTCCTGTGCCTTCCCCCAATAATATTATTCTAAAAAAGCAACAACCCTGGATATCCTGATACTTCTGAAATATTGCAGGATTTCTTATGTATGCAGCCAAAATTGCATTACAAAGCACCCACTAAGAGGGGGCTGTTCCATGAGCACCGACAGGTGGAGAAGTTTTCAATTATAGACCACATGGTCACCCCCTTCTTCCCTTGTAATGCAGTCCAATACAACTGCATAAGAGAAGCAGGCAGCAAAGCTGCGGTATCTAAAAAAGCCCTCAGTCACATTGGTAAACTGCTCTGCGGCCACATGCAAGAACAGGAATTTTTGCTAAGTGAAAATTTCCCCTATCTTTTTGAGGTGGTCAGAGGGCAGACTTCAGCTCTAAGTTGTATAAATGAAGTATCATCCTCCTGTGTAGGCCTTTACAGTTTATGGCTGTACCTCAAGGTGTCAATACTTCCTGACACATCCTTCTCCCATATACCACCTCCACAAATGTGTAGCCTTGTTTTCCGACAAATTGCCAGCAAGAGGGGGTGGGGAGATCCTGATCTGGATAAGAACCCTAACAGGGGATAAGGGCCTACCACTGTGGTCCTGATCCAGATGGAGTGGCGGGCACACCTGCAATCTGTATTGCCATACAAAAGTCCCGTACAAAAGACCCTTTTGGCAATGCCAATTGCAGGTGCAGAGCATTGGGACCACAGTGGAGAACAAAAGGTTAAAGCCCCTATCCTCTCCCTAAATCCCTAATCTGGAGCAGGGAAGCCACACCAACAATTTGTGAAAATCAACACTGCACTTCAGGGCAGGGCTATATGATTAAAGGCACAGGTAGTTTGGCCCTGACACCTATGTGACTGTTCTATGGATCTAGAAAAGCCCCAAAAGTCTGCTTAGGCAACATTCTCCTGAGTCAATAAAAACACCCAAGGTTGTATAGTGTATTATTATGCAACATGCAAAACCTTCTGTCTAAATTTTCTATAGCTTAGTACTATTCCAGGCCTGAATAAATAGCTCCCAACATTTTAAAGGGTTCCTACCAGATCTAAACTACCCACATTTATTTGTGATATGTCCATTTGTGCAAAATAACCTGAGCACGATCTCCTGTCTCCATTCCTCTGTTGTTGGAAGTTCTTATTTATTTATTTATTTATTTATTTATTTATTTATTGCATTTTTATACTGCCCAATAGCTGAAGCTCTCTGGGCGGTTCACAAAAATTAACTCTTGCTGTTTCTAGTAACATTAACTAGCAACCAATATATATAAAGTGAGTAATGTATTTCCTACAGTTTTACAATCTTGTTTCCTTCGTATAACATCCTTAACATTCCCTAATAATGTAGCAATTGGATCCAGAGGAAGTTCACATACAGTTATTTCTTTAATATCTTATATAACCTCTTTCCAGAAGTATACTGTATTAACACTTGGCCTCAAAATGTGCTTAAAATCCCTGCCATTCTTACTATACCTCTATCAATTCACTTGTTTAGTTCCATACATCTTTGGTAGTCTTGTTTGTGTACCAGTTATATAATTTATTTAAAAATTCTGTTGCTGCAATATCTATTGAATATCAACACCCCTCTACACAAATTAAATTCTACTGACAATAATTCATACTAACATGAAACAGTTGCCCCTCTTCTGCTAATATTGTCATTATACTGTATGTTTGAAACTCAGGGACTATTTTATATATTTTAGACACAAGGCCTTCCTGAGGTTCTTCAAATTTTGTATGTGGACTAAATATGTCAGAACGCCCAGTCAAGGATAACTGTAGAACATACTTTATTTCCTTGTGTGACCTTCCAAATAATTGTTGGGGTCCACATCCATTCTACATGACTCTAGCAGTTAGAGGGATCGCTATCTGTTGTTTTTCAACCTTTCAGGTTTTAATCAGCTTCTCTCCAGATATTTCTAATGAATGACTTAAAGCTGTCAAAAGTACAGTGTACTAATATCTTACAATATATTTAATGAGCCTCTTTCAGAATTCAAATCCTCAGTCTTTGAAAAGAATAACCATACCAACTGGGAATCTGAAACAGGTTCTATCTTTTCAGTACCCAACCGATGGCTTCCAACATTGTCAGGTTTCTGATGAATCTTTGTCCTGTTTCCTCTCATTGCCAAGGCCCATCCCATTGAGATTGTCTACAACAGTTAGGAGTCTGTGATGGATTCTCCCCACTTGTGGCTGAAGTGCTGGAGGTGATCCAAGATGCTGCCATGAGGAGGTATTGACTGAAGATTGATCAAGATTCCGTTTTGGAAAGCCTACATAAGCAGCCATTCCCAAACTGAGACAATTATGTAATGCACAGGGACTGTGAGTGACTTGCCTCATTATATCTAATGCCTGAACTGGACTATAGTTGCCTGGGAATCTCGGCAAGAGTAGAAACCATTTAAGTCTTTCTAGAAGAGCTGCTGCTAGATGAAGATGATCAATCCCTCCTGCACCTATTGAGCTGCTACTGTGCTTAGACTTGTGGACTTATCTGTGACTAGTTCCTCTAGGGATGGTGACCTGCTCCCTACCCCAATACTTCATATTACAGCATGAAGTATTTTGTAGGATGAACACAATAAAGGTATGAGAAATTTATGTTCTATGCAAAGCGAAATAACTTGAATTCTAGAGGAATGTTTGCAGAACCCCCCCTCAATATTCTGTGAAATAATCAGTTGAAAGAAAAAGAAAACTGTACAAACTAGTCAGTATCACGTTTTTTTAAAAAAATAAAATTAAATCTGAACTACAGTAAAAACTGTTCTACATTTTTATGTCTCCATTTTGGAACTATCATTGAAATCATAAGCATGTCAGAGTCTTGACGCACAGCCAGCAAGAATTAAATGTATGGCACCAGGACTATACATTTGAAAAATAGAAGATCAAACACAGATCACATTTCAGCACAAACTAGCACAAGACAGGGCAGGCCAAGGGTTTTACAAAGCCAGGAGATGAGAGGAGATAGAGCATTCATATATGCCAAGGCTGAATAAATAACAACTGATACTTCCTTACCACTGTTGACCTTTGAAACTTTCTTTAAGGTGACTACAAGCTAATTCATCCATATCTAACTGTAAGAATAAATTATTTTGTGATGACTTTAATTGTTTACCCTGAAAAGAACCATCTTATTCAACTCTGAATATAAAAGAAAAGTTCTCTTTTAGAAAGGACAGAAAGACCAGTGACTGTTATAGAGTTATTATTCTTCATTCTTAAAGCTGTATTTTTAACCATTTTATGACTGGTTAAATTCATTAAATTTTGCTGATCTGATATTTGAAATATCAGTGAAAACTTTAGTTTTGAGTGGCTCCATTCATCATAGCAGAAAAACATCTAGATCTAAAATTCTCATTTCCTTTGTTGGAAAATGATGTGATACAACTTATTTGATCTACAAGTAAGGGCCCTGCACATGCAGCTGATGCGTCTGTTGAAGTTTTTTCTGAAGTAGTTTTGCCAAAGGGTCAAGCCAGTTTAAAAGGAAGCTTAGCTCTTTGGGAATGGATTTTCCCTCTGATCTACAAGCACTTTCTTTATTTTGTGTGTGGCAAAAATGCTTGTTTTATTCTAAATTACAATTAACCTACAAAGTTCTTGTCAGATTTCTTTAACTAGTGTTACAAAAATATAGAGACAAATATATACGTCACTGGCCTCGCCCATTTGCAAAGATGAACACAGCGTCCCAGAAAAAATAGAAGAAATTTTCTCAGAACTCACAGACATTTCCTGAAGATTTACTTTGGCACTGTAGAACTGAAGTTCATATTAAGATACATATTTGTGGCTGAATTTGTTTTAATCTTTCTAAACAGAAATACCTTTGACTTTGTTGACAGGATCAGGACAAATGTACTAACTTAAGCAATGAGAATGCAATCTGAAACCCATTTACTTGAAAGGAAGCTACAAAGAATTCATGAGGAGTTACACACAGTTAAACATGCAGAGGATATGGCTGCTCAAAGCCTTAAAAGAAGATTTTAAAACGGAGACCCATTCTTATTTACCTTCTAGATCTCTCTTCAGTTTTCTTAAGTCTTTTATTATGTCTTCAAACTTAACTTGTGAAGCCTGGAAGAAATCCTGTGGTTCTGGTAGTGGAAACACACTCTTGTCTGTTCCTGCTTCCTAAACAAGACAGGTTAAAACCAGTAACTTTAAAAGTGCCAGATTTCCCACCAAAACAAATTAATGTTCCCTCAACTATAACTATTAATAAAAAATACAAGATCACAAATGTATTTCTTCCAAAGGGTTATCCAACGGAATGACCTAGTGTAACACTTGTCATTTCCATCAGGGATCCAGGCAATATGAATCACATGAACAATAATTGTATTTTATAAATATTGTTTATTTATTACTTATTTATATTTGTTGTACCATTCTATCCCAAGGATTAAGAATAGTTAAAACACTTAAAATGGAAATATATAAAAGCAACATTAGTTATAAGATTCATGCTATCTTAAAAATATTACCCATCTTAAAAATATTACTTGGTAGTCCAACACAAGAGAAATTCCCCAAATTAGTACAGTACAAAGAGAGTCCATAGATATTTAGAAATAAACAAAAAACCAACAGATTTTAAACTACGCATGGTCCATTATAAGCAGAGGTACCATTTCTGATAACAATGGGGGGGGTGATTAGGAGAAAGTTTTAAGGCCTTTGCCAGGATATATTCAAGACTGAGGCTGCACACTTGCATCAGGTTTTACTTTAGTCCGTACATGTATAGGATATCAATCTTAACAACAAAAGGCAAAAGGGCCTTCTCTGCTGTGGCACCCCGGCTGTGGAATGAGCTCCCTAAGGAGGTTCGCTTGGCACCTACATTATATGCTTTTAGACGCCACGTGAAGACCTTTTTATTCTCCCAGCATTTTAACAGTCTATAAATAAATTTTAACTTGGTGTTTTAAATTTGTAATTTTGCATTGCTGCTGTTTTTATCTGGTTGAGCTTTTATATTGTATTTTATAGTATGGTTTTATACTGTTGTTTTATACTTTGAATGTTTTTAATTTTTGTGAACCGCCCAGAGAGCTCCAGCTATTGGGCGGTATAGAAATGTAATAAATAAATAAATAATTTATGTGTGTTTTAAAACAAAGGTCATGGTGGGTTGTTTGTTTTTGTTTTTAAAAATACAATACAATACAATACAAATGGCACAAGAACTATGGTAATGTGATCAATAAATAAAATTTAAAAAATAAGCCCCCTTTTTTAGGGAAAGGCACATGGGTCACTGGCATGCAGACTTAATTATTTAGAGAAGACCTATCAATCAATGGGACTTAACTTGAGTGACTAACTTAAGCTCCATTGATTTCAATACATCTATTCTAAGTACGTCTAAGTCTGGATACAAGCCACAGTATAAAGCCATGTTTAGGTTCTCCTGAGGTATAATCAGATGCCATCTGACAATCATACTGCATCCGCCTCTCTCCCTAAATGGTGCTCCTGTCATCAAGGGATGTTTTACCTACAAGGTAAAATCTTTGGACAAAAGAATCAATTTTTTTTAACATGCTATGGAGATGACCAGCCTCCATGAGGTTGCAGCCAGCTGCTAACATTCCAAACTATGTCTATCACCACCTCTCAGTCCACCCCCAACTCCTAATTGAGAGGAACTCTCAAGAATTTCAGGTTAATTTTCAGCATGTGAGTGGCACAATTGTCAATTACTTCCTAGTCACCACTGGGATCCAAATATATCCAGTTCCGTTGATTAACACAATTCTCCTGATAAAGGGCCATCTGGATCTTAAAACATGACATCTTTCACTGATTTCTTAATAAATATGTATTTGCACTCTTCTACAGACTTTTATTCCATTTAGCAAAGCTATCCAAGGTGCAAAATCCTACCCCAAACCAGAATTTGTATGCCACCTTTCAAAACAAAAGTTTTCTCAAGGTAGCTTACAACTAAGAACTTCATTATTGGGCCCTATCTATTAAAATATATCATAAAAACCATTTTAAACTAATATCTAAAAACATGTAACTTGAAAAAGCACCATAAAATAATTCCTAATCAGACCAGTAAAAACCACATTTGAAAGCAGAGAGTGTCAATTAACAGCAGCATTCATCCAAGTGGCAGATTGCAGATTACACACCAACTTCCTCCCCTTTCTTGAATAGTTAAGAGGAAAAATAAATTATTGCTGACAGATGCAGCTGATGTCTTAACATTTGTTCCAAGATAATACAGCCACCCCCCCCCCAAAAAAAAGCTCAAAGGAAAGACTATGTGATGTGCAAATGGTGTTTTAATATCTGGGGTTGTGGAGGATAACAGCCCAAATGATTTTCAAGTTTAACCCTCTGGGAAGAAAGTACCATCTTTAGATTTCAGGAAGATAAAACAGAACAAGGGGAAAACATTCATTTATGGAATACCTAAAAGTAATAGCAGAATACATAGATTGCTGCCAGGAGAACCCTAACTGAAGGAAACACACGGTTATGATTTTAAGGCTGAGCAGTAATCCAGGAGAGTATTCAAAGGTCAAAGTTGAAAAGAGAGAAGAGTAATTATGATTGATGGTCTATGTTCCAACTATTATTGTATGTTTATTAACTTATTTCAAATATTTTTCCTATGATCCATAACTTAGCATGCATGAGTTTCTCATTCTCTTCTGTGAAAAGCAAAACCTTAACAAGCACAATCCACCGTAGAGTTAAATCCACTTAAATCCATTGTTTTCGATGGGCTTAGATGTTCTCAATTAAATGTCGGGCATGCATGAAAGGGCTTTCTCCTGTGCTACCACCAAACTATGGAATGTGCTCTCTCAAGAACTACGATTAGCCTCCACTCTCTTGGTCTTTAGAAAGGGTATAAAGATGTCTCTTTTCAATTCAGCCTTTCAAAATGTGTAGTTTTAATATTTTGATGTTTTTAATGTTCCTATTTTTTATTGTTTTATTATTTTAAATTGTTGTACAACACTTTGATGTCTTTTTAGCAGATAAGGTGGTATATTAATGTTAACAATAAGCAAACAATATGCTGGTTTGTTGCCTCGTGTACGTCCCATTATTTTTCCTTATTGGAAATGGGAAGCTATCTGTGAAAAGAACTCCACAGATTCCTTGGACCATAGGTAATAATTTCTTTAAATACTTAACTAGCATTGTACACAGTACAACAGGCAATGCAACAAAATGACTTACCTTGTCACAATGGCGTAGGTAATATATCACAACATAATCCACAAGACTGATACCAGTACCCTAAAGGGGTGGGTGAGAGAAAAATGCCAAACAGGATTGAAAAATATCATGAGGGAGGCAATGAAAATATTTAAAAGAAAGTAACACAGTTTAAAACAAATATGCAAACATTGTTTCCGTTTATAGATGATATCATTATTATTTAAAATTATTTAAACTATTTCTAGACCACCTTTCAGGGCAAAAGCCCTCTCAAGGCAGTTTGCAATTCACACTTACCAAATCATATTAATAAAATAAAAGTTGTGAGAATTATGCAAGCATAACACTGTCCATTCAACACTGACTAGCAATTTGCGGTTTTACTATATTTACAATCTATCCTGTCTCCATGAATGCAGGATGTGTAATAAACTCACAAAAACAACAATTGCCTCTTAAAATAGTGAATATAGAATCATAAATGAATCTATATTAAAATGACTTCTTATCACCATAAAACTGCCTCCTGACTAGCAAGAATGACTTGGACACTGACTCAGAGGAAGAGGAGCTAACTGCATCAGTAGCACCACCCACAGAAATGCCAGATCTGGACCCTGGTACTGAGTACAGGTCCAGCAACAAAGGACCACCAGGAACTGAGACTCCAAGCCAGAATCCTACCAAGAAACCAGGATCCTTGCCCCCAAAAGCATTGTGCCTCAAATCTACTCAGCAGATGTGTTCACCATGTGCCTGGTGATGGAGACATAACAGAATGCCAGGCTGTAGGCTGTTCTGCCCCTTTAAGGATGTCCATTTTCCAGCAACAGGGTGGAGCCTGCGAGGGGAAGTCACACTGAAGGACTATATAAGACAGGGATGGGGAACCTTTTTCAGCCTGAGGGGCTGTATTCACTCATAGCTAACCTTCTGGTGTCCATTCACATATAACATTCATATAATATATCCATTATCACACACACAACATGAACCAGTTCTCTCTCTCTCTCTCTCTCTCTCTCTCTCACCCCCCCCCACACCCCCACCCTGTAGCAATCATAGAATCATAGAATAGCAGAGTTGGAAGGGGCCTAAAGGCCATCGAGTCCAACCCCCTGCTCAATGCAGGAATTGGAGCCAATAAGAGGCTTTTAGCCATTGGAGCCAATAAGAGGCTTTTAGCCATTGGAGCCAATAAGAGGCTTTTAGCCTGCTCAACTGCCATGTGGAAGAGGATGACCTTTATGGAGATCTCAGTATGCAGGGAGGAGAAGGTTAAGCCTGTCCCCACTCTTCCAAAAATCATCTCCTCTGTGCGGAAAGTAGGCTTTTCAAAGCTCCCTGCACCCCCTAAGAAATCTCTCTCATGCCGCAATTAGGGTTGTTGTGTGGCGGTTGGGCCAGGAAAAGAGGCCAAGGGCTGGATGGGCAGGCCTCACCAGCCAGAGCTGACCCACAAGCCAAAGGCCCCTCACTCCAGATAAATATAAGAGCTCTGTCTGCAACCAGCAGTTGTCAGAACAAAGTTGTCTCTTTCTGTGGACCTGTCCAGGGTACTGAAGGATGCAGTCCAGGGGTCATTCCAGACTTACTTTCTGATCAGTGGCCACTAAGTGAATGGGTACAAGCTCTTTCCCTGTCAGACTCCTGATCCAGTTACATGCTCCAAATGCCTATATGACCCACTTCCTCCATAATCCATTGTGAATTCATCCTTGCCAGGACTGGACACCTAATGGTAGGCTCCTATACTATACCAGTTTATTTACATATCATCAATGGGACATGGGAGTTGATCATGTGCAAATTATTATTATTATTATTTATTTATATAGCACCATCAATGTACATGGTGCTGTACAGAGTAAAACAGTAAATAGCAAGACTCTGCCGCATAGGCTTACAATCTAATAAAATCATAGTAAAACAATAAGGAGGGGAAGAGAATGCCAACAGGTACAGGGAAGGGTAAGCAGGCACAGGGTAGGGAAAAACTAACAGTAGAAAGTAACAGTAGAAGTCTGCACAACATCAAGTTTTAAAAGCTTTAGGAAAAAGAAAAGTTTTTAGTTGAGCTTTAAAAGCTGTGGTTGAACTTGTAGTTCTCAAATGTTCTGGAAGAGCGTTCCAGGCGTAAGGGGCAGCAGACGAAAATGGACGAAGCCGAGCAAGGGAAGTAGAGGCCCTTGGGCAGGCGAGAAACATGGCATCAGAGGAGCGAAGAGCACGAGCGGGGCAATAGTGTGAGATGAGAGAGGAGAGATAGGAAGGAGCTAGACCGTGAAAAGCTTTGAAGGTTAACAGGAGAAGTTTATATTGGATTCTGAAGTGAATTGGAAGCCAATGAAGAGATTTCAGAAGCGGATGGCTTTGTGGTAGCACCGAAGCCCCAATCCTCCCTACAGGATGAAGAGCAACGGCCTGAGTCTATGATCCAGTCCTGAAGTTCTTAGACACCCTAGTCACAAAAGACAAAAATAGCAACTAGTTTGCTTGAAGTAGAAATAGTGTGGGAGAAACCATCAGCACTCTTGTCTCCAGTTCATAATGCATTAGCTCAGCTTCCTCCAGCCTGGTCCCCTCCAAATATTTTATTCATTATACCGCCCAAAAGCCAAAGCTATCTGGGCGGTTCACAACAAATTTGGACTACAACTCCCAGAAATCCTGATAATTGGCTATGCTGGCTAAGGGAAGTTGAAGTCCAAAACATTTACCAGCACTGGGGTGTGGAAGGGTGCATTAGTTTCAAAAGTGAAATTGGAATTCACTAGAAGAGGAGAGGAGTGAGGGAATAAACACTTTACTGGAAAAGAACTCTATAGGGTCTGCCGACCCTATGCTGTCTACGACCTAGATAGATGAAATAGTGAGCCATCCTATGTGATAATTACAAATAGAGATGGACAGTGTTCTTCTAAGCATTTTATACAGTCATTTAGGTTATTTAACTAACACAGATTGCAGTAAAAAGCAAGCATTTTCTATGATATAAAATACATTGTTCATAATCTTGCACTATTTGATGTTGGCCCACTATGTGGGTTACTGAATCAGTTTAGTCAAGCTTAAACCGTGCTTTAGGTATGAAATCACTTGTTACAGGAAATTATTAAATAGCAAAAAGAAAAAGACATTGAAGTGTATTATATGTGGAATGCCTTTGAAGTGTGCATTTGCTCTTGAGCAGCATACCAAAAGTTACCAGGAGAGGATTTAGCTATGCAACATACATCAAGAAAATGTATTAAATTCAGAGTCCATGAACACATTTCAATTTGAACTTTATTGACACTGTGTAGCAGCAAAATTGCTAACTATATGTACATGCCATCATTACAAAAAACAAAAACAATCCCCCATGGTAATTGGACTAGCTGCCTAAAATGGATTTTTAAAAAATCAAACTCATAGGCTTCAGTCTACTACACACTTACCTCAGATTAATTTCCATTGAACTCAACAGGACTTACTTTTGAATAGTAGAGGACTGTGCTCTTAATTTATTATTTAGCACTTCTTTTGCAGTAAACCTCACTAATATATGTTGGTTGGGTGTTTGTATTATTATTAAAGTAATGGTGCCATTACAAGCCCTCAAAGCTGAGTGGGCTTATCTTTTCAAAAAATAACCACCTTTCACAAATGTCTAGGCTTTCTATATTTGCTGCTGCAATTATTCCCTTGAACCAAACTAGATCCACCTATGAATGAAAGTGCTCCTTCCATTCACAAGTGGGACAGAGTTCCAACAGAGGATTCTACTGGAAGAAAAGGAGGGAAGAGACCATTTTTGTTTATTCCCCCTCTCTCTGCATCTCCCACCCCACCCACTGTTTCCAATGGTCCGGTCCTAACAAGCCTCTGGAGCAGATTTTTGGAAGGTCAAAGAGCTGCTAGCGGAACCAGTGAAAGATGCTTCTGTCTGCTTCTTCTGCTGGAAGCATCCTCTGAGCAGAACTTTGTTCAGATGATGCTTCTGCCAGCAGGAGCAAACTCAAGATCCTAGTCATTATTCATAGTAGCCATGCTAATTGCCAGTTTTTTTAAAAAAATAGTAAAATATATGAACCCGAAGAACAATGAGCAAAAGAAAAGTAGCTGATAGCACTCATCTATAAATGTTTCCACAAGACGCAAGACCTTGTGTAACAGTTCATGAAGTAGTATAATATGTAGTTCCTATAGCTAAGAAATTGAGCAAGAGCAGAAGTTACCTTCCAAGGGCAGAATAGCAACTTTGGATTCAAGCCACTGCTTAGTAAATAATGTACTGTGTACAAATTCCAATGGACAAATTGCATGTTACACAAAAGCAAAATTGCAGAACAGCAAATCAGCCATGCTTCTGAAATCCCAAATCTAAAAAGATCTGAAGGAATTGTAAGTTTTTTAAAAAAAATCAACAACACGTATCCATTTTATTTGCTCACCTCACTGGTGACAGGCCCTTATTACTTGTCTGTTAACTTTGGCTTGGATTTAGAGATGTGGACTGTCTTGATGCTAGGATATATTGGCCCAGTTCACATGTAATGAGAAGCCACAAGGGTGAATTTCCCCATGGGGTCTCTTGTTGTGGCCACCATTTTGAATATTTAGGGTGTGGCAAGAGTGTGCTGTAGCTTCTTGTTTCATGTGAACCTGATGAGGTAGTAGTAGTAATTTATTAATGCTTAGGCCATTCGCATACCAAATAAATACAGTATGAAGGGACAGCAATATTAAAATACTACATATAATCACATATAGGTCTTACATAATAAAAGGATAAAATTCAATACAATTAAAAACATAGATTACATTTATTTATTTATTTATTTATTTATTTATTATTTTGTTTTTATACTGCTCAATAGCCGAAGCTCTCTAGGCAGTTCACAAAAATTAGGAAAAAAACTTGTAGTTAAATAAGAGCATCTCCAGAATAGTCAACTGCGATCTCAGAAATAAGTCTTGCTCAAATTTTCATTGCTGCCAGGGCAAAAAGAGATACCTTGTGGGTTACCCTTGAGTCAGTGTCAGACAGGAGATAGAAAATCTTTTCTGAAATGGTATTGGGATGTTATTGATATAAGACAGATTCCAAGAATTTGGTTCTTGGTTCAGAATATAAAGAACAAAAAAAATAATAAATGAGGCAAATCTTCAATTTCCCACAAGCAGAGGGCCAACGGGATATGATATCTGCCATCAGTCACAGCTGTAGGCATAGTTTGAAAATGGAGGGCTGTAAATGTTTGTCTAAGCTTTGAGGATGACCTGATGAGGTGAGTTGTTGTGGTGGTTGACAAAACACCTACAATCCTAAAATGGTCATGGTTCTGTATGGCTTGTCAATTACCCCAACAACCCACCCTTGCTGAGTTTAAACATAATTGGAAGCCATGGTGGTGGTGGTGGAATGGGAACCAGGAGCCAGCTTGGCTAATAAACCATGGTGTGCTGCAATGATCGCATGGCCAGGTTAGTAAGTCACAGAAACCACAGTTTAGAAAGAGAGAAGATTGCTTTTATTGATCAGAAAGACAATTTCACACCCACACCACTCAACCTTAGTACAGCAATAGAAGAAAAATAAAGTTAAGCTTACGGTAGTTGGTGGCAAAAGCTCTGCTTCCTCCCGAGGATCTCCTGAATGGAGCCAAAGAAGACTCTAGGCAACGCCAAGTAAAAGCAAAACCCAGTACTATGGTTGGGGCTTTCTTTTATACCATAGCACTTTGCCAGCTTCTGTGCCCATTGCCAGAAATGGAAACTCGAAGGCTTTAAGCTTGGTGATCGGGGCAGCCTAGCTTCCTCAGAGACCCTTCCTTGAAAGCAATGTGCTGTCTTCTTGTCTATGTGTCTAGTGTCAAAACTAGTTTACCAGTCCGTCTTGCGAAACCCACAAATTTCTCAATTTGTTCCTTGTGGTCACTTCTGTCTAGCTGTTCTCTTTTTCCACACCAAGGTGACCTTATGCCCTCTCAGACTAGGCCACAAGCAAACTCTGGCTTAGCATGCAGTTTAGCCAGACATGAAAAAGAAGAAGCTAGGCTTCTTCAGTGGGTCTGATATAACCTTTGCTTTTATAAGCTGTACATATCCATCCCCACCCCCAGCACAATGACTCATGAATCTCATGCATGTTACAATCTACATTTTCCCATGGATCTTTGTAGGGATGACCTAATATCCCCACATTGGAAATCTAATTTCTCCTGCTGGCTACTGGAGAAAAGAATATATGAGCTCAAGAGATTATATAGCCTAAACTAGCAAAGCCCCAGGTGGCACTCATTTGCTATTACCTGTTGTGGGGCTGCTATGTAACAATAACAGACACACATCAACAACTATGGAGAAGAATAATGCCCCTGTGGTATATGTCTCATGTACCTGGTTGTCAAAACAACCAGAGGAGACTCGTCAACTTAACAGTCTACTAGCATTCAAGAAAGCTATAAAAACTGATCTCTTCTGGCAGGCCTATCCAGTGGAATTTTAAGATGTTTTCAAAATGTTTTTAGGATGTTTTTTAACAATGTATATTATGTTTTAATTGAGTATTTTATCATTTATTGTTGTTCCCCACCTCGATCAAAGTGGAGAGGCGGGTAAGAAATATTATTATTAATAATATTATTAATATTATTATTATACAGTAGGAAGTGAGAAACATTTCACAGCACATTGCCCATTCATTAAAGTGCCAATTTCACAAAATCCTAGTTAAAATTAAGTACTTACCTTACTTTTAACATCCTTTAATTTGGGAAGTATTTCCAAACCAAATCCATCTGCTTGACCACGTGTCCTATTCCCTCCATTCATGTAATTTCCAAAAGCCAGAATCAAACCTAAAACTTCTTTCACACTCTTCATATCCAGCAGCCCCTGGAAGATGAAAGCTAATTTGTAATACCAGCAAGAAGAGAAAAGTATGCAAATATTTTAATGTTAGCTTCTGTTCACACAAAATACTACTCTGGTGAAGCATGAATTATACTGAAATCTTTCAGTGGTGACTTTTTAACTTCTGTTTCTGAAGTTTGAGTTTGAACACAGAACTGTGAATATTTCTGAATGTTATCAAAATCAAATTATTTTGGTGCTGTTATTGTAACATTTTAAATTTATTTTTTTTGCTGTTTCCAGTTGTTAGCTGCCTATTAGATAGCTGTTTTGAAATTGTTAGGAAAAGGGGATTCCAGATGGCAAATAAGTAACAGAGCAATCAGAACCCCTTTGGGCAGATGGCTTAGTGAGGTTACGATGGGCAGAAGTGCCCCTCCATTGGCAGAGAGGAGTTCTGCCAGCAGGGAGGAATTATAGGGAAGCATGGAAATTTTGTTTCAGTTCACATTTGCAACATCAAATGCAAAATGCATTTTCCCAAAGACGCTTGTGCATTCACAAACTTGCAATCATATTCTGAAAACGCATATTTTTTTGAAAAATGTGCATTTTAAAATGTCAATTTTTTAATTTTTTTAAATGCATTTCCTCAAAAACTGCATATTCATGCTTTAGTCAATGGAGGGAAAGGTCACCCTTTGAGAAATGCACATGGAAATGAGCACTTTTTTCTCTTTCAAATGAAGAGGAAATAGGTGGCAAACAAAAAACAAGAGGTGAACTGAACTTGGAAGTAGAATTTGGAGAATCTCAGCAAGTTCAAGCATCCCGGTTCTCCCATTCCTGAATATCATGTTTTCCCTGGGCGCACATGGAAAGCTCCACAGGTGTAGGAGTGCCACCGGTGGTGTTTCTGCCAGCAGGAAGCACTGAAACCGGGCATTCGGCGGTGGTGGCTTCATGGTAGCCTTGATTCCACTGGATCCAACCCCCCTTAGACAGACCCCTAGACAGGGTTCCTCATCTATGTTAGCATTGAAGTGGCATAGGTATTCACTCTCCTCTTGAATTCAATGAGAAACAAAAACTAAAAAAGAACCATCAGGAGAAAAATGGGGGGAAAAACTGTTCCACTCTGCCCTGAACCCAGCCACTGTGAGACATCAGTACATAGGATTGCTCTGTATGTAAATATATAAATACATTTTCCAGAGACAAAATCTGGGTATTGATTATAGTTGTCCACCCCTACAGCCCCGTTCTCATTTCTGGATTTACCATAAATATTAACAAATTTATTCTGCGATAATTTTTTGTGGATTAGTTTTTGCTCTAACAGACTAACATAGCTACTCCTGTGGAAACTGCAACAATTTTGAACACTTTTTGAATTCATACTGACCTTGTCACTTATGATTTAATTTAAACAATTTATGCAAATCACTAAATCAGTTTTACATCAATTATATAGTACGGCACTCAACTCTGTTTTCCTAAATCTGCAGCATGGCTGGCTGGGGCATGCTGGGAGTTATAGGCCTTTTTCCTGTCTAACCATGCATAGGATTGTTCCCTTAATTCGTCATCAGTTTTGACTCACTTACCTTAGAAACACGATTAATGTTATCAACTTTACGGTGCACTGCAGTGATTCCTTCACTGAAGACAGACTGAAAGATTATACATTGGGAACGTTCTGCAAAATTGGATATCTGGGATAACTCATATAAAAATCTGTAAAAACAGGGACAAAAATGTAACATTAAAGTTTCCCATTTACCTTATTTTACATTCAACTAATGCAATATAGCCAGGGAGTATTGTAAAACATCTCAGTCATAAAATGAGTCTCTTGTATGATTTAAATTATGCATCTCACTATGACCAAACCTCTATCGAAGGACAAGAATCTCAGTGCAAAATTCATCCAATAGTTTCCATATACAACACAGAACAGAGTGTGAGAGAGAGATACTGCCCTCTGCTGGATAGAAACAAATCTATAAACTCATTTTTCTCTGTCCCAACTGTGGAGAGCTAGATTGTTGTCACGTTTGAACATGAACAGTTTGAATAGTTACTCAAGTGAGTAACTATGACAAATTAGTAATTCTAATGCTGCAATCCTAACACATTTAGTAGGAAAGGAATCATATCGAACTCAGTGGGATGTAATTGTGCTGTTAGTCTCAGTTACTAATCTGGAAAGCATGGGTGTTAATACTGTTCTAGCAGACCTAATGCAGGATTCTTGTAAGATGAAAGAAACACAGACTACAATGTAGTCAAAAGAAAGTCTTACTGAGTTCAACAGGCTTACTTCCAGGTAAATGGGCATAAGATTGCAGCCTTAAACTTATATTAAAAGCTAGATGTTTAGATCCTCTAAACCAGTGCTTAGGCTCATATTCCCAAACCTGAATCTTCAGTGCTGACCATTTCTAGGCTTTTGCTTTCCTAGTGATTATCTGCTTGTTGCAGTCTTGCAATAATTTAACAGTTATTCCAAATTGGCTGATTCAAGGCGTTGCCAGATTGAATGTTACGAATCATAAAGGCATCTACTGAGACAAAAGATATCAACTTTTTATCAGTTGTGTGCATAAGTTCAAATGAACTGGAATGCTGGCTCCATTTCAGGGCTGCCTCCGCTTTGCTTGTTAAGCCTTGAGCTCAGTGTCTATATGAGGACTAATCCTTCTGAGAATCTTATTACATGCTCTGCCTTATAAGGTTTAGATGTTTGGCTACAACTTTATTTGAATGCTAAGTGGTGATGGAGTCAACACTATGGCCAGAATAAACCTGTCTCTCCCGGCCTAGGAGTAGTTCCTTTCACTAGCACTGAAGGCCAAACCAGATGTTACATACAGATCCATGAAACAATCTCCTGTTGAATGAAAAACAGCCTTGGGAGGCTGCCACAGAGAGCTGAGGTTTCCATATCATCTCCCACACTGAGGAAAAGCATCTGGGGGAAAGATGATGAGCTTTGTTGTTTATTCCTGACTGCAATCCAGAATAGAATCACAACCCCACCAAAATCGGAACCACCAGTCACCACTGCAATTTTTGGGCACATGGTTCCCAATCCAGATCAGGACTGCAGCAGGGGACAAAGGGTTAAGGTCCTCCTATTCCCACCCCCTGCCAAGGATTCTAATCTAGTATGGATCCTGAGTGCTCACTTTTGAGTAAGGAAAAACAGAAGATGTAGCTGCTAGCTTCAGCTTAAAAGTAAAAGAATATTTTGAATTAGCTCAAGAATGATACCTTTTATTTTTAAATCTATATTTATTTTTAAATCTATATTTCCTACATTCAGGGAATATGGCTAGAAGAGTCAGAACATTCGTTTACTGTATCTGAGGTCAAGAAAAGAAGTGGGGGGTTTAAAATTATAGAACGGTTAATTTAGGTTAATTAAGAAAATTCTCCTATAAGAAAAATTCAGCAATGGAATAAGCCACCTAATTTGCTGGAATCTCTTCCTTTTGAGATTTTCAACAAAAGCCTAAGCAGAATCAGCTTGGGTATACGCTATCTAGTATTTGGATGGATATTTCACAATGTGGCAAACAGGAGTTCCTTCAAACGATTGTATTCGAGTCACAATGCTATGCCAACCATTCTGCTTTTCAAAGATTCCTTTGAATTATGGGAACATCTCTCCCCTCTTCCCGCTCTTACTGTTCTGGTTTGTCCAAAAGTTTTACTTCTTCCTCTTTTGAAGTGTCATAATGCTGCTTTATTCTCTCCAGTTCATCCTTTTGTGCTCGCTGCAAATACATTAAAAAAAAAACAGCAATGAGATTTTCTTTCTTAGCGCCCTGAAAAAATGGGTTTCAACACCCTGAGCTTTGGAAGTGCCTGCCAATCACCTGGTGGCAGCAGGAGCAGGTTTGATCTAGCGATTCAACTCCATCAAACAGGACTGGTGCACCTCATGTGGCCCCATGCACAAACAGAAACCAAAGGAACTATGCATTCAACACCCATTTACATGTGCATTTCCTGATCTAGAAGAGAAAACCAGTTTCTGTGCACACTGAGGCAATTGTGCTCTTTTTAAAACACACACACACATACCACACATACCACTGAGGATGCACCATACATACAGAAAAAAGAGCAACGAAAAGAACTTACAGGGTTACAAAAAGTACGTAACATGGTTTGCTCATACAACTGCCTCTAATTCATTATCATAAATATGAAAAATGTATATCTGTATCCTAATACCTTTACATTTTAAATGTCAGTGTATTGATGAGTTTGCTGTGAAGGTATACAAACAGACAACCACCATAGCTCTGTTAATGGTTAAATGAGTTAAAATTGCTTTCAGTTCTTGCAAAAACATGATTCTAAAATGTTTTCTTTTTTCTCTTCTAAGAGTTGATCAGGATTTTTTTTGTCTAATTAAATATTTCAATATAGATGTACAACATTGATAATTAGATTTGGACTGATTAATATAGCTATTACCTTTTCATTGGGCTTGTTTACCTAATTGTGCATCAACTAAGACACATTTTTATGAAACATACAATTGAGGCCAAATCTGTGTTATGAAGCCTACAGCTTCCCGAGAAGTTGTAGCTTTTGCACAAGTATGTGTGATTGAATCACACTGTCCCATGTGAATTACATTTCTCATGATGCAGTACAACTGTAAAATCACATATGGAAACATGTAGAGAAGGGCTGGGGAATCTTTTTCCTATGAAGGAAATTGACCCACTGGTGTAGTCGATCAGGGCCAATGGTGGGCAAAACCAGATCTGATGGGTGTACAGCTGGAGCCCAAAGAGGGCAGAGTTGGCAGCATTGCATATCTCTTTTCCTCTGTGCCATCCTATCCCTTCTCTACCTTTTACACACTCACACAAACACCGTGAAATCGATTCCTAGGGATGGTGATGAATGGATGGGTGCGAGTTTAGAGAGCAATAGTGAGACTGCAGTATCTGGATGATGTTGAAGGCTATATGAAATTAGGCCAAGGGCTGCAGATTCTCCAGTCTAGATTAAGGGCCTTGCTAGACCTACCTTATAATCTGTCTGGGAGTCGGGGCGATGGCGCGCTACAGCTAGCGCGCACCGTCGCCCTCTTCCAGACATAACACGCGACGGGGCAAGGGGAAGTCCCGTCGCATCGGCCATTTTGGTTGGGAGCTTAAAGGGGCCATGTGCGCTGGAGCACCGCCAGAGAAGGTAAGTGGGTTTTTTTTTTTAAAAAAAATAAAGGGCCCCCTGCTCCACCTGCCCCTGATCCCCCCCAATTCCTGATGCCCCCCTGCCCGCTTGCTCGCCCGTCCTCCCCCCATGCCCGATGCCCTGTCCCCGTCCTTCTTCCCCTGCCAGCCCCCTTGCCATCCCGATGCCCGCTATTCTCCCCCCTTGCCATCCCCGTTGCCCGCTGCTCTTCCCCCTTGCCATCCCCAATGCCCGCTGTTCTTCCCCCTTGCCATCCCCGATGTCCGCTGTTCTTCCCTCTTGCCATCCCCGATGCCCGCTGTTCTTCCCCCTTGCCATCCCCAATGCCCGCTGTTCTTCCCTCTTGCCATCCCCGATGCCCGCTGTTCTTCCCCCCTTGCCATCCCCCTTGCCCGCTGTTCTTCCCCCTTGCCATCCCCAATGCCCGCTGTTCTTCCCCTTGCCATCCCCCTTGCCCGCTGTTCTTCCCCCTTGCCATCCCCTTGCCCGCTGTTCTTCCCCCCTTGCCATCCCCATTGCCCGTTGTTCTTCCCCCTTGCCATCCCCGATGCCCGCTGTTCTTCCCCCTTGCCATCCCCGATGCCTGTTGTTCTTCCCCCCTTGCCATCCCCAATGCCCGCTGTTCTTCCCCCTTGCCATCCCCAATGCCCGCTGTTCTTCCCCCTTGCCATCCCCGATGCCCGCTGTTCTTCCCCCTTGCCATCCCCCTTGCCATCCCCGATGTCCGCTGTTCTTCCCCCTTGCCATCCCCGATGCCCGCTGTTCTTCCCCCTTGCCATCCCCGATGCCCGCTGTTCTTCCCCCCTTGCCATCCCCCTTGCCCGCTGTTCTTCCCCCTTGCCATCCCCAATGCCCGCTGTTCTTCCCCTTGCCATCCCCCTTGCCCGCTGTTCTTCCCCCTTGCCATCCCCTTGCCCGCTGTTCTTCCCCCCTTGCCATCCCCATTGCCCGTTGTTCTTCCCCCTTGCCATCCCCGATGCCCGCTGTTCTTCCCCCTTGCCATCCCCGATGCCTGTTGTTCTTCCCCCCTTGCCATCCCCAATGCCCGCTGTTCTTCCCCCTTGCCATCCCCAATGCCCGCTGTTCTTCCCCCTTGCCATCCCCGATGCCCGCTGTTCTTCCCCCTTGCCATCCCCCTTGCCATCCCCGATGTCCGCTGTTCTTCCCCCTTGCCATCCCCGATGCCCGCTGTTCTTCCCCCTTGCCATCCCCGATGCCCGCTGTTCTTCCCCCTTGCCATCCCCGATGCCCGCTGTTCTTCCTCCTTGCCATCCCCGATGCCCGCTGTTCTTCCCCCTTGCCATCCCCGATGCCCGCTGTTCTTCCCTCTTGCCATCCCCGATGCCCGCTGTTCTTCCCCCTTGCCATCCCCGATGCCCGCTGTTCTTCCCCCTTGCCATCCCCAATGCCCGCTGTTCTTCCCCCTTGCCATCCCCGATGCCCGCTGTTCTTCCCCCCTTGCCATCCCCCTTGCCCGCTGTTCTTCCCCCTTGCCATCCCCAATGCCCGCTGTTCTTCCCCTTGCCATCCCCCTTGCCCGCTGTTCTTCCCCCTTGCCATCCCCTTGCCCGCTGTTCTTCCCCCCTTGCCATCCCCATTGCCCGTTGTTCTTCCCCCTTGCCATCCCCGATGCCCGCTGTTCTTCCCCCTTGCCATCCCCGATGCCTGTTGTTCTTCCCCCCTTGCCATCCCCAATGCCCGCTGTTCTTCCCCCTTGCCATCCCCAATGCCCGCTGTTCTTCCCCCTTGCCATCCCCGATGCCCGCTGTTCTTCCCCCTTGCCATCCCCCTTGCCATCCCCGATGTCCGCTGTTCTTCCCCCTTGCCATCCCCGATGCCCGCTGTTCTTCCCCCTTGCCATCCCCGATGCCCGCTGTTCTTCCCCCCTTGCCATCCCCCTTGCCCGCTGTTCTTCCCCCTTGCCATCCCCAATGCCCGCTGTTCTTCCCCTTGCCATCCCCCTTGCCCGCTGTTCTTCCCCCTTGCCATCCCCTTGCCCGCTGTTCTTCCCCCCTTGCCATCCCCATTGCCCGTTGTTCTTCCCCCTTGCCATCCCCGATGCCCGCTGTTCTTCCCCCTTGCCATCCCCGATGCCTGTTGTTCTTCCCCCCTTGCCATCCCCAATGCCCGCTGTTCTTCCCCCTTGCCATCCCCAATGCCCGCTGTTCTTCCCCCTTGCCATCCCCGATGCCCGCTGTTCTTCCCCCTTGCCATCCCCCTTGCCATCCCCGATGTCCGCTGTTCTTCCCCCTTGCCATCCCCGATGCCCGCTGTTCTTCCCCCTTGCCATCCCCGATGCCCGCTGTTCTTCCCCCTTGCCATCCCCGATGCCCGCTGTTCTTCCTCCTTGCCATCCCCGATGCCCGCTGTTCTTCCCCCTTGCCATCCCCGATGCCCGCTGTTCTTCCCTCTTGCCATCCCCGATGCCCGCTGTTCTTCCCCCTTGCCATCCCCGATGCCCGCTGTTCTTCCCCCTTGCCATCCCCGATGCCCGCTGTTCTTCCTCCTTGCCATCCCCGATGCCCGCTGTTCTTCCCCCTTGCCATCCCCGATGCCCGCTGTTCTTCCCTCTTGCCATCCCCGATGCCCGCTGTTCTTCCCCCTTGCCATCCCCGATGCCCGCTGTTCTTCCCCCTTGCCATCCCCGATGCCCGCTGTTCTTCCCTCTTGCCATCCCCGATGCCCGCTGTTCTTCCCTCTTGCCATCCCTGATGCCCGCTGTTCTTCCCCCTTGCCATCCCCGATGCCCACTGTTCTTCCCCCTTGCCATCCCTGATGCCCGCTGTTCTTCCCCCCTTGCCATCCCCGATGCCCGCTGTTCTTCCCCCTTGCCATCCCCGATGCCCGCTGTTCTTCCCCCTTGCCATCCTCGGTTTTAGCGCGGCCTGACCCCAGAATCCCCTGTGCGTCATCTGGATGCACAGGAGGGAAACCGGGCCTCACACCGCACTAACGCCTGGTCTAGCAACGGCCTTAGAGTCCCTGAGCAGGATGCAACCTAAGCAGCAGAAATTTGGCCTCCCCATTGCCACTGTAAGGTTATGAGGTGCAGTTTGCACTGATAGAAGACTCCAACTTGTACCATGGTGCCCCTGCAGAAGGCTTTAACAATGGTGAGTGCTGATTATATCATCCCAATGCTTGTGCCAAAAGAAGAGGTTTTAGTCCTAAGTGAACTGCTAAAAACATTTGTCTGTATTTTGTACTTATGTTACTTCCTTTCATGTTATTTCAGCTATACTGTGGGAAGGACGAAATAAAGAGCATGTATGTAGCCACATCCCACTTTTTATACTTACATTTTCGTACAGTGCTTCAAGTGTTTCTAGGTCGACTATTGAATCATCCACATTCAGTATAGCTGGAGAAAAGATAAAATAATGTTAGTTGGTAAACAACGTGTATTAAATGAGTGTTCTGCCTAATCAGCTTCGATGGAAAACCCGGGGGACATCTTCTTTTTTCACGTGAATGTTTCTTTTATATAATGACAATCTCATGACTCAGAGTGAGCCAGCGACTGGGTTTGAACAAGCTGCAGCATCTGCAAGTGCCAGGTTGCCCCACTCAGGGGCTGTCATTCTATGTGGGTTATGTGAGAATTAAATAGCCATCACATAACCCTAACACATAACCAACGCTTGCTAGGTTCACATAACATGGCAACTCCCAAAAGAGAGTTACATATTCAAAATGGTGGCTGCATGCACCGCAGTTTCACCCGTGGTGGGTTGTTGTGTTGTGCAAACTGCCCTACTGTAGGAAGGCAGATACTATCCTCTGTAGGGAGAATATTTTGCTTTGGAGCTTGGATTACCAACATATGTGCAAGGAGAGGAGATTAGATTATTCATGGTGTAACAGCTAACATGAATCATGCAAAATGACAAAAACTGCTTTGCTACCCTAACCAGCTTTTGAATTTTTGTAGGCAAGAGTTTAGATTAGACTAGTGCCATTTACAGGAAGCCAAGTGATATTCATTTCTTACATTTATATCCTACCTTCTGATGAGCCCAAGGTAGTGTACATGTGAAATTTTAGAATGTATTAAACATGCCCTAATGTTTTAAAGATGTTTTAATCATGTATGGTATGTTTTTAATCAATTTTTAATGTGTATTTTATATCATGTTTTTATACTGTTTGTTTTATCCTTTGAATGGTTTTAGTTTTTGTGAACCGCCCAGGGAGCTTCGGCTGTTGGGCGGTATAAAAATGCAATAAATAATAAAATAATAATAATAATCCCCCTCCTCTCCGTTTTATCCTCACAACAACCTTGTGAGGTAGGTTAGGTTGAAAATCAATGAATGGCCCAAAGTCACCCAGTGAGTTTTATCACTGAGTGGGACTAAAACCTGGATAAGCCAAGTTAATAGGTTCTATAAAACTGCTCTCTCTCTGCTGATGGAAGGTGCTTTCATCCAGCAGAAGCTTCTGTTAGTGGATCAGGAGGGCCCAGTTATTCATTCCCCCCACCTCTGCATTTTCTACATTTTCTTGTTGTTTACATGAAATGTATGGATATATGTGTCATGCAATCGTAAACATATTTACTTATAAGTTAGTCCCACAGAGCTCATGGGATTTACTCCCCAGTAAGTGTAGCCTTAGTCATATGTGGATGTACAGCCCTCAAACTGATCGGGACCAGTCTGATTTAAGCAATTATCCTTATATAAACAGGTCTGCACAGGTCTGCACTGTTACTTTCTACTGTTAGTTTTACCCTACCCTGTGCCTGCTTACCCTACCCTGTACCTGTTTGCATTCTCTTCCCCTCCTTATTGTTTTACTATGATTTTATTAGATTGTAAGCCTATGCGGCAGGGTCTTGCTATTTACTGTTTTACTCTGTACAGCACCATGTACACTGATGGTGCTATATAAATAAATAATAATATAATAATAATAATAAGAAGAAGAAGAAGAAGAAACTCAGAAACATGTAAGGGTAAGAACCCTTGTGAGAACCCATGTCAGCATTCCATTCACCTGGTATTTCACTCTTTCACTAGTTTTTCTTCAAAAATGCCATTGACAAATTACTTCCTACTATGAACCTGATTTTACAATTTAAATTATTTAATTATACTGTACACAATTGAATTTAGTTAATGCATTTGTATTATTTTGAAAAAATCATTTATAGTGGAACTCCAAAACAAATTACTCTGAAACAAATTACTATTATTAATAAATAATGACATTTTGTATGAAATGCTGCAGAAATTCATGAACAGGCTTTCATTTCTTCTGAAAACAAAATGTTATTTTATCAGGATTCACAAAAGTACATTTGGCTGGCATACAATTTCCATTCACCCTTGTATCTTAAATATAAATTGTTTGTTTAAATTAAAAGGGGAATAAGAATATTAATAACAGCAACACCCAGTTACGGTCCCACCAATTCTTGAGTGTCCACTTGAATGCTTAATAGCTGCTATATGATATCTTTTAATTTCAGCTGTGTTGATATCTTTAACTATAAAAGGACATGACCACTCACAATTTAAGATTTTAAAAGCTCTCACTGAGGGTGTCCCCCCCAATGGTGTTTGAAAGAGGCAAGGCACACATCTTTAAATAATTATTTAAAAGTAATAAGGTTTTTCCCCCTTCTACCTCTAACCCCATGATTTTACATTGTGAAATTAACCAGCAGGCTAGTAAATTTTCTCTGTGGCAGGCTAATTAATTCTATTCGAAGGTCCAGTGACATTTAGAATGCTTTAAAATTTTGACTGTCAGTTCTGATTCTGTTCCTTATTTGGAAGTGAAGGTAGTTGAAAAGAAGTGAATACTATGAATAGCAAATAAAATAAAGTAAAATAAAATTCAACGATTAAGGGGAAATATCTGATCATGGCTGCTACTAAAAAAAGTACAACGCTTTCAAATCCAGGGCTGTGTGGAAGCTCTACACTACACATACAATGCCCATCCGAACAGACTTTCCATTTACTTCAGTGGAGGGATCAGCATTGCTCGTGCATCTTTTTTTTCAAGTAAGTTGCCTTTTTGAATAAAGAAGAGCTTAGGGAAAGAACATCTCTGCACATACACAAGAGAACATAAGAAGAGCCATGCTGACCAAAGGCCTATAACAAAGGGACAACATCTATAGGAAAACCACAAGCAAGACATGAATGCCCAAGGGTCTCTACTTCCCTTGCTCGGCTTCGTCCATTTTCTTCTGCTGCTCCTTACGCCTGGAACGCTCTTCCAGAACATTTGAGATCTACAAGTTCAATCGCAGCTTTTAAAGCTCAGCTAAAAACTTTTCTTTTTTTCTAAAGCTTTTAAAACTTGATTTTGTTCTGACTTTTATACTGTTAGTTTTACTCTACCCTGTGCCTGTTTGGTGCATTCTCTTCCCCTTCTTATTGTTTTATTATGATTTTATTAGAATGTAAGCCTATGCGGCAGGGTTTTGCTATTTTATTGTTTTACTCTGTACAGCACCATGTACATTGATGGTGCTATATAAATAATAATAATAATAATAATAATAATAATAATGACTCTCCCACTTCTGTCCCTCAGCAACTGGCATACGAAGGCCAGATCTTGGGTGCCTAATATGGAATCATCATGACTAGTAACCATTGATAGCATTATCCTTCATGAATTTGTATAATCCCTTTTTAAAGCTATCCATATTGTTGACTTCCCACACCATGCTTGTAGAGACAGAACTAGGGAGTACATCACTGCTTCTCATAGTAAATGGAGAAATATGTTTAATGTGTTAAATGATGTCCCAAAGGCAAAAATAAAACACTTTTGTGGTATTTAGAAAGCCGGTTAAAATGTTTGAATTTACGCAAAGAACTGAGTCTAGGCTAAGGTTAGACAGAGCAAATGTGGGCTTGCCTGCTACAGGATATGGCCTGATTCCTCCTACACCTTTGTTCTTCCTCTTTACTCATTGCCCAACTGTGCATGTTCTCAGTGGGCTGTATATCCCCCCTCCCCAGCACCTTGCATGTTTGTTTATTTATTTATTTAATTATTTATTTACATTTATATAACGCCCCACAGCCGAAGCTCTCTGGGCGGTTTACAACAATTAAAAATGGTAAACATTAAAAGTATACAAAATTTAAAAACCATCAAAAACATAAAAAACAGTATAAAAGTTGATCAAGCATTTCTTCAGCACTTTTTTTAAAAAAACAATTTCCTGCAAGCTTCCTCATAGAAGGTGATCTCCTCCTTGTCCTTGTCACCCAGTGGAACAGCACACCCACTTCAACAAGAAACCCCAGTCCTTGGGTGAGGATTTTGGAGGTGCTCAGGAGACTGCCAGGATGAGGACAGGTCAGAAACATTGTCTTCTACCCACACCCTTCCATGGGCATCCAACTCATTGTTTCCTGACTGATGCTGACACTTCACTTGTTGAGGTTATGAGGTAATAAGTGAAGTTCTGAAAAGTATTGTTTTTCTTTACTGGCGGGGATGCTGTCTACCTGATGGACAGTAACTACAGAAAGAAATTTAAGCACTCTACAATGAAAGGGAACAGATTAATTAGTGGTCAGCTGTGCGATGCATCTTTTTTTTAAAGGTCTATTTACATGTTTTCTTTGAAATATCAGTGTATCTTTGGAGGGAATTCCAAAAGAGAAACTGCGCCTGGCCATTATCTGCTCATTATCTGGCCATTATTTGCTCATATGCACCTTCTAAATGTCAAACTAGCTATTTTGTTCCTCTCCAGATCCAGAAATACAGATTATTTGCACTTTGAGCAGAAGTAGCCTGTGCATACATAGGATGATGGATATAACCCAAAGTTATTTATTTAACTGACATCACTAAGATGTTAAAATCTATGGGAAGAATCAGCATTGCATGATGTCTGCTCATGTGACAGGACTTTCTCCCTCTCTCCTCCCCCCTGCAGCCCCTCCCCCAAATCTGCTCTGGAGGGTCCCCCACAACCCTATGACACATATTTTGATGGTGTGAAGATGGCTGCAGGGGAAAGTGGGCTCGCTCCCTCCCAGTTCCACTGACAGAAACAGTTTGTCAGTGGAACTTCTTCATTGGATTTCACTCGCTATGTTTTTCAGGTATGTTTAATAGGTTAACATGTATGAAAATTAGAGGTATATAAATAAACAGAAACAAACCTATAAATTGTTAGAATATGAAGAATGAAATCTCATACACTGCTAAACACATTCACATCCACTATCTTTCAGCTAAAATTATCCATATTAAGAATAATATTTTAGAGTGATTTTGTACATTGCTGTACTGATACAGCAACTCATAGGAACAGTCTTGTGCATTTCAACATCACCATGAAGAAAAAAACTGGTATCCTCACATCTTTAGTGGGATGTGACCCAGTTATTCTGAAGCAGTTTTACTTGAAATATCCTAGGGTCTGCTTAGCTGTTCCTGGAACTGAGAACTTTGGCTTGGTTTTCTGTATTTTTTAATGGAAAATGATGCAGACGGATATGGGTTTTTTGCCAAGTTGCAAATAAAAACCACAAATTTGAGGAAAAGATCTTCCTAATAAAGTTTAAATAACTTTATACTAGGATTTGCTAAGGTGGAATTCGAAGGGTGAAACTGAATGCATATAGAAGTTGGATTCCAAAACAGTTACTGCAATCTCATTTTTTCATTTAATCGCGGTGAGCCGTCCTCCTTACACTGTCAGTTTGGTTAGAATATCTCAGCTACACCTCACAATATGTCAAAAGGAAATAGACACATGCTGTGAGAAGCTGGTAATTTTATTGGGTTCCTCTACCTTTAAAAATCTGTTACTGGGACAAGTCTGGTTTCTGAACTCCTTTTTTGTAGGGAAATTGAGGCAAACATTTTTATGTGACCCTATGGTGTCTGCTCACAACAAGAAGAATTTATATACATAAGGATAATTAGCACAGTGTTGCGCCCATTAGGATATAATAACCGTCAGCAAGGACAAAAAACAGATCAGCATCATGCATTCAAACTAAGTGGTACACATAAAAATACTTGCCAACTACATTACACAAGTATGCAGCACTGCATGAAATGAGTAAACTTTCACTTAGCATTGATTTAAAAGCAATGGTCTAAATAAATAAAGTGATTCTTTATCTCCAAACTTTCATCATTTTTTCCATACCCTCCACTTTTTTTCATTCAAATAATGTGGACAAAGGAAGGACTGAACAAGATTTAAGGCAACTTACTAGTTGTACTTATTTTGAAAGTACACAAATCTGGTGGCCTTTGTTAGCTTGTCACTCTGAAGTTTCCCCTAAATTAGGTTGGATTTAACTAGCACAAATTTCATAAAAGATTTGTGTGTGTGTGTGTGTGTGTAAAATAACATTACCTGCAGCTTCCAAGCAGCTGAAATGGCAATTAATCCAAGTAGCATTTCCAACAGAATTATGTTAATGAAGATTATCTTATTTTACACACTGGGATAGCAGTACAATTTGGTATTAAAGGGCAACACTGCCAGTTGGTTTTCCTTTTAAATTAAATCTGTGCCACCAATCCAATCAGTCAAATGTTTAATTGGTTAATGACCAATCTTGCATTGGCAAAGCTTTTTAACATATCTAGCCAGTTTTTTTCAGATATGTTGAACCGATATGCAGTTCCTCTAAAAACCTCTTCTACTATTTGACTGTCAGGTAAAAATGCTATAAGATTTATGGGGCAGAAAAGCAACCTGGATATAAATATGGGCTTAGAAGGTTAGGAAAGCTCAATGCTGCATGAAGTCATGAGCAAAAGACTCAAGCAACTCATGTTAACCTAACCGCATCAGGCTTGGTGCCCGTAGGCAGATTCACAAAAACCATATGTTGCAAATTATCCAGAACAAAGGAAATAACGTTTAAAGGAAATTGTTTCCCAACTTCTGAGTTGTGTATTAGACCTTGCCCCATATTACATGGATAGCAGCACGCACGAACACACGCACACACACACACACACACACACACTTACTTTCAGGAAAGTTATACAGTATATTAAAGTAACAGCTTTTAACTTCTTCATACAGCAATATGTTAGTAAAATCAGAAGTTCCTTTGCTGAAATTTCTAATAAATCATATTCAAGGCAGTTGTTACATTAATTTCTCCAATGTCTATCTAGAATTACAAATTCACCAAACTTCTTTGCTATATCCAGGAGGAGAATCTCAGTGCAGAATTCATCCAATGCTTTGCCTATACAACACAGAACTGAGTCATAATCTCTAGTCCAGGGGTAGGTTGAAGGTAGATTGGGATCTACTGTTAAATTTCTCAGGAATTTATGACTCTCAATAGTTTAACAATCACAAGTAAAATGGAAAGTGTTTTTTTTTTTAAAAAAAACCTTTGCATGGCTAGCCTCATACTAATTGTTTATCTCTTAGGCCTTTGCTAGACTTACCTTAAAATCCGGGTGAGAGGAGGGGAGAGTCCACGATGCAACTATCATGGGCTGTTGCCCTAGTCTACACGTCAGGCGCAATGAGCTAAAGGAAAGACCCGTTGCGTCCACCATTTTTAAAAAAATTTAAAGGGCCGGCTATGCAGGGGCGCACGAACGATGAAAGGTAAGTTTTTTAAAAAAAACATTTCCTCGCTCCCCCCACCCTGCCCCCGATGGGCGCAGCTTCTCCCGGCTACACGTGACTAATTGCGCGGAGCCAGGAAAAGCCACAGAACGGGCTACACACTCGCGGTCTCGGGTCAACCCGAGACTGTGGGAAAAATCAGGCTTAAAGGGGTAAGCTATATCCCGGGGCCAGGGTCGGTTGATCCCTCCCTAAGCCTGGGATCCCCTGTGTGTCATCTGGATGCATAGGGGCAATCCCGGGTATCAGCCCAGGATATAGCCTGGTCTAGCAAAGGCCTCAGCCTCAGTATTCCTCATCAGTAAAATGGGAGTATTAATTGACTGCCTTTGTTTAAGTCTTTGGGCAGGTCTCCTAGCTATGTTATTTGTTTTATGTTATAATACCTGTTTTTAGGGAGTAATCCTATGAAGTGTGCCCAGTCTCCTTGTCATTGGGTGGCTATTCAACATTAATCAAAGAATAAATTCTTTGTATGAAGCTTGAGAGGTCTTTTATAGTTGTCTTCCCCAAAAAATATTAAGCAAATGATCTCCCTAATTTTAGGAAAACATAAGTAATTTAGTGGTAGAGTGAAATACTTAATATTATTTATAACGTTCCTAGGGGTGGCTAGGCAGTGAAGTGCATGCTTTGAATGAAGACTCTCTCACAATCAATTCTCCAGGCTTGGTCTCCAATTAATGGACTTTTCTTGAAATCATGGCAAGTTTCTGACAGAATTGATAAGGTTGGATTGAATAGATCATTGCTGATGATCAGTAAAAGGTAGTGTTTAATATTCAGAAATATAGTTTTACCAATTATATCATTTTTCCAAGGCAGGCTTGGAAATGCTTCTTACAGTGTCTCACAATAAAAAGTTTACTGAATTATTTAGACTAAGGAAGATCAAAGATGAATGGCGGTAGTTAGAAAGTAGGATCTAAAGGGTTTGTAGAAGGGCATTATTTTCTAGTTATTATGCATACCTTTAACTTTAAGGAACCTGTATTTAACTTTAAAAAGAGTTTCTCAAATCTCCATTCCCTCTATGAACTGCAGCGTTAACAAACTCAAAAAAGGCTGTAAGAGAAGACATGTTCTCTTTGATGGATGATTTACCCTATGCCACCTTATTTAAACAACTAAAGCAACTACCTAGTACTGTTGGCTTTTGGTCAACAAAGATAGCACTGATCCACCTTTTTCTGCAATAACAAATGTCACCCTCTCCTCAGAAACATCTGTGGATGATTCCTCTCACAAATGTGGCAGTCCTCAATTTGTTGGCTAGTAATCAAATGCAAACTGAAACATCTGTGTGCCAGATGTACTGAACCGCATATACTACCACTGCTCGACAATATGAAAATTGTGAAATATGCCAGTTACTGGGCTTAGAGATGCCTAAAGGTGGAAATCTCTGAGGGCAAAAAACCTACATCACCCTTAAGAAGCATTACATTTTCTTCTTATTGCTTCTTCTTAGCCTTAATGGGCAACAGTAGATGTGGTAGGTTTTCAGAGCACCAGCTGTAAAACCTTAAGGTAACCTTAGAGGTTGTTTAAAAATAATTTCTTCAGACACTCTGTTTTAATTGTATTTATTTTTTGTCAACCACCCAGGTACACATTGGCATTATTGTAACGGCTAAGTGGTGGTGCTGATGGAGGGAGCTGTAGCTCAGTGGAAGAGCATTTGCTTTGCATGCAGAAGATCTTCAATCCATGGTGGTAACTCCATGTGGGACTGGGAAAGACCCTGTATTTAAACTCTGGAAAGTTGCTGCCAGCCTCTGCAATAATGAGCTAGATTAGATGGGCCATGCGACTATGGCATGAGCTCCCCACAGAGGAACACCTGGCACCAACACTGTTGTCTCCAGGTTGTCCCTGTGCATCCTTTCAACATATGCCATGAAAATTCCACTCTGTTGCAATTATTCAGTGGGGGTTGAGATTCAGGGCTTGAGCAGTTGAAATGCCCCATCACAATGAAATGTAAAACTGAGCAGTTCCTACACTCAGTTGCACTACAGCTGCTTTAACTCTGTACTGTAAAATTAGGTTTTTAAAACTGTGAAGTAAATTAGAGACCCACTGGATGCCACTGTTTTATGAAATCCATTTTACAGGATGTGTTATGATCACTAGCTTACATGGCTTTAAAAGAGGATAAGGGGAGTTAATGGTAGATAGGATCAATCAACAGCTATAATAAGCAAGGACAGCTAAATGGAACTTCCAGTTCAGTGTGCCTCTAAATTCCAACTGCATGTGTGGAATTGGCACTGGCAGTGGCAAAAATATGAGTTTGCCAGAAGCATCCAGCTGTCAACTTTGGACCAGAGAGTAGGTCTGGTCTAGCAGACCTCTTTCCTGTATTAAGAAGATGAAAAATGTGGAATGACTCTTAATAATAAGTGTTGAAAAGAAAAGTTTGAGGTAGCTATAATGTGAGATATAAAACATATATCTAAAGATATTTGATTTAATTATTTCGGGGTATTACCCATCCTAGAGTGGGGCGCACCGCTTCCATTCCATGAGCAGCCAGCCCTGCCAATTCTGTTGCACAAGTGAAATCACTCATTTTAGGGATGGGGCAGCTTGGCAGAGCTACTTTATGCTTTAAAGGGTTAGAGAAATTCCTGGAGGAGAAGGCTATCAATGGCTACTAGTCCTGGTGGCTAAATGCTACCTCCAGAATGGATATTGCCTACAGACATCATATTAACTTGTGAAAACATCTCCATGCACAAGGTTGCTATCAAGATACAAGCAGCACTCACCTTGTTGTATGTCCTTCATCTCTAAATGTAAACTAGATATCAAAATTCCTACAGCTTGAGATCTCTTTCCATCCAGCAGTTTGATAATCTAGAAATAAAAAATATTTGGTCAATCTGACAAGTCCAAATATATGTCAATAGTGAAACAAAGCTCAAATTAAACATTCCAAATTAAATGCCAATTGTCATGACTTCCATTTTCCTTTATCTTTCAAGTTTTAAAATTATTGGTATATGCCACCCTGGGAATAGTGGATAATATTAGAAGCCACATCTCCTGGGAAATCCTCTACAACTGTTCTATAAATCCAATACGCTCACAAAAAGGATTTGACAACTCAGTAAAGAGTGTCTCAATACAATTTTACATTAATGTCTTTGTAATATAGTATGGAAATTCATCATTATCATAATCATCTATTCATTTGTAATCTGCTTTCCCACAAAAGTGTGCCAAAAGCAGCTCAAAATATAAGAAATGAACTACAACTACAATTTATAATACATCAAACAGCAATAAGTATAACAGTATTCCAAAAATACAATAGAAACTTTCCAGGTAATAATTGTAACCAGGAATGATTTTCAATATATTTCCAAGCTGCCAGAATAGAAAAATAAAATATATTTGTATTACCCAACAAAAATAAAGAACTTTTAACTTCCACTAAAGTCAAAGAGAGAGAGAGAGAGAGAGAGAGAGAGAGAGAGAGAGTTAATCTAATGTTTAATTTTTTCACTGAATTTAGTGGACTGTGAAGTGCCCAATTTTAACTAGAATTCGTAGAATAAAAGCACAGTTGATGTTCTAAGAATAATTAGGATGTTTTATGGATTTTGTTTTATATAAAAAAAATACAGGTTAGGAAAAAGTTACCACAGAGTAAATTATAGTTAAACAGAAAGTTTATCATAGACATTTCTGAAGTTATACTTGTTATTTGATTAACTTAGCAGCAGATTAACATCTAATAGGGGTAATTATACGCTTAAGTAGAATGCAATTTGTATAGCATTCACTGACCTCCAGACTGACCCTTTACACAGGAAAATTCATAGGCTGTCATAAACCCCATTAGCCATGCCTAGTTTGAGGTAAAATCTTTCCAGACTATACCTCATAAAGGCAATATGACATTTGAAACTACTGCATTGTAATTCCTCTGCAAATTGTAGGCATGCTCCAAAGATATGATCAGGTTTAGCTCACACAACAATTGCCCCTCTAGTATCTTATTTTAAACTGCAAATACCTTTAATATTACATAATTTAAAAATAATAGAGGTTCACTTCAGAACAAAACAAGCTTTATATTTATAGGCTTTTATGGGAAGAAGTACATATGGTCAGAATTAGGAATGACCAACCTAGATAGCTCAGGCTACCTGAAATAGCCAGAGCAAAATGATCAAAATTCCTGTATGATTAGTATTTTTCACAGTGGATACCAAAATGGTTGTTAGAAGCAAGATTCAAGACCCACTTAGGACACACTGGCAATTCAACAAAAACAAAGATGGAATTACCAGAGTCATAAGGGAGATTATTAGCTTAAACTAGAGGGAGGCAATCTTTTTGAGTCTGTGGGCACATTTCACAATTTGAAAAAAAAATGTCCTGGACACCACCACAAAATGGCTGCCATGGGAGGTGTGGCAAAGGACAAGCAACCTGTCCAAAAGAATAAGTACAAGGCAGAGGTGGGGGCTGAGAACTTTGAACCCACAGTTTCCATTGCCAACAAAACATATTTCACAATGATCCCAGTAGCCAGTAAGAAAATGTGCTTCTTCTTTTTTAAGTGGGAGAAGTAGGGCACTTTGGTGGGTGCAAGAAAGGTTTCTCATTGCCTATCCCCTGAACTATGTCAGGTATCTCCCTCTTTTGCCAACACTTTATGGCCTAATGGTAGTAACACTCATAAGCATTAATGCTATATGATTGATCAAATCACATATACAAAAGCAGTTAAATTGGAAAATGGAAACTTCTAAAAAACAGTTAGAAAAAGAAAATCTTTTCACCTTCTTAGGTGATAGTTTTAAAGGTGTAGTGAGAGGAGGAAGAAAACATGGATACAACTTCTTGAAAATCACATAACAGCCCTATCCCCCGGATGCTATTCTCCCGCTAAGGTCCTGCTGAAACAACACCTTCAGAGGCAAATAGCAGCCGGAGGGGTGGGGGGGTTTTTTGCCAAGAAACTTGTGCAGGCCCCAATCTAGATCATGAACAAGTCCCAGACAGAGGTCCTGCAGCTGCTTTTTCTGCAAAATAAAAGAGGTTTATTTAAGCACACTTTTTAGAAAGCAGGTTTATTGCAATCTGTAGTTTGGCCCCAAGTCTTATTGATTTCAGTAGGAACATTAATGGGAGGAATAACTCTCTCCCACTGATAACAATGATATTTAAGAATCAAAAAGGGCTTCACTTTGACCTCACTGAACCCGACATCGAAAAGTCCTTTGACAATTTTGGAAAACTTCTATGGCACACTTTACCCCTCAAGTTACACAACTCATATAAGTTCACTAGGGAAATAATTCTATGCATGTTTAGACATGGCTTGTTTGGGAATCCAGAGAGATGTGGGATATTTTTTTTCTGTCTAAACATGCATAGGATTGTGCCCTCAATCTGGCCTTTGTGACTACTAAAATGAATGCAGTCCACCACCCATGTGTAGCGGTCAACCAGGAGCCTGATAAATCTCCTTGTTTTGTGGCCTGATGCCTGGAACTGGAAAAAGAGCTGAGCTGTCAAGCACCTTATATGTCCTAATATATGGTCGACAGGCTGCAGCTAGCCTAGTGGGACACAAATTGAGCAGGTACACATGAAATTAAGTTGGCCAAGAAAGGATTGTTCCATTTGGCCCCAAGTAGTGAAAGATGTTTTGTGCTCCTAGAAATATGCATTTTGTGCACAGATGACAGTAATATGTAAGCAGCTGACTTCCTAGCTATTGCCAGTTGATAATGATATGCCAGCTGGCAGAGAATGTCTAAGCAACTGAGATGGCAGCCAACTGTCTGTCTCTTCTCTGGTTTCTAAATATACTACTGAAATGGCTGCAGTATTTCCAGATTCTGAGACAAGAATGTAAATGTTGCTACCCATATTTTCTTTTTCCCTGGTGCGAACATGCAAAACATCTCAGCCACTGCTATTCTTAGACATTTCAGTGTTCAAAGTAAAAAATTCCAAGTAGCGCTTCCTCTTTCCTACCAATACTGTAAACCAAGAGCAGGGAATTTTTTTTCAGCCTGAGGCCAAATTGGCGCTGGCCAAGCATATTGGGGATACATGCTAGCAGGGAGCAGTCCCACCCCTATGGTTGGCATATGGCCCCATGCACACACATACACACACCACAGACTCACACAGGCCATTCTCAGACCATTCACTAATATACAGACACATACTCAATTAGCTCTGCCTGCCCCTCTGCCTTCCCACTCAAGATGAGCAAGGAGCAACTCCTCAAAGCTTGTTCAGTCAGGGCCTGGCTTCCTCTGGCCTTCACCTTTCCTGAGATGAGGGTGGAATAAAGCACGAGACTCAGTTGGGAGATGCACCCTTGTCTCCTCTCCCTTCTGGAGGTGGGTGGGTTGGCTTTGGGGAGGATGTGGCTTCAGGGAGGGAGAGGTGACTCTCTGGAGGCCTCTGGATATGGAGGCATAGTGGGCCAGATTCAGCCTTCAGACCAGAGGTTTCCCATCCATACTTCAGGTTGAAGCTTATGGGGGATGTAATTGGAGACATGGTGCACCTCCACGTGAAGCACAAGCTTCATCTTACTTCACAAGGCAAGTCTTGAGCAAAGCCCAATTGTGGCTTGTGGGAACCAGCTCAGCATGTCTGACGTTCAGAAACTATCCACGTGGAAATGCTCTTATTTGTAAGTAAAGGACAATTCATGCAACCCTTGCTTTTGTATATAAGTCTGATTGACAACCTGAGCTCAGAACAAGTAATTTGCTAGAACTAAAGGTCATGATTTTTCAACTCTAATGTTAGTTGGGTTGTGGCATTCACACAAAACAAAGAAAAACACATAAATGAACAACCTCATACTATGCTGTCAGCAGAGAATAATGTCCCATGTATAGGTGTAATTACCAAGGACAAAAGATGATACCGGCTCATGGTCTGTACCATTAGCAAACAACTCATATGAAGGCTTCACTGACCTGATTTGCTTGATCAAAACAGCCCACCATGGGCAGTTTAAGTCATAGTTGGCTGCAGCACATGCTGGGAGAGATTTACATATTCAACACCTAATCACAACTCATCATGTTGTGCGAATCCAGGGACTGTGAGTTATGTGAGGGTTAAAGAACCTCAAATCTAGGGACCATGGATTATGAAAGGATGTTTAACCCTCACATAATCCATTGCCCCTGGTTCAATTGACACAACCACCTGTGGCACTGAGGCAGACGGCCACCCATCTGCACTGCAGCGCAGCGTGGCTTAAAGAAACCATGGTGGGATGTTCAATCGTGAGAACTGGCCCAATTAGTGTATTTTGAGACAGGACTGAAAAGGTGGCTTGTCAGAAGTATGCACATTATATAAATTGCCTATGACAAGTTCCACTGAAACCAATGAATCTACCTTTCAAGTGCTTTAGGAAAGGGAGTGTACAAAATAATAAATAATAATGATGATAACGGTATATTTTAAAGTTCAGTGATATTTGGCAATGATTCTTAATGGTAAATTCCACGGAAGCTAATAAAATGATATTATCAATCAAGTGGCCTATGCTGATATGTAAATATATTTAGGATTGGGGACATCACTCTGACTCAGAATTGTGAAACCATCTTTTCAAAATGCTTAAAATGTTTATTATCAGTATTTCACAATTACAAAATTGGCAAAAACAACAACAACCGTAATGACAGATATATCCTCTTTTCTTTCTTTCTTTTTAAATGTTCCTCATTCAAGGTATTGACACTCAGCGTAAATGAAAACATGTGTTAAGAATTATATGAAACCAGTTAGAGATAATGGACAACAGAAAAGCCATTATCTTCAATGTTACTTTCTGTCTTTGATATGATAATCATTGTAGGAAAGAGCCAAAAATGATTGATTGAGTCTTATTTAGAACATGCAGATGACACAAATTATCTCACATTTACCCCCTTTTCTTTGTAGGAGGAAAATATAATGGCATCAGGTTGGTGAATGTTAGCATCCATAAGAATCATTAGTATACATATGTGAGGGTTAAGATTTTAAAATCCTACTATCCAGGCTACCTTTCCAGTTTTCACTCCACAATTTTTTCCTTCAGCATCTATTAGCATACACCAGCACCCACAACACGTTATATGAGTGTTTACAATTGTATACCTATTGGTCACACTTCATGTGCATGCTGTGTGAAATGCTAGTAGTCCACAGCAAAAGAACAATTGTTTTATTTTGAAGTGTACAATTCCTAATCTTATCTATCTAAAATTGTCAGCTGTAAACTATAAAAGTTTATGCAGTACTACAATTATTATGAATAAGGTGTTGCTTGATTCATGCTAAAACTAAGGGCTTGAGGCAAAGCTGAAAGAACATGGTGTGTGTGGGGCGGGTGTAAGAGAGAGTGAGAAAGCAGGAATGAATAACAAAACAGGTCTTTATGTTCATGTTGATGCCCAGTTCAACACGGTGGAAAAGACAAGCTAGCCCCACTGTGTCACTATGTTCTTTCAGCACTGCCCCAGCTAAATATCTGAACTAGGTCTTAGTCTTAGGCTATAGTTATGTAAAGTTATGTATTTTCAAAGAGCTAAATCAAGGCCATTAATCAAAAATAGATAGTCAACTTTTAACTCGCATACGGATTTCAGAAAAAGGATGTCCTATTTTCTTAGCTCTATTTTCAAAGAGCTAATTAGCAGCCTGAAACAATTCTGAGGAGAATTCAATCCCAGGTGTGGGCACCTATAAAGAAATTATCAGCCTAAACAGTGATGGATTACTTGGGCTCACTTTTCATAAACACTGTTTGTAGATTCTTTTGGATTTCAATGTTGAAATGAAATACTGAGGTGAAAACAAGTTAAATTAAAGTTTACCCCATAAAAGTTAAACCCATAAAATTATAGGTTTAAAAAAGACTGGAAGACAGAAATACCTTTTTGGCTTTTGTTTTCTTTTCATAAGTCTCTGCTAATGGCTTTTTCTTTTCCTGAGCATTTTCTTTGGAGAATAAATATTCAAATTCACTGGTATCACATATGTTGGGTTCTTCTAATGAGTCCCATAGAGTTGGTGCTGAATTTGAACTAAAATTAGAAAAACACAAAACATTTTTTCAGAAATTATCTCTTTAGATGACAGTTTTACCTTACTGCATATTTAAAATCCCATCAATATTCGATACATCTGCAGTGGATTACTGTTAGGGAAATTTTCCATATCAAAAACTGTATACTGCTCAACAGCTTTTTTCATTGCTGCTATCACATAGAATACACGCATGAGTTTTAGATCATTTTAAGATATCTACACAGGCTACAAGATTTTCTTTTTTCTTTGGTGTGTCTGACTAGTAGAAGCATATACCAAAGGCAAAGTGCAGCTTGGACCCTGCTTCAGCAACTTCAAAAGCAGGCCAATTTCACTCAGATTGTTTTGGGCATGACCTACATTCATCCTGGGTCCAAAGTAGAGCCTTTCTTCAAAAACTCCGAAGCTTCTTATGTCTTTCCATAAACTTACATGGGAAAATTAAAAACCAGCTATAGCATTTTTATTTCTTGACAGGATGCAGTTTACAGTCACAGTAGCCTTTTCCAAATGGATGAAGCCTGCAAATTTTGCATAAATAGGTGCCTTTATAATTTGACTCTCTTTTTAAAGGTAATGCCTATAACTTCATTTCTTTGCAGAAGTTCCCCTTCTAAGTGGACAATGCCTGCCATATTTCAGTCTGGTAAGTGCAAATTTTGGGGAAATGGATTTCCATGCTCATCTCCTCCCAGGTGATTTTTGGGGGGGAATCTTTTGAAATTCATATGAAAATAACACACATTGTAAAGGCACCCCCTGTCTAGTAAACCATAAAATATCAGAAAGATAGGTGCAGGAATAAGGGAGTTATGGTGAATGAACAACAACTTGAGTCTCTGCTTTTGTTTTCTGCTCAACTGACACCAACTGATTAGTTCCTTCTATATCGCTCCCCAAAGCATTGAGTTTGGAAGTAAAAACATTTATTCTCTAGATGGAAGCTAGAGCTTCATTCACAAAACTATAGCCCCTAGACTCCCTCATTGACATTTTTCTTTTTATGGAGAACTTGGGTGTGAAAATATAATCATCTTTACCAGACAGCCTGAGACCGTCTGCGTCCTCTGAAACTTAGAGGTGGGCTAGAAATTTCGCAAGAAGCCCAATCTACTTCAAGCTGCTTCAGAGAAACCGTGCTTCACCTTGGTCAAGTCTGAATTCCTCCAAACTAGCCCATGTTGGTTCTGGATTTGGGCTTTGCCAGAAGTGGATGCACACCCCTACTTTCCAGCACTATGAATGTATACAGAATGGAGGGGAGGTATTATAGGCAATAGTAAGCATAGCCTAGCTGAGTACTTGCTATATCTTCCACACTCTATCCCTAATATTAGCACCCTCAGTTTCGGATATAAAGGACTATTTCAGCAAAAGAGGGCTTCAGGATTAGATTGCTTTTCTTTGGAAGCTGCACATATTTAGAAAGAAAATGAGCTCCAGTCATTATTACTAGCAACTGGTATTTTTCTTCCAGCAGGTGTCACTCACATAACATTTTATTCCTGCCTTGCTTTACACATCAAGTTCCCAGTCTTTTTCCTGACCTGAGATAGTCAAACTTCTATTCCTTGATGAAATCTCATTTTTAAAAAAATCCCAAGAAATATAGAATAAGCAATATTCAGAAAATAAAATATCAGGTTTGGGAATGTCTTCAACAATGTAAACAGGCTCTAGCAAACAGGTGTGAAAAACAGCTAGTTTTAACAATGTACCACATTGATATATAGAATGATTAAACAACAGTTTTCAGCTTGAATGTCATAGAAAATTATGGTTTAGCATGCCAGGATAGAAGTACAAAAGCTGGTTATGTGAGAGGGGGAAAGGAAGGGAAGAAGTGAGAAGTGTGCATAGGCACATGTTTCTTCTTCAAGCTGATAAACTAGGGTTTATCACCCCCAAGTCTATGATGCTGCACTTGACCAAACAGAGCACAGATGGGACAAACATTATAGATTGTGAACCGCCCAGAGAGCTTCGGCTATTGAGCGGTATAGAAATGTAATAAATAAATAAATAATCATCATAGCATCAGCTTAGAAATTAAATGCCTGCTGGAAGACAACAGTCTTAACCTATCACAAAAAAACATATGCAGTGAAAATGCCAGGTAGATCTCCCTGGGAAGGACATTCAAAATATAGTGGGCCACAGCAGAGAAAAGTCTTGGCTGGTAGCCACCTGTCACACCACTGTGGGCAATGGCACCCAGAGAAAATTCCCAAACAGATTTGCGATTTTTTTAATCCCAAATGATTTTACACAAAATGAAAGACTGATATATTTTAAGACTAGAAACCAAAGGATCTTTGACCTTATTCTTAGAAACAATGGAAAAGCTAATGGATGGTCCAATTGTGTTTCATTTTCTTTGCTGCAGGCAGTGACTTATTTATTTTTATCAGCAGTTTCTTGAGGGGGAAAATCCATTATCTTTAATAGAGAGACATTTTTAAATAAACTTGAAATTCAGAAGTGCAAATAGACTATCTATTTGCTTGGCACACAATTATCCAGGAAGAAAAGATGCTCCAAATAATTAAATTGTATCCTCCTTATTAGCGATTTGATTTCTGTGAATTTATAGTTGAATCTTTTGTCTTTATCCAGAATAGGGAGGAGCAAGAGGAGAAAAAGAGAGCAAGAGGAAAGAAGAGGAGGGGAGTCTTATGTCAACTGGGAAAGTGGGCAGATATTATGTGACAACCTTTGTGGCAATTTAGTTGTCATCAAAACACTCCATAAATGTGGCCTATGTGCCATTAAATTTATATAATGTATTTGTTCGTATAAACATCGCACATTCCTGGGATGCCAGTTCTAGGAATTTCGTTACCTCACTGAAAGGGCTGGATTTCCAAGCCAATAAAATCAGTTGCTTAGTAACTAAATCTATAATCATATGCTTACTTACCTGTAAATAAGTAAGTACATTTGCAGACTTAGTTACTACGGGCACAATCTTACTCATGTTTGGGGGATGCTGGGAGTTGTAGCACTTTTTCCTGTCTAACCATGCCCAGGATTGTGCCCTAAGCGACTTATTACTTACCTGTAAGTAAGTCCCATTGAACTCAATGGAGCTTACTTCTGAGCAGATATGCAGCAGATTGTGCTGTATGGCACTGACTTATGATGGTTTTGCTAAGACTAAATCCATTATCAGGGAATTGGGATAGCTGTACCACTCCACTCTATACTAACAAACCACAATAATTCTCTTTCTAAAAAGAGAACTGCAAGAGCTGGAACCAAGGGTACCAAGGGGTGATAGGAGGGCATGGCTTGACATAGTGGCTGGCACTTGTCACACTCCCCATTTGTAGGGTGAGGGGGACATTTGCTGCCACTGCACCCATGTCAGGCCTCCAATGTGGCTCATACAAAAGCTGGCCATAGGTTATGAACTCCCCACTACCACTCATTCTTTTATGTGTACCACTAAGTTGCATCTATTTAAAATAGCAGCAACAGCATGTGAGCTTCTGGAAGCAGCGCTATAGGGTACTGAAATGCCAGATTCCCCCTGCTATGTCTGGAGCCCTTAAGGGTGATCATATGAGCTAATCTGATGGCAGAGTGTCTCGCAGGATCAGACTCCTTGTAACTTGTGCCTCAAGCCATACTAAGAATATTTCATGTCAAATCAGATTACTCTTTTTGTGTAAGCCACAGGGTAAATTCTAAAGCAAAATATTAGGACAGATGATAGGATTTTTGAAAAAGAGTACTCCATAACAATGAACCATCTGAAATAAAACATTTTCCTGCATTTTCACACTCTTTCTTGGGGGGAAAAACCTGGCTTGGATATTTCTCATGTCTTTGCAATTTGATTTTTTATTTTATCTTGGAACACTGCACACAGATTTCTATGATATGTATCAAAATAAAAGGCATACACGTACCTGCTATCTTTTATTTGTATTCTGTTCCAATACAGTGGTTTCATGGGACAGGAGGGCTCGATTGCAGGTTTTCGAGGACCTTGACTTGATGATAAAAAGAAATTTGATCCAAGAGGTGGTGGTGGAGGAGGAGGTCCTGCTCCTAATGGAGGTGGCCCTGGTGGGGGAGGCGGGGGAGGCGGTATTAACTGATGAGGCCCAAAAGCAGCAGGAAGTGGAGGTGGTGGAGGTGGATGGGCGCTTACCAAGCCTGGTAAGGTTGGTGGTAGTGGGATTGAACCAGACAGTGAAGGTGGAAGAGGAGGTGGTGGTGGTGGTGGTGGTGGTGGCAATGGCAACCTTTGATCTTGCTGGGATACAACACTCCCTGAGGCATGGCTATAACTGCATGTTTCCTTATGATCAGTTGAGGCAGAAATACTACTATTCAAAAATGGTATAGTAAGCTTCTTAGGTATTATTTGGTTACTCTTGACTGTCCGGTTTTCATCTTCACTTGGCTTTATAAAGGTTTCTCTGTCTGTCTGTATGCATACATTTCTGTACGTCTTTGGTGGGTGATCATCTTCAGTGGATACACAGGCATCCTTTGCTTCCTCGCTTCTCTTGTAGAACTTATTTTCCAGTTCATTTCTTAAATTTGTAATTTCTTCCTCAAGTTTTGCTACCGATGAAGCATGCTCCCCTCGAACATGGAAGACTTTGAGTTCAAACTCAGACTGTGAAGAAATAATGAGAAGTCACTATATATGAAGTATAATTACAATTGCTGTGAATCTTTAATTGTCTTATTTATTGTGCACAAGGTCTATGAATACTCACAGTAGTCAGAGTAACAGGTAGCCTCTGTCTAATGAGTTCAGAGATTAATTAGGTCAGACACACATCATGGGAATGTAAAAAAGTTATACATAAGATATGTGAAAATGTAGATACTCTATTAAATACATTATTGTGCATTTTCAGTTTCTCTTTCCCCCCCCCCATCTCTGTACAGTTATTCATATCATTTATTACTTCCATTGCACGAGTTAACAAGTGGGGATGCAAAATAATTAACAAAAGATGTGGAAGGAAGCAGCCATCACCACTTGGGTGTAGAAATGTTGGAACAGCATTGGTCTAAAGGAATCACTTACTCGGTGCTTAAGCATTTTGAGCTAAACATTATGGCTTAGTGTGTTGTGTGAACCATGACTTAGTGTGTCATGTAAGCCATTCCTAACAATCGTGACTACATAACTATGGTTTAAACACGCTCACTAACCATTTGCTGTAAAAGGGTTAGCGGCCTAACCATGGCTTAGTGTGTCTTCTGAACAGGCCCAATATGATCATAGAGCCACTATACAGAAGGGGCAGAAAAGTCATTGCTGCCATTGACTCGATTCCCTTCTGTTTCAGGAGAGCGATAACAGCAATTTTCTATGTCTTCCTTCACCATTGACGAGGCTTGAGGATGGGACGAAGAAAACACAGCTAACCCTCTCCCTAATCACTCATGTTAGGCAAGCAGCTTGAGGCAAGCACTTACATGCTAGCTATTTGGGGAAATATTTGGAGAAATGCAAACCTATTTTTCTGGAAGACTATGAAGTTTATACTGTTGATTGAGAACTACTATTTGCCTCGGTAATCAGGATCAGCCCATTCCACCGTATGCATGAGTATTCAGATGTTAAGAGTACACGTGCATCCAATAACAGTTATGCTGACTATCAAAACCAAAACAAACTCTGCAAAACTAATTAGCAGACATGTTGTCATCCCAGGGTCTTGGACATGTCAATTTGGACTATGTGTAGTAGTCAGTTTTTAAGTTTGATTCATAAATGAATGGCAGCGAGTTCAGACACAGATATTATTCATGTGTGTTCACTGCCCAATACCACCTATATTGCATAATTACTTGAAAATAAATATCTAGGACCACACCAAATGTTCACCTCCATAAATGATTGGGATGAAAGGGAAAGCTCACAAACCCTCCTAGCTTAATCTTTTTGCATGCCATTTCGCATCTTTTCCTATCTACTTCTTTCCCCAACTTACAGCTCCAGTGCTTTAAAAAACAAGAAAACAGCAAGAACAAGGGCTTTTTGCTCAGGGGATCCCAGCCAATAAGTGAACACACGGGCCATATGATGTATCCAGATGGGGTTATTTGACAATGTTTTGTGTCCTCACCTTGTTTTTCACCTCCCACCACCCATCCACTTGGTGGTATTTAACAGCCTAGTAGGAGATAAATGATTTCACAAAACATGATCCTCATTACAACTCAGTCCTATTAACAGAAAGATGTCCATATTCTTAACTAACTACTAGAGGATGTACTGGTATAAAATACCCAATGATCTAAAAGATAAATGTGTCCCATCTTGTGATAAATATCTATGTTTCAGATTAGAAAATTAGTTTCAATGCAGAAATGGTGGGCTTTAAGACACTGGGCCAAAGATGGGGTCTTTTAGATTGTAAGCCTGATGTAAGTCATTCTGGACACCTTTTTGGCTGAAGACCAGGGTGGAAATTATTTAAAGGAAGAAAGGATATTTTTTCCCTTGGTCTGTAAAGCATTTCGCATTACCAAACAAAAAACAACAATGTGCATATGCAACAAAAGGTTTTTGGTGTGTGTTTTCTAAGAAAAAGATTACCCTTGAACAGAGAATACATTTGTTTTAAATTTTGCCAATTACAATCAGGGGCTTAACATTCAAAGGACATTTGGATGAAAAAAATGCTATATTTACTTAAAAATCAATTATTTTCTTCAGACACCTCAGCCATCATAATCTGTTTCATATGCTGCATTAATGTTGTTTTCAAGGACAAGCACTTAGGTTTATTCCCAGTGCAATGACTGAGAATAAAATAATTCAAGACATGACACATATAAAAATTCCCAGGACACTAAAATATTTTTGTTGTTTAAGAGGTGTCTATGCAACCCAAATGTATATGTGAGTGAACGATAGATACAACCACATGGAAAAGTTGTGGCAACAGAAAGTGTAAATTTACTGAAATAGTATTAGTCATAGAATTATTTAAATGGGAGTAAGAGAATTATGTACATGGTCCCAAAATCATGATATTCTCTTTTGCCCTTGTGGCAGTGGGAACATTTGAAGATTGGGGGGGGGGGGCAACTGTGAGAGACATCAGCAGTTGTCGCCCTGGAAAGCCTAGACCTGTGAGTGACTAACATCTGGCTACTGCAGCAACCATTTCCTCTAAGATCTGCCATAGCCCAGAGATACAGAAGTAGAGTAACGGCTGGAACATCTAAGGTCCGAGGTTACCGTTAACCCTCCCCAACAACTCCTCTCTATTTTGTCTTATTTTAAAATACACCTTCAGTGTAACACTAGGGTTCTAGAAGGATGACTGACCAATCAGAATGAGTAACCATCTTACTTAGGATAGCCAATTATGGCTGTAAAGAATAATGAATTTTAATTATATTTTATAAGACAGCCTCCCCCAACCTGGGCCCCTCCAAATGTGTTGGACTAGATTGTAAGCCTATGCGGCAGGGTCTTGCTATTTACTGTGTTATCTGTACAGCACCATGTACATTAATGGTGCTATATAAATAAATAATAATAATAATAAATGACTACAACTCACATTGTTCCCAGCAAGCACGGCCAATTTGACTAGACTACAATCTGATTTATGTATTTCGTTTTATTCTATTTCATTTCATTTCTATACCACCCAATAGCTGAAGCTCTCTGGGCAATTCACAGAAATACCTACTCCAATGCAAGATCATAAAACAATATAAAAACTGTGAAATACAAAATTTAAAACAATATATACAACTAAAACAGTTGATAAAACAACTGACAAAAATGCCCTATCATATGCCATCAAATGCCTGGGAATAGAAGACAGTCTTAAACTGGAGCTAAAAAGATGACAGTGTTGGTGCTGGTTTTGAAAGTTTCTTTTTAATATTCAGGGTATTAAAATGGGACTCCCCTTTGCAGCCTGAATCAGTACCATCTCTCAGTGCCCATCAAGCTTCCTGCCCCTCCTTGTTTTTATTTCTTTTCTTAAGGGTTCTTCCACTACTATTATTTTAACTGGGAGGCTGGCAAAGTGAAGTGCCATCCTCCAGTGCCATTTTTATTTGGTTTCCGAAGAGTAGTTTTGCATTTCTGAGCTCAAATTCCATCTCTGTTTAGTATCTAGGTTCTTGGGCAAGTTACTTTTCTGTTAGTCTCACCAATTTGCCTTCTGGGAAATTATTGTTTTGTGATAGGACATACCCACCATGGAAGCAATATTATGAATGCGCAAGGCACCTATATGGCAGCTATTTTCTGAGAACGCCCATAACACTCTCAATTCCAAATGTGCCCAATGACCCAAAAAGGATTGGGGACTTCTGCACACTTTGGAAGCCTCAGGGCAGACTTATATGGTCATGCCTATTATAAATATTTCCATGGAAACTAAAACAGCAGTTTTTCCAAGTTGCTATTGGTTGCCCGAAACCCCAGTTCTTCTCATATCAGTGCCTTATAAAGAAGACCCACAAAAAGCAAAAACTATAGTAATGCCATCAAGGCTTCTGCTCTGTTGGTACAAGGTAACCACTGTGGCTTTTAATCATTCATCATAGTAAGCTACAGATATGGCTATTTATTCCAATTAATGAGATACAGTTCTGCTGCATTAAACATTTTCATGGGGTGGGGGGAAAGACAATCAATACTCTGGAATGTTCAGCTTTATTTCAGCTATCAATTACAATGAAGTTATATCTTGAGAAAATTGTAGCACCTTAGTATTAATGAGCAAGCGTTTTGCATCATTAATCTTTCTGCGGCCTGACAAGTTTTGTGTTTAAAATGGAGAGAAAACTAAGGGGCGGGTGGGAAGATATGGCCAAAACAAGTTGCAGCAGGAGAAGGTTCAATTGCATGGTCAAACCAGAGGCATTGTATGGATCTAATAAGAACACAGGGAGTACGAAAGGGTGATTGTCTCTGATCTTGGAGAATGTTTTTGGACACCTAGCAGCTCTTTTATTGCTGTAGCTGATTAAAATGAAAAGCCTCACAACTAAAATGTTCTTTTTGATGAGGGGTGGTTTTTTTGCCATGAACTATAGACCTTGTAGTCCAGTGGGACAGAAATCCTTTGATCCTCTGTAGTCACATAAATTCAAGGTCATAAAACAGCATTGGATTGGATTTTATTAGTGTGGCTGATGCCAGACTTGTGAAGTTGCCATACTCGTAAGGCGACCATGATTCTACCTCCCAATTCTTTCCATCCAGGTTTTTGTACATGAAACCACATTGCTATTTTCTGTGATCCAAAAAAGAAAGAAAGACAAACTGGCATGCTGACTCATGGATTAAGCTATCATTTTAAAAGCTGGCATTCCAGAGAAAAGCAAGACAAATATGCTTTTATTCACCTTACTTTAAGTCAATGTTTGGTGAGCCAAAAATATGTGTAGAAAACAACTCTGAGAACCAGGAAATCAAACTTTTCCCCCCTGGTTCAGCTCTAACTAAAAACCATCCAGTTTGATTCCAGTTCAAACCAATAATTGTCCAGTAAATGCTGGCTGGGGAATGCTAGAAGTTGTGGGACTTATTTCCATCTAAATTTGCATAGGATTGTGTACTAACACACCATCCGCATCCATACAGTATTCTCTTCATCTTGCATCTTGGAGCCACCATCTAATTCTGTGCTTGGACATTAAGAAATTGCTGCCCTCTGATCAGTCTCACGCATCACAGATGCAATACATCTATAATATGAATTTGTAATAGACAGTATGCCTATTCAGTCACAGCATTCACAGCTATGGAGAGTGGCAGACCACAACAGCATCAGGAAGGCAATGCACAGAAATGCCATGTTCTTCCCCCAGGCTGTTCATCTTCACAGTATGCTACACTGGGTTGCATTCTTCAAGGAACATTTCTCTTTCCTGTTCCCTACAGGCAGAGTACAAACGCCTGGACAAACTCAACATATATATAAATTCTCTCAGATATTAGTTTTATGTATTCACGGTTGTGACCAGCTCATGAACCATCAATCACTTGATCTCAGCCAAAAGGCTGAGTAGTCTCTCAAATGTTTTCAGTCATCTCCTTGTACTGAGCCACTAGCCTTAAAAATATATGAGTTTTCTGTTCTTGTTTGCATCCAACACGGACTTTTAAAAAAATGGCCGTAATTCTTTTTCCAGTTTACAAAACAACGATGTTATGTTCAGTTTTTAGTTCTAGGTCACCTTGGTTTCCTAAGCTAAGCACAAAAGACCATATGCTTTCTGTAAAATTTCTATGTATCTGAAAGCACAGCAATACATATTAAGAATATCAGCAAACATTTGAAACATGGAAGCCTTTATTGACTAAGGAAAGTATAGCATTAGCACCATTTCCTTAACTGTTGGTCAACAATAAAAAAGGGGTTTTTTAATGAAAAAAAATGAAAATTATGGCATTTCCAGAAAAGACACTTCTTCTTCTTCTTCTTCTTCTTCTTCTTCTTCTTCTTCTTCTTCTTCTTCTTCTTCTTCTATTATTCTTATTCTTATTCTTATTCTTATTCTTATCCTCCTCCTCCTCCTCCTCCTCCTCTGTCACTTTCTCCTAGGCTCATTCTGGTTTCTAGTCTCGGATATGCAAGCATTAGTTACATCCAGACAGGATTACAGTGAAGCACTCTATGCCTTTGAAAACAATTTGGAAACTTCAGCTAGTGCTTGTTGGGACTAGATAGATGAATTATATTATACCAACTCTGTACCAGCTGCATTGGTTGCTGATGCATTTGGGGTTCAATTCAACATGCTGATTTTGACCTTTAAAGCCTTAAACAGTTTGGGACCAGTTTTCTGAAGGACTGCCTACACCTGTATGAACGTATGCATTAAATACATTACTGGATCCCTCCTTGCTAGCCCATCATTAAGGTCTGTAAGGTTAGTAGGCCTTCTCTGTGGTGGTCCCTGCCCTATGGAAGCTCCTCCCAAGAGATATTTGGCTGGCTCCATCTGTTGTTATTTTGTGGGATATATAGGCTGCTGTTAGCATATGTATAACCATTTCTATTGTCAGAGGGTCTAGAACAGTGGTTCCCAAAGTGGGCGGTACTGCCCCTTGGGGGTGGTGGGATTGCATAGGGGGCGCCAAGAGGCAAAGGGGTGGCAGGGGGCGCTAAGAGGCAAAGGGGCGGCAGGGGGTGCTAAGAGGCAAAGAGGCGGCAGGGGGTGCTAAGAGGCAAAGGGGCGGCAGGGGGTGCTAAGAGGCAAAGAGGCGGCAGGGGGCGCTAAGAGTCAAAGGGGCGGCAGGGGGTGCTAAGAGGCAAAGGGGCGGCAGGGGGTGCTAAGAGGCAAAGAGGCGGCAGGGGGCGCTAAGAGGCAAAGAGGCGGCAGGGGGTGCTAAGAGGCAAAGGGGCGGCAGGGGGCGCTAAGAGGCAAAGAGGCGGCAGCGGGGCGCTTGAGGTGGTCTTTTCTGAGAAGTTCCTCTCCTAAAGTTCTTAAAACCCAGCAACATTTTGGGAGAAGGTAGTTTGGTCCCAAGCCATATGGGGAAGAATCCACACATGTATTAATACTGTTTAAGAAGAGTCCTTTTAACGATGAATTGAAATGTTTCAAAAGAACCAAAAGACATGGTAAATGTCAACCTTTGCTGCCCCAAAGTGCCAACACTTATTGCTTGCTCCAACATATATTCTCCTCAATTTTAAAGGGATGAAGTACCATCTACAAGCCAGGTCGTAAAAGCATTTTTTGAGATTCATTCTTAATGTTGCTGGGGTATGTTAATCCATAACCATTTCCATGCTTTTGATATTACTTCCCTGGCTTATGTATATCTATATGAAGATTTGCCAAAGTAAGTTGGTAACGGGAAGTAACAGAAGCAACACTAAGGGTCTTGCTAGACCTACCGGATAATCCGTCTGGGAGGAGGGGTGACGGCGCGCTACAGCTAGCGCGCGCCGTTGCCCTTTTCCAGACGTCAACACGCGACGGGGCAAGGGAAAGCCCCGTTGCGTGCTCCGCGTTTCCCCCCCTTAAAGGGCCATGTGCGCAGGAGCACACCGCCGAAACAGGTAAGTCTTTTTTTAAAAAATAAAGGGTTCCCCACTCCCCCTGCCCCTGATTTCCCCCCCACACAATGTCTGATGCCCCCCTGCCCACTCGCTCACCCGTCCTCCCCCTGTCTGCCATGCCTTGTCCCGTCCCCGTTCTTCTCCCCACCCCCTCTGCCATGCCTTGTCCCCCGTCCCCATTCTTCTCCCCACCACCTCTGCCATGCCTTGTCCCCCGTCCCTGTTCTTCTCCCCTGTGCCCGCTTGCCATGCCTTGTCCCCTGATCGTTCGCCCATGCCCGCTCGCCATGCCCACTCGCCATGCCCTGGCTCTGCTCTTCCCCCCATCTCTCCTGCCGGGTCGGCTCTTTACCCTGACCCCCATCTCCCCCCCCGTAATTCCCCCCCCCAGCCTGATGGGCACAGCACTCCTATGAAATGCTGTGCCCAGTCCATGGCTTCTCCCGGCTACTCACGAGTAAGAGAGCAGCCAGGAAAAGCCACGGACCCTGCTAGACCTTCCGCAGCCCCAGCCTCAGGCAAATCCACTTATCCCGGGTTAAGGGAGGTCTTAGCCCGGCCTGACCCCAGAATCCCCTGTGCGTCATCTGGATGCACAGGAGGGAGACCGGGCCTCACACCGCGCTAACGCCTCATCTAGCAACGGCCTTAGAGAAGGCCAAGGACTTTCTTTCTTTCTGTTATCATTATTATTATTAGTAGTAGTAATAGTCATAATAGTCATAGCACAGAATTTATAGCTCTCCTTTTTCCCTCTTGCAAGAAACATAAGGTGGCTTACATGGTCCTCCTCCTCCTCTGCAGTTTACCTTCACAACACCCTGTGAGGTAAGTTAGACTGAGACTGGCCCAATGTCACCCAAGAAGTTTCACGACTGAATGAGGACTAGAACCCAGATCTCCTGAGTCCCAGTCCAACACTAGCTACTATACTATACTGGCTCTATATACTATTATATACTATTTAAGAAAGCAATTAAGACTGATCTCTTCCAGAAGGCCTATTCAGTGGAATTTTAGAATGTTTTTAGGATGTTTTAACAATGTATATTATGTTTTAATTCAGTTTTATGTATTTTATATTTGCTGCTGTTACCGCCTCGATCAGAATGGAGAGTGGGTAAGAAATAAATTTATTATTATTATTATTATTATTATTATTGCCTGTAAAGTTCTAAAAACTGCTCCAGTCATATCTACAAAGCAGTTTATAAGATGATGATGATGATGATGATGATAATAATAATAATAATAATAATAATAATAATAATAATAAGAAGAAGAAGAAGAAGAAGAAGAAGAAGAAGCTCTTACAGAGGAAGCTAAGAGACTTTCTGTTGATGTCACGGGCATCCCTTATTGGGCATCTTGTCTGTCTTATGAGTCATTGTGCTCTTTGCTGTTCTTCTGTTGTTCATCTGCTTGTTTGCAAAGACAAGAGGGTTATTCAGATATTACTATCTATGGTAATATCTCAGCTCTTTAGAATTTTGGGTGCAAAAAACCTGCTATGCCCTCTGATTGTGGGAAGAAAGTAATGTCTAATCCAGCCTCTTCCACGTTTATTTGATTATGGTATCTCCCTGATGCTAAAAACAAATACATCAGTTTGGAAAAAGAAGGGAGCCAGGGAATTACTGCATTCAAATAAACTCAGTACAGCCTGGATCAGACATTATTTTCTCCCCTGCAGCGAGGGGGGTGGGAGGGAATGCTTGAGATTCTACTTCCAAATTTTTAAGGAACAATTTCCTCTGAGCATCAAAGGAGTAAGAGAATCATGTAAACCTTCTGAAGACATCCTCTACATCTTGGAGCATACCACATTTCTTCCACTTATTCAAACATGAACTGGAAGAAGAGCCAATACTTTGTATAAGAACAGTTATGCTTCCTAAGTTCATAATAATATCAAGATGTTTAGTATATGCCTTCCATGGCAAGTAAATATACCAGAAGTCTAGTCACGCAAGCAGTTCAGCTTTCCGCTTTGATAATGATGAGATTTGTACTGAAACTTTATTTTTCAAGCATTAAAAATATGCTGCAAGATATAATATACCACACAAACTATGGCTGCTTACATGTGACTGACTGGGACATTATAGGGCTGTAGTAATTACATGATGGATTACATCATTTAATAGTTTAAACATTTTATAAGGACAACCTTTTTTGTCCTAGTTTCCTTACCATTCTTAGGAAACCCTGTAATTTTAAACAGCTATAAGAAACCAAATGATCAGTGATTGTACACAAAACCAGGAATTTTTCATACAGCTTAGAATCTCAGCACAATTACTGAGCGAGATGGACTGAAGGTTTGACTGGATATATGGCAGTTTAATATGTACATGCTCACAGTTCTCATTAAAAGCAATTCATTAAACAAAAAACCTACAGTTTACAAAACAACGTTAAAGGCTCTGCAGTTTCAACCAAACTTCAAAAAGCAGGGAAATTGGGAGTTAAGGCTCACAGGCCTATAACACCACATCCTCCCTAAGGAGGCAGAAAGTGCCAGTGAAGTTCTCATTCTCCCAAAGCAGATATAAACCATGAGGACAGGATGGAGAATAGGATATGCAGAGGTGACTGTGGGGTTGTGGAAAACTGATGACGAACAACTTAGGGCCACCTATTTCTCTCTTTTTGTTTAGAGCAGCCCTTCCCCAACCTGGTGCCCTCCAAAGGTGTTGGACTACAACTCCCATCATTGCAAGTAAGTATGTCCCATGGTCAGGAAAGCTGGGACAGCAGAATAGGGAATGCTGTTCTATATCCTTACCAAATACAGGGGGTGCGCAATATTTTTTTCTCACACACATCTTGCATAGAACAGCACAATTGATAATAGAAGGGGCACTATTTGTTGTAGATGTAGAACCAGAGCAAGGGCTGGCACTTTCAGCTTTTGGTAAATACCCTGCCCTTCAAAGAACCAATATTTTTTCTTAAAATGTGTTCATACAAAATATACTGTTCACTCCCTACAATCCCTCCACAATACATCATCTCATCAGAGTGACAGCGGAAAAGAAAAAGATTAGTTTGGGTGTCTTGAACTCCTTTCAGATGAGATTAGTTTGCAACCCTATACTACTTGGGGGGAAGCCCTAGTAAACTCAGTCGCACTGGCTTCTGAGAAGACATGTATAGGATCCAAGTATAAACCATCCTTCTCCAGCCTGGTACTCTCCAGATGTGCTGCGCTGCAACTCCCATGTTATGGTGAGGACAAAAATCATTTTCATCAATAGTTTTTAAAATAATCCTTCCTTACACATGAATCTATTAGGTGGTAGCTCTGCCTTTGATCTCACACTGCTGAACATGTAAGAAAAATCCTCTGTGGTCACAGCATTCCCCGTGGGGGAGTAAAAAAAAATAATGGCAAAGGTGAACCAGGCAATCTTCAAAACGAAATATTTACAAAAGTTTATTTACAGTGCCAAGGTGCCGCCTACGCGTTTCGAACGCAAACTGCTCCTGTGGATCTTCCCTGTTCTCTTTAGTTTGATTCTAAATTGTGCAATAAGAAGTTTAAACTCATGGTAGATAGGCCAGGGTTAACCTCCTCTCATTCCTAGTCTCAAAATATTTCTTTCCATAAAGTTTAAACTTTAAGAGGCTTGGGTGAGGAACTGCCACCCCAAAGGAAAGTTTGCTATATATTCTTTACTTTGAATTAAGAATGATGCACCAGCACTTCAAACACACACATGCAACCCCTCCCTCTTCACAATCACAGACACACAACAAAGTCAGTCCCTCTATCATCAAACCTAGGGTGACCATATGAAAAGGAGGACAGGGCTCCTGTATCTTTAACAGTTGTATTGAAAAGGAAATTTCAGCAGGTGTCATTTGTATATATGGGGAACCTGGGGAAATTTCCTCTTCATCACCACAGTAAAAGCTGCAGGTACCCTGCCCTCTTTTAAATCTGGTCACTCTAGTATAGCTCCAATATATTTGAGACAGGAGGGAGGGGGGAGAGCAACGCTACTGAGCATGTTCCATTTAGGAGTTATGCGTCTGTATTCACTTTAATGAGGCAAAGAAATATTCATTAAAAAGCAATGGAAGCGAATTTTGTAAAAAGAAAAGCCATTCCACCAACTAGGAGGACAGGGGGACAAGATCCCACCACTGGTTTAAAGGGTAAGGGTCCTAATTCGGAGCTTTTAGTGCACAAAAAAATCATCGCCACCCGGAAGTACAAAAGAGCCATTTTGAGCCAGAGAGGTTTTTCCCACTTTGGTACTTTGAACTGCCATACTGCCCTCAATATTTCACCAATCTTCTTGAAACACGCAGGGTATGTAAAACCAGCATTTCTTTCTGGCAGGTCTCCGTTTCAGAAAGACTGGTGAAACATTTTCCATTTTATGAACGTCAGAATGACCCACCCCCAATTTCAGCCTTAACATGGTGGAATGCTCTTTTCACTGATCGCCTATAACACAGGGAAACACTCCTGTGTTTCCCTGTAATGATAGTGCAACAAGAGTAGCTAGCTATACTGTGGACACACACCAGCATTTTTCATTTGGCATGTTTCTTTTTACTTTTTTAAAGACCTGACAGCCAATCCTCTATGCAATTTTCTTTCAAAGTAAGTCCCATTTTGTTCAATGGGATTTACACTCTAGGACAATGTTCCCAAACTGGATCCCAACATGTTTCACAATGGGTAGCATAAGGACTTTTCTCTTTCTTTTCATTTCCAGGTCTTCTTTTCTGTCATGAGACCAGAAATACACAAAATCCAAATCTTTATTAAGCAACCAAAATAGGTTTTAGCCAACATCATCAACATTAACAATAGACACCTCAAGGTATAATATAAAACAGAGTATTAATTAGTCAAGCAATAAATTAAGCTGAGCTGCTTTAACTGCAAACCTAGCTATGCTTAATAGAATAGATGTAGACGAATTTGTAAGTAGGTAAATAATTTTATCCATATCATTAAGATTGGCTGCTCGTACATCATTAATCTCTCTCTCACACACACACAGACCCTGTTCAGACAACATGCGCTAAAACATGGTGGTTAATCATTTCGAACTAAACATTATGGCTTAGCATGTCACGTGAACCACGACTTAGTGTGTCATGTGAACCATTCCTAACCATGGTGGACACATAACAACAGTGTAAACACGCTCACTAACCATTTGGTGCAAAAGGGTTAGTGCCCACTAACCATGGCTTAGCATGTTGTCTGAGCAGGCCCAGAGACTAAAAATGCAAAATGAAATACAGAGTATAAACTTGTAAGGCTTGAAAGGTAGAGTTAGTTTAAAGTGGGTTTCAAAAGTTTGAATAAGTCTGAAACTGTGTTTTACTTTAAAATATTTGAGAAGCACTGCCTACAAAGTCCAATATTTCTTTCCATAGTGGCTATTTTCTCCATGAGCTGGGGGCTGCTGTGCTGCCCGCCAGTATCTTAAACTGAGGTTAAAATTCTTATTCTTCAGCTAAAAATTAACAAACCATCAGGCATAAACTTTTTACCCCCAGTATTTCTGAAAACTAATGGTGGGCTTCTCTTCTAGGGTAGTATTTTCATTTATTGATTCTACGGGGCTATTGCCCAGAGTTAGGGGGCACAGTGGTAGTTGTCCCTATATTCAGAAAAAGGCCTTCACATCTGATCCAGCAAATTATCACCCAATTAGTTTGTTATATGTAATTAACAAATTGTATGCAAACCATCTTTACAACAAGCTAATTGACTGGATAACTAAGAAAGCTATTCTGGCTGATGAGCAAGCAGGTTTAGACAAGGCAGATCCACCACAAACCATTGGTTTGTACTAGCCCATTTAATTGATAAATATGCTACAAAACCAGGCAACGTGCTATATGCAGCGTTTATTGATTTGAAAGCTGCATTTGACTCAATCTCTCGCACAAGGCTTTGGGACAAATTGAATTCCTCAACTGTATATAAAACACTTCTTTTTAAAAATTAAACATTTATATAATAATACCTGGCTGAAGGTGTGATGTTCCACAAATGTACAGCTTACAGGGTCTGTGTTAGCCACAAAAGGAGGTAAGCAAGGCTGTACTTTAGCCCTGTATTGTTTAATTTGTAAAAGATGTTGTCAAGAATCTAACATCTCCAGCCTTTTACACCCCTAAACTAGTTACAAAAGACATTTCCATCTTACTGTATGCAGATGATACTGTACTTCTTCCTCAAGCAAAACTGGGCTTAAAAAGACTGTTGAGGGCATTTTCTGAATACTGCCAAAAAGAATACCTAGGTGTGAATTATAACAAAACTAAGGTTGTGGAGTTCTCTAGACAATACAGGCCCCGTAGATAAACAGTTAATTAAACAAGTTAGTTTTCAAATACCTGGATGTGTTTTTTTAATCAACAGGGTCATGGCCAGCCCACCAGAAATACGTGGTGGAAAAAGCCTCTCAGATTGCTAAATGAAAATCCTGTCTATGGTATGATCACTTTCCATCTTTTCTTTTTGACACATCGGTGCTTTATTTGCAAAACTTAACAGTTTTAAAATATAGATGAGCTTTCACTTACACATACTGCCATCAGCTGCACTCCAGAACTGATTTAAAAGAATCCATTGGAAAACCACATATGCCCATGTGGAGAATTGAAACAGTAGTTCATGTATTTTTATTTTGCACTTTCCACCGAGATTTGAGGAAAGAGGTGATTACTCCACTACTGTTATCTATTCCAGGGCAGTCAGTTATTGTTTCCATGTCTTTTCTTCTTGCGGATCAAAATAACCTGGAGCGATTATGTTGCAACATTTTTAGCAGGTGCTATTAAAATAAGTTCTACCATTTTTTCAGTCTTAATTTCACACAATTCTTTCTTTTAAACAGGAGTTTATTAATATATTTATTTTCATGTGAAAATGACTGTGTATTAATCTTGGCATTTGTACTTGATGTAAATTTTCAGAACGCAACGTGGGTAACTTTGGTCAAGTATAATCTTGCTTTTATACTTTGTACATTTCATTTTAAATGCGAAGGCCTGTGGCTGATGCAAATAAAGGACTCTCTTTCTCTCTCTAGCTGCTGCACCAATAATCCAAATTGATCCCTCTATTCCAATAATTCACAGCTTCAGGGTCACATCTGGCCTGCTATGGTTTCTTCACAGATGTGCCAACAAGCGCTTCCACAATTCCCAGAACAGATGGGAGATGAGGGAGCAGGCCTAGAATGCAACTTCCTACTAGCACAGGACTTTAGGAGGGAGAGAATGAGAAGAAACACCAGAGAGATATCTCTTCCTGTGCATTTGTCTACACAAACACTAAGGGATGTGCCAGCTCCACTTCCCAGCCGATGTGTGCCTGGTGCCTGAAGGGGGCCTACGAGTATGCAGATGTAGACATTTAAGGTTCCCTCTATGGGGATGGGAACACTGATCAACCTGAGTTCCCACTCCTGTGGAGTTAGCCTTACACATGGACCTCCATACGCATGTAGGCCTCTTCAAACTAGTGATGACATATTGGTGAGGGGACATAGCTAGCACGCATGTCATATAGGGGGCAGAGTTAGCCTACGCATTCTAGCTCCCTCAGACATTCAGCATCAAATGTCTGAGTAAGGCTACTCTGTTATATCAAAAACAATAGCCTTGTGGCCCCTTAATGGCCAGCAGATTTATTATGGCATAAACTTTTGCAAACTGCAACCCACTTCATCAGTAGCCTGAAGTGTTATCCCCAGCAGGCAGATTAAATATATATACATGGGCACAGAGAAAAATATGGTAAAAAAGTAGGGACAAAATACAACAAAACAGTGCTGCTTGTGCACAAAGCTCAAATGTAGAAAAGCAGAGCAACCATTCTCAACAGCAGTAATTGGCAATACAGTCTTCCTAACTTAGCTATGCTAATTAACATTCATGGGATACTAGAACAGCAAACATCCTGAAGACTAGCTGACGTCTTGACTAGCTGTAGTGGCTTCTTTGTGTGAACCAGCCTTATATTTCACAGAAATATGCTGAACTAGCATTAAGAGAAGTACTGTGAATATTTTCATCAGGTGTAAGGTTCAGATCTTTGTGTGCTGGTTGCAAGATGTGTAAGCATGTACATGCAAATGAAACCATGGGCTGATACTTTTCAAGCAAGAGTGGAATTTATGATGAACCACAAGCTGAGAGACCTTCATCAGCAACAACACATGAAGCACTGGAAAAGGTGCAACAGCTCATTAGGTAAAATTAAGTAATAAACCCTTGGTGACCTCAGCTGCAGCTCTGGACTGCCATTGCGTTCCACTGACCATACACAGTACAAGTTTCCTTCAACATGTGCATGCTGAGCTCAATAGAAACTTAACCTGGAACATGCAGTGCAACTGGTGAGATTTCGTTCTGAATTTCCTCTTATTAAAGGACAAAAAGCAACATACTCAGCATGGATAAGTACTATTAAACTACACTGCCATTAGGTACATTTCTTCAAGGCTAATAAACAGTGTACTGTTGTAGGGCCTAACTTTGTATTGTGCATATAATCATCCCCTCTGCAAAACAAAAGATGTTTCTTAGATGTTTAAGATGTAAATGGTATAAGCAAGCTTTCTTTCAAGTTTCAGATTTAAAAAAAGAGAGAGGCAATTAAGTGTGCTCTTTTCAGGGCTTTTATTAAGAATTCCAAAGGGATAATTCCTATGAAAATCTAGAAAATGATCAAGCAATTTTGAAGAGTAACTCACTGAGAAAAATAAAAGACTACAATATTCAGCTAAGTGTTTCAAAGGCTGCAGTTCTATGCATATTTATCTGGAAGTAAGCACTACTTAACTCAATGGGCCTATTCACATGTGACCAGGGGAAGGGTGGTTAGGGTAACTACGGAGTGGAGAGAATTAACTAAACCACAACACACACGCCTGTCACATGACCAGGAACCTTGTGATGCAGCGTGGTTCACTTCCCACTTCATGATTACTCTGTTGTCGTCTTCCCACCATTGTGGTTTAAGTTTTATACTTAAGCTGTACTTTATGGTTTTAATTTTTGTGAACCGCCCAGAGAGCTTTGGCTATTGGGCATTTTAGAAATGCAGTTGATAGCTAAATAAATAAATACCATTAGCACAAATGATGTTGTGCTAGGAGAAACTAGGTTCCTAACTATGCTCAAAAAGAGAATCCAACTAAAGTTATGTTTGTATAAACAGGGTGGTGCAAGCAGTTGTGTGTTACACTTGCACAACCTGTTGTGCAACGAGTTAACTTCTGTCTATCTTGTTTTATATATTGATTTATTTTATTTAATTTCTATCCTGCCCAATAGCGAAGCTCTCTGGGCGGACAACAACAATTAAAACCACAAATTACAGCATATAATACATTCTAAAAATTTATAAGTTTAAAACTACAGTATAAAACAAAAATAAAAACCAGAATAAAACCTAGCAGCAAGGCAGAGATTTGAAATGCAATAACAGTTTTAAAATAACATAACTAAAGAACTAAAATGATTGGGAAAATAAAAAGGTCTTCACCTGGTGCTGGAAAGAGCACAATGTAGGCACCAGGTGTCTCTCTGGGAAGTTCGTTCCACAACTGGTGTGCCACAGAAGAAAAGACTATCTTCTTGGTAGCCACCCACCTCACTTACTTTGGCAGGGATTCTGGGAGAAAGACCACTGAAGATGATCTTAGGGTCCAGACAGATACATATGGAAGGAGGAGACAATTCTTCAGGTAAACTGGCCCCAAGCTGTAATGGGCAGTCACTTGCACAACTGAATGATTTGATGGAGCTCAGCTAGAGTTATTTGAGTTTGCAGAACGGCACTGCCCGTATACAGGGTTCTGCTGTAACTGTGCCATTCAGATTTTTCAAAGAATTTTTATGGTGGAAGTTTTATAGTAGCCAGGCAACCACATTTCAAGAAACACCATAAGCTAATTTAAGAATTCTGCATTCATGCACAAGCTGTCTTCATGCACATTAGAATGTGGTCTCATCATTACCTTCCTAGAAAATGCGTCTGTTTTGTACAACTTATCCTATGTGCATTAACAACAAACACTAAGCTTTTGCACTGAGGTCAAATTTCAGACATGGCTGAATCCCTTAAATACTTCAAATAAATGCTGTTTTGATATCTTTAAAATTCTGCATTGGTTAGGGATTACTGCTTTTCTAAACTAGTTCTAATTCTGTTTTACATGTTGATTATACATATCAAACTCTATTGCCAAAAACATTATTACAAACAATTTGCTTGGCTTACAAAAAGGCAAACCAGCTGGAGCATTTCAGTATACTGAAAAGTAGTAGGGAAAGTTGGATACCTTATAATATCCCAACTAAAAAATCTTAAATATTTCAAAAATACCCTATCATTACTTTTGAATAACTAAAATAGTAGACTAAAACACTGAAAAGAATCCAGGTATTAAGAGCAATTCTATGGGCCCTAGACAGAAATGGGGGGGGGGAGGATAGGATACTTCGGATTCTTGGATCCAAAGTAAAAGACAATGCTCTGACATCATACCCAGGGGTCTGAGCTCTCTGACCCCTTCCCGCCTGCGGGAAGAGAACCACACTAGATGCCTCTCTGAAGTTTTTTTTCTGACCTCGAAAGGAAGGGAAAGAGGACATTCCTAGAGGAAGGGAGAAGAGGGAACAGCTTATGCCATATCCCCAAGCTTTGTCAGCCACCTTCCCCACCTCGTCAGCCTCCTTTCTTCCCCCTTCCCTGATGCCTCTGCTAGATGGGTGAAAAAGCCGATCTAGCTAAATCAGAGCAGGAAATGGGCAGAGGTGAAGATTGCTTCTGCCTTGCCTCCCACTCTGCCCTGGATCCTCATAAGACTCTGAGTTGAGAGGCTTACGAGTATCAAGGGTGGATCCAATAGGATTGTGCCCTAAGCTGGTCATCACATTTCCTGTAAAGTATGATTAGCACATACACAAAATAAAACTTTTCTGCATATAGTATAGCTTGTACTTTATATAAAAACATAACAAGAGCCATACTGGATCTGATCAAAGACTTTTTAGCCCAGCATTCTGTTCACACTGTAGCCATCCAGATGCCTATGGAAACCCACAATCAGGACATGAGCATGATAAGCACTCTCCTGGTCATGTTTCCCAGCAACTAGTGTTCAGAGGTAGTATATAGTGATAAGGACTACAAGCCATGGATAACCTTGTCCTCCATCTGGGCAACAGCAAGATGTTACATTTTCAAAACCACTGCATATTTCTTCATCCCAGCTGTCCTTGTTACAGGCCTAGCTGCAATCTGAAACCATCGTAGCTCTAAGTAGATCCCAGTTTTAATGTTTGCTGGTTCCTACCTCGTCCCATCTTAAGACGACTCCATAGCTTCAAAAGCCAGCTTTATACCTCCCCCACCCCTGCCGTTGAGTTATTTACCACCTGGCCTGAAGAATTCTTGAAAAATCAAATTCGTGCACACTAGTTTGTGACATTTTGGTTGGTATTGCCCTAAAGATATTGTCCTAATATGGATTTTGGATTTTTTATTTATTATTATTATTTTAGTGTTGGTTGTATGATATATTATTCGTTATTGCTTTTAGAAATTGTTTGTTAAATTGTCTTTTTATTGTTATATTGTATAACTTTATGATTATCCCTGTATGGGTAGATTTAGTAGAAGAGAATGTTATAAAGAATTATTATAATAATAATTATTATTATTAATTACTAAACTCTACCCATTATTTCTGATGTATAGAAACTGATTTGGATCCAGAGTTCTGTGAACACAGTCTGATCATGGAACTGGGTGATCTTGGATCTCAGCTTCCCTTTCCCATGCAGCCTCCTGCCTCCAATTTTCTCCAAGAGTATTGGGGGCTTTCCACAACAGTATATGAGTAGCTGGAAAGGGAGCAGGAAAGGGGAACTGGCAAAAATTCCCACTCCACCCTTCACCACCTACCTACACTTTCATTCACAGAAGTCTCTTTTGGGTCCAAGACTCTTCCATTCTTGACAGGGCATCACTGCAGGATTTACACTGCTGCTTTATAACAGTATTGACAACTTTTGGGGCCCATGAAACATTCCACATGCCATTTTCAAATCGCTTTCATAGGGTTATATCCTTCTTGGTGTAGATCTGCCCTGGGTCTAACCCTTTCCGTCTCAAGAAATGGGGAAATGTAGCTGTCTTCACCAGCTGGACACGTTTAACGAAATACCCAAAACAACCACACGCACACTGCATATTTGTATTAATAATGAAATAGTTGCACGCATGGGAAATCTGGGTTTTAATTTTTTAAATAACTAGAGATAAAATTGCCTGGTGACGTCCCTTGGATTTTTTTTTTTTAAAAAAAAAAGTGGTATGGAATGTGGATAAATGAGGCTGCTTGGCATGTTTTTAAATAAAGAAAATGCATTTCTAAACAAATTAAAAAGTAGTGGATAATATTCCAGAAGACTTGCACTGGTAATAAGGATTGCAGCCGTAATACATTAACACCAGTCTGTATAACTTAGGCTACAACTGCATGCACATTCACCTCAGTGTAAGCCCCACTGAATACAGGAGGATTTACTTCTAAATAAACATACATGCAATCAGGCTGTTAACTTATCAAGAAGGTAACTAATGAGTTCTGATTACGCACACCAGACAAAGATGTGTTTCGAACCAAAATACCAGCTCCGTGTTAGCAGCCTAGAGGTAGAAGGTGTTGTTTGTACAGAATGCTTAATATTTGGGGAGCAGCTTTGCATGAAGTCTGGATCCTGGACATTTTTTTAAAAGGGGAGATTCTCTACTGTTACTACTGTCAGAATCTGATAGTACAGTGGAGCACCACAGTTAGATCCGACCTTACTAGTAAGCCATGGACAGTTGCTAAAACCCATAAACTACTCTCCAATGCCTCCAACCCATTTTGCTGGGACAAGTGCTGCGTAAAACCATTCACCAACTTGTTTCCAAACTCTGCCAAACAGCCAGGTTCGCTGCCTTGCATCCTTTTATTTTCTTTACCATATATCAAGGGTTCTGAAATCAACATACATCCTGGGGCCTCATCAGCTATAAGAAATACCAAGCCAGCTGTTTTACTCAGGTTCTGTCCTGTCCTTGAACAAAGCTCACGTTAACCAATTTTTTTCTTGACGTAGGGAAGCATGTATCCCACAAGGCCAAATTATACTGATTTAATTATAACTAGAAATTAGGGTGCTTAAAAGCAAAAGAGCATAACCACAACATTGGCTTAATAGGAACTGATCCCACACTAAGCATCCTGGATCAACTGAAGTTTCCAGGCTATCTTCAAGGGCAGACACATGTAAAGGGCATTACAGTAACCCACCCTGGTGGTGATAAAACATGAGTGACTATGTCCAGGTCTAATTTTTTCCAGTAAGGACACCGCTGGCATAACAACTGAAGTTGGCATCTAAGAGCAAGTTGTGTGCCTTGGGTTGTATATCTCTACCCAGATGTAAGTGCTACTTAAATAAACCAGATGGATATGCATAACCTCCAAAAATTTCACTCTTCATTGCTTTGTTGCTTGTGATACCAAAGATAATTGCCTGAGCCCACATAACCCACACAGACTGTAAAAGGTTCTTCTTTTATTGCTGAGTATTATATTCAATTACTCTGCAAAAGCCTATATTGCACTGGCTTCTGAAGCAGGGTGTACTAGTAAACTGAATATAACCAGTTTTTAAAATAAATTAATAAATACCAAGTTTATAGAATGTTTAATCTTATAATGGATTGCTTTGCACCTATTAACCATTGCAGTTCACACACATTCTGTCACTCCCTGTGGCAGGTATGTGCAGGCATCTTGAGCGGGTTAGGGTTGGTGAGCATTCAGAGGCACTGTTGCGGTGATCGGTAATGCCTGAGGCTCCCCAGCTGCGAGCCCTGTGGCCCAGCTGGCGGTGATAAAGGTTACCTTTGAGGCCAACCTTCCTCACCCACTCGGAGCCCCACGATACAAGGGGGGTGACACGGAAGGCCTCCGTACCCCAAAAGGGGAAGCCTGGGAGATGGCAAATGTTGAGGTGCCACACTCGCGTGATAAAACAATGGCATGAGGCCGGATTAGAGAAGTTGCCTGCTTAGCTTTACCCTTTCTGCAGATCTATTAATAAATGTGCCCCTGTTTAAATCCCAACTTTGTGTCCGCCTCGTTATTTCCCACACTTCACATTCCCACAATCAGCAACTTTTATTAGCTCGCCCCTTTTGCATAGGGTGGCCAAATACAAAGGAAGACAGGATTCTTGCACCTTTAATACTTTTGCAGATGAGGGAATTTCACCACGTGTAGCTCATCATGCAAGATACATTTGCTGAAATTTCCTCTTTGACACAACTTCTAAAGGTCCTCTTTTGCATCTGGCCACCCTAGAGCTTTGTCTCTGTAAAGCACAACACTTGCATTTCGCTTTATGTGAATGCATTTCTATGCATATGCACAAGTTCCATACACGAGGAACCTTAAGCCCTACTTCAGAGATTCTGCTCCAAGAGACCCTACCTAATGAGTTGAGGTGGGTCCCCACCAGGGAGAGGACCATTTTGCTAGTGGCACCCTGGGTATTGAACAGCCTTCTCCATGAAGTTTGTCTGGAGTCATCTTTATGATCTTTACAGTACCAGATGAAAACTTTTATTTACCCAGGCCCAGTGGAGGCTGGTGGCTCCAATGTCAGTGGTGCAGTAAATCCACTCCAGGTTTCAATCAGAATTCTAAGGGAGCTATCCAAGGTGCAGAAGCTCCTTTAGCATTTTGGCTGCTTCTGACTGAAACCCAGAGTGGATTCACCACCCCATTGACATTGGAGTCACCAGCCTCCATTGCCCAGTCCTTTTAAATAATACATATTTTATAATCTGGGCATCTCAGTTTATAATCTGTGCTTTAATCATGTTGTAGTGTTATTGTTTTTATTGTATTTTAATGTTGGTTTTGCTTGGTGAGGCATCCAGAGAACTTGTAAGATGGTGTACATATATTATCCCTTCTCCACCTTCCACTCATTTCAGACGTTAAACTGTGTGTGTGTGTGTGTGTGTGTGTGTGTGTGTGTGTGTCTAGAAATCATCCCCATCATCACCCCAAACTGAGCACAAAATAGAGACTGATTTACTAGGCAGGCAAAGAAATTGTATCTGGTAAACAAGAACAGTTGGAAGGTATGACTAACTCCATTTTTTCTTTTAAATGAAAACTGAAATGTTTGGCATTTTACAAGCATCTTTCTGCTAATGAAAAGTGGCTTAGTCCATGGTTTATCTTTTGGACAAACATAAATTAACAGCCTCTCTAGTTAACTGGCCAGCAATTTGGGAGTAGCTAGGGAAAATACTGTGAGAGAATCCAAGATAACCTCCCATTATGGCCATGAACAAATGTTTGCTTGGGTGGGCCTTTCTTCAAAATAAACATACTTCACAGATCATTGGGTTTGGGTTGGTTTCTTTTTTTAGTCCACCGTAACATACTAACTTCTCAACATTTTTTTTTAAAAAAGGTCTGTACTAAAGGTGGATAGTAAAATAGAAGTGTTGTAAAATTCATCAATTATTATCATAGAATGTTATGGCCATGCTATAAGAGAAACTGATGGTACTGTGTAGTTTCAACAAGGATCACCATGTGTAGAATGGCTACCAAGAACGAGTAATGATGAATGAGTGAATGATGGGTGTATATAGCCACCTCACAAGAGATGGCTCACAAAGCAAAACCAACATTAAAATACAATGAACTAGCCAAAATCTGTCTCTCTCTGATACTATTTTTCTAGATTTTTTTTTTAAAAAAATCAAGGTAGAAAGCAGAACGCATTTACAGTATTCTCTAATGCTTCTGGAAGCATGATGCCATCTGGCAAAATCCAAACCTCAGGGGAAAACAATAACTAGGCAATAACTATAACAATAACCATATTCACTATCTCCAAGGTAAAAAAATATATCATTATTTAAGAACCAAAGATGAAACTGGTTACATACAAACCATAAATGAAACCAAACTTGATTCACCAAAAGAATCAGAAGCCTTCCCCATTTACAGTGCAATACTTTGCATGTTTACTCAGAAGTAATTTCCACTGAGCAAAACAGCTCTTACTAGCTCGTAAATGTGCTTAGAATTGCAGTCTTTGAATCTTACTTCTAAGCGAAAAAGCACCAGCAGTTGAATCCTTTATTTGTAAGCAAGATTATCTACCCCATGATTTTAGTAGTATTTCATGTTCTTTATTCAGCTTTGCTATTTTGTTTTTAAAATAGGCAGTTAGTATTCCCCCACCCTGAATACTTTAAAATATATTATACGCAATCCCATCCATGTTTCTCAGAAATATGTTCCACTGAACCCAGCTGGACATATTTCCAAGTAAATCTCTGTCAGAACAGACTGCCAGTTTCCCAATAACTCATATCACAGGAGTTCACTGATCAGAAGATTCAACTCCTCCACCCCATTTGGTGGAATACAGGTGAATTTTCCTCAGACCAATTTGGCGACTATCAACTTCGACTCAGGTACCGAATCCAACTCAAGATTCGGAAATTTGTGGCGTCATGCCTCCCATTGTCTATCATGGGAAATAAAAAAATGGCTATAACCTTTTGTCTATGTGTCAGAAGCAGATGAAATATGCAGGCACAGGAATGCCTTACAGGGATATTACAGTCGCTAAATATCAGAAAAATAGGCGCAGTGGTTTTGTGCTGCCCACTTTTTCATTTTGATTTTTCAAAAATGGAATTGTCAATAAGGTTTTTTTAAAAAATTTCTTGGAAGACCTGGATGGAATTTGTTCCTTCTGAAGCTCTCAACCCTGCCACATTTTGGATGAATCGCCACAGGAAGTTTTGTGCAAGAGCAACCTTTAGGTTTTGAGGCCATCCAAAAGCATGATGGGCTTATTCCCCTTTATTCCTTATAGATAGGATAAAGGCGGTTGTACATAAGAAAACTGCAAAGTTTCAGAAGAATAGGTGCAGGAAGGAGAGTCCTCAGGTTGTCCTGGGGAGGGGGTGAGTGATTCCTTTCCCCTTCCCTCCCCCATTATTATAATTTTTTGAAATTTGTATAAATATGGCACACATCACAGAGGTGTCTCCAGGTGTAGGGATTAGGCCCAGCACCTTTGCAGATGAACCCCAAGAAGACATGGGAACAGATTCTGGGTCAGATGGGGAGGCAGAGGTGAAAGACATTCTTGAGCAACCAACATTGCAGGAGGCCAATGAGAATATCACTGTCAGAGAAGAGGAAGCCCAGCTGCAGCCTAATCGTTTTGATCACAGCCAGGACAGGGCTTGTGAATCCATGGGAACACAGGCTCCTAAAGATAAGGAGGGGGTGATAGGAATAAGGGTTAGATACCAGTTGAAAAAGAGGGGCAATGGAGGGTCATGAGATGCTCCAAGAGACTGATAGGCAGGGAGGCAACCCCTTGGAAAGGCCACCTTCAGATTGGGGTTTAATAGCCCACTCAAGTTGAGAAGTGAAGCCTTTAGTAGCCAATGGCAGTTTCACAGCAACTCTCATTCATGGTGCCTTAACCCAGGTGACTATCTGAAGTCTACATGATCCTGTATTATGCAAAGCCTCTTAGAAATGCCTGTCTGTAATAGATGCATGAGGATACTATCTGAGGCAATGCCAATTGCATGTAGTTTACATAATAAAAGTAATTGACTGGAAATACTACTTGGTTGTTTGACTGCAAAGAAAGCTGAGTGTCTGACACCAAGCAAGAAAATTTCCAGAAGGATAGATATAAGGACTAGGGAGTTATGATGACTGGAAAACAGTTTAAAGCTTAACTATCTCACACCAAAAAGCTCTGATTAAGAACCCCTGGTAAATTCTGCCCTATGATTAGAAGGTGGAACTGTAAATCATTCAACCTCTCACCCATCCATTCCCTCCCACTCTGCATTTAGAGAAAGAAAGCCAAAGACACTATATTTGGAGACAGACTGTCTGCCTTTCCAAAGCTGAATTGTGAATAAAACCCTCATGCAGGTTCCAGCTTAGGTTCTGGTTGCTTCAGCAGGAAGTCCACTTTGCCTCTGGAAGCACCAGAAATGGTTCAAAGGGACCTAATTCAGTTTGGGCTTCAGCTGAATCCAATGCACATCCTTGACTCCTATCGCTGCATTTACAAATGAATTTACACAATTCCCCTCCCTCACTCCCTTTTCATTTTTGGAATTCTTTCTATAAAGAGCTGATAACTTTTCCAATGGAAGAAAAAAAGGTGTGATTTTACTTTGTTTCCTTTTAATTCCTTTTATTCCACAATAAAATAATCACATAAACCACTAAAATGTGGAAAGTGTCTTGTGGAAAAAATATATATGTAAACTCACCATAGGATTTTCACAGACCCATCCTGGGCATGCCTACTCTGAAGTAAGCCTCTGTGAGTTCATAGGAGTAAGTTGCCTAGGTTTCCAGAGGGGTAGCCATGAAAGCTTCGGCAATAATTTATTTATTTATTTATTTAATTACGTTTATATACCGCCCCACAGCTGAAGCTCTCTGGGCCGTTCACAAAAGCTAAAAACAGTAAACATTAAAAATATACAAAATTTAAAAACCATCAGAAACATAAAAACAACAGTATAAAAACAGCAGCATCCATTTAAAACAACAGTTCTGGGGTCCATTAAAAAACAAACTTCGCGTTCAATGCCTTTAAATGCCTGGGAGAAGAGGGAAGTCTTGAGCTGGCGCCTGAAAGATAACAATGTTGGCGCCAAGCGATCCTCATCAGGGAGATCATTCCATAATGAATTTGGTAGTATTGAACGTACCACAATACTTTGTCAATTATAGATTTACAGCCTCAGTGAGTGCCATGCTATGAGCCCAAAAGTACAGTTTGGCAATTCAGAACCCATTCATATATGTATGGAGCAAAGATGAATGTTTTTAATTCTTCAGTGTTTGTACATGTTAACATTGATTCACAGCTCCCATTCTCCGCCCATATCCACTTAGATTTCTTCACAGGCTGCTTTGAATTTTGCTGTGCTGACTTTCATCTTATAAGCCCACTTAAATACCATTTATATGAAAATAGAGCCATTCTAATTGAAATACCATTTGTGTCAAACTGGAACCCTTTTGCGCCCAACTCCATCGAATTACAGCAATTAAAAGAGACATCCTTTATAGATGTAAGCTATGCAATAAGAACGGGGGAGCTTGGGGAGAGCCCCACCCCTTCTCTGAATTTTCAGTTTTCATTAAAATAACAACAACAACAACAACCCCTGTTACTTGTGGAAATGTAAGGGGAAGTGTGCTGGCAATATTCTACCCAAATGTTCACCAAGTAGAAAACTTTCTCCTAGCATCCAGAAAGACACTGGGATAATTATTAATGAGCCATTCTTTTTAAAAATGTTTTATTTTATTAATATTTAATACAATTCGGGGTACAATCCTCTCCATGTTTAGACAGAACAAAGTCTTACAACTTCGAGCATTCTTCAGCCAGTCTAGATCCTGGATAGTCTGCACTGATGCTCTGCCCCCTTCCTTTAGTGCCTCCACAACAAAAATATTCTGGCTATGGGCCTGGATACAGGACAAGGCAGCTACAGTTAAATTGCATGAGCAATATGCACAATTGTTTTCACTGTAACGTATATGTATGTGTGTGCATTCAAATAAAATTAAGTATGAAGCAACAGTGCAAGGTACATTTTTTCATCATGGGGGAAAAAGAGATACTAAACTGACCTCTAGTGGGGAATAGAGAAAACACATTTCTGTGAGAAAGTTATATATATCATGCTGTTGGACTCCAATGTCTATGAGCCTCAGCCAGCATGGCCAATGGTCAGGGATGATGGAGTTGCATGGAATGAAAGATCTGGCCTTCCAAATTCTGTAGTATATCTAAAATGAGGTGTACTGTCCAGTCCTTCATCCAAAGGGAATGATCTAGCACTGAACATGTGGAATACTGCTGGATATGGACATACAAAAGTTCATCAGATGAGCGTTTTATCACACACTTGCTACTGACCACTTACAGATGTGTGCGCATCATTTAGACGATGTCCACCTTCTGCGCCTTTTTCAGATGCAAAATAGACCCCTTTTTATCTTTTTTAAAAAAATACAGAATGTGCTGCGATCTCCTGCTGTGTGCAAGAAAAGTGCCACAATAAAAATGCCCCCTGAATGGGCCACGTGATCTTTGTTTACTTCTTCTTTCCCCTCAGGGAAGAAAGAAGAAGTAATGAGGGACAAAAGCGGGGGGCAGAGAAGCGACGGTAAGGAAATGTGATTTCTTCCCATGTGATGATGCTCACAGACAGGTGTGAAAAAGATGCACACAGATACTGGCTTTTGCATCATGATATGGTGGAAATATTTAACTACAATCAGGAAATGGACAATGTGAAGAAGTACTGCAAACAGTTTAGGTTATAATGCATATTCTAACATGGATATGAAAAAACACCACATGGGTTCTGCTATTTTTCACAGAACTGAGTCCTAAGCCATTGTCTTCTCTGATCAAACAAGTGTGCAAGTTCCCTGAGCACTACAAAAACTGGTTGACTAGGGATGATAGTTGGATCAGTGAGAACACGATGATGACTATTTCATTCCAGTTTCAATTCTCAGGGAAGAAACTGAAATGTTCTTTCTCCAAACTAAGATGAACTGAACTGTTAGCCAAGTGAAACTTACTCAAAGACAGTAATATAGTGAATGCAAATTCATATTCCCCTAATTTTATGCATGTGGATTGTCTCATTAATTTCAATAGAATGAGCCACTCCACAAGGACAGAAGAATGTCAAAGTGGATCTGCATTCTCCCTTGTCACCTCTTTCAAGTAACAGAGTTTCGTGTATAAGAATTATTAACTGTATCAGCATGATTAACCAGAACTATATCTGACAAATTTTGAAGATTAAAAGAGTATTTTAATAGAAAGTATGTATAACAACTACATACAGCATTATACTAATTTGTATAACATTCTGAAGAAGAAGAAGAAAACCCCTTTTGATAGATTTGAATAACCAGAAATATTTACCTTCAACTTTTCAACTTCATCTTTGTGCTCCCTCTTTAACTGCAATATAGCAGCATGGTATTCTGTAAAGAAAAAAAACAGCATGTCAGATCAATGGTACTAAAATTACTGAATGTCTGATAACACCACCCTATCTGACGTCACAGGATTTTGCCAAAGAAGTGGAAACTAACAGTCAAGTTGTGCTTGTGTCAGTATCCTGAAGCCTAAAGATTGGATCAGGTCAATAAAATGTTCCCATTTATTACTGCTTATTAATTGCTCTAACCTTTTATTTTGTATTCTTGACTTCCATAGTTGCACAAACAAATATTTTCATCTTCTCCATAAATTCATATTTATATATTTTAATAAACTCATATGTGCCGATAGTGGATACAAGGTCTCCCCTCCCTTGCTCAGCAATTATCAAATAATCTCCCTGTAAGAATGTGATGACTAGGTGAGTGGCGTTCATGTGGGAGTGTTGTGAGTATAATGGGGCAGGGTGAGCAGTATGCAGGCATGTGTATTTGTATGTGTTGGGTGGCTGGTGTGTGTATATGCAATGCAGGAAGTGAAAGATGGGACTGTGCTTATAGGCCTGATGTCTGCACATTGAGCAGAACGTTGATCTACATTTGTGCAGGTGCATGCGTCCAGGCCCTGCTGGCAACATGCACTGGCAGTGGAGCTAAGAGGCATGTGGATATCAGGAACGGGCTGATAGGCGGGCTCCACTTCCTGCTCCACACATTGCATATACATGTGGACTGGGCTCTTTACACACACCAGCCACCCAACACAAGTATCATAATGCTATTATGTAAATCAACAGCACTTCTACATTTACGCCATTGTGTAAAGCTCTGAGCATCCTATGTTAAGGAGGGTATTAGAGAGCTAGAGAAGATCAACTATTGCAGTATTTTCCCAAGAGTAAAGGCTAAGAGGTTGTATTTGTCCTTTTAAAAGACACAACAATATTAAACCACAAAACACCCCTCAATCTTTATTTTTACTACTGCTGGGTTCAGAAAGGACAGCGAAATGTTATCACGTCTCTTCTTTGCTATTTAACAACTTGAGCATCATACACTGCAGGGCACATTTTAAAATGTTTTATTTAAAAAGGCGTGTTCTTCCCAACCCAGATTTGTACACATTGTCTCAAAGGAGGTCAAGTTAAAACCACATTGATCAACAAACACATCTTGTCCTACATGTGACCTCCACCCATGTTGGGAGGGACAATGGAAGTTCTCTTTTTTCTTTTCTTTTTTTAAACCCCACAAGTTTAACAGCACCTATCTGCACATAGGAGGTAAGTAAACCACATATTTTTCTCCCTTGCAAAATTTGTTTTCAGCCTATTAGGGATTAGATCCTGGGAGGCTATTTTGCAAATGGAACGGCCCTTCTGTTTATTGAATGGACTGCAATCTAGCAGGGACTCCCACTGGGGAAATGGGGTGAAGGATTTTTTTTTTTTATCAATTTCCACTTACGCCTGCAGCATGCTACATCCCACCTTTCTGCCAAATAACAACAACAACAACAATAAAATAGGTTACTCAAGGTGGCTAACAATAAAATCCAGATTAACAAAACCTTAATTAAACATAGCATAAAACAAATAAATTAAAAACACAACATTAAAAGAAATAAACAGCACCAACCAATTAATTAAAACACAACAATAAAAGAAATAAGCGGGGGGGAAATTAAAAACCCCTATGTAAGATAAAAACTATGGAGCCCTTTTACCTACAACTTTAGACTCACAGTGTGGAGCCCTTTTGCCTACAACATTCCTATAGCACAGGAAGTGACATCATCTTCAGAATTCTCCACACACAACTGTACAAAGGATAAGACAGATGAAATAGAAGAAAAGATTCATGATGCTACACCGTGAGCCCAAAATGAACAGAGCACTAATTCATGCTACATTATCCAACCACTGCTTTCCTCATTTGTTGCCGCTGCAGCTGTTTTCTCCTCTCCTGGCTCAAGCAACCAGCAAGTTATTATTTATTATTTATTATTATTTATTTATATAGCACCATCAATGTACATGGTGCTGTACAGAGTAAAACAGTAAATAGCAAGACTCTGCCGCATAGGCTTACATTCTAATAAAATCATAATGAAACAATAAGGAGGGGAAGAGAATGCAAACAGGCACAGGGTAGGGTAAGCAGGCACAGGGTAGGGTAAAACTGCACAACATCAAGTTTTAAAAGCTTTAGGAAAAAGAAAAGTTTTTAGTTGAGCTTTAAAAGCTGCGATTGAACTTGTAGTTCTCAAATATTCTGGAAGAGCGTTCCAGGCGTAAGGGGCAGCAGAAGAAAATGGACGGAGCCGAGCAAGGGAAGTAGAGGCCCTTGGGCAGGCGAGAAACATGGCATCAGAGGAGCGAAGAGCACGAGCGGGGCAATAGTGTGAGATGAGAGAGGAGAGATAGGAAGGAGCTAGACTGTGAAAAGCTTTGAAGGTTAACAGGAGAAGTTTATATTGGATTCCTGTATTCAGGTGCCTGAGGCCAAAGTACCAATCTTCTGTGTCAAGCACCTGGCTAAGTGTTAACTTTCTCCACATGGTGATAGAAGGGGCAGAAGAGAGGGCAAGAATGACAGCTTGAATCATGATCCACTTCGCCATTATACTCATCCCTTACTTCCATTACGAAGTGAAGCAGAATCTACTATGAGTCCACTTGATAATTCACATCCAAAAATGGCTTGCAGAGAAAGAGGATGTATGGCAGTGTTATCTATCGTTCTTTGTTCTTTTCAAAGTCTATGGATCTATTGGACATATTCCTGGATCCAAGCAACTGACATAGCAATAGACCAGACCCTAATTTTCTACAGACCCAGAGGATCAGTATCATTTAGCAGTCAGGTTGACACCCCAAAATTCAGGATAAAAATTCTAGGAGGGACTTCACAACATGGGACCAGGATACTTTGGGACCAGGATACTTCTGCCCTACCAACCTGCCTGATCACTGAGGTCATCCGAGGGCATGCTCCTGGTGGTTCCACATAGACCCATGCTCCAATTGGAGTCCACCAGGGGAAGAGCCTTCAGCGTGGTAGCCTATGGAATTCCCTGTCTCTGGAGGTTAGGCAGGCACCAAATTTGTATTCCTTTCGGCACCTCCTGAAAACGTCATTATTCCAGGAAGCCTTTCCTAATGATCAGCCATGGTTCACTGTATATTTTGCTTCTTTTAAAATCTACTTTAAAGTGTTTTATTCTGTTTTTATTTTATTTTATCTTGTACACCACTCTGAAATTTTCAATGGGGAGTGATATATAAATATTGTAAATAAACAAATAAATATTTTCATTCAGTAGGGGGCCAGCGGTCTATTATTTATTTATTTATTTATTTAGAATATTTATATACTGCTCCCCATTGAAAATTTTTGGAGCGGTGTACAAGATAAAATGAAAATAAAAACAGAATAAAACCGTTAAAACAAAATCTATCTTTGGCTACAGGCATTTTTCATATAGAAAAGTTTGCATAAAGAAAAATAAATCAACAACATGATAAGACTAATGCATCTATAACAGCAATTTTAAAAAATGGAAGTATAAAATATTTGGCCTCACATTTAACTATCCTATATTAGTAGAAATGCAGTGTTTAAAGGATAGTTAAAACCCCTTATTTTACTGGTATTTATTAAACAAACAAAATAGGTAATATAAAAGAGTATAGGCAACAAGTAGGCAACACAACATGCTTTGTAACGCCAACTTCTGATGGCAAACAGAAAAGCACAAAAATGGCAAAAAACGCAAGACATTTCCTGGAAGTGTGAATACATTATATGTATACTGCACAAAATGGCACAGTGTACACTCATGAGGCATGGGTGAAGTTTGTTGTTTTTATCTGTTAGCATTTTCAAGACCATTTCCTCATTTATTATTGGAATTGATTTAAGAACTTTCTTTAGTAAACAATTGTATCATTGATGTAGGTCAGTGGTTCCCAAAGTGGGCGGTACTGCCCCCTTGGGGGCGGTGGGATTGCATAGGGGGCGTTAAGAGGCAAAGGGGCAGCAGGGGGGGCGCTCGAGGTGGTCTCTCCAGAAGGTCCTAAAGCCCAGGGACCGAGCAGGAAAGAGCGGCAAATACAGCTGCTCTCCCCACACCGCCCCTGCTCAGGAAGGACTTTCTCACTCACGCAGCCGCTCTCTCCTCCTACCTCAAGCCCACAGCGGCCCCACCAGAAGTAGGGGGTGGGGGAAGCGCCCACAGGAGGCAGCAGAGCAGGAAACAGCGGCGAATTCAGCTGCTCTGCCCACTCTTCTTCTGCCTATGAGGGCCCAGGGCTTCTTTCGTGCTGGAGCCACCGCCGCCTGCTCGCTCCTACAAGCTGCCCCAGCAGACCTCTCGCGATAGTTGCTGCACAAGGCGGGAGCAGCAGCCCTGTGGCAGAGAGGAAGGAGCATGTGGAGGGCGGCAAAGCAGCTGCCAAGAATAGCAGTCAGCCGACAGGCTGGGTGGGGAGCAGGACTGCTTGTGCTGCTGCAAGGCATCACCAGGCTCCCTTCCCCTGTCAGGAGTTGCAGATTGGGGCCATCTCCCCTCTGAGCTGCTGCCCTCCTGTCCTAATCAGCCCAGCAGCTACTGTGAGGCTTGGGGGGAGAGGGGGTTGGAGAGAGAGAGAGAGAGAGAGAGAGAGAGAGAGAGAGCTTCTGTGTGTGTGCTCCCACCCACCCCAAAAAATCTGGACTACAACAGGATTGGGAGAGAAAAGAAAAGGGGGAGGGAGAGAGAATTGCAATTCCCCAGGTCCTTCCTGGCTAAAGAAGATTCAGCAGCACCTTTTTCCTGAATGCTTGCTGAAACCATTCCTATCTGCCCTTGCTTATTTCAGGGTGTCCAACCCCCTTTTTTCAAGCGTTCTTTTGGTAAACATGGTATGTGTGTATCTTGTGTCACTTTAAAACAGAGCTGCAGCACAATCTTAAGTATGTCTACTCAGAAGTAAGCCCCGCTGAGATCAGTAGAACTTACTCTGAGGTAAATGTGCATAGGATTCAGCCTGAAAATGAAGAGAGGGTGAAGAAAAGACAGGAGAAAATGAATTGTAGAAATAGAATAGCAAGGTAACTGTGGGATATTTAACCATATTTAAAGATAATAAGTACAGTAAAATTAGTGCCCCTCTACTTCAGTCCCAGCCAGATTTTCCATAGGAAAACTCTGTACCAGGTGGCAGATAATTATTTTAAAATTTTAATTAAAATACATTATCCTTTTCTATAACAAAATGGTGCTTACTCCTAAGTAAGTGTGTTCCACTGAAGAAGGAAATCCTATTTGATTCCTGTATTCATGCTAGTGTGACATGATAAGTTAAAGGCACAATTTTATGCATGTTTAGACAGAAAAAAGTCCTTCAACTCCTAGAATCCCCTCTAAATGGGAAGCACCCGCCCCAGGCTTGCCGAGGGAAGGAGGGAAAAGAGAGTGAACGCCTCTGTTTGCAGCCAGAGTGGCAAGGCACACCAATTGGATTTTGAATAAAGTATTCAATTAATTGTTACTGTTTTGAATTTTATTGTTATTATCTTCCTTGGTGGGTCGTTGAAAACCACTATTCTGAATAATGATTTTTATAGTGTAGGGTAGGGGGGCACTGGGCATGAGTTTGTGGAACCAAGGGGGCGGTGACCTGAAAAAGTTTGGGAACCACTGATGTAGGCTATGCCTAGGAATGGCCATCCAACTATTCTGGCAGAAATTGCTTCATTTTCCCCAAACTTCTGACTTGCCTTCTCACTCTACTTATACATGTCCACTATCATTATTTCCAGGAAGTAATACAAATCATCATTAGACCATTGTGGCAGTGTGGTGTAGTGGTTAGAGTGCTGGACTGGAGTTGGAAGATCCAAACTCTCATCTTCATTTAACTAGGCAATGGAAGCTCAGTAGATGACTTTAGACCAGTCACAGACTCTCAGCCTAATCTACTACACAGGGCTGCTACTGTGAAGATAAAATGGAGAGGAGGAGAATTATATACACCACCTTGGTGTGATATAAATTAAATAAATAAATAAATAAATAAATAAAAAAATAGCTTCACAGAAAGAATTATTCCAGGCTACAAATGTTACTATTGTTCAAGGCACTCCACACAAAGTTCTTCTGATGTAGTGCTAATTGTGGCCCAGAATGCATTTGGTTTTATTTAGTGTTTTCTTTCTCCCTGATATGATTTTTTATATTATACTCAACTTGCAAGCTTCTCTCTTACCAGACTATCTAGCTTTTCTATATTGCCAAGTAAACATTCTGACTTAAAATTTAGAACTCTATTAGAGCTTGTAAATCCTTCATGCATCACATGCACATGGATCTTACACCAGACAGACACTGCCTTTACGAGACACAGAAAACACCAACTTGACAGACAACAGTGGATTACACCTTCTACCCACCTGTCTGTGCCTCCTCAAAAGATATCAAGTGAGCTACAGAGGTAAAAGCATAAGTAAAAAAATAAATAGTTTAGCCTCCCTCAATCAATACATTTTTATATCTATTAAACTAGAGATTACTGATTCTTGTTTAAAATGGACATTTTTGTTTGGTAATGAAAATTCTTGTTTCTCAGGTAAAATTATTGGCCTGGTTTGCGTGCAATGATAATTCAGATGATTTTTTAAAAAATCTATGTTATTCAGAACAAGTTGACTTGGCCATGGAAGCCCTGAATTCTGAATAACAGAGTTATCCAGCATATTGGTGTCTACCTGACTATTTTTGCTGCAAGCAGGAGCAGCTAAACAAATTCCGGATGTTCTATCCATGGTCTGGTTAGTTATATGTGAACCAGAAACTCTGGTTTCTCTCTCCCTCAACAAGCTAGAGAAATAAGCTTGTTGAGGGAGAGACAGGCCAGATTGCCTAATCTACACAAAACGCTAACCAAACTATGAACAGAAGGTCCATAGTTTGTTCAGCCACTCCCACTTGCAATGGAAGCAATCGGGCAGATATCTGGGTTATCATTGCAATCAAAAACTGGTCTATTAAGTGATTGTTAATCGATTAATCTCCCAATTGTATTAAGTACCAGAAAATAAAATAAAAAGTTGAAAATCCTCCTAGTCTTTTCCTTTCATCTTCAAAATATATCTTACATTTAGCCACCATGGAGACATGGAACCTAGGCAATTAACAGTGTGGCATAGAAGCACCTAATAGTGTGGCATAAAAGCACCTGACATCTTTGGACAACTGTAAGAGGTCCAGTTCCACAGAATGGCCTACTGAACATGCCAGCACTAGGCCCCTTGTGCAGTGGTTGGATCTGGAAGAGGCCATCTATTTTAATTACCCACAATGCCCTGGCATAGTGCTATGCCAAGTCATTGTGAGTAATTAAAATGGCAGGTGGCTCACAATTTCTTGGCACAAATTGAGGTGCTGCTGTTGCCCATAGCTAGCAGGTAAGCCTGACAGGGAGAGCACTGATATTCAAGGGAGTGCTCCAGAAGGCATTTTATGGGGGCAGGGTGAGTGTGTATGCTTCAATCTCGACCCTGCCTCAATGATAGGTCTTAGCAACTTGTTACCATCAGGCCAAAATGAGCCTAACAGCAGTCCTGGTTTTGCTGTTTGCCCGGGGCTGCAAAAATTGGATTACCATTAAGTATCTGGAAGGCCAGAATACATGGATGTTGGACTGTGTTCAACTAGGCTGGTCACAAGTTGTGCTGCCTTTACTGATGGCATCTCTTCTGAATGGCACACCCTCCTTTTAAAGTTTTACAACAACATATTAAATCAGGGAATTCAGTATCGTTCAAACTGTGTCATATGGCAAAAGTGTCTTCTTAATCCAAGTTATGATACATAGCACATATTTGGTTAAAAGGAACAACAGAAGCATAGCATCTCTTGCACATTAAATAACAGTTATACACAGTTATGCTTATGTACCTTCAGCAAACTAGGAAACTGCTAGCAGATCTCAAATATTTGCTGTTGACAAACATATTATTCAGGATTATACAACTCAGAGCAGGCTGTGAAGAATTCCAGAAAGATCTCTCAGCTTGGTGAGTGGACAACGCATAAGGCTATTAGACTAAAGTCAGTAAAAATTAAACATGAAGAGAAATGAAAAAGGATATTATGTTATAAATCTAACAATCCATATATAGCTCTGAATTGGCTGCAACAATTCCAGAAAGAAATGTTGCAGTTATCAGGCAAATTGTGGTGTTGGTGATGCAAGAGCCAAATGCTATATTAGGCAAAGGATTGGAAATGAAAATAGTGCAATATTGTGAACAATTTTGGCTGTTCCATCTGAAATACGTTATACTGTAAAGCAGAAAGAGACAGAACACTAAAATTCTGTAGGCAATGGATCATCTTTCTTATTGTTAAGTATATGCTTCAGACCCAAGGCAGCAGTATGACAATGGAACCGATTACCTAGGGAGGCAGTGGGCTCTCCTACACTAGAGGCATTGAAGATGCAACTGGTCATGATGCTTTAAGGTGGATTCCTGCATTGAACAGGGGGCTGGACTTGATGGCCTTATAGGCCTCTTCCAAACTCTACTATTCTATGATCTAACTCTATTTGGGGACCTGAGGATAAAAGTATAAGGAGAACAAAGAAACAATACTAACAGAAAGCCTGGCTAGTTCCCTGCTAGCTGCTCAGCTCATTTTAGTTCGATTTAGGCATTTACTGTCATGTGCAGGGGGAGAATGTCTCTCCCCCCCCCCCATTACATCAGCACTATCCCTGGGGACAAAGAGTCAGGTGCACCTGGAGTCATCATGGTAATTAGAGGCCCAAGTGCCTTCTGTCGCAAGGAGCACCTACCAGCTCTGGTATGTATGTCAGCTATGTCCTTTCCGGGACAGGGATAGCCTGGCCACCGTAGTCCATGCAATGGTAACCTCACAGTTCAGATTACTGTAATGCACTTCATGAAGAGCTTGGACTGGAGGCTCCATCTGATGCAGAATGTGGCAGCCAGGATGCTGAGCGGGGATGCCTGGCTGCACACATATTTTACTAGTGTTGAAGCAACTGCACTTGCTACCCATTCGCTCCAGAGCCAAGCTCAAGGTCTTGCTGTTGACATATAAAGCCCAGAATACCTTGGAATCGGGTTATCTGGCGAATTGTTTTACCTGATGCAGACCCATAAGAACACTAAGAGGAGGTGGAGGCTTTCTTGTTTGTACTGCAACCTGCAGTGAAATCTGGTGGCAACCAAGCAGGCCTTCTCTGTGGTGGCACCCATCTTATGGAATGCCCTCCCCTACTGGTATTCTCAGGACACTAATTGTGGCATGTTTTAGGCACCTGTTAAACGCCCACCTCTTTACCCAGACCTCCCCTGATTGTGCTGCTTAGTCTGTTGCTAATTATGGCATTTTGAGCATTTGGTGTTAATGTTTTTACAAATGTTTTATATAGTTTTGTATTTATTATGATGTATTTTAATGTATTTTAATATTTCCTTGAAAACTGCCCAGAATTTTTTTTAGATATATCAAGTGGTATATGAATCTATTAAATGATATATCCATCTCAAGTGGGAGCCCTTAAAATGTGCTGATCTAGTGGCAGAATGTTGAATTTGGCCTGGGGAGACCTAGATTCAAATTTCTATTCAGCCATGAGCCTCAGTGACATGGTTGCTGTGAAGAAAAAGGTAGAATATCCTATGGATGCTGCTCAGACCTCAAGGCAGGACTTTTGGAATACAAATGTCATAAATAATGAATAAACTCACTCCTCATACCTTCTCTTCACTTATCCCGCTGGTGTGGACATATGTACAGGCACTCTTGCTAATAGAGCTCTGCTTAGCTTTCCCTCAGGATACTGAGCCGCAGCTGCCCTCACGGATTACCTTCCTTGGCTCCTCTCCCTTTTTCCAACCAGTTTTCAGCCTCTATGACTTTTTGCTTTCAAAACGTTCCGGGATATGGGAAAAGCCCATAGGATATATAGTTATGCTTTCTACACCAAGACCACAGCTGGAACAGCACCATGAAGAGAGGATTCCCCATAGGTTGATATCATAGAATCATAGAATAGTAGAGTTGGAAGGGGCCTACAGGGCCATCAAGTCCAACTCCCTGCTCAATGCAGGAATCCACCCTAAAGCATCCCCGACAGATGGCTGTCCAGCTGCCTCTTGAAGGCCTCTAGTGTGGGAGAGCCAACAACCTCCCAAGATAATTGGTTCCACTGTCATACTGCTCTAACAGTCAGGAAGTTTTTCCTGATGTCTAGCCGGAATCTGGCCTCCTGCAACTTAAGCCCATTATTCCGTGTCCTGCACTCTGGGATGATCGAGAAGAGATCCTGGCCCTCCTCTGTGTGACAACCTTTTAAATATTTGAAGAGTGCTATCATGTCTCCCCTTAATGTATGTGTGTGCCAGGGAGGGAGTATAGGTGGGAAGCCACTGTCTGGGAAGAAAAGGGGCTGCCACTGTTCCTTCCTCCTTTCTTCCCCAGCCCACACGTCCACATACACCCTGCTTCTTTCACCATTCTTCCCTCCCACCTTCTTTTCTGCACTGTCCTGCATCTCCCTATCATCTCTTTCATATACCTCCCCTTCACTTTTATCTTCATATCAATGACATTGTAAAATGAGATGTAGTGATGGTTCAAATCTGCCTTGACTTCACCCTCTGTCCTGGATGCAATTACCCTGAATCAGACACTCCACACATACTCAGCACTTTTTCCAGACAGTTTCACATGTTGATGGTCTGAGCCCTATCACTGAAAATAGGTTCTGGGCCAGTGCTCTCATAAACTGAAATCACACCCTGTTCAACCAATAGCAATGGCTGTGGAGCTTTCAGATTGACAAGCCATCTTTGTTTATTGCCTCCATCAACTATTAAATGGAATGTACCATTTAGTAGAAGCACAGAAAACAGGGGCGAGGAAAGGAGTTCTACAAATCTGAAAACTGCAGTAGAAGGGAAGCTGTAGGCTGGAAATCTTGTGGTCAGAAGTTACAACTAGAGGCAGCCGATTGAGCAGCCTAAATTATCCTCCCCACCACAAATTCATGAAATCCACATGTTGTGAAGACTCAACAAGTGATAGCAGGGGGTGGGGGAGAACTGGTGGGGACTTTTATTGAATGTGGGTATCCATTTTGGCTGGTGAAATTGTTCTCTGTAAACTAAACCGCACAGCGAGGAACATAGACTTCTCAATTTTGGGGGAGGGGGGCATGAGGCTGAACCTGGGAAAGAGGACTAGGCTTATTTGTTTATATTTATGCATCTATTTCTATTTATATTGCTGAAATTTATTTATTTATTGCATTTCTATGCAATAAATAGCTCTCTGGGTGGTTTACAAAACACCACCCTTCATCAATGGATCCGAGGGTGTTTAAAACCGCCCGGGGAGCTTCAATTATGGGGCAGTATGCAAATGCAATAAATAAATAAATAAATATTAAAATAGCCAGTAGTCAACAAAAATATTACTTTTTAATTATAATATTATGATAGTTTACACATTACCCCACCATCCATAGTCCTATACAATATATCACCCAGGTTGAAGCCCAAGATAAAAACCAACAAACTCTTTTTATGAATTAAAACGAATTTATTATAGCTAACCAAGAGGGAGCACTGAAGGATAGATAACTAAACAATGCACCAAGGAGAAGAAATACATTCAGGATACGCACTGCTGCCAGCCAGGCTGTGACCTTGCTATGTTATGTGGTTGGGCATTGCCCCCTCTGGAAAATCCCAAAGGGGGCTTGAGTCATTCCCCAGCAGTTTATGCTCCTGAGCACAGCAAGCAAATGTCTTAACATTTGGGAGTTGTCTCATCATTTGAACCCAGGGCATGGTCTGAAGGTACGTGTTACAACCTTGCGGAAGTTAAGGAGGACTATGTCTGGTCCGTGCCTGGATGGGAGACTACCTGGGAATTCCAAGTGTGAAATCCTTGGTAGAAGAAAGGTGCAGCTTCCTGCATCTGCATTTCCCTTATGTCTCATTTTGCCTTTCCCCCCACTCTTTTCCCTCACCCTTGCAGTTTTTTTTTATCTCCTCCATGCAATTTTCTGCTTTAACCACTAGATGTCAGTAGCACAACTTCAATTTACTGCAACACAATAGCATTAACCACGAAAAATACAGCATTTGTATTCATGTCCTGGTTGAGTTCTATTTTGCAAATTAAACATCAGCAATGGTGAACGGAACATGGCAGACTGTCCAGCCTCTTTGAAACAACTACATTTGTTTTTGTTTTCTAACCTATGAAATTAAAGTTATGCAAACTAGATTTAAGTGTACTCAAGGAGACATGCATAAAATAATTACACTTATGAATGCTTTTCCATGCATTTACAGAAATAAATTTAAAACTATATAGGTACTTAAAAATGACAGTAGATTGATATTCTTTTATCATTTAAAACATAGGAATCTGGTAGGTTTTGTGAAGTACATTCTGTGATATTTGGAATGAGTTTTAGAAAAATAAACAGTCAGGGTAGTTTTACTACCAGTTCCAGAATGGAAGGTCTGCAATGCAGTGAGAAAATACAGTACCAGAGAGTATTCAACAGGCACAGATTGGCTCAGCCTTTTTACACACACCTAGAGTGAACTGCAGAAAGTATTCCAGCTTCTGCTAGCCACTCTGAAATTTCGGTAAAGTGATTTCATGCATGAAGGCCAATGGCTCCGATTTCAGTGGGGCAATAAATCCATTCTGGATTTTAGTCAAAACCAGCCAGAACTCTAAAGGAAGTATCCAACATGCTGCACCCACTTTAGGGGTAGGTTCAGCACCTTGGATAGCTCCTTTAGAGTTCTAGCTGGTACTTACTAAAACCAAGAATGGATTTACAACCCCACAGAAATCTGAACCACCAGCCTCCACTGATTTTATGTCAGTGTCTGTCAAATCTCTGCAACGCAAGGCCCAAGGACTGTGATGCTGCCAGAGGTCAATAAAAGCACTTTTGCCTCACTGTGTTGCAAGGCTGCTGTGACAGTAGGGGGCGGAGTCTCCTACGCCGCAGGAGACTCTTGCATTACATGGCCCATGGCCTTCAAGACAGAGAATGGGACACTAAAAAAAATCCCTTTTCCCTCCAGTTAATCTCAGGTGGCAGAGCTGGGAAAGCACTCTGGCCTGATCTTTGAAAGCCATTGTCAGGCTCAGTAGGCAATATTGGGTTAGAGAGACCAAGGGGCTCCATCAGCTTCATATATACTCATGTTTCTGGTCCAGAACTGGATGGTGGCAGATTTGGTGTACTGTTTTACCGGTTTGTTGTGCTGCGTGGATTTTTTTAATCTTTTGGATGTGGAATTAAGTTGCAACACTGTAAGATTGTTAACCTGAAATCGGAAAACCACAACAACCAACCTGAAGAGCAGTGGAAAGGTTTATAACTGAGTGACAGGTTACAGACTCAAATGAAAAAAGGTGCTTCTAATCGATCTAGAAGCAGCCCAAGACTGCATACTTTATTTTATTTTATTACAACGATCCACCAGACCAAATCAAACCATTCAAATGCTCATGATAGCTTACAATCAGAAAATATAAAATTATATATAGAACAGAAGTATTCCTATAAAAAAAGTTATATTCAGTCTTATAAAACCTTAACAGCATCAGGCAGTACATGTTAAGACAGTTAGGGCACAATCCTATGTAAGTTTAGATGGGGAAAAGAGATCTACAAATCCCAGAATGCCCCAGCCAACATAGGCGCGGTGTGCAGCAGAACAAAACCGATAAAATTGTTTTTATACTGTTTTTATGTTTTTTAAATTTTTGTATACTTTTAATGTTTACTATTTTTAATTGTTGTAAACAGCCCAGAGAGCTTCGGCTGTGGGGCGGTATATAAATGTAAGAAATAAATTAAAAAATAAATATAAATAAATAAATAAATAAACAGTAAACCAATCTGCCGCCACCTCATACAACCAGTGGAATACTTCCACACCATACAACAGAACCACAAAAATAACCCATGCTCTTAAAAACAAAACAAAACAAAACAAAATAAAAAAACCCAGTGGGATGCATATAAAAAGGCAGTTGTTAATTGCATAATTAAAAAAAATAAGAGCAAACATTAAAAACATTAAATCCAACCCCAGTAAATCATATCAACATCAGAACCGAGCATAAACACCAACCCAACAGCTTAGAATATGAAGGCTTGACCAAAAAAAAGTATGTTCTAACAGCTCTTTGAAATGAGCCAGTAAAATAGATTAGGCAGTAATCTTTCAAGAGGGAATTATTTGACTGACGTGCCACCACCAAAAATGCCTCTGTCCAACTATAGAAGGGGGCAGCAACTGAAGGACGACTTTTATCTTAAGTCACGTAGAGAGGCATATGGGGTGAAGATGTCCCTAAGGCATCCTGTATCAATGTCATATAAGGGTTTTAAAGGTCAACATCAACACCTTCAGTTTAGCCCAAACACTGACTGGTAACCCTATTAAATACTTTTAGAACTGGTATAACACATTCCATGCAGCTAATTGCAGATAACAATAAGTCCCTGGATCCGCTGAAGTTTCCATCCTGATTTCATGGACAGCTCTATGTACAATGCATTATAGAACAGAAGTAACCAGCCAATGAAAACTTTTATTCTTTTTTTAAAAATAATAATAGGAAAATACCTGAAGCCAATGTTTCAGACAAACTAAGGGCATCATCAGACGAGCGTTTTATTGCATGCTCGTTACTGGGCACTCACGGATTTTTGCGGGTCTCTCTCACGATGTCATTTGCCTCCCGCCCCGTCTACTCTTCTTCATGCAACAAAAAAACCCAACCCAGTTCCTCCGTATTATTTTTAAAGATGAAAGTTTCCGCTATCTCCTGCTGTGTGGTGCTATAAAGTCAGCCCCTGAATGGACCACATGCACTTTTTAACTTCCTCTTTTCTCTCCCTGAGAGAAAGAGGAAGTATCAAGCAACAAAAGTGGGGACAGAGAAGTGACAGTAGGCAATCATGATTTCCCCCCATCTAGGGTGACCATATTTTGGAAACCAAAATGGAGGACAACATGGTCAGCCCCCAAGGGGGCATACCCACCAACATGTCCAGCCCCAGGGGGCGTGTCCAGCACCAAGGGGGTGTGTGCCCACCTGAACATACCCTTGGTCACATATCTGATTTTACAGCACACAATTAAGACAAATCTGTTCTACATAACATCTTAATGTTAAAATCACTGAAATAAAGAACAAGTGAGACATTCAATGCATCTGAAATTGACTTCACTTACTCCTACTTTTGTAGCTTTTGCTGTACTTTGAGGCTTTTGCTATACTCTTTGTTATACATTCTCCCTTTCCCTCAAATATCTTTTCTGACTGTATCCTTACTCTGCTGCAAGCTGCAGTTGCTGTTAACAGGGCTTGCCTCACTTTTTTATTTTTAAATTTCAATTTTGTTTTGAAACTTGTGTATGATTGTCACAAGTTTCTTTACTCAAACATTAGGGTGGGTGCTGTGGATGGTGGACACTACTTCACCCATTCACACTTCTCACTTATATACATTAGCTTCTCAAGGCTCATGAGTGGGCACCATCTTTGCACATCCAGGCTTTGAACTCTTGTCTACTTTCTGCACAATCACGTGACTCTGAGACCCTCTTTCTAATGCCCTGCGTTGCATGCCAGCACCATGGGGCTACGTTACAACAGTTGTCTCTGGGTAGTCTGGGCAGCCTCTGTTGCCTCTTTCTCTAAATCACTGCAGCCAAACCAAAACCTCCAGCCTCAAACAATCTCCTCCCTCCCCCTGTCAAAGTCTCCTGACGGTCCAGCCAAGCTGCACACTTGTGGCCGGGGGTATTACTTATTGCTTGGTCACATCTGGTGACTCTTACTTTAAAAACCTCCAGCACCAGCCGCCTCCACCTCCTCTCCTCCCGCAGAAACACTTGACTGTGATGCACTCTTGAAACACTTCGTGTGGCAAGCCAGCCTCTCAGGGCCAAGCTACAGGTGCATCTGGGTTGCCTTCAGCCTCTCTGCCTTATGCCAGCCAGCCAACATCTTCAGCTTCCAGTCTCAAACAATCCCCCCTCTCTCTGCCAAAGTCTCTGAACAGTCCAGCCAGGCTGTGCAGTTGTACCATGTGGCCGGGGGTAGGGTGCTAGCTTATAGCTTGGTCACTTCTGGTGACTCTAGTTTTAAAATAACTCCCCCACCAGCCACCTCCATTTGCACCAACACTGGACTCTGAGATGCTCTTAAAAGGCATGCCAGCCTCTCAGGGCTCAGCAACAGCCATCTCTGAGTTGTGTCTTCAGTCTAACTCTGTCAGCTAAGAGATATGCCAGCCTGGCAAAGCCTCAAATCTATTTTTCTCTGACACACACTTCAAACATTCTGCATTGCGTGCCAGCAGTGCAGACATAGCCTAGCTTACAAGTGAACAAAGTGAAGTGGAATGGAAAGGGTTGCGAAGTAAAGCAATGACATGCCAGGTTCCAACATCCGCAGCAACAGGGCATCTGTAAAGATGAGAGCCTCTCTTTCATTTGGCACCTCACTATTGGTCGTGAGAGTTTCTCTAAGGATGACCCTTCATCACCCATGATGTAGAACTCTGAGAAAAAGGCCTCTGTTCTGTTCTGTTTTGTCCTGTGGAATGCTTTGACTGACCTCTCCTTTCTCACATTTTGATCTGTGGATGCCTCGCCCCTGCTGAGGTGCAGGTGCCCGACTGACCACAAAATCTATTATAGGAAAGCTGCCTTGCCCACCCAGCACTTCTTAACTAAGAACTGGAGATCCCCTTGATGCCAAAGGCTGAAATTTCTCAATGTGAAATACTCCAAAGAGGATGTTTGACAAACTTAATTTTAAAAACTCAAACTTTAAAATATTCCTAAAAATTGAAGGATGAACAGATCTGTTTCAAACTTGGCATGGCTAAAGCCCTACCTAACAGCTATCATGGCGCCAAGTTTCATCTCTTTATCTTTAAAATTGGCAGAGCTGTAAGCATTTTTGTTAATTCTCATTAAAGTAGAGCTGCCCTTTTGGTGGGGAGGATGGGAAAAATCTGGATTTTCCTTCAAATTTCATAATTCCCCCCTTCATGGATTTGTTACCAAAAATCCTAACAAATCTGGGTTTTTCCTGTCATATGGTCACCCTACCCCATCTGATGGAGCTCTAAAACACAACAACATGATTCACCCGAACAACATAAGAAGAAGAGTTAAGATGCAATTGTTGGTAATTGTGTATATTGCAACTTATGCTGCATTTCTTAAATTTTCTAATGTCTGGGTTACAATAATCCAATGCCTACAACATTTAACGGATGGGAGCAGGATTTGTTCAATGTATGTTATTATAGATATTAGCACCTTGCTAAAGCTACTAGAAAACCAAGACAAAACAGGTAAGATTGATTTCAACAGACATTGGGAACTTGCACAGAAAAGATGCAAAGTTACTTTTGTATAAATGTAGGAGTGTTAAACAGTCACCTGAGTAACTACCTAGTTGATCTTTGTATGCCAGCAACCGGTGAGGCTACATCTACAACTCATTTATTTTTCAAGCTGCATTCACACACACTCCCTGTCCCACCCCAACTCATGTCTTCTTAGGCCTTAGCTAGACCTACCTGTTATCGCGCAATGGAGGGGTGAAGTTCTCGCAATGTTTTTATCGCGAGATCCCCCCTCTGTTTACAAGCGGCGCGTGACAACCTCAGAGGAAGAGGTGTAATGCCCGACATTTTGGGTTTTTTTCTTAAAGGGGAAGATGTACACAAGTGCTTGTGCGCAAAAGATAAGCTTTTTTTTTAAAAAAAACTATTTTCCCCACTCACCCCACTCCCAATGGGCACAGTGCTCCTGAGGAGCTCTGCGCCCCGTGCGCAGGTCCCGGCTCCTTGCGAGGAACTGGGACAAAACGCAACGCCCGGCCACACATTCTGCGGTCTCGGGCTCAGCCCGGGGTTGTGGAAAAACCGGGCTTAAAGGGTAGGGCGAGATCCCGGGGCAAGGGAGGATGATTCCTCCCTGTTCTCGGGATCCACTTTGCGTCATGTGAACGCCCATTGATGATCCCAGGGATCGCTCCGGGTTTTCGCCCCGTCTAGCTAAGGCCTTAGTAAGACAGGAATGAAAGCAACACTGCTGGGCAGCAGCATCCCAATTTCTGTCTTAGTCAACACCTTGCTGTCTCACTGTTTACAGAAAAATTACTCAGCTGCCAGATCACATGGTAAGTTGAGTAATTATCCTGTTATAGTGCCAAATGTTCAAGATTACAATACAGCAAATAATTACCACCCAGCTGGTAAACATTTAACAAGGTTAAATAGGCATGCCATTTACACGTTTCACACTCCTGTTGCCCATTCGAAACAGAGAAGCGATAATAAAGGGATACTTGCTTTGCATCATACAGCATGATCCTAAGCATCACAGGGTCAATTCAGGATTACCCAGAGTTTGGAGAATTGAAAACATGCCATAGTTTCAATACTCCCTCCATTCCTTTGCGTTCAGAATTCAACTTGCTACTCCCTGGTATTGCTATCAATCCAGCAAGTGATGACTTACACTTGTACTCCTAGCAAGAATTGTAGAGCAGCATCAAACATGGGTTTTCAATTCTGGTAACCACATGCAAACCACACATTACTGCTTCACATGTATTGCTATTATTATTTCAGTTTTTGAGGTCACCCCATTAATTCTGTATAATTTTGTAAGTATATTCACAATGGTTCCTTATCACCTTCCTAGATCACTAATAAAAATAGTGAACAACATATAGCTTCTTAGACTGAATCTGAGGAACTCTACCTAAAAGTTTATCTTTTAGCAAAATCCCTTGACTTCTTCCCTTGAACCAGTGCCTAACTGGAACCAAACTACACTGCAAATATTATCACGGAATAGCATTCTGGTGGGCCTTTTTTAAACTGGATAAAGCTGCTTCAGAAGGCACCCATTGGCACTGCAGAGTAAATGGACACGTAACCCTTTCACCCTTCACTCAAGTGGCCTTCCCAATTTAAAGGGCTGGCAGGATTCCATGAATTTGCATGTAATGTGTAGCGCATCCCTTATCCATCTTAAAAGTGTGGGTGTTGATCTTCTCACTTTACTTAGCAAGTCTTCTACAATACTGAATCAATCAACCACTTAGCTAAAATTCAAAGAGATTAGATTTACTGCATTTCCTTTGTCTAGAAAACTGTATTTTCTAAATGTTATTTTGACCTGACTTGACCAAACAAGTAAAACATATAGGGCTGACTGCTATTTTGCAGTCAAGCCAAATGAATAGAAACATCTGAATAAATAATCCTCCAAGCATTTATTGCCCATTAAAAACATCAGTTCCTCAGAAATTAGAGGATAATTAAAAGGATCAAATGTTCCTTTGGGTTGTATATAATCTGCAATCAAAGAGGTAGTGGGCTGAAGCTTCACAATTCTCCATTTATAAAGGACAAAAAATACATTCATGATGTTATGATTTCTAAGCCTGCATTCAAAATGTCAGTTCATGTATCTCTTAATGAAAAACAAGCTTGTTTTAATTAAAATACATTGCAAGTTCCTACGAGACAATTTACATTACTGTTGAAATCCTTCCCCCACTTTTTTGTGACATACAGTTTTATTCTCAATATTTAACAATTTTTTGCTTGTTTTAATAAGGGGTTTCTCACTCACAGCCTTCTTTCTCACACACACCGAAATAAAAATAGTGTTTATAGCGTCAAAGTCTGTTCCCATGGAAATTGAGGTGCCATAGAGACAGCATGACCTTGCTGCAGGATGAAGTAACTTAAAAATGAAGGAGCAGAGGTTTATAAACAGGCAAAAGTACAGATTAACTAGAAAAATGCTACATAAAACAACAAAAGTGAAATGAATTCTCAGTGTGATTATTTCCAACAATAGCATCTAGCCAACAGTAATTGCTTTTTGTTTTTTACCATTAGTTTTTTATCAGAAGATTTTGCAAATTACAACCTCTGCTTTTATAGCAAGAAACATTGTCATTTTTCTAATAAATATTGGATCTGAAAGTATTTTAAAAGCCATGAACTTTATAATATTATTGTAATTAATTTTCAAAACTAGTTGGTCAGAAATGAGACATAAAATATTCAATATTTATCTACTGGCAAGTAACATAATAAAAAAGATCAGGCAGTACAAATATGCAACACCTCATTGTCCTTTGGCAGTCCACCACATCTTCATCTACACATTGTTATGGGAATAATATCACTGCAGAAGCTAAAGAAGCTGTATGATGGTATGTAGTAGAGCAGGTAATGAGGAATGTGGTCTTCTACCAACTTATCAGCAAAGATGCAAAGCCACAGCACCTCAATAGCCTCCCAGAATGGAACATGTTTTTATATTTAGCAAATTTTATGCTAATCTAGATGGTTGTCTCTCTAATGCAGGAGAGGCTGGGGGAGAATAAGAGTCATAGCAAAGGAAAATGAAATAAAGATATGAAGATTCTAATAAACACAGAATTACAGTCCTTTAGAAGCAGGAGCTGACAGTTATCATACATGTAATGCAACAAATAACGATGTAATTAAGCACTGGGAAACATAAACACTGAAATGCTCCTGAAATCAAATAATGCATTGCGAGAGCAGCGCTTATTGGGTCCAGTTGCGAAGGGATGAGAACAAATTAGACACACAGGCATAACTGGATAATAAATTGTACTGATAAAATTGGTGGGGCAGGGTGTAGAAACATATATGCCACCCCGAGATCCTTGGAGAAAAGGTGGAATATAAATATAAGAAATGAACAACTGAATAAATGAAATGAACCAACTTCAGTTCTCACAATCCCATATTACTGTGTTTAATATGCCATTGAATAGATTTTTAAAGATGAAGTACAAGAAGGAGGTAGATTTTCAAGCTCACTTCATCAAAAGAGGTGCTTATTTATTGTGTTAGGAGGGGCCACACACATGAACCTCCATCCTATCTGGTGTCTTCCACGAAGCTTGCCACTGCCACAAGACCATTTGGAAATCAAATGCAGAAAAGACCACAAAAACAACACAAACTCTATTCTACTAAGATGTCTACCACTGGGAAGTATAATATAAAAGACATAGGAACTGAATCCTGGAATAGTTTAGGAAAGTAGCATGTTGCTGCTCACAACCTAAGAAAATGTAAAAATCTATGGCACTTCAGAAGGAGAGTAAAAAAAGGAGCTCTCCATATGTCAGAGCTCAACACCCCTCTAAGGAGCAAAAATGCTTATTTCTAGAATGGGGCAGTTCAATGGAGCTTATATAAGGGAGCTGTGGCAACCTGTCCCAAGTGAGAAATGGGTGTTTCCACACCTTTCAGGGCTTCCTCTGGGAAGCACTAAATATCTATTGCTTAAGCAGTTGGTCCTGCTTGCGCAGTGGAATTGGCAGGACCCACCACTTGTGCAACAGAATCTGCAGGATGCAAGAGAATTGGCAGGGGTGTAAGTGCCCCATTCGATTCTGCCTTCTAACTCCATACTTGCCTCTGGCACTTTGATTCTCATTTTCCTGAGCAGATCCTGACCTCACTCATTTGTGATCATGTCATTACCCTTCTGATCACCATCCATCTGCACCTGAACTGGACCCATGCCATCTCAGAGTTAGGCCAAAACCTAACACGTGGAATGGATCTACTTTAGCCGAAAGAAAGACACCATCACCACACCAAAATGGCATGGCCATAGCTGCTTATGTATTGTGTTACTTACTGGACAATGAACTGAAGGAGAATGATAAAGTAGTATATTATCTGTTAGATTTGGGTATTGCTATAGCCTAGAGATGAGGGAACTAGGAATGCCTGAATTTGATGAGAGTCTCTGAACTGCATTTTGTAGCTTTCGTATTTAATGTTATATTTAAAAAAGTAAGATGTGATTTTAAGAGATGAAGTTCGTTCATTTCGTTCCCATTCTTGTTTGTGACCTACTTTTCTTTTGCTTGAACAGGAAAAGTGGGCATTTTGAATGGGATGCTTGGGTTTGCCAAGATTCTCTGAGCTACAATTCGTAGCTCAGTTTGTCTTGCTCCCAATCTTGTTTGTGACTGGCTTTTCTTTTCGTTCAAATGGGGAAAGTATGTAGTTTGAATAGGAAAAAGTGCACAATTCCCCTCCCCCCATTTACTACAACATGAAAATGTTCATTTTAAAAATAATAATAATCACATTTAAAAGTGCGCATTCTTCAAAATGTGCTGTTTTCGAATACAGTCAGGAATTTGTAAACTTAAAAAACCCAACACATTTCCATTCATATTCAGGATTGTGAGCTAGGCAAGTTCAAATGATTTGCTCACTGAAACAAATTTCAGTACATCCCTACTATGACCAGGAGAAATATATTCTACATGAAGAGAAAATGTACCACTAAGCGGTCTTAAGTACAGGCAGTGAAAGTAAGCAAATCCACTTTCGCACAGTGACAGGAATGAGCTATTTGGCAACTCTTGGTTTTCAGTTAAACTAGAAATGGATGGATCTCCATTTTTTAGTTCCATCAGCATTTTGCAGTTTTCCTGTTAAATTCCATTCCATTTCTATAATTCTGATTGCTACAAACTCTATGAATCAGTTAACAAAATTACATATATAAATTTACCTTAGATGTATTTAAAGTATTTACACTACCCCTGTGCCATATATTAACACATCTTTATTTGTACACATTTTCAATATATATTTTTTGCATCCTAGTCTCGTTTCTTGACTCAATTTGGCTTCTCCCTTACAATCTAACTTAATTCTCTCTTCTTTTTTTCAGCATCCCTTAAATATTTTTGTGCATCTACAGCTCGTTTTTCTGTCCCTGGCCAGATGTGGTACCAGCTTTCTCTATGGTTTTAATTGGATTGTGCCAGGTCTAACCTAAGCACTGAAAATATACTTTCTTTACATACGTGCAAACACATACATACTGTATGCGCAAATAATTACATGCATTATTGTTATGTTCTTACATGTGTATACAGGTTGACCACAGAGAAACCTGCCTTTTCAGATCTGGACTGGCATATAAACTTGAGAGAAAGACATGCAGACCTGTTAATTGCTCAGATTAGTATGGATATAGGAGGGATATACATTTTGAGCAGCATCTGTGTCATTCCACCATGCAAATGACAGTGTACTAGAAGAAACTAGGATTTGAATTATGCGCAGGAGGAAAATCCACATAAAGAGCTACATTGGCGCAAGTGCAACAGTTGTGCAACCGGTTGTGCAAGCACAATGTGTAAGTGTATGCATAATGGAATGATTTAGTTTAGCTCTGCTAGTGCTATTGGAGTTTGTAGAATGACACCATTAGATATCGCTCTTTAGAAAGAATTTTGTGCTGTGCAGATTCCTCAAGCATCCCTAACTTAAGCCGTAACACAATGAAATAAACAAGAAAATAATGCAGGTATGTGTGGCTAGATCAGCACAGCAGGATCTTCTACATCGGCTTTAAGAGCAACTGTACCATAGTGAACAGAGATGGCAAGATCTCTTGTATAAATGGCATGGAAGTTTTATTTATTTATTTAAAATATTTCTTGGCCACCTTTCAGAGTAGAGGCCCTTGCAAAGTGGCTTACAAGTAAGATGTATACCCTGTACAGATGGCTATACCTTCTGCCTAACTCCTCTAAATACAGTATTTCTGTCTTGTTTGGTTTGAGTCACTGCTAAATTCCCATCTCTTTCAGTCACTGTATGTGTAATGATACCACGTCAGAATCCAAGCTCCAAATGAATTAGAATACATTTGCTAATTAATGATTGCCACTCAAAGCATTGTAACAACAGTCAACAATGTTATACACAAGTTCTGGTATAGGTCTACCTCTTTTCTAGCAACATTCCAATGAATCATCATCTAGATTTTCTTACTACTGTTATAATATGAAAAGGTTTTTTTTAAAAAAAGAAAAGAAATAAAATGCCTTAATTAAAAAAAACACCATGCAGCAGAGATATGAAGGCAGCCCAGTCATGGTAGTCTTCAGCATGGAAACATTTTCTTAAGACACATACTCTGTGCCCATTGCTTCTCTCACCATGAGTCCCTGTCTTCCCCTGGAAGTAGCTCTTCTACAACTCTAGGCATCACAAGAGGTAGAACTGGGTTATTCTGGGGCTGATGAAGATGACTGAAATGAATCAGGAAAGCCTCTATGTGCTGCTTCAGATTTAATTGGTTACTTTTTGTTTAATGCAAAACATAGTTCGGCTTTACATCCAAACCAGCATTCTAGGGTTAATGCTTGTTCTCTTACCCAGAACTGCAAAGCAGGATCATACAGTGGCCTGCAATTCTGATTTGTAGGATAAACACAAACCATGGATTACAGGTTCAGATGTATTGCTATTATTGTTTCAGTTCGTGAGGTCATCCAATTAATTCTGGATCATTTTCTAAGTATATTCACAAAGTTTCTTGGATGGATGCTGTCTGGGACATCATCAGTATACTCCTGCCATTTTCCTCAGATCACTAATAAAAGATGAAACTTAGATGACAGCAAACACCAGCCATGAGTATATGAGTTGGAAAAACACCACACAGATGTAGATTAGTTAGTGGCAATCTGGATTTACCAGGCTATGCACAGCTACACATTGGCTTAGATCCAGAACACCCCTCCTGCAGACAGAAGAGCTTCTTCCATTTGTGGAAGGCTTCTGATCCAGCAGAGGAATCCCTCTGCTGCAATGGAGAAAGAGACAAGCTTCACTGATTTCCATTCCCCTGCAGTCCTCTATTCCCTCTATTGTTGGGTAAGTTTCTGAAGGAGCGGGGAAGGAGTGTTGGGGGCTGCAGAGGAAGGAGGGAATCAGTGATGCTCAGCTCCCCACCCACTTTCCACCAGCTGGAGTGTTCTAAGTGGATCTCTGTTCAGGGAACGCTCCCTCCAGTGGAAGAGAAGCTGGATTCGACTCAGTTCAGGGCCTGAGCTAGAGAGGCTTCCCCGCAGGGTTACTCCATACTACTCTGGAGGCTTCAGTGTAGGCGTAGCAGGACTTCAGGGGGAGTGTCCTGTTTCAAAAGTATCCCCCTTTCTTACATGACTCAATAAAACTTTGTGAGCAGCCTCAAATGCAATGCAAGGAGCTATAGCTGGAAACAAAACAGGATGCCACAGAGTGCACATAGAACTACTTGCATGAGCATACACAGCTCTTTGGAAACTTAGCATAATTTTGCTTTTTAAAACAATGCACCAAGCTACAAATACAAGGTAAGTGACAAGTTATGTTAGAAAGGCAATAAAGTCACCCTTCAACGGATAAATGTAGCATTTCTTGAAGACATACTACCAACTATGACATACGACTTAATGGTCCATCTTTGAGCAGCTACGGCTGATTATTCTGCAATCCTCTAACAACAACAACAACAACAACAGAACAAAGCAACTTGATTCCCTAGTTTTCACGTGCTCCTAAGCAAAGAATTTAATTAAGCTATGTTGTATTTCTCCATCCATGGGCTTGAAAAACAGACATTCTTAGACGCAAATATATAGACGAATCAATATTCAAAATAAGAAAGTTGCACAGAAATTCTCAACGAGTTAGTGTGTTGATTTTGGTGTATCTTCACTGACTATAACAGTCATATCATGAATAGGTTTACGCTTTAGTACAAAAACTACAAGCAACTCATTTTTATTCCCTTTTCAAACTTATTTCAAGTATTCATTTCGCATGGAATAAACAAAGAGAATGGCATATAACAAAATTCCTACTTGTCAGCCTTTTACTTGTCAGAAAATTAATTACAGCACCAGAAATAATACACATAACTTTACTTTTCAAGCATAATATAAGGATTGTGTAAGAGCTCGTGCAAGAATCCTAACATGACTACCTCAAATTAGTTATAGAAATTTCACCATTTTGTATTACCTGCTTCAGTATATTTTAATCCTACTTTTTCTTCTTCATCTTTTGTTTTGGGTGGCGGCCAGACAGTTTGGAGTCTTCCTGGAGTCTTGTCATCCTGTTCTGAGGAGATTACATCTGTCTAATGAAGCAAAACCAAAATAGTCATTTAGGATATATCAAAACACAAAAACATTATAACGTTTAACAACTTTTGTTCATATACTTTTTTCTCTCTCCACTCCCCCCTTTTCCTCCCCCCCTTTTTTTGGGGGGGGGCTTTACGTCGAACCTGACTAAGAATTATTGGGAACTTGAAAGCTTGCTCAGCGCCTTGAAATCTTTTAGTTGGTTCTAATAAAGACCATCCATAGTTCAACCACAGACTCACATAGCTGTAGACAGATCTCTCAATTTCAGTTCATTTTAGAAACTTATTTCACAGTGTTGTTATAGGGATAGACAACCCAAATTATGCAGAACACTTTGCACTATAGGGATATAACGTAGATTACAAATAATCTACATTATAGTCCATATAGTATTTCCACCATCTTCAATTGCTTTTTCCCACTCTACATAATACTGCTGTTAACACAACGTGTTCACCAATACAATTTAGTGTTGTGATGCTGAGCACTATCCCAGTTTCAGTTTTGTGATGCCACAGTTCCATCATCCTACAGAATTTGCCATGGTTATTTTAACACCCACACACCCACCATATAATCAAAAACATATCTAAACTTCCGACCTGGCATACATGAGAGTTAATCAACCTACTAGTTTTGCATCAGTCGCTCCATCACCAGATTTTGATTTAGACCTTTCAAATACTGCCATCAACGATTCTTTTTCGTGTCTCATTTTGCGTTTTATCGCTTCCAGCTCTGAAGTGTCAGCAGTTGTCTCTTTTTTGGGAGGGCGTGTGAATAAAGCTTTAAATGCATCCAACGCAGACTCAGCAGGACTTGGTTTTACCTCTTCAGAGGGGCAAGAGGGTTCCCCACTCGAAGATTTCCTTCCTTGGACATCCTCACTGCCCCCTGATTCACATATTACCTCACCAGAATCTTTATCCTCAGTTTTAGGCCCTAAGAGTTGAGAGAGTTGTTCAAGGAAAGTGGGAGTATTTTTAGGCTCCCCTGGTTTCCTTTTAGATATCCGTTCAGGTGTAATATTGGCCTTCTTAACAGGCTGTCTTAATTTAAGCACAGCCAAGTCACTGTCCTTCTGCTTGATTTCGGTAACCGTTTCATCCAGCTCTGTGCCTTTCTTCCGTACACGTAACCCGCTAAAGAACGCAGGAAGCTGAAAAGTCTTTTCACTTGAAGCTGGTTTTGGAGGAGATTCAGTACTGGAATTGCTTGCAAGAGATCCCTGCTCTTCTCCAGGCTCTTGAGCATCTTCTCCTGCAGAAGGTGGGCTACTGCTGTCCTCACTGTTTAGTGTAATGTTTTTGGCATTTGAACATATTTCCTGTTGTATATCATCCATGTCTATTGAAGGCAATTTAGAACTTGGTAGAATTTGCTCTGTTTTACCTCCACTTAGAGTACCTTCATTTTCTTGATATCTTGCTCCTGTTTCCTGCTCCTCTGTATTTTGGTCATTATCATCCAAAGACACAGCACTATTTGACACAGATTTGTTTGCTACATTTTCATTACTGTCTGGGTCTGTAGTCTCATTGTCCGACTCTGTGTCACTTGTTGTATGAATCAATGCACTCTGAACAATAATGGAATCCTTGTCGACTTGTTTGCTGAATTCAGACAAAGGAGAGTATGGAGAATCTGAATTGGAAAGAAATGGTTCATTCTGTTCCATTCCCTGCAGTTCCAAAGCACCAGCCCCACCTGGGACACTGGCGATGGCTTCAGTGTTCATATTGACTTTGGAGTCAACAGGGATGCCAGCATCCGTCTTCCAGTTTCCTGAGGCACCAGCAACAGCTTCTGAGTCATTAGGAGCACAGTCAACCACACCTAAGACACCTGGGGAAGGGGCATCAGCCTCCAGAGCAAACATGTTGCCAGTAACAGCCTCTGGAGTAGTGTGAACATTGCTTGTGCTTTCAGTTTGCAGCATGTCTGGAAGTATACCTGGATCATCATCTCCACTGATACTGCACCTCTCTTCCAGATTGTCAACGTGGCTGCTAAAATGACCATTGATATTTTGAAATCCTTTAAGAACTGCTTGTTCTGTTGAAGTTCCTGATTCCAATTTAGCTGTAAATCCAAAAAGTGTTTTCATGGAAAATTTAGGGAAGAGAGCCTGGTCTGGGTCACCCTCTGTTGCCCTCCCTAGATCAGAGACCTCCTTGCAGTCAGAAGTTTGATTTGCTTCCATATTGCACAAGTCACAGTGACACTAATATTCTCGGAACAGATACTAGTTCATGTCTGTATGATTACTCCCTGGCAACATCTTTCAGTCAATTACCTCAAATCATCATGGGGGGCCGGCAGTTGCTCCAGATCACACACAGCTCTTATTCCCACAGTGCAGTAGTCCAACATGCAAATTTCTGCTGAAGTTTACAACTTGAACACAGGCAAAACGGGAAGTTTTTGCATTTCGTTTCATACCATAAAATTTTCTCAGCAGCCACACTACTTATCCTTTACACAAAGGGCCTTTTTTGTCAAGGCAAATCTGCTGCAAACTAATCAGCTGAAAACATGACCGACTGGTGCACTAATTCCTACTGTTCCTGCTGCTCCATGAAGCCTTTTACTTACTAGAAAGTACAGTTAACAGACAACAGAGGCGTTTGGTTTTTTTAGTACTGAACAGCTGGTACTTGCAGTTTGCTACTTCCTTATGCCGGCCCGGGATTCACCAAAAAACGTCAGCAGAAAACTCCTGAAAGTTTCTTGTAAGCTTCCCCACTGTGGTCAAAAGCCGGTTTTAGCAAAATCCTCAAGGGGGGGGAGAACTACTAGAAAGCTGGAAAATCCTGACAGACGAAAAATGTTTCAAAATCTTCACTAAAAGCATGTGTTCTTTTAAATTTCTTTAGAGTTCCGACTGCTGAAAAGCTCCAGTTAATGTAGTGCCCTTGAAGCTGAATAAAAAAAATTCACGCTTCCGCTTTGCTGCAGGTTTAGTCTGGAATGCAGATTCAGCCAGTGAACACCAACCAACAAGACTGGTTTCATATTACTGAGCCTTAAACTCTGCACAGCTATTCCCGTGGACTATAAACAGGTACTTATCAGACAATTTCACCACACCCACGGATTAGTAACTAGATGGGAGGGCAAGGTAAACAGCCACAACCCAGAATTCAGTCATTAGCTCTGCAAAGAACAGGAGAGGTGGAAATGTGCATCTCCACTGTCTATCTTCATAAAATAGGTCTTTGATATATACTAGTAAGGGGGCAGGAGAGGTTCTTAATCTCTTAATTTCTTTGCCGTTTGGATCTTTCATTCATCTTATTTTCTCATTCCAGGAAAAACAAAACGAAAGCACACATGAACAAGTTTCAGAAGTTTGTTGCAGCAAATGAAGAGGCCAGGACAGAGCAACAAAACAGCAAGCAGAGCTAATATATATAAAAAGTCTTAGGATCAGCAAAACATTAAAGTGCAAAGCCAGTCAAGGAGCAGTGAGGTTTCAAGTAAGTGGTCTAATGTTTCCCCACTAATTCCTCTTCTGATACATAGACATCTGAAATTTCAAGAGTTTTAAAATAACCTTGCTAGATTACACCAGAAATCTAACTTTTCCAGCACAGTGGCTTGGATCCTAACTTTCCTTCGATGAATAGAACAGAGTTCACGCGTCAGTCTACTGAAAATCTGCTCTTTGAGGTTGGTGTGGGATATGGTGCAGGGACAAATTGCAAATGGAGGTAGGATTTGGGAGGAAATTACCCCACCACCGCTTATGGGAACAGACCAGCAATTTAGGATCCAAGCCACTGTCTCCAGTGGTGGTCACTGGCCAGCAATTGCTCCTTGGAAGCTCACAAACAGGATATAATGAAGACGATAAGTCTTACGTTTTCCCTCCATATCTGGGATTCTGAAGAATATTGCATGGGCAGAGCAATCCTGTCATCTGCTGCTGTAAAGAGCGCAGACATCAGTGCCTTCCAGAAGTCCTGTCATAACTGGGGTGGGTGGGTTCCCCCCTCACTTCCTTATCAGTTCTTTAAAAACTATTTCCCTCCTACTCCAAGCAATTTGAGGGAAATTGTTTTCAACAGCATCAGAGATCGTGTAAATACGCCACTTGTGCCCGTGTCCAGGAAATAGAAGAGGAGAACAGAAAAATCAATGCCCTTTAATATGGAAGTTCAATTTTTAGCTATTTATTAAATTAAATGAATTATGGTAGACCTGTTAATTCCCTTTATTATTATTTTAAAAAAACAATGTTTATATTAGGGATGATCAGTGCATGTTTGTCACAACTGTCACTGAGGCAAGACTGCACCTAAATTATGGAACGCTTGAGAGGCCCGCTTAGCGACCTTTCTCTTTGCCTTCTGCTGCCTAGCCAAGGCTTTTATTTTTATTTTTTAATTCATTTTACCTGCTAGGTTCAGGCTTTTCATGGCTGTCATTTCGATTACCTTTTCCGCTGAACATTGGATTGTTTTATCTGCTGCACCTTTTATTGTTTTTAACTTTTTAGTTTTTTAATCCTTTTTTCTTTCTTTACCTGTTTGCATTTCTTCATTTTAAAATGTTTGCAACGTGCCCTGAGCTCTGTGCACACAATGGACAGGTAGGATAAAAATCTTCTGAAATAAATAAATAAAACATGCTGTGTCACTGAATTGCATAAGTTGTTTGAGTACTAAGTGAAGTGCTTCCTTTTCTTTGTCATGTGCCTTTGCCAGTCAATTTTACTTACTGGCCCTGGATCTGTTCAGGAACTAACCTGCTTAGGATGTCCCATTAGTTTTGGGTCCCAACTCTGGGTTGTCTTTCCCCCAGCAACTTAGATTATTTATTCATATCTATACCACCCAATAGCCAAAGCTCTCTGGGTGGTTCATTTAGAGTTCCTGGTTGACCGACAGTTGACTGGGTTCACACGATCATAAAGGGGGAAATAAGTCAGAGTGGCTTACTTTTCCCGCTGCACATGCCTGTGGTGATTTGTTAGTCATGGCAACAAGCCACCCTCACCAGGTTCACACACCACCATCAGGGGAAATTATTTATTTATTTACTTGCTTACTGCATTTCTATACTGCCCAATAGCTGAAGCTCACCATGGCTTGTTTCTCTCTCATAGATCATGTGAACAGGCCCAATGCTAAACACCCCAGAGATGGAACATCTTTGGACTGTTTAGCTTCTCCAACTTGGGTTGTTGTGATGTTTGAACCAAGCCACTGTTGAATAGATACAGAAAGTGAAACATTTAGCTTATTAAAGTATATCCTGTTCTTAATAGGCACACTTACAGACTTAAGGTGGGATTTAATTCAAACACTTAATTTCTGACAGCCTTATGGAGCATGGAATACTATAGTGATTTATATTTAAGATTTGGACACAGATCTTGTTATCTTGGTTCAGTGGATGTACATTTGAGATAATTCTATGGCAACTTATGACTTAACTGAAACATCTATCTACATCTATCTATCTATCTATCTATCTATCTATCTATCTATCTATCCACACTGTTTTAGAACTTGTTCAGACATTTGCTGGCCTATACATACACATCCCATGTGCATATAGAGTTGGGCTTCTTACTGTCAGATTCAAAGCCATACCAGCTCACATGATGTGTCATTTCTATGAACAGGCACTTCCTTGCGAACATCCTGGAGTACCATGGCATCTTTTTGAACTGCTGCTATCATGGGAACCAGAGTATTTGTGCAAAAAGCTGCTGGCTCATGCAAATCAGTGTGTCCACATGAGCTCATCACTTATTTGTATTCACTACTGCATTACATTGTAGAACCCCATTTTGACGAAATCCCAAAGGATGTGGTGTCTCAGAAGCTTAGGCAAGTATTAAATGATCCCTTGTTTCCAAAATTTCTACTATCTTTGAATGTGGATCTTCTTACTTTTTTTAGTATTATACTGTGCACACGCAAAACAATTTCTTATGCTACTTAAATTGCAATGACTTTGCATTGCCACTTTGTGGTGACTTCATTGATCTGAATCATGGTCAGTTCACCTTGATGGACATATTGTACCATCCAAAATATGGAAAATTATATTTTAATTATAACCCTAGTAACCATTGATACTTAAAACAGTGCCCTGATGGCTTAAATAGAATATCCGGGAAGAGGGTAATTAGACTTCAGTTCTTTTGACTAAGCAGGCCGCAGCTTTTTTCCATTAAATAATTAAGAGCACACTCTTATGCATGTTTAGACAGAAAAAAAGCCTACGAGTCCCAGCATGCCTCAGCCTTTTTTTCTGTCTAAACATGCACAGGATTGCACCTTAAATCTACTTCGTGAAACTCACAAAATATCTACTAGTTTAAAATGGAGTTCTCACAATGACTTTTACAGCCTTATGATACATAGTACAGAAAATCATCACTGACTATGAGTCCTATATTAATCTTTAAACAATTGTAATTAGGCTCTTTTAGGAGTCTGTTATATGAAAGAACACAAGATTCCACTGCATAGCTAAATTACAGATATGAAAATGATTGAAAGAAAATATAGCTGTCTCCAATTCTGTTACTGAAAAAGTATTTATTTTATTTATTTATTGCATTTTTATACCGCGCAGTAGCCGAAGCTCCCTGGGCGGTTCACAAAAATTAAAACCATTCAAAGTACAAAACAAACACTATAAAAACATGATATAAAATAAAATATAAAAGCATAACCAGGATAAAATCAGCAGCAGTGCAGAAATACAAATTTAAAATACAAATTTAAAACAGCAAAGTTAAAATTAAATTTATAGACTGCTAAAATGCTGAGAGAATAAAAAGGTCTTCACTTGGCATCTGAAAGAATATAGTGCAGATGCCAGGCGAACCTCCTTAGGGAGCTCATTTCACAGCCGGGGTGCCACAGCAGAGAAGGCCCTCCTCCTGGTAGCCACCTGCCTTACTTCCTTTGGCAGAGGCTCACGGAGAAGGACACCTGAGGATGACCTTAGGGTCCAGGCAGGTACATACGGGAGGAGGCGTTCCTTCAGATAGCCTGGCCCCAAGCTGTTTAGGGCTTTTAATGTTAATACCAGCAACTCTGAATTGGCCCCAGACTTGGACTGGCAGCCAGTGATGTTGGGAAAGGACTGGCGTGATGTGGTCTCGTTCGTCAGTCACTGTTAATAAACGTGCTGCCCTGTTTTGTACCAGTTGAAGTTTCTGGACCATTTTCAAAGGCAGCCCCACATATAATGCATTGCAGTAATCCAAATGAGAGATTATGAGAGCATGGATAACTGTAGCTAGGCTATCTCTGTCCAGTTGGTATATCAGCCTAAGCCGATAAAAGGTGCTCTTTGCCACTGAGTTCACCTGTGCTTCAAGTGATAGTTCTGGATCCAAGAGCACCCCCAAACTATGAACCTGATCCATGAAGGGAGAGTGCAACCCCATCCAGAACAGGGTGAACATCACCTAGCCGGACAGGCAAACCACCCGCTAACAGTACCTCTGTCATGTCTGGATTGATTTTTGTGAACCACCCAGAGAGCTTCAGCAGTATAGAAATGCAATAAATAAATAAATTGAGTCTCAGTTGTTCTAAAGGAGGGCTGTTGTACCTCTTTAAACCCAATCCCATTTTTCAGTAGCTCTTAGGGAGCTCATTCTATTGGTAGGTCTAGCCGAAGGCAAAAGGGGCCTCGCCAAAATACCAGCATATTTGAGTTTAAAGCTCTTACTGCCAGTAACTAAGCCTCAGGAAAGGCATTTGAACCTTTTCGAGTGGGGTGGGAGGAACCTGGAAAAAAGCCAGGAAACGATTGGTGGTCAGGAAAAAGAGGTGTAATGCGTGTCTCTAAGGGCCATGGAAATTTGGCTGAGGAAATTGGGAGGGGCATGGAATGGAGTGCAAGGAGAGCAAAACATCCGTTGAAAAGGGAAGGGACTTGGAGAGAAGAGGAAGAGAAAGTGGAAGGGGCAGAAAGGGAGTGAAGAAGGAGAAGAGAGAAGAAAGGACAGAGAAACAAGCAGCGTGGTGAAGAGAAGGACACAGTCAATGAAGAGCACCTCCGCACAGGCAACCAAGGACTAATGGGATAAACAACTGTTGTTGGTCCAGCAATAATAACACTGCTCTTCACAGTGAACTGTGGGTTGAAAAGGGAGTTGAAAATATTTGGTTCATGGTTCTTTTAATTGTTTTCTTCATGTTATTATTCACCAAACATTCTTAGGTAAAGTAAATAGTGTTAAATATCGCCTTCTTTGCCTCTGCAGTGATTGCAACCTGCCCTTCCTCATCCTAGTTATAGAAACTTGAAACATCACATTTGGCCATCCGGAGAATCCAAGAGGGTTGGATTTGATCCTGGCCTAAGGCTTTGCTCTTCCTCAGTGTAAAAGAAAGAAGTTGTAATAGCTCAAATTTTCCCATGCAACAGTGCTTACAATAACTAAACCATATATATGGAGAAATTCCAGCTCAAAAGTCAAGGATAACTTTGGCACAGACTTAAGTAAGAAATTGATAGTACATATGGTGGATTATTTCCTGCACAGACAATATGGCAATACAAAGATATGTTCACCACCTCATCTCGTAAAGGAATTGTGACCCAAATTGGTGAAGTATTCCCATTTCTATGTCATAACTGTTGAATACTTTAGGCATCAAAGCCTAGGAAATAACTATAGTTAAATTATAGTTAAATGCATCCTGTATAAAAGACTCAAGATAGTTTACTGTTCAATTAAATGTCTAGAATTCTATCTAATAGAGAGCTCATGTGGTCAAGTGCCTATCTACTGGGCAGTAAAAGAGGGCAACCCAAAAATAAGAGAGTGCTTCCTATATACTTGGGAGTCTCCTTGGATATGCAGAAGTATAGACATGGCCATTCCAAACACACACAAACACAAAACCTTTTAGTCAAGCATAATTTATTGCTTAGAAAGGTCAAAACATACACATTAATAAACAGATGAAATTACAATCTTTTGGAACATTGTTAGCAGCTTAAAAAGGAGGGCACATTGCTTAGTATTGTACTGTATTGTTCATAGTTTCTGAAATGTATAATCAAATATTGTCAACTCACAGCTTTCAGAATATGATGATAAAATCATACTGGTTAGGCCAGAGAATAGTTCATAAGGCATTTCTACAGATGCAGTGCCGTCTTCTTTTTTAAGTATATGATTTTTTAAAAAGTATATGATGTTTTTAATTATCTGTGATCTTATGGATCTGCACAGTGATAGTACTGGAGAAAAATGTTGCATTTATTGCACACTCACTGTAATTTCCCTCTTTCAAAGACACTTTGCTAATCATGCTTTACAAGAACTTGAATATTATTCCTTTTCCTTCAGGCTCATCTCTTTGTTATACATTGTGACTAGGAAAGGTAACATATGAGCCAGAGGTAACAACCCCTAATTCTTTTTAATGCAACAGGAAGGGTGTTCAATATGAATGAGAGGCTCAAAAATACACTAGAATTAAGAGGATAGTAAATTCTCTTGCACAATTTTGCAAAGTACATTTTAAAGTACAATAACTCCACATTAAAATACAAGGACTTCAAATGTGAAGACTGTGTAGGTAGAGGTGCATGAGAAAAAATTATTTGGCAAAAGCCACCAAAACAAGAAACTATGAAGAGTTTTAGTTATTTCTAATGCCTCCTGTTTCATATCAGGCAGAACAAATTGCAAATTAGGTATTGCATTCATTGTTTTGGAATTTGCATTTATTTTATTTAACTACAGCAGCTAATCACAAGATTAGGAATAGCCAATAATAAAAGAACATCCATTGCAGGCACTAGTTATTGTTATACTCATGCATTAAAATACTATCTTAAACAATATTCTATAGATTCACTGCCCAAACTTCAATATATGGACTCTAATTTATCAAGCAAATAAAATAGGCAAGAACTTAGAATTAAAAAGATAAAATAACAGGAAGCAACAATGTGATTTATTCCAAGCCTATTCCTGTTTCTCCTGACAATAGATATTAGCGTTATGCACATTTTTGTTTTGTTTTTTTTTGTTTCATTTCTATGCTGCTCAAAAGCAGAAGCTATCTGGGTGGTTCATAAAAATTAATTGGTTCAATATCATGCATCTCTTCGCGTGTTGTTGATAATTTGATTGAAAATCATGGCATGATTGTATGAAGTTGACTTCACAGTATCAGAGTCAAGACTCTTTTGCCTGAGACCCAGGCCATAGCTAGACCTAAGGTTTATCTTTGGATCGTCCAGGGGTCAAACCTGTTCATCTAGGTGACACACAGGGGATCCAGTGCTCAGGCAGGGGCGAACCCTGGATAATCCCAGGATAAACCTTAGGTCTAGCTGTGGCCCCAGTGAATGGTCCTGGAACAGCTGCGGTTGTAATACTGCTGATCCAACCCCTGGATAAGAGTCCTTTGTTGGAGCAGGATATAAACATATTTAAAGACCTTATTGCCTGTGGGTGTGAATCAATCAGTCTAATAAATAATTTCACAAAATAGTCTAAATAAACATCAGTTGCTCAAATAATTTACGGAATTACTTACATTTAGGTCTAGGTGTAGGACGTTTCTGTCAGGTTTTTCAGAATCACTGAAATAGGTCGGTGAATCAGATTGTCCCAACCTGCAACCTAAAACCCAGGCCTCGTCATGTCTACTTGTGACATGTATATTAGCTGCCTGTTCTGAAAAGTCATTCTTCAAAGCAGCTTCTGCTGTAATACCTATATGATTTTAACAAAAAAGAAGACAATTATCCCCAACTATGAGAATTTTAAAACTCCAATACACTATTATACCACTTGAGGCTTTACAGTATCAAATCATAAAACGGTACTAAACATTTTGTTTTCTCTCAGCTGGAAAATATTTCAGTAGTCCCTCTTGGATCTTATTTAGACAAAAATGTGTTACATCCTCCAATTTAACCTGAAGTTCATAGTTTCTTTGCAAAGACTGCCTTCCTCTACACCAACAACAGGTTCATAAATACACCCTATTCACAGATAATCCCAGAATGTAACTAAGGCCTTAGCTAGACCTACCTTTTAATCCAGGACGGAGGAGGGAAGATCTCACGTTGTGTTTAACGCAAGATCCCTCCTCCGTTTACACGTGAGGCGCAACGACTTCAGGAGGAGAGGCGTGGCGCCTGCCATTTTTTTGGTTTTTAAAGCAGCGGGAGTGCCCGAGCGCCAAAAGGTGTTTTTTAAAATTAAATTAATTTTCCCGCTCCCCCACCCTACCCCCGATGGGCGCAGCGTTCCTGAGGAGCACTGCGCCCCGTGCGTGGCTCCCAGCTCCATGCAAGGAAACGCGCAGAGCCAGATTGACCTGCAGCAACGGGCCACACATTCCGCGGCCTCAGGCTGAGCCTGAGACCGCAGAAAAACCGGGCCCAAAGTGGAGGGCTCTATCCTGGGGCAAGGGAGGGATGATCCCTCCCTGATCCTGGAATCCCCTGTGCGTCATGTGGATGCACAGGGACGATCCCGGGGTTCGCCCCATGATAAAGCCTTGTCTAGCTAAGGCCTAAGCTACTCGGCAGTAGCTTCATTGGACTAGAGACCTAGCAAAATAGCTGCCAATAGGATAGGCGGGGGTGGGGGCAGAGAGTCCACATATTGTAAGAGACACTTTGCTGTGCTAACATCACACAGGTTCTCTTGCCCTAACCACCGATGTCCACACATTAGGTGTGGATGTCCTAGCAGAGGAAGGCTATGCACATAAACTTTCATGGGAACTAGAACCCCAATTGCTCAGGGTTCCAGCACCCATGGATGCATAGGCTTTCACTGCTCAAATGTTTAAAGGCCAAGGAAACTGCGTGACACTGAGAGTGTGAACAGTGACACAGTTCCACTGCCACTTTCAGTGTATGAATGAAGAAAGTGTGAGTATGGCCTTAGCTAGAACTAAGGTTTATCCTGGGGTCGTCCCTGCCTGCTCCCAGGATATCCTGTGTGTCATTTACATGAACAGGGATGACCCCAGGACGATCCCTGGATAAACCTTAGGTCTAGCTAAGGCCAAAGACTCAGAAACCAGGAACTGGCTTTTTGTATACATTTCTATATGCCAGAGGGGCTTGTCGCAACCAGTTTACAACAAGCATGATGCCATAAGGGTGTTTGAAATGGGTGAGGGAGAGCGAAAGGAAAACTTCATATTTGGAGGGTTACTGCAGTCTTTGAGAAGGAGAGTGATGGGGCTGTGTGAAAGCAGCAGTGGAAACCAGTGATACTATTGAAGAAACAATATGGTGGCTAGGCCCATTAAACAATAGCATGGAATGAAAGCAACACAAGATTGAGTAAGCATGGGAGATGTGTTTGGCTAGACAGCCCTATATCTAAGGGAGGGGGATACTGCTAGGGAGGATGGAGCCACATAGAAGGAAAGATGGACCCAAGCGGAGAGAAATATCTGAGGGCGGATGCTTCTGTATATCCCCCACACACAGTCATCTCAAACACTAGATCCTTCTGTAGAAACCAACTTCATTCACTTTACCTTTAATGTGATCCAGTGCAAAAATTGCATTAGACTGTAAGTTAACATCCTTTTCTTTTCACATGATTTGTTCCTTATTACTCATGGTAATATTCCTGATCAGCAACAGATTAATAGTCATAATGAAAAAGGCAGGCCTTATGTGAAGTGACTCCCACACATCATTTTAATTGTGGACACGGTAATGGACTGGATAAGGGCTAACAAACTGAGACTCAATCCAGACAAGACGGAGGTACTGTTAGCGGGTGGTTCATCTGTCTGGCGAGGTGATGTTTGCCATGTCCTGGACGGGGTTGCACTCTCCCTAAAGGATCGGGTCCATAGTTTGGGGGTGCTCTTGGATCCAGAACTGTCACTTGAGGCACAGGTGAACTCAGTGGCAAAGAGCACCTTTTATCAACTTAGGTTGATATACCAACTACGCCCTTATCTGGACAGAGATAGCCTAGCTACAGTAATCCATGCTCTGATAACCTCTCGTTTGGATTACTGCAATGTGTTATACGTGGGGCTGCCTTTGAAAACGGTCCGGAAGCTTCAGCTGGTACAAAACAGGGCAGCCCGTTTACTAACGGACTGGTCGGCGAGATCACATTATGCCAGTCCTTTTCCAGCTTCATTGGCTGCCAGTCCAGGTCCGGGCCCGATTCAAAGTGCTGGTATTGACATTTAAAGCCCTAAATGGTTTGGGGCCAGGTTATTTGAAGGAACGCCTCCTCCCATATGTACCTGCCCAGACCTTAAGATCATCTACAGGGGCCCTTCTCCATGAGCTCCTGCCAAAGAAAGTGAGGCAGGTGGCTACCAGGAGGAGGGCCTTCTCTGCTGTGGCACCCCGGTTGTGGAATGAGCTCCCCAGAGAGGTCCGCCTGGCACCTACACTGTACTCCTTTCGTCGCCAGCTGAAGACCTTTTTATTCACTCAGTATTTTAACACTTAATTTTAACTTAAATTTAAATTTTACTGTTTTAACTCTGTATTTTAATCTTATATCAATTTTGCTGCGTGGTTTTATCCTGGTTGTGCTTTTTATACTGTATTTTGTATTTGTGCTTTTAACCTGTTGGTTGTTTTATTATGGTTTTAATTTTTGTGAACCGCCCAGAGAGCTTCGGCTATTGGGCGGTATAAAAATGTAATAAATAAATAAATAAATAAATAAAATTAATTTCCCTTTTCAAAATAAATGTCTTCTATACATTATTGTGGTGCGGAAGAAGGTTTGTAAAGTTTGCTTTTGTTATCTGACACTTTGATAGACAAGTGTCTAGAGACAGAATAGTTGAGTCTAAATAGCGATGTAGTATATGCTGCATAGAGATATGCAACTGTGGCCCAGAGTCTCATTCCAGGCTTCAGGGCAGGGGTGGACAACTTCAGACGGTCTGGGGCCAGTTGCTGCCTGCCCTGCCGAATGATGCGTGCTTGCCATTGCCAGCACATCACTGATATTTGGAGATACAGTCGCGTAAAAAAAAAAAGGCATTAAAAATCGGTGCTTCACTCCGAAATTCAAGCTAAATTTGTTTTCAAGCTAAATTTGTCCATAGTAAATATTTGTAGCTATTTGCATCGAAATTTGCTGATTTCTCCCCCCCCCCTCTGTTATTGTTATGCCATCAAATATTGGTGGTGCAGCAGCTGAGCAGCACAGCCAGGGCCCACGTGTTACACACCCCTGCTCCAGGGACTTCTCATTTGGCTCCAGAATAGCCCTGAAGTATGAAGTCATCTTCTTTCTTATGCACATCAGCTGATTTTTTTTAAAAAAAATCCTTTAAAATGAGTGGTGGAAGTGGAACCTTTGGCCTAGGAAAGAATGGGTCAAAGAACTTTGCTTGTGCCTTAGTTTCTGTGGGAGTGAGTGAGTGGAGCCAACACTGGCAGCTCTTCAGCCCTTGTTCAACTGAAAACAAGGAAATCAATTAAAAATCAATTGCCAAGGAGTGTTGGGGTTTGATGCATGTTCAAATCTCTAATTGGTTATGCAACTCAAAAGGTGGCGTTGCAGAAGTCACTGATCATGTTCACACTTCACGTTAAGCTAACAATTATAGCTTAATAAACCAGGATGTGAACAAGCAATATCTTTCATCATAAATTACTTCACTGGATTGTTGTGCCACAAAGTCATAGAATCACAGAATAGTAGAGTTGGAAGGGGCCTGTAAGGCCTTCAAGTCCAACCCCCTGCTCAATACAGCAGTACTTGGAATGCCTTGCAGAATGGGTGGGATATAAATGGATGCTTTCCAAAAGTGGCAGATATAAACTGTTTGTCTTGCCTTAATGATACAGCTCAGAAATTATCTAATACTAATTGATTAGAACACATAAAGCACTACATATAAAATTTAAAATACTGTAAGGAGGTCAATAAATACCAACAATCCATCAGTACTGCATCAGATGCTCAATTCGTTCCTGAAGACATTTTGTAAAATGTACTTGCTTCATCAGAATTTTGATAAAATCACTTTGTAAACATTTATTTATTTATTTATTTAATTACATTTATATACCGCCCCACAGCCGAAGCTCTCTGGGCGGTTTACAACATTTAAAAATAGTAAACATTAAAAGTATACAATTTAAAAACACACACACACACACACATAAAAACAGTATAAAAACAACAGTATCCATTTAAAAACAACAATTGTGGGGTCCATTAAAAACAAACTTAACGTTGTTAAATGCTGTTAAAAAGCTGTTAAAAATGCCTGGGAGAAGAGAAAAGTCTTGACCTGGCGCCAAAAAGATAACAATGTTGGCGCCAGGCAAGCCTCATCGGGGAGATCATTCCACAGTCGGGGGGCCACTGAATTTGCCCTATTCAGTCAGCATGGCATGTACAATGAAGAATTGACACCAGGATACCTAGCACACCATCTTCCCTTATATATACCCAGCAGGCCTTGCCGGTCGTTCTGTGACCAACACCTATTGCCACAAAATATTTCAAAGGTGGGCCTGCTTGTTGAAGGTTTGGGAGGCAGAAAATGTGGTATGTTTTAAATGTTTTAAAGCCATTGAAGATTATTGTTAACCTGATTGTATAATGCAGTCATATTTTAAGGACTGTACAATGGCAAATGCAATTTTCCAAGTGTCATTCCTCATGACCAATCTTTGTCCTGCTTGGATATTTCAGTGCAGTGGCAGCAACTGATCTTAAACAGTGTAGAGGCCAGAAATTGTTCATATTGTAGGTCTGTTGACAAAACAAAAAACAAAACAAAACCCAAATTTTGATACATAGTGAAAGTAACAAATACTGGAGGAATACTGATGAAATCCAAGTACTTGTTGAATCATTAGCATACAATATAGTAATCTAAATGGGCATTAAAATAAGTTCGTGAGGAAAAAATAGCTCCCACTATCCATTACATTAGTAAATGCTTCAAAATCCCTATTTAGGCCATGTTCACATGAACAGGAACTCCAGTTTAAACAAGCCCTTAACTCACTGTAAATTCCTGTACTGTTTTCACAAAAGGTCTGCTCACATGTGACTATCAACATCACAGGCTGAATTAGTCTGATTTTTACATTCAGTTGTGACCACTTCTGGTAAACTACCCAATCAGAACACGACTTGCTCATCAAATGCTGAAACAAAAATTACTTTAAATGTGTGTCTAGCAGTTATGTCTCCTTTTCATTTTTACTCTAGAGTAGGTGCAAGACCCCTGAACTGGATCTTTAACTCCCCCCCCCTTCCCTGCACCTACTGTAGAGTAAAAATGTGGGGGGGGGATGGAGCTGCTAGTCACAAATTTAGAGGTACAGTCTGTTTTGCCCCCAGTTGAGTGAGTGAAGGTCAGCATGGACTGATTTTTTTAAAAAATAAAAATCTGTGGTGGCCAGCAGTAGAAGGCTATTGCCTTCATGACCTGCTTGTGGCATCAGGTTGGCCACCTGAGGAACAGCATGCTGGACAAAATAGGCCTTTGATCAACAGGGCTTTTCGTACGTTTTTATATAAATAAAAGCACCTGAAAGTGGAGTTCAAGTGAAGGTAGAGAAGAAGTAAGGACTAGTGCATAATCCTGTTTCCAGACTGTTCACACTGTAAAGAAACACTTCTTCACTACAAAGTAGAGCCAAGAGAACCTGAGAGTCTTAACAAGAGATGCCAGGGATTAACTCCAGGATTTTGTGTACGCTAACAAATATTACAGGGCCCTTCCTGAATAACTCTCTCTAGGATTTCTAATGCTGTTTTCCCTGATGAACAGAAGTGCAGTTAAACACAGTGCATCTAAAGAACGAATGAAAACAAAAGTCAAGCTAGCCCTTATTTCTTAAAATTAGACAAGATCTGGTGCCCTCTAGAGTTTGAAAATTGCAACAATTTCATGCATAAAATCATGTAACTGCAATGTACGAAGAACATTAATTCAAGTTGCAATGTCATAAGAGAAGAAACAGATGGGGCAACGTGGGCTTTTATAAATTTGACAGGGGAGGAGGATTGTGTAATAGAATAAATGCAACTCATTTTGTGAAATATTTCTGCTTGAATGGGAAAAAGATCAAGTTCAGTAGCATAATCTATAACGCCGTAATTCATTAGGCACCACACATAAGCTTTATTTTTAAAAATGGGCATGATTCCTGGTGAAGACAAGTACTTTTACATCCCTTTAATTTAAAATGAAACACAGGTTTATGCTTCCTGTTGAAATCAAGGCCACATGCAGTACATTCCTCCTATACATGCTCTCTCAGAAGTAGGGCTTACCACCATTATTATTAGGTAAATGTGTATAGAACTTCAACCTTAAAAATACTTAGCTTTTGCTGGATCATGACTATTATTTTATTTAACATGAAACTATGTAAGAAAAATGTTAATAAATACAAATTTGTTTTCAATAAGGACTAGACACTTGTTTGTTTTCAGTAAGAATCAGAAATTTTAGCAGGATGTTGTGGTTTAGGGCCAACCTACACATCAGAGGATTAGTGGAGGAGAAATACAGGGGAATACAGGTAGGGAATTTTTTCAAAGCAGGAGCAATGACATCTTCTGTGAGAACACCAGAGTAATTGATGGACTTTACTTGCTCTGGTAACCAAATGAGGCGATAACAAGGCTTTCAAGTTTTACAGTTGTGACAGATTGGGACATAAGAAGTTGGAGAATGGGGTGGGAGGTGAAATTAAGCAGGGGCTGGATACATCTTTCCTTTTGTTTGATGGGATTCCTAATTCACTTCTTTGTCAGATTATTTTCATTTATAATTAAAACCTAGTGGTTGCATTTAAGCTGGCTAAAGGTCTTTTATTAAAGCTCAATATCTTGTATAAATTGAACCTATATAGTCTGAATTTCAATGGAACAGCTTTGGGAATGGATTTCCCTTCCCCCTGCAGCCCTCATGCCCCCCCCAAATCTAATCTTGTGACCTAACCCATCTGATCATATGTCCTAACATCACAATCCTATACATGTCTACTTAGAAGTAAGTCCCATTTTTAGGCTAGAAGTGCTTAGCTTGATGTCCCTTGTCAAGAAAACCCTGAAAACTCAAGAAAAGCAAGTTGGATTGCTTAGCTACATCTACCTTTTAACCTACACCAGAAGAGGGAAGATCCCATAATGTGATTATCGCAAGATCCCACCTCCGTTTACAAGTAAGGCGTGATAACCTCAGGAGGAGAGGCGTTGCGCCCACCATTTTTTTTATTTTTAAAGCAACAGGAGCGCACAAATGCTTGTGCGCAAAGGTAGGTGCTTTTTGAAAATTTTAATTGCTTTTCCTGCTCCCCCCACCATACCCGATGGGCGCAGCGCTCCTGAGGAGGGCTGTGCTCCTCGTGCAGAGCCGGGTCAAACCGCGGCAACAGGCTACACGTTCCGTGGTCTCAGACTCAGCCCAGGACCGTGGAAAAACTGGGACCAAAGGGGCAAGGGAGGGATGATCCATCCCTGATCCTGGGATCCCCCGTGCATCATGTGGACGCACAGGGACGATCCTGGGGTTCGCCCTGGGATTTCGCCTGGTCTAGCTAAGGCCTTAGTTATACTTACAGTAAGCTCAGTAAAATAAATTATTTCAATGGATCTACTCCAAGAATGACTAAGTCTGGATCCAACCCTGAGTCAGCAAGAAGATGTTGATATCCAATAAGTAGGCAGCAATTCATAAGTAGGCATAACATTCATTTCATGGTACAAATGATTTGTTAAAGTTACTAGACAAGGTAAACTAAAGGGTAGTTCATCACAGCAGGAGCCGTAAAATTGGATGCAGTTCAGATTTCCATTCTAGCTTTTGGTGTTTTGTTGGGAGAGTTTTTCCAGACTTTCATTCACTGGGCAAAAAGATTTGCCATTGGCTTTGGTCTGGGCATGTTTCAACAAAGCTACATAATATTTTCCAGTTATTATTAGTAAGCTTAAAACAGAAAAAGTAAAACTATGGAACTTAAAAAAAAAAAGTCAGATTATGTCACTCCACTAAAATTACTATTATTACCCAATAACATTTTCCTGGCTAAATTTATAGGCTTGTTTTCAAATTACTCATGATAATATGTTTTGGCATCCAACACTACCCATCATCTAGTCCACCCCCCCCCCTTGCTACCTTCTTTCCCTTGCAATTTTGCAGTACTGCCCTTTCTTGGTTTTACTTAGACCAGCTCCATCGGGCCTTCTTGAGCTATTCTCCTCTATCACTCCCAGTCATGGCAAAGTTTTCTCAAGGGTCTATCCTTGGTTCGACTTTCCCACTTGTGTGCCATTTCAACAACAATATTTATATGACCAGCTATGGGATCAACAACTCGATAATTCCATATCTATCAAATCCTGTATTACTAATTAAGTCTGTTGGCAAGAGCAGCCTTCCCCAACCTGGTACCCTCCAGATGTTTTGTTTTCAACTCCCATCAGCCTTAGCCAGCATGGCCAGCAGTCAGGAATGTTGAGAGTTGTAGACCAAAACATCTGGAGAACACCAGGTTGGGGAAGTCAGACCGTTTTGCCATAGGTGTGAGCAGCACATTTCATTAGGATGTGCACCTTGGGATTTTTTTTTAAAGGTGAACATTTATTGAATACTCAATAATAAAGGACATTATTTTTATTCATTTATTTATTAAACACTATAGATACTGATGCCCTACTCCACATTCAGCTTGACTGACCATGGGAGGACCTTTGCAGTTGGGAGGGGGGGAGAATGAGGCGACGAGCCTACCTCGCCCTTCCATGAACTGCATGCAATGGTGTGATAAAGCTCAGAGAAGCAGCAGCAGCAGCACTTCTGGCTAAATGCCTCTGTTCGCCCCAAGCCTTCCTGATCCCTGCTGGCTCCTTGCGATTTCTCGGAAACCAAGCAAGGGATCTAGCCTGTCCCGCTGTGCATTTCTGTTTACCTAGGCTGCTGTCTCTCGCGCAGGATAAAATACTTGAGGGAGGAAATTTAAAAAATCATAACAAATCAACGGATGACCCAATCTGATTAAAATTTGGTATGTGAAAGATCTACTTAAGACCTGCCACTGTGCCAATTTGGATCTCTTTAGCTTTGAAAATGAGGGTGCTGCTGGCAAGGGGGGGGGTGCATTTTCCACATTTCTTTTAAGCTGAAAATGCCTACTCAGGAGGAAGCAGTTCTTCCATTGTTAATACAACCTGGGCTCATTCTCTGGGATTGCAAAAGAGAATTTGTGTTGAAGATGATGAAAAAGAGTTGAGTGGCATGCATAGCACTGGACTCCCCAAACAGGCAAAAAAACAATACAAAGAATGATTGGGAGCCAGTAGGGTATGCATGAAGGGAAACCTTTGTGGCTTCCCCCCTTGGATGCATGTGACTGCTTGCGCCTGAGCTGCCTGCTGTGCAAAATGGTTTAAGATTCCAGAAACCAGCCAGTTGGGTTTTTGTACATTTTGTGTGTGTGTGTGTGTGTGTGTGTGTGTGTGCTGCCTACTGTGACTTCCATATGCTTTGAAGCAAAAGCTCAGTTAAAAACACACACAGAGATAAAGAGTCTATCCCCCCACCTTCCTTTCCTCCCTCACTGTCCTGTCTCACTTGAGTCAGTTACCTAGGGAGCTTGTGGGCTCTCCCACACTAGAGGCATTCAAGAGGCAGCTGGACAACCATCTGTCAGGGATGCTTTAGGGTGGATTCCTGCATTGAGCAGGGGGTTGGACTCAATGGCCTTGTAGGCCCTTCCAACTCTGCTATTCTATGATTCTATGATTTGTAAATTTGTGGGTGAGGGTTGTTGCTGCTGCTTTTTGCTTGTTCAACTCAGGGATTAGCCACTTGTGTTTCCCTGCCAGGAGGGAGCCGGGGAGTTTGGAAGCAGGAGGAGGGAATGATTTGAATTGGCACACCCCTCTCCTTCGTCAGTAATACTGCCCCTTGAAAACACGCCCAGAGTACACCGCATTGAAAATGATGGATTGAAACACATGTTGACATTTGAGCGATGCATGACCGGAAGAACCGTACTTTCTGCGCACCAAAATATTTTGCTTCTTTTGGGGAAGGAGCGCAATCAAAGCAGGATTTATCAAAGTACTTCACAATCAAAGCAGATTATAAAGTAGAAAACATTGGAGTCCTTTGCATGCACTTTGCAGTGAATGCACAGTATAATGCTGGTGTGATGAAGCTCTAAGGGGCACATTTCATGTTTTCACTGGAAACAAATTGCATGACAAAGAGTTCACTGTGCAGCAACAGCAGCAAATCATATTTATCCAGGAAACAGTCACATGAAAACTGTAAATGGAATATTATCTCTTTTTCTATTCTGCCAGATCATAGGATCAGGTTAGATACTGAAAGGAGAGTGACATGAAGCTGAGTGCTAAAGTAAAAAAGGCATCTGAGGACATGGATTAACTGAAAGGTCTGGGGAGGGGGGGAAACAAAGGGCTAGTCCATGTAATTTCTTTCTTTCTTTCATAGACTGGTTATTGTAAATATCTTGCACTGAAAATGTTATGAGTGGCTGTCTTCTATTCCATCTGCTTAGCTTTTGAGTTTTAAGAGCCCCACAGCACTAGGGGAACTGAATACACATTTTCCTGTACACAAATTCGATGAATGACCTTTCATAGAATGGCTGTTTTGATATCACACCACTCACATAGGTAGAGTAGACAACATATAAACAAATATTTGGACAAGTGAGGCAGCTGAGTTATTGTTAGAACTAGTTCAAATATCTCCCTATATGTGTGGATAGGATAGAGCAAGGGCATAAGCATGAACAAATGGAATACCAACCACATGAAAATGATGTTAAAGCCATAATGCAATGACTTTTCCATGTCAATGAATACTGTGAGAAGGATTGTTTAGGTTGGAATGAGCATGTTTCTGCCTCCCCTGTTGATATTAATGAAATTGAAGGTTTTGAATCAAAACAGTTTTGACAAACCTGTCCTTATTTAAAATGTAAAAAACAACAACACCCAACCTTGCAAAACCTGTTTTACTGGTACCAGCTATAAACATTCACTCAGACGCTACTTACAAGAAACAAAGCCATTTATAAAGGCCAGTAAAACAAAAGGGTATTGTGTAATTACTGTGCAAATATATAGGTTAGCTCAATGCACTATTTAAAGAGTAGCTAGCCAACCAGAAAATAAGCTATCATCTAAAAGTGAGCCATCCTCTGAAATATGTCCAAGGCGTAGTTAGATATATTCAAAAAGATGATTATATAGCTAATGAAAGAATTCCTTCCTTTGCATTACACTTTTATCCAGTTTCCCACTGAGGAGTGGTATCTTGCAAATTGTGCAGCTGAATATTCATTTAAAAATATTTATAGTACTAATAGTCTCTTTCTAATGATTCTTCACAATCTCAAAAATTATACAAATAACTTACCATTTCTTAAAACAGGTTCTACCGGTTTTCAAATAAGATGTAATGCAATGGTCTGGGAAATTTTAGGTCAAAATATTTTACTATGATAGATTTCATGCCCCCGCCCCCCCAATTTTTCACATTTGCTTCTATGTGTAGTGGGCTATTTTTCCTCAGCTCAAATGGGATAAATGAGACAGGGATTAAAATATCTGAGTGCCAAATACAAAACCAAGTAACACAGCTAACATTAAGTACTGCCCCAGATTTTTACAGTGCAATCATAGGCATGTTTACGCAAAAGTAAGTCCCAGTGTATTCAATGGAACTTCCACCTATGTAAGTGTACAAGGACTCCAGTCTTAACCATGAAATAGCAGAATCATTTGTTTGAAGACCCCTATGTGCCTGAACATCTATGAATCCAAATCTATATTCAGCAAACCTAGATGGAGTGCGGTGGGGGAAGTGAACAGGTAGACAACCTGCCACCATGTGCTGTTCAGGGCAGGAGCTTCAGGGGGAGTTTCCCCCTCAAGAGTTGTCTGGCAGCTATTCCCCCCCCCTAACCTTTCAATCCCTCCCCCATTGGTTTCAATGGGAAGGAAATTGCCTACACCTGTAAATCCAAGGCCATCTGCAACCCATTCATTGCTTTGGGCTCTACTGTCAGCTAAAACACCCCCATCTTAACCCCTTCCAGCCAGCAGATCTTTTAAATTTAATTCCTGGAGCTTTTGAGATTTTCCGGTGGCTTTGGCATTTTTCTTTTCCTACACCTATATGTCTAATATTGATTTCAAAATGAATTTGATTGTTTTAGAATTTGAAATAGTTATAACCATGGATATGCCTTGTGTACTGCGTAGGCAACAGAACACTGGGGGGCAGGGGGGTCTAAGTGTAATGAATAGTAAAAGTAGTTTGAGAATAGAAAGATGGTCCTAACCAATATCTCCAGTGACCTTGCAATATCAGCAAAATATTGTGGGAATTTGGGGAGGAGGGACATCATTCCGTTTCATCACTGATATTCAAGGCATATTCAGCTTCATACCTCTGTGCTAAAGTGTGTACAGAAGGGGAAGTTGGGAAGAGGCTCTTCTATTTCCAAATTGGAAGGCATAGAATCCATTCTGTTAATTCTATTTAACACAGATACTTGATATATCTGTGCCTGATTACTTCCACGTGCATTGGGAAATCATTTCGCTAGAGAGAGTAGCAGAGGCATTGCATCTCTGCAACTGCCTTTTGCTGAATTGCTTGAGAATTCAGTATGATGGGCATGCAAGCAACCTCAGAGCAGAAAAGATACACTCCCTGCTTAGATTTCCCCAGTTTACAGAACAAAATAATCTGGATCAGAGAGAGCACTGCATTATTTCCATTCCCCACAATCTGCTTCTGTGTGTACCTCTTCTTTCCCATTGCTTCATACACTAGAAATCCCAACACTTATTATGTTAAAAGGTTAGCAAGCCAGCTCTTTCAATTATACTCAGCAAGAGCTGCTTAACTCCTAATATAAGGTTTACCTTTGTGGAATCCTGGATTCTTGATGACAGTGCAGTAACATGTGCCATTTTGTCGCAAGCTGGAACGGCTCTTTCTCCATTGCAAACATGTTTTAAGCTGTTCTCCCTCTTTTGAAAGGTAGCAGCTTGGGAAAGAACTCATCTCTCTTCAAGATAATCTGTTTTCACTAATTTGATTTTTTTTAAAAAAGATATTATTACGACTGTAGGTACCAACACATTCTGCTCTCCTCACTCGTCTTATGGAACTCAATACTGATTCCTCACTCCAATATGCAAAACCCCTAACCAAGTCACCACCCAAGTCTTTATAGCTATTGTTTCCTAACCTTTAGTCTCAAATACATGCTTATATTGAAATAGCTCTTCATTTCTCTATGACAACCCAATAAAGTTTTGGGAAAGCCAGCTGTGGCTAATAATATTAAAAGTACTTAGCATTATGTATTTATTTAGATTCACAGCTCATTTTATGATGGGTGTTAGCATTCTCTTGTACCATTAATCTTCCCAGCAATCATGACCACTGTCCATTGGGAATAATAATGCCGGGCATTATTATTCCCAATGGACAGAGTCAGAGATATAGGCCTTAGGGAATTGCCAAGTGCATCAGTAACTCCATGACTAAGCTTGATTTGAACACAGGTTTTCCACATCTAGCAGACTACCACTGGATCATCTAAGTGTCCATGGGTGTGATTCATATTTGATATGAATGCCTTCATATTCATGCCTTTGGATGGACCTCCTCAAAACTCTCTCCACTGGCTATCCTTTGAGGTTTTTGTAGAAACTTTAAGAACTGGTGCAGGAAGCAGCTTCCTTTCTCCAGATAGGTTACTTTCATTGCAGCTTTGAAAGGGAGAATGAAGGCTTGGAAACATATTGTGTCTCTTTGATTCTCAAATACTACTTATCAGTAGCACTAGGTTTCCCAATATTACTTTATTTTGCTTGAACAACTGGCATATATTAATAGTTAAATAAATGAAATACAGCTCTATCAGTGGCCATGATAACTAAAAGTGGAACATCCATACTCAGAAGCTGTATAACTCAGGTAGATCATTGTTTGGGCCAAATATCAGAGGAAAGGGAGTCCTCTCATGCCCTGCTTGTTAGTTTGCACTACAATGGCATGTAACTGCCCTATGCTGAATTAGATGGTTGTAGACTGCAAACCTGCATGCATTTAAACAGCTTAAATCCCAAGGACATTGTTGTGATTTACACTGCCTACCAGTACGCAGGTATGTTTCACTTTATAAACTTGAAGAACTACTGGTCCATTCATTACACACTTGCAGCAGTGAATGGATTGCCGTAGAACAGGAACTTGCATACACAATGCATCTACCTTTGCTACTGCCAAGCTCCAGCTCAAGTCAATTTACAAACTTTGCATGCATTGTAATTTCAGGAATACTGTCTATTTCTATCATTATATATGAATTTGTTTGTTTTCTAAGCTCTCAATATACTATACTTCCTTTCAGAACCCAACTGCAGAAACTGAATGACAGGACAATCAATAATTCCTTGAATGTGTCACCTACTTTCTAATCCAAAACACATTAAGGATCACACACTTGCTGACTATGTGGAATCTACCCATTGAAAAGTATAATGTTTGACGTAACATCAAGTGATATGAAAATTCTGTGGTGATTGATCTGCAATGTCAGTTTCTCTTGATGTATTGATATCCTTCTGCATGGGATGCCTGAGTTGAAAGTTGGGGGTACTGCATTGCAGTGATTCCATTCCTACTCGGATGGCAGATTCCAGAAGACGGTGTTGTGGCCTTGGCAGCTATTCTAGGAGTTCCACAGGGCTCTAGATTCCTCATGCTGTTCAACATCTACATGAAAATACTGGGGAAGATTATCAAGAGGCGTGACCTGAGGTGTCATCAATATACGTCATCACCAAATCCAGGTGAGGCAGTGGCTGTTCTGAATCAGTGGTGGGGGGAGGGGGTGCAAGTAGCTCGCCTTGCCTAGGGCACAAAATAGCCTGGCACCGGCCCTGGAAATGCCACACAGGGGATCCCGGGAACAGGCAGGGACGATCCCTCCATTTTCCTGGGATAATCCTTAGGTGTAGAAAGGGCCTCTGTCATTACCTGGACCGAGATAGCCTAGCTACAGTTATCCATGCTCTGATAATCTCTTGTCTGGACTACTGCAATGTGTTACACCTTTGAAAATAGTCTGGAAACTTCAATTAGTCCAAACTAGGGCAGCAAGATTGTTAACAGGGAATTTGCCAGTGTGATCATATTCCTCCAGGACTGGCTGCCAATCCATTTCTGGGCCCAATTCAAAGCCCTAAATAGCTTGGAGCCAGGTTACCTGATGTCTTCAGTGATCCTTCTCCAGGAGTCCCTGACAAAGGAAATGAAGTGGATGGCTACTAAGAAGAGGGCCTTTTTTGTGTGGCACCCAAGTTGTGGAATGAGCTTCACAAAGAGGTTGTCTGGCACTTTACGTTGTATTCTTTTTGGCACCAGGTGAAGAGCTTATATTCCCAGGAATTTAGTCTTTCTGTTTCTGTTGTTTTAAATCTGTTACTGTATTTACTATATTTTAAATTTTTAGATTGCTTCTAGGTTTTATTTTTATGTTATTCTGTAGTTTAGAGCTTTTATATTGTATTTTCATGTTGTATTTTATTGTTTTAATTGTTGTGAACAGCCTCAAGAGTTTCTGCTATTGGTAGCCATACAGATACATCAGTGGTTCCCAAAGTGGGCAGTATTGCCCCCTTGGGGCGGTGGGATTGCATAGGGGCGTTAAGAGGCAAGGGGGCGGCAGGGGGGCGCTAAGAGGCAAAAGGGCGGCAGGGGGGCACTCGAGGTGGTCTCTTCCAAGAAGCACCTCTCTAGAAAGTCTTAAAACGCAGGGACATTTTTATGGGAGAATGTAGTTTGGTCCCAAGACATATAAGGGGAAGAATCCACACATGTATTAATACTGTTTAAGAAGAGTCCTTTTAATGGTGAATTGAAATGTTTCAAAAGCACCAAAATGCTAATGAAGAGACATACCTTGCTTGGTGTGCCCTGCCACACCAGCTGCAAAACAGAGGCGTTCACTTTCTTTTCCCTCCCTCCCTCAGAAAGCCTGTGGTGGGAGCTTCCCATTTAAAGGGGCCATGCACAGCACTGCCCCTTTTTCATTCTCAGTTCCTCCGCCCACCCGCCGCTGCTCAGCCCGGACGCCCAGACCAGCAGGATCCAGAGGAGCATGGCCCCTTTAAATGGGAAGCACCCGCCCCAGGCTTGCCGAGGGAGGGAGGGAAAAGAGAGTGAACGCTTCTGTTTGCAGCCGGTGTGGTGGGGCACATCAAGCAGGGTATGTCTCTTTATTCGCGTTTTGGTGCTTTTGACTAAATGTGATACCTAATGTGATATCTAAATCACATTCTAGATATCTAAAATGTGATATCTAATATTCTTGCTAAATGACTATCAGACTTTGAAAAGATGATATCACTGGATCAAGTTCATCAATTATGTTTAATTGAATAAACTAAAAAAATGTAATTGGATTTTGAGTAAATATTCAATTAATTGTTACTGTTTTAAATTTTCTTGTTATTATCTTCCTTAGCGGGTCATTGAAAAGCGCTATTCTGAATAATGATTTTTATACGGTAGGGTAGGCGGCACTGGGCATGAGTTTGTGGAACCAAGGGGGCGGTTACCTGAAAAAGTTTGGGAACCACTGAAATACATAAACCAGTCATCCCTACTGCTCCAGCTTTGATTTATATGAAACTAATTCACATCCCTCCGCCTTGTGCATAGTCAAGCAGCCTAAAACCCATTGACTTCAATGAGTTTCAAGCAGCCTCTGTGCAGGATTGCAACCAAGGACTCTTCTGTCCACCCACTGTCCTCCAACCCCGTTTCTGAGCACTTACCGTGTTGACCTCTTCCTCTTGTGCTACTATAGCAGTGAGACAGATGCCAGAAAGGTTGGAAACTATCATTCTGTTAGTACTCCCGAGAGATAGCTACGTTTACCAGTGTTCCTGGTGCCTGGCTTGCTGAGGCCAGCACTGCATTCAAAAGAAAGGGGCAAAGAAACCTCCTTCCCTTCCTTGCACTGTCAGAGCTGCAACAGCCACAAAACAAAGAGTTGCAGGTACACAGAGGGGGTTGGGGGAGGGATCAGATCTCATTGTGCCCCCAACTGAGGATGTGACAAGGTCTGATTTAATTCAGAGTGAGCTGGGCTATTTCCCTCCTTCCTCCGGCAACAACATAAATGCCCATTTATGTTGCCTTTAACATCAGTAGGAAGTCCCTCCTCCCATTTCCAACTCTAAACAAGCCAGTAAATACATAAAACGCAACAGAACAGAATCTCAAAATATTCTAAATGCAACCTACTTGTGCTCCTCTTTTCCCACATTTTTTTAAACCATGGAAGCTAGAAAAATAAAGAGCAATGAACATCGCTAATTATGAAATGTGGATAGCGCTCCAGCTTCTGAAGAAGATCAGAAGGCTAACAATTTCCAAATGGATTAACTGGCAAGGTAACCATGGCTTCCTGCCCAGAAAATTCTTCTTTGCCCTTAAGAATCTTGAATAAATCCCTGGAACATATAAAAACAATTAGGTTCTTTAATATATCACCCTCTATAGGAATCATGTTGAGAAAGTGAAACATCATCTTTGTAACCACTATTGCTGCACATACAAAAGTTAATTGCACCACAACAAAACAAAATCAACATCACAGGTAAAAACAGGAGGTGGAAGTCTGACAGGAGAGCTCTGACACAAGCTTACAATTCACAGGATCACAGGATGATCTCAGGGGTCAGAGGAAAAATGGCATCTGCAGCCACTGCATATCAGTGATAATATTATTCTATCACTATTATTAATGTAAATAGTTAAATTTGTATCATGGCCTTCCACTAAATGGTGCCAACAACTACAAATACAATAAAGGGAATCAAGCCCAGCAGAATATCCTCCTCTCCATTTTATCTTCACAACAACCCTGTGAAGTAGGTTGGCTTCAAAGCCAACCCTGTGGGCCCTGTGACTGGCCCAAAGTCACCCAGTGGGTTTCCATAGCTGAGTGGGGACAAGAACCCGGATCTCCCGATTCCTGTTGCATGTGATCCAAATACTGTGAGCCATCAAGGGCTTCTCAACAATATGGCTGTTATTTCTATGTTGGGCCTTCTAGCTACTTGCTAGCAACATGAAACTGAGTCACAGCATATTGGAACAGTGCAATAACATCCATGAACTGCATGGCATTGCAGGCTGAAGTTAAACATATGCAGTAATGTTGAAATGGATGGAACCCGCATCTGTAAATATGTGCTAACTATAGTCTCTAGTTGTCTTCCCCCCTTTAGTTATGCGGCATTTTAAAGCTGTTCTTCTAAATAAATACTTTATAAGCAAACAACAAACAACAACTTGGAAACATTTTTCCTATGAACCTGATTTGCCGATTGACCATCTGCCACCCATACAGGTCTTGGACTATGCAACAGAGAAGAAAAGGTACATGTCGAGGACCATGTTTTATTAAAACTTATCCATGCTAAAAAACATAAAGGTGGAACAGGAATTTTAAAATATTATTCCAGTGATGAAAAGCTCCCTGGACAGTGTCCCAGAATCACTATAATGTACTCCGAACTGAGAGAACAAAGCCAAAATAATGCAGCAGGAGAGAGAATGCCACTGGCACAATCCACAGACTAATGTACCCCGAACAAAGAGCAGAACAACCACCCAAAACGTGTTAGGAAATAAAACTCAAATGGAAGTAGACATTTTAAAACGTCCAAGTAATTAATGAAATCCAATGTGGACTGAAAAATGTGCCACATAAAAACTCAATCTAGTCTTCAAAATACAGTGCCCAAACTGAGAATGGCCCAAAGGTTACTGGCTGCTGGGCAGCTGCTCCGCTTGGGAAATAAAACTTTGTTCTAGGCCTGAGCTAGACCTAAGGTTTATCCCGGGATCGTCCCGGGGTCACCCCTGTTCATGTAAATGACACATAGGAGATCCCGGGAGCAGGCAGGGATGACCCTGGGACAATCCCGGGATAAACCTTAGGTCTAGCTAAGGCGCAACTCTGCCCTTACTGAGAAAGGCACAAAGCTGTCTGACTGGCTGCTGAGAAATACAACTTGAACCATGACTTAAGCTAAGATATCAAATAATATTTAACAAATATTAAAGAAAATTAAATGTGTACGATAACTTAAAAGACTCCTCCTTTGAAACCTCCCTGCCTGAAATACAGAAGCTCCAGATGCACATGATGAGCTCTAACCATTCAGTTCCCCTCTCTCTCATGCTCTGAAACCTCATTTTAAGGGTATCTTGTTTGACAGTTCTCAGTATCTCCCCTGACCATCCCTATAGCAAGGGAGCACTCCCTTCTCCTCCCATGGGAAGAAGCTGAGTGGCAGGCAGCTTAGCCAGCTGGCATTTAGTGAGGCTGAGTGACAGGCAGCTTAGCCAGCTGGCATTTGACTATCATTCCCATTCCCTAGCTCAGGCTATCACGCTATTTATTTATTACATTTTTATACTGCCCAATAGCCGAAGCTCTCTGGGAGGTTCACAAAAATTAAAATCAGGAAGAGCATAAAAACAACCAACAATCTAAAAACACAAATACAAAATACAATATAAAAAGCACAACCAGGATAAAACCACACAGCAAAAATTGATATAGGTTTAAAATATGGAATTAAAACAGCAAAGTTTAAATTTAAGCTAAATTAGGTATTAAAATACTGAGAAAATAAAAAGGGTCTTCAACTGGTGACGAAAGGAATACACTGTAGGTGCCAAGTGAACCTCTCTGGGGAGCTCGTTCCACAGCCGGGGTGCCACAGCAGAGAAAGCTACTCTCTCACTCCACTCAGGAGCATGGCCCGAGATGACCTTTGTCCTGGCCCGCCCCCTCCTCCATCTCCTTCAAGAGTTTTTGCTGCTGCCCTTAGACTCCAACCCATCTCCTGGCTCCAAAATGACCATTGAGTCGCCCACAGCAGTGCAAGAGGACAATGGCCAAGAGCAATGCAGCATTCCAGCTCTCCGCATTTGCAGGACACTGGCCTTCATCACTGCAGCACTGGGAGTGGCCCAAGTAGTTGCATTAGAGCAGGAGAAGGTTTGGAAAGAGGCAGCACTACCAACTCCCCCTCCCCCTCCCTGGGCAAGAGTCTTCATTCCCAGGAACTTAATGGTGCTTACTTGTGAAATGATATGAGAGGACTACACTACTATTTTATTTTTAATCATGTATGCTATGTTTTTAATCAGTTTTTAATTTGTTTTATATTCACTGTTGTTCCCTGCCTCGATCCAAGTGAAGAGGTGGGTAAGAAATATGTTGTTGTTGTTGTTGTTGTTATCTTTATTCATATACTGAAAGGCAATGTAATAATCTTACAAAGTTTCTTTGTCTCTGTTACAATCGATTTTTCTTTCTCCTTGTAGAAGCATGTTTGTCAAACATTTACCCACACTCCCTGATTCATTCATGAGTAAAGTCAAAAGATCTTCTGGGCTATATTTTTTCCTTCCATCAAAAGTGGCCAATTAGTTGCACTTCATCACATTTTCTATCAAGATAAAAGAGCAAAGTGCTCCAAAAGAACAAGCACAGTTGAAGACATTTTTCAGAAAATCTTTACACAGTCTATTAACTTCTTAAGTTGAAAGTTAACTAGATTTAGTGGCACTAGCATACAGACTTAAATTGCTTCTTTTCAGTATGTCACATCTTGTTATTCAAAAGAGACCCAGATAAAGCAAGTATGTGGGTGATTAATTATGAGACACACATTTTATTTTATTTTTTAAAAATCAACAATTACTACTTACTTAAGTAATTATTCAGATACCACTCATTGCAACTGTTTTAAGTGGATACAGCACTTTGCCAGTTTTAAGAAAATGGTCCCCTCGAAACTTTATTTTAGTTAAGAAGAATAATTCATCAATCATTTTGACCTGGTTCAGATGTTCATCTAAACCAGAGGTGTGCAACATGCGGGCAGTGGGCTACATGTGGCCCCCATAGCATTGCCAAAATTCATGGCAGCAAAACATTAGCAGTTCACCACTAAATTTCTGTAGCAAACCAATTCAGAGGTGTAAAAAGGGCAAATATAGCCTGAGAACAAGCTAAATTTGTCCTCTTCTCCCGTCTGTAGAGATTTGCCACCAGAATTTGGTGGCACGCTGTTGGTTTGGTTGTTTGCTGCTGAATTCAGCAGCATGGCACCAGGAGGAGTGTGGCCCATGGGGGATCCAGGGAGTCAAAAGCAGACCAAAGTCCCCTGGAAATTGCCCAGCCCTGATCTAAACCATGGTTTGGTCTTGGTTTGTTCTATTTAGAATTGCAATAAACTACAGTTATGTAAGTTCATAAGTAATGGACAACTGTGGTTAGTCAAAACTTGAAATGAAAGCTTTCATTTTCCTCCTCTCACATTCAAAGGAGCATAGAGGGAGAATGCTAGTCTGAAGCTTGCTGTGGCTCATTTCTGGTCATCTAAACAATGGCTTTGATCAGTAGAAGAGAACCTTAGCAATTCTGGCTTGGCCTGGCCAAGGTTTTGCCTTCCAATCTTCCCTCACTGCCTGTTGGGCCTTGTTGCTTCCTTAGGGTTTCCACATTAGGCTCTTGATTGGCTCATTTTAAGCATGTTCTCAAGCAGGCATGGGCAACTCCCATGATCTCTCACTATTGCCTATGTTTGCTAGGGCTGATGGGAGTTGTAAGCCAAAACATCTAGGGGGCATAAGCTGCCATCCCTGTTCTAAAGTTACCTGACCGCTTGGAGCTCTGGTCCACCAATACAAATATTAAAACCTTTAAGACAAACAAGCATGTGTCACAATATACAAATCAAAACTTTCATGTATAAAACCTAAATGCTATAATGCTAAAATGTTGTAGCAATATACAAAGAAAAACATAAAAACATATAAAACCAGAGTATTAAAATCTTAAAAACTACAAATGGGCCAACAAGAGACTACAAAGTAAAAATATAACAAATCAAAACCAGCAATGCCAATATGTCAAAAAAGATAGTCATTCGAAAAGTTAGCTGATACTCATGACGCAGCTAGCTCAAAGCCGAAAGGACGGCTAGCGGTCGACGGTGCTGGTGGTGAACGACAAAACCGATGTTCTAAAGATCAACATACCATAGGAACCTGGAATGTAAGATCTATGAGCCAGGGCAAATTGGATGTGGTTATTGGTGAGATGTCAAGATTAAATATAGATATATTGGGTATCAGTGAACTGAAATGGACTGGAATGGGCCACTTCACATCAGATCTCCACCAGATCTACTACTATGGACAAGAGGATCACAGAAGAAATGGAGTAGCCTTCATAATTAATAATAAAGTGGCTAAAGCATTGCTTGGATACAATCCAAAAAATGATAGAATGATCTCAATTCGAATTCAGGGTAAGCCATTTAACATCACAGTCATCCAAATATATGCCCCAACCATAGATGCTGAAGAAGTAGAAGTAGATCAGTTCTATGAGGATCTGCAGCACCTACTGGATAAAACACCAAAAAGAGATGTTATTTTCATTACAGGAGACTGGAACGCCAAGGTGGGTAGTCAAATGACATCTGGAATTGCAGGTAAGCATGGTCTAGGAGAACAAAATGAAGCGGGACATAGGCTGATAGAATTCTGCCAGGACAACCCACTGTGCATAACAAACACTCTCTTCCAACAACCGAAAAGACGGCTTTATACATGGACTTCACCAGATGGCCGACACCGAAATCAGATTGACTACATCCTTTGCAGCCAAAGGTGGCGGACATCTATACAGACGGTAAAAACAAGACCTGGAGCTGACTGTAGTTCAGATCACGAACTTCTTATTGCACAATTTAGAATCAAACTAAAGAGAATAGGGAAGACCCACAGATCAGTTAGATATGAGCTCACTAATATTCCTAATGAATATGCAGTGGAAGTGAACAATAGATTTAAGGGACTAGATTTAGTAGATAGGGTCCCGGAAGAACTATGGACAGAAGTTCGCAACATTGTCCAAGAGGTGGCAACAAAAAACGTCCCAAAGAAAAAGAAAACCAAGAAGGCAAGATGGCTGTCTGCTGAGACACTAGAAGTAGCCCAAGAAAGAAGGAAAGCAAAAGGCAACAGTGATAGGGGGTGATATGCTCAATTAAATGCAAAATTCCAAAGGTTAGCCAGAAGAGATAAGGAATTATTTTTAAACAAGCAATGCACGGAAGTGGAAGAAGACAATAGAATAGGAAGGACAAGAGACCTCTTCCAGAAAATAGAAACATCGGAGGTAAATTCCAGGCAAAAATGGGTATGATCAAAAACAAAGATGGCAAGGACCTAACAGAAACAGAAGAGATCAAGAAAAGGTGGCAAGAATATACGGAAGATCAGTATAGGAAGGATAATAATATCGGGGATAGCTCAGACGGTGTGGTCAGTGAATTAGAGCCAGACATCCTGAAGAGTGAGGTTGAATGGGCCTTAAGAAGCATTGCTAATAACAAGGCAGCAGGAGACGACGGTATCCCAGCTGAACTGTTTAAAATACTGCAAGATGATGCTGTCAAGGTGATGCATACCATATGCCAGCAAATTTGGAAAACACAAGAATGGCCATCAGACTGGAAAAAATCAACTTATATCCCCATACCAAAAAAGGGAAACACTAAAGAATGTTCCAACTATCGGACAGTGGCACTTATTTCACATGCCAGCAAGGTAATGCTCAAGATCGTGCAAGGTAGACTCCAGCAATTCATGGAGCGAGAATTGCCAGATGTACAAGCTGGGTTTAGAAAAGGCAGAGGAACTAGAGACCAAATTGCCAATATCCACTGGATAATGGAGAAAGCCAGGGAGTTCCAGAAAAACATGTATTTCTGTTTTATTGACTATTCTAAAGCCTTTGACTGTGTGGATCATAACAAACTGTGGCAAGTTCTTGGTGGTATGGGGATACCAAGTCATCTTGTCTGCCTCCTGAGGAATCTGTATAACGAACAAGTAGCAACGGTAAGAACAGACCCCAGAACAACGGACTGGTTTAAGATTGGGAAAGGAGTATGGCAGGATTGTATACTCTCACCTTACCTATTCAATTTGTATGCAGAACACATCGTGCGACGTGCTGGGCTTGAGGAATCCAAGGCTGGAGTTAAAATCGCAGGAAGAAACATTAACAATCTCAGCTATGCAGATGACACCACATTGATAGCTGAAAGCAAGGAGGAGCTGAGGAGCCTTATGACAAAGGTGAAAGAAGAAAGTGCAAAAGCTGGGTTGCAGTTAAACCTCAAAAAAACCAAGATTATGGCAACCAGCTTGATTGATAACTGGCAAATAGAGGGAGAAAATGTGGAGGCAGTGATAGACTTTGTATTTCTGGGCGCAAAGATTACTGCAGACGCTGACTGCAGCCAGGAAATCAGAAGACGTTTACTTCTTGGGAGGAGAGCAATGACAAATCTTGATAAAATAGTTAAGAGCAGAGACACCACACTGACAACAAAGGTCCGCATAGTTAAAGCAATGGTATTTCCCGTAGTAACCTATGGCTGCGAGAGCTGGACCATAAGGAAAGCTGAGCGAAGGAAGATAGATGCTTTTGAACTGTGGTGTTGGAGGAAAATTCTGAGAGTGCCTTGGACTGCAAGAAGATCAAACCAGTCCATACTCCAGGAAATAAAGCCAGACTGCTCACTTGAGGGAATGGTATTAAAGGCAAAACTGAAGTACTTTGGCCACATAATGAGAAGAAAGGATACCCTGGAGAAGAGGCTGATGCTAGGGAAAGTGGAAGGCAAAAGGAAGAGGGGCCGACCAAGGGCAAGATGGATGGATGATATTCTGGAGGTGACAGACTTGACCTTGGGGGAGCTAGGGGTGGCGACAGCTGACAGAAAGCTCTGGCGTGGGCTGGTCCATGAAGTCACAAAGAGTCGGAAGCGACTGAACGAATAAACAACAACATATGTCTTTGTTATGTTTTTAACATTTGTACTCTATTTGATTGTGTAATATTCATGTCCCTTAATTCAGGATTTTGTGAAGTGTATATATCGTATTTCTTCAATTCTAAGATGCACTTTTTTCCCATATAAACATCTCTAAAAATGGGGTGCGTCTTAGAATCACGGGTGTGTCTTAGGTTTTTTTTCCTGTTGGTGGTACTGAAATTAGTGTGCGTCTTACAATCAATGGCGTCTTACAATCGAGGAAATACGGTATTGTTAAGGACCATTTTTGCTTTGTTGCTTCTTTGCTTTAGCAGCATCCTAATATAAAGAAATAAAGCAGGTAAATCTTTTCTTAGCATGAAGAAAAAGCATTAGAAAAAGCTTCCCCTTTTTATTTTAGGGATGTGTAAATTCACCTCAGATTGCATATGTAAAACACACCTCTTCCACTTAGCTTTTGGGATGGACAGGTAGTTGTTTTTTAATTGGCACAGGGGGGTGGGGGTTCAAGGTGTTGTTTGTAATCTAATGTGTGTAAAATGCCTTGAGCCTTAGATTAGTGGTGAATAAATGTTTTTAATAAATACAAAATGCTAAAACACTCTTCAGCTCGATCCTGAAAGAGGTCAACTGTCGTATGTTATTTTACAACATGTTGCCATCAGAAAATAACTCCTATTATTCAGAGGCCAGTTCTGAATTTTGTCCTTTATATTGTTATTTGTATAAAATACTTTCATCTCCCTTTTCTACCGTATGTAGGCCTCCAAGTTTCTTAGAAATCCTTCATATATTGGTTTACTTGATGGTAAGCCTTTTAACATCATGTCATGGTACAAACAGGAAAATGGTACTGTCCTTTTATCCGACAAAATACTGAATTGTTAATCTATTACCAGCACGAAACATTAAGCTGCTTCTGGGTTTTCAGTCCTGTTTAATTCACTTTGCTACCCTTCAGTGATTGTCTTTTCCTGGGAAGTCACATTTATATAGAAACAACCATAACAAATGTTGCTTAAGCTTGTCTTGTGAAGCTAAAACTGGAGACATTTTCTCACCAGAACAAATCAACACACAGCATATCAGCTGTCTTCTTTTCAAGGAGCCTGTAAAAGGGCTTTTTTGTTTTATAAACTGAATCTTCCCAAAGCATCACGTAACCGCTGATCACAAGACTTTCCTCTTATTAAGCATGCTTGTTTCTTTTTAGATCAAAGATCCACTTTCTTGTTCAAACAACTGCTAGAGGGGTAGAGTGTTCACTGGGCTAAGGTGGGGGGGTGGGCAACAGGGCACAGCCTCAGGCAGCATGGCAACATTTCCGCTCAAGCTTTTAAATACATCTTTGATCATTCAAGTATCAGCGCTTCCTGTACCAATAATGTCCAGTATTTTATGAAGCATTCTTTTTCAAAACATAGTCGCCATCCAGTTAATTTATGAGACCATTAATGTAGTGACCACTTCCAGACGTTGCTGTTTTGTACCTGGCTAGCAGCACCATGTCTTAGTCAGCCAAGCAATGCAGGAAGCTGAGCTGCCAGTCTCAATAGGACAAGTGGGGCAGATCGACAGGACAATCAATCCAAAGACAAGGGAAAGGGTTGGGACAGGGTCTGAACCAAGTAGCCCATCTAAAGAGGAGGGAGATGCTGGAATGAGGATGCAAGCAAGCAGGGAATTGTAGCAGAAACTAGACAGGGCAGCTGGCAGACTGGGAGGGAAGCAAGAAGACTGGGAGGGGAACAAACCGGCTCATAGGCAGCAATACCTGTCTGATCCTCTGTTGTCATTCCTTATATTTTAATATATATATATTTTAAAAAAATATTTCTTGTTTTATTGTTTTGTAAGCTGCTTTGGTAATAATTTATAGAAAAGTAGGGTAAAATGCAAATAACAAACACATCCAGAGCAAGACTAGGAAGGTTGTTTGGCTGGCAAGGTCATATCAAAAGGGGTGAGCTATGTGAGGTATAGAGCTAAGCTAGATATACTGGTTGATACACTGTCCCTTCTTCCTTCACTGTGGACTCTCAAGTAGCTTACCACAACAGAACACAGGGTGCAGGTGAAGAGGCTGAAAATAATGATATCCCAATATACTGACCAACCATGTTTATTCAGAAGCCCCTTGATTTCAGTAGAATTTACATCCAAGTATGTAGGCAAAGTTGCAGATATATTGTAAAAACAGTTTTACATATAATCATAATGACCATATCAGTACCTGCATTTAGTAATGCGATTAACATACAAACTCACTTAAGTAAAGGGGGGCTTCTCCTGAAAAGGATACCCGAACCTATAGAAACATCCAAAATTGTTACTGCCAAATAATGAAACTGTTATCCATGCAACGTCTAGCTTCTATTTTTGTCCAGTCATTTCAATTTCTGATTGCTGTATTGATTTTAAGCAGTCCTGAGGCTTCAGAGTGGGAATGAAAGTGACAGTAATTATTCAGGCAAGTTAATTCATCATAATGCAACCATCTGACTCACCAGCTATTCTTGCCTTGTGATTTTAGTTAAAAACTTACATGATACATTTTCTCTATGGAGCTGTATTATATTCCACTCAAACACATTTTTAAAATTCAGATTTCCCCCCTCTGTTTCGTAAAAACAAATTATCATGAGTTTGGAAACCATTTATCTTTAATGTACTTCAAAAACATTATTTAAAACAATTGAGAGAAGATTTGGTTGTGCCAGTAGTGGCAGCCCAAAATTTAAAATTAACTTTTCACAAAGGAAGGATGATGCAAATCACAAAGCAGTTTTAACAAATACCCTATTTTAATGGCACCTTAAACGTATTTCAGATCATCATTGTTAGCAAGTGGGGGCGGGGGGGTTATCAACATACCTGATTGAACAGTAGTGAATGCAAAACAACTAAACAAAACACCTTATAGCTCTCCTAAATTCAGTGTTTGGATAGTTTGGTGATAAGTATAAAAATGTAATAAACCTCAAAATGATCTGCAGAAAAAATATGTTTAAGTACAACGCTGTACTTAATAGTTAGACGATCACCTCTACAATGTCTGTCCCTAACTGATTTGCGAATTGTGCACACTACCATTGGAAGTTTGATCAAGATTTTGTTTAACGGGTAGAGCTCATTCCATTTCCTCTATGGCCCCGTTCAGAAGACACCTTAAACCATGGCTTTAACCACAGTGGTTAAGCCGGAAAGCTGAGCTGTGTTCAGAAGTCACCTTAAACCATGGCTTTAACCATGATAAAAAAAGCAAAAAGTCTTATTCACTGTGGTTAAAGCCATGGTTTAAGGTGTCTTTTGAACAGGCCCTATGTGATTTTACAGCTGTTTTTTTTTTAATGTGAATGTTTAAACCACATTAAGGTTTGTTCAGACATTATTTCCCCTTCTACTTTTCCTTAAAAGAGAAAGATTCTAAAGATGGCCACAGCTACATACCAATTTAGGGACATTTTTCCAGTTCTTTGTCGCTAACCATTCCAGTGAAGATTTTCATTGGCTATTTTGTTTTCATTACCACAAAAACATATCTTACATATGTGAGTTAGGAAAGATCAGATCAGATATTTATATATATATCTCCATGCAACATCCACAGTTGCAAAACCCCATAATAAAGACCCCTTGACTGAAACTACCATTCAATACTATATTTTCAGAAAATAGATCAAAGAAAAACTGAGCGTCAGTGGTAGGTAGGTAGAAGAATGGTATATATTCTTAAAATAAAAATGTTAAACAACAGTTTGAAGGACATATCCATATACATTTAGTACACACTCAAATTCAGTAAACTTAATGCAGCACGTTATTAGAAACAATATTGTTTTTTAGCTTTGTTATGTTAGTATTCATAGATAAGAAGTTCTGTGTGGCAGATTCTACTCCAAATGTATCAGCTAGAGCAAATGAATATAGTTCAACACACAATTTGTTAGTTCAATATACAAAAACGAATAAAAGTCTTCATAAATAGGCAGCATGTTTAATGGAAGAAATAAAAAGGTTAATGTAAAATATGACTATGATCTTTATATAGTTTAATTTTCATAACCTATATAACTAAGCTGAATTGCTAAATGTAGTAAGAACTTTTAATCTTTTATTTGACTTATCTATAAAAAGCTTAGGCTAATATCTATCATATTATTTTCATTTCAAATAAGTTCTCCCAAGAATTAGAAATAGGCATAACTCGCAAGGCACTTTTAAAAACCACACGTTATGCTGTTCTCCAGGAGCTTATCTTTCACAAATCTCATAAATATCAATGTAACTTGCACAAAAGAAGTTCCCAACAGAATATACCTCATCTTGGCATTTTAAAAAAAATATTTAAAATATGACTAACCTGAATTCAGTCGAGGCTGTAGTTGAATGCTGTTTTTTTCTAAAGGGTCCACATTACCACCTTGATATAGGCCTGGTTGTCTCAGAGAAAGTCCAGGATGTCCAAATTCAGAAAACTTGAGATGCAACTGTACTTCCAAGTCTTTACCCAATGGGAAATTTGTAGTAGAATGACTTGAACTGTCATAGTCACTAAACACAGATTCTTCAGTGTCAAGCGTGGGCAATGGAAGTATTCTGTGGTGAAGCTGTGGGCTAGGCAGACTTGAGGATAAAGGAGAAGGAAGAGGCGACATCTGTTTGTGTGTATTGGATGGTGGATATGAAGTATTAAAAACATTGCTAACCGCTACTAAAGATGGAGACAGCGGCCTTTTATCTTCCTGTTTAACATTAGTCCTCGTCTGACAAATATCAGGATTCAAATGTATTGGCAGGTGTAAAGACAAATGTTTGTTCTCTTGGGGTACCGGAGTTCTTTTTTCTCTTTTTTCATATACCAAGCCTGTTGGGCTTGATATATGTTGTAATCTCTTCCACTCTGCAGTTTCATCTAACCTATCAGTCTGAATAACTTTCAGTAAGGTTTTATTGACTGCTCCCACTAGACTACATGATTCATCAATAACATGATCTTGTTCTTCTTTACTTTGCTGGATATAGCCTTCGTATGCTTTCACCTGCATTGCGGTGCCAAAATCAGAACCAGTTGGTTCTTTGCTCTTCTTACTGGTGGTATAAGATATTTGACCATATTCTACAGAGGCACTTCCAACTTGTGCTTTAGAAACCTCTCTGTCTTCAGATTTGCTTTTGCCGTTCCCTGCAATAAGGTTATACCCATGCATCACTTCAGGTGCTACAGTCTTATCAAACACCTTGGGTTTTTTGATGGAAGTTTCTTGAAAACGGTTTAGCAATGGGTTGTGCTGCTGCACCTGAATCACTTTAAGGGTATCCTCTACATCATCTAACAGACTATGGCTGGGATGTGCAAAACAATGTCCAAACACATCATTATCATACTCTGAGAAAGAAACAGAGAGATCTGTATCGGAACCCATAGCCTGACTGTTCTCAAGTAAATACCACTCTCTCCTTGATCTTTCTGGTAGTTTATTCACATCTGATGATGAATCATCTTTGCCTTCCACCTTCTCTTGATAAGAACATGTGAAAAAACTGGAAGAGACATCAGCAGGATATTTGGCGGAAAGTAATTTGTCATTTCCCAACAATATTTCTTTGCGGTTCACTGCTGAAGATTCCAAAATTGCAGGACTCTTTCTTTTCATTTTTTTGTTTATGAAGTCCTCAATGCTCTCTCTCCGTTTGCTAGGTTTCCTTGCTTTTTTATTTTTCTTTTTCTCCATGGATCCTGAAAGAGACTCTTGGTGATCCAGGTGGTCATCATTTTTATATTTCTGGCTTTCAGAAACTTCTTGCAGCTTTCCATCCTGATTTCCCATTTTAACACCTAGAATGTGGGTTGAACTAAGCAGAGTAGCCAAGAGCCTTTCTTTTTCGGCATTTAGTTTATAGAGCTCAGTAAGAATATCCTTAGTCGTCGTTTGTTTGAAAAAGATGTCTCCAATGTTTTCACAGGTCTGTCCTCTTGATCCTGCTTCTTCAGAGCCTTCCCTCACTTGATAGCAATTATGAAAACGTTTATTGGATTTGTCTAGAGTTACACAACCCTTGTATGTAAATCCTCTGACTTTTCCCTTTGGGAGATAGAAACTGACGTAGCAAAGCTCCATAGCGGGTCTGTACAACTGGAGGACAGTATGAGTGCCTTCCATTGTGTTTGCCTAATTATTCATGCATTTAAATTAATTAAGTCAATATTCCTAACCTTGCATGCCATGCCATGTGATGCAAGGAAAGTAGAGGAGGCATCTGACTAATCTTCTACAGTAACATTTCCTGTTAAAAAGAAAAAGAGAAGTTTGTCAAAAAAATAAATTCTAGCTATTCCCAGCTCCCAAAAGTAAAAACAACACATACTTTCTCAGTTATTCTTAAAACAAGCTGTGAAGAAATCTGATATTCTTATCTCCATGCTATGGATGGGGGCTTAGAGACACAGCCTGCCTAAGGCCACCCAATGAGTTCATAGCTGGGCTGATATTTGAACCAGAGATTTTACATTATAGCTCATGCGCTTAATCGCTACACAAGGACTATGTACATGATGTGGTAACCTTCTAGTTGGATTACAAGGCATTATATCTGGGGCTGCCATTAGATGATTCAGAAGCTTCCATTGCTGTAAAATATAATTAGTGCATATGCAGGTAAATGATGAATAGCTGGACTAGTTCAGGAATAGTTCATAAACTGAACCTTTTCCCACTTTCAGAGGGTCACCTCAGACATACCCAGGCACATATGCTGCCTATGTAAAAAGGGGAAATTAGCTATGTGGTACTGCAGCACAATCTCCCTTGGGTCATACATCCTTCACCTCTACATTCATAACTTATAAGATCACTGCAGCCTCTGTTTTAATTATAGCTTATACAAATAGGGGAAGAAAGTATGGAAACATGCTTAGTCCTGTGCTCTGACACTTCACTAACTTAAGCACGCAGGCATATTTGTCTCAAACAGGCAGCTTTTAGCACTACCAATCAAAACATATTGTGCAGCTATTATAACTTTTCCTTTTAAGAGTTTTTGTGTGGAAAGAACAAAGCTAGAGTCATTCAAGAGGCAGCTGGACAACCATCTGTCAGGGATGCTTTAGGGTGGATTCCTGCATTGAGCAGGGGGTTGGACTCGATGGCCTTGTAGGCCCCTTCCAACTCTGTGATTCTATGATTCTATGATAAGCAGCATTGGCTGGGGTTTTCAAGTGGAAGATGATGATGTCTGGATCTCCTCTTAAACGAAGAGATCTCCTCCATGAAATAGGCAGGGCAATTGTATGATTTTTTTTTTAAAAAAAACTTGTCTGAAAGCAATGCCAATGTTTTGAAAGTTTGCCCTAATTGAGATGTTTCTAGTTAACATCTGTTGTGCACACCATGAAGAGGAAGAAGGGCCAATGGAAAGCATATTTTCCCACCTGGTCTACCTCTACTAAAACTATCAAACGTATGAATCTACTAGGCAGATTACAACATAATCCATGATAGTCCCAAAGTTGACTTTCAGAGACCAGTGCCATGTGAAATCTGACATTCATACATCACACACACACACACACACACACACAGAGCTATTCTCAGAAGTTGTATAGTTTTCTCTGAAACTTTTTGCATAAATCTAAACAATCCAGAATCATTATTGTGGTTGCCTAAAAATTAATTGAGTTCCATTGCAATAGTCATTGGCCAATACGTCATGCAGAAACAGAACAAACATGCTGCAGAAAAACAAAATTGAACAATGACAAAAATGGTTTGCTTAAAATTAGTATGAGTGAAAAAGCTTTTAAGGTGGATTTTATTTCTTTTAGCACACACAAAAACATTTCCATTCTAAATGTGAGTTCAACCAGACCATTTATTTCTTGTTTGTTTTCGTATTTGGTTAGACATATTATTGATAAAGTATGATGTATGAGCACGTGCTAACAGCGCTGCGGATGCTAGAGACACAGTAATTACGTTATGCTTCATTCTAATTTAATTTCTCAAAGTGACATGCATTATATGTTCCATTCTGGTTTTACTTTATTTTGGAGTACACTGCTTTCTTTTGAATGTGCTGCTACTTTCACACCACTTACATAAAAAGTGACAGACAATTGCTCTCAGTATGTGTTTATGAAAGATCTGACAAAATCATACATCTCAACAGGATTTCTCCAAATAAGTGATGTAAAGGCCATGGCTTTCCATTTCCTATAATTGTAACTACTACCAACTTTCTAGCAACCCCCCCCGCAACCCCCCCGAAAGCTCTCGCATAATTCTTTAGATGATTCTCTAACTGTATGAAAGTGAAGGGGACACACCTACTAGTTGCTCATACAAAGAGGCAGGCAGAAACCTACACCACTTGAACAGTTCATGCCCTCATGCCCTTGCTCAGTCCAAGACCTGTGTAGTGCTAGGTTGTTATGTTGCTCAAATGGGCCAGTTGTCCCATTCTGTGGTTCCTTGAGGCATGCAAAGGAAGTTGGTAGCAATGCTAAAGCCAACTGAAGCTTTCTTTATATAGACTGATCAAACCCTCCCTAAATTTGCTGACAGGGGTATTAAAAAGCACTTGCCTGATTTTGTAGCCTAAGACATCTGCAAGGCTGGGGAGATGGCATTTCTGCTGGGAATGCCTCCTCTGATTGAGAGGATGATGGAAGCGCTGGCCAGGACGGCCCTGAATAAGGCACCCTTGAGGAAGTAGACTATGGCTTGTCCTTAACAGATTCCTCAGCTGCACACTGGAAGGTCTGAGGGCTGGAGTTTATGACACCAGAGATACAACAATGACTTGTGTGCATATCAGAGGAGCAGTATTGGTACAATCCTGCACCTAAAATGTGTATTAGTAGGCTACACTTAGTAGCGTGCAATGACAAGAGGTGTAACAGACCTTCATGACTACTATTCTGCGAAAGTGACTTTGAAGAGGGCAAAGAGAGGGTCAGCACAGGGAAATATAGGAAAATCTACTTGCCTTATCTAATTTTCTTTAAATTCCACACATCCAGGATATATAACCTTACCATTGAACCTTAAAAGCTAAAGGCTCTCATGAAACAGTGATTAATTGTGTATGCTGAAGGAATAATTTATGTTTCCTCATGTGTGAGCACTTAACATATATTGCACAATCTCCACAGAAATTAGTGTTGATCTTAAAAGAATGATTAAAGTCTAAAAATTTAGTCACATGTTTTGCAATTGTATTCTGTAGGATAATATTCAAAATTAAAGGATGTGTCATAAAAATGTAAATCTTAATACACAATTTATAATGATTTTTGCTACAAACATTTTCTACTACATAGTGATGTGAGCCTGTGCATAAGTTTGACTAAATCACAGATATACAAGATGATTCCACAGTCTGTGGAAATGTACTGAAAAGAAACTACTCCTTAACCAGTGATTTGTCATCTGGCTGATTCTTAATGCTTTGGAGTAACAGCCAATCAAGGCTACAAAATTGTTGTGGGAAGCAATAAGATAGTACACAGTACTTTCTTCAAGAGTCGATTCACACCTCTTCAGTACTGTAAGCTGGAGAAAATTCTTTGCACATACACACACAATAATTTTGTTGTGATCCTATGATCAAGCATCCAAACCTCAAAATAGTTTCAGGGTACATTGGGGAGAACAAGAGAGAAATTGCCCAAATACTGGTGTACTTCCAGACAGGCACCTCCTAATGCTATCCAACACACATAAAGAATTATAGCACTTTTTATTTTGTTCTGACCACACTAGTGTGTGGCTGCATTCAGACAACACAGTAGTCAATGGTGGGTTAATAATCAACTCAACAGTTTAACTAGGGGGTATTCCCCACACAACATGATGATAATCAACTGTGGTGTGGATTAGGATCAACACTGAGTCCATGATGAGATGACTCACTCATCCCCCGCCCTCTCTTCCCCCACAGTCCTCCCACTAGTATCCCATCAGCCACTGCTGCTGGACTAGAGTGGCAGCCACCATTTTGACTACTCTTACTTTGTGACTCTGTGGCTGATGAAATAACCAATGGTGGCTGAGAAAATAAGCAACGGTGCCCTCCACACATGATAACCAATGGTAGTTCAAATAGCCAACTCTACACAGCGTTAGTTATTTGCGTTGGTTATTTTGGCCAATTAACCAACCATAGTGAAAAAAAACTCCCTCCACACAACACGATAACCCATGGTGGGTTAAATAACCAACCACTGGCTATTTAAACCAGCATTGGTTATAGTGTTGTCTGAACCCAGCTTGTGTGTCATAGCTATGAAGGCAGGGAAGGGACTAATTCATCAGAGCATGCCATGTTTACAATCATATTTTGATCAAGGTTTAAACGTATGCTAATATAATTTTTTATTTAGGCTGTACTGTACAATTAAATTTTTCAGCAAGAATTTAGAAGACTGAGGGAGAAATAAAAGCAATGCTAAAACAGCACCGGGACAGCAGATTTTCTTTAATGTTTAAATTTCTGCTAAAACATTTTTTTCAAATGCTTTTGTGTAGTTGTTATATTATTGATGATGATGATGATGATGATATAGAATTGTATCCAACCTTGACCATCTGCCAAAAGAATGGAAAAAGCTGAAGAAACAGTTTCCCCCTCCCCTATGCAGCTCTTTGCAGACCCTCTGGAGCAAATGTGGAAAAAGTAAAAAAAGAAAAAACGAATATGCTGACAAAATGGTACCAAGCAGAAAGGTAGTAGTGAAGATGTGCTGAAGTTTAGCTGCATGGAGATAAGTTTAGCTATCCAATGCATCACTGCACATGTCAAAACCATGCATTTTTAAAAAGACAGAAGAGCAGCACAAAGGAAGACTATACTTGCAGAGTTTGTGCTACAGTTTCATTCTTTCCAACATCTTTTAATGTAGTTTTGAAAAAATGGTGGAAGCTCAGGGAAAAACTGTGTAGATGCCCTGTAAAAAGAGAATGAACAAAGTGTGGCTATTCCAGACTAAACAAGTAGTGTGGAAGAATCCCTGGTCACAACGAATCTGATATCTTAGCCCCAGCTATCCACCATTCAGTGGAGCAGATGGCAAATAAGTGTGCTGGTGAGACAAGCTTCCCTTTTACCACTCCTCTTTGCTTCCCCAATGCCTCTTCTTCTAGCTGGTCATGGTATCGAATCTGCCTTCATCACCCTGATGGATGATCTTTTGAGAGGGGTGTGTGTAACCCTGTTAATTCTGCTCAGTCTCTCATTGGCTTTTGATTCCAATGACCATGGTATCCTCCTGGATCAACTCTGTGGGATGGGCATTGGAGGCATGTATTACAGAGATTCTAGTACTTACTTACAGGGCTGATTTCAGAAAGTAACCCTCAGCCCCTAGGCAATTGAGCTATGGGGTTCCACAGGGTACCATCTTTCCCCAATGTTGTTCAATATCTATATGAAGCTGCTGGGAGCAGTTATTAGGGGATTTGGAGCCAAATGCCATCAGTATGTTGATGACACACAGCTCTATCTCCCTGTGACATCTGATTCAGGTGAGGCTGTGCAAGTCCTGGATCTGTGTATAGACTCTGTGATGGGCTGAAGTTGAATCCTGGCAAGGCAAAAGCCCTCTGGATGAGTGGTTCCAGAGTCCTGGAGACAGGCTCATTGTCTGCTCTGGATGGGGTTGCAGTCCTTCTGAAAGTTCGGGTTTGTAGCATGGGGGTACTCTTAGATTCATCACTGTCGCTGGAAGCCCAAATGGCCATGGTGACTTGGAGTGCCTTTTACCATCTTTGAACCAGACATAGCCTCTCCTAGACAGGGATAGCTTGGCCACGGTGGTACAGGTGCTAGTAACCTCAAGAGTGGATTATTACAATGCATTCTATGTGAGGCTGCCCTTAAAGCTGCTCTGAAAGCTAGAGCTAGTGCAGAATGCAGCAGTCAATAGCTGCCCCTTTTCAACAAGGGGAAAAAAAACTTAGCAGCCTCTCACAGAGATCAAAATTGAGCTTTATGGATGCAAAATATTATATTCTCCCCACATGAGAAAAGCAGTCAAGTTGATTTATGAACCTTGCCCAGTTTATACAAAGCAGCAAGGGATGACTCAGAGCATAAGGTTGGAGATCACCAAGATAAGCTACAATGAATTTGGGTAGCATCTCATATGAGATAGGATGGTTTTTAAATATAGAAGCAAAATGGAATCAAAGAGGAAGACAAACAATCAAAGTAAGTCAATGTAATGATTGAAACCAGTTGGGTTTTTAATCAAAATACTGTATTTTCTAGCCAGTACAAAAATGGTAAATTCTGCCATACAGAAAATAAAATTAGTTTGTTCAAATCCACATAAGCAGATGAAAAACTCTCATCTTCTTCCTCTGTATTTATTAAAATAAATACAGGATGTCAAAAAAGTAAAGTTTCAACGGAATTTCAACCCTCAGATTTTGGACAAAGAAGTTCTATGTTTCTATGGCCCCCTCCTTGTCTGGTAGTTGAACATGAAGGATGTTTGTAACAGTAGATTAGCAGTCACACCACATAGTAATGAGCTGAAATTGCTGGTATAAAACCAATTGTGTTTTGGAAAAGCAACATTACTGAGTCAGCTTTTCTTTTTAAGACTAGATTATTGCTTCAAGGAAGTCAAAAGTAACATGAATCCCTTTTGAAAAAATCGGAGCTACTATATGGTTGTTAAACTTTGCTATAATGAGGAGGGTGATTATAGCTTGGTTGTTCTTCCTAAAACTTATTCCCCAACATCAGGATTTGTACTGGCTCACAATCAAAAAAATAAAAATACAACACAAATATCTGATTTATATAAGAATATAATAGTGTACGTCTCATTACTAGAGATCTATCAGACCAATTTTACTCATTTTTGTTTTAAACTAGTGCTTGAGCACTAGTTGGAATAAGCTTTTGTGGACTATAGTGAAATGGGCTATAGTCATGAAAGCTTATACCAGGATAAATGTTGTTTTTAGATGAAACACTAGCTGAAAGCTGATGGAACAAATGGACAGCCTGGCAGTTTCCCTCAGCAAAAGTTTGCTGAAAATGAAAGAAGGAAGCAGGTGTCATCAGAAAGGTTACACTGATGTGTAACCTCACCTGTGGGGTGAGGGACAGAACCTCTTTTAGCCCAAGAGCCAGTTTCATTGTGGAGAAGTTCTTGCAGTCTGCATTCTATTGGTGGGTAGGGCCAAAAGCAAGAGGTGGACACCCCCCCAAATACCAGCATATAATAGCTTAAAGCTCCTACTGTTGTGCCTCAACTTGGGATAGAGCAGGAAGAGCAGGAAGCCTGGGAGTGTGTGGGGAACGGCTCTTCACAGGAACAGGCAGAAGCCAGCTGCAGGCCAACACAGCTGATAGCAATTATTTTATCCAATTTGTTTACTATTCCAAAATCTTCAGATAGGGAGTGGTATATAAATATTGTAAATAAATAAATACACTATAGCAAGAGAGGGCCAAACAGTAGTCAGAGTCCAGTCCAAGATCAGGTTATGTTCAGGCACGTTTCAGGAGCTAGTATGCGAGGGCAAAGGTACAGAAGTACAACAATTGCTTCCGGCACTGCTCAGGGGTTGTGGCATGTCTTATATTGAGATAGTAGTGATTAGGAATTGCTGTCAGCTGCGTTGGCCTGCAGCTGGCTTCTGCGTGTTCCTGTGAAAGGCCTCTGCCACACACTCCCAGGCTCAGCTGTTCCTCCTATCCCAAGCTGAGGCACAACACCTACTGCCAGGAACTAAGCCTTTTGGAAGTAAGGAATAAATTGCACAAAAACTGGGCAACCACCAAGTGACAGTTGGTTGGGGGAAGGGGCGGGGCCAGGGAAAGGGGCATTTCAAATGACTTTTGGATTTATTCCGAAACATCTTTACTAGATGAATATCCTTTCCTTTACTGTATAGTGTACACCATCATATCTGCAAAATGGGAAAAGTTCTCTCTCCCTCCCCTAAACAATCCAAAACACACAGCAACACTAAGTTAGCAATAACGACCCCCAATAGGAGTTCCACAATGTCCTATGTGTGGTAGAGCAACAGTATGTTGGGGGCATTCTGGGATTTAAATGATGGCTACTGACTGAGCTGCCCAGCACCAGAAACCTTCTAGTTTGCAGAAGGGGGTAGGGGTAGGCCTCTGTGAATGGTGAGCCCGGCCAAGTTCCTAACAGCTGCCCAACAATGCTGCATGCTGATGTTGGGCCTGTATCTAGGGTTCCACAATTCACCTGGTCACCAATGGCAACTGCACCTTCCCCCTCTGATGAGAACTCCTTCTTTGTCCTGCACATTGCACAAAGCTGAGGGAGTTTTCAATGCTGCACAAAGCTGAGGGAGTTTTTCAATGCAAATTCCTCAGGACCATACCAGAAAGGTCCTGCTGTGCTTTGAACAGTGGAGGCATGACCAGGGGTGGATTTTTGAATGGAAGGACTGTAAGTTCATTCCTCAAAACAAATTCATGGGCTCAGAATTCTTTCAAAGTGTATGCCTTTTTCACCTGGCTCTGGTTGGTGGATCTGAGTTCTACTAAAATACAAAGTAATATCCCATGTCCCTGAAGTCTGCCCATTCCTGGTCTATGCCAGCCCTGGAGCTGGCATGGATCAGTTCTTTTCCATTGCTTTCAGTGGGGGGGGATTTGTTAAGAAAGGGGGGAAACTTAATGCTGGGGAGAAGGAAAAAGGTGGAAATGACACTCTTCCCCTCTCTTCCATAGACCTGCCTTTATAAACCCAGCAGGCTTTGGTTTTGTCTGAGGCTCTGACCTCAAGATCTCCCACAATGGCAGGTAGGGTTGCCCTGTTAATCTCTCAAACTTTACACAGTTTAGCAATCTTCTAGCTTCTTCTCTGTATCCCACCATCACTTATTTATGACACCTTTCTCCTGTTCCTCCTCCAAGAAGTTCAGAGGTGCACACATAGGGTTGTATATGATGTGGACCCATTCAAATGAATGGGGCAGGCTACACTAGCATTGAATACAACTATGGTTCTCTTCCCCTCTATATTTTATTTCCAAACTGTCCTGTGAATTAGGCTGAGAGATAGTGATTGGCCTGAGATCACCCAGCAAGCTTAATGGTTGAGGATTTAAACCCAGGATTCCTTGGTCTTAGTCCAACAGTTTACACTACACATCAAGCTCAACTGAGGCTATCCTTTACACTCTGCCAGCTCCAAGCCATTTCTCACAAGGGTATAAAGAAGCATTCTCAGTGGTTTCTTGTCCTCAAGGTTTTGTCAACATTCAAGATTGCATTGGAAGAGGACAATACATCAGTTGTGACTTTTGTTTGCATTAACTTCTTCATCCTTTGAGTTAAATATTGGTAACCTGCTCTCAGCATTTGATATATTGAAAAATAAAAATTCAAATGAATAAATTCATTTAATTAGATAATCATGCTCTGTATTCATGCTCTGTATTTCTGAATTAAACAATGAAACAACTCAGCATAGTTTATTTTTTAAAAAAATTCTAATATATCAGTTATTGAACTTATCCCATTTTCTTTTATGTTCTAGTTGGGCAAGGGAGATATTGACATTTATTTTAATTGCGAAAAATATACATCCTAAGCCAAGAAATACAGTTTAATCATGAAGCAGCTCTGGAATTAACAATACCAGGAGAGTTGATATGATATAGGATTTATTAATATTAACATGCAATAATGCTAACACATCTGTGAAAGTTATCCTAAAGCAATGCACCATGCTTGTGCTGAAGAGAATACTAGTGTTTACTATTGATTTTTTTTACACAGATCTAAGCAAACTATTGTGGCCTGTAAATGCAATTAGCAAGAAGCCTAAAGCCAATAACTCTACATCATCAGGGATTATGGATTGTGTATCCTAAAGGTAATAACCAGCAAACAATATTATGGTAAAACAAATAGCTTCAAAGTAAAGGTAAATTGGGCACTCTAAAAAAAACAAAAATCCTACTGGACTCCACAGCTAATTTGATTGCAGCAGTAACTGCAAAAAAAATTCTAAGATCTTAAGTCAGCTTGAGAAGCTAGAGGATAACTAGCCTGATTTCAAGGGGCCTGTTCAACTTGTGAACCACAAAGCTGAACCCAGCCTCCAGGAACTCAAAACAAAACTAAACTAAAGCAAAATGTGCTCTTGCTTAGTATTGCAAAAGCAGGAGGGATTGTGAAGCACCTAGCAGACCACAATACATGGACATTGGCAAGTTAATACTTGGCAAGTCACCATTTGCACAGGCCTCTTTTTGAATGTGGATTATTTATTTATTTATTTTATTACATTTATATACCACCCCACAGCCGAAGCTCTCTGGGCGGTTTACAACAATTAAAAATAGTAAACATTAAAAGTATACAAAATTTTAAAAAACATAAAAACAGTATAAAAACAGTATCCATTTAAAAACAACAATTCTGGGGTCCATTAAAAACAAACTTAACGTTGTTAAATGCTGTTAAAATGCCTGGGAGAAGAGAAAAGTCTTGACCTAGCGCCGAAAAGATAACAATGTTGGCGCCAGGCGAGCCTCATTGGGAAGATCGTTGCACAGTCGGGGGGCAACCACTGAAAAGGCCCTCTTCTCCCTTGTTGCCATCCTTCGAGCTTCCCTGATCAATTTATATCCTATATACAGAATACCCCAGGCAGCATACAAAGTTAAAACAATTTAAACAAGATAAAACTATCAATAAAACAATACCATAGGCAGCATAAAAATGTTACAAATAATTTAAAAACATAAAACAATTAAACCATACAGCATAAAAAAACAATATATAACTGTCAGCAATAAGATTTTAAAAAGGGAAGGTCTGCCAGTCTTTAATGCCTGCTGAAAGACTTTCAAAGAAATCAGCAGGTACATTTCAACTGGCAGGTCATTCCACAGCTGGGGGTGGGGTGGGGGGCAACGGAAAAGGTCTTCTGGTGTGTGACTGCCATTTCCCTCTCTTATATTTTGCCCGGAAAGGAATTGGCATAGAATCATAGAATAGTTGGAAGGGGCCTACAAGGCCATCGAGTCCAACCCCCTGCTCAATGCAGGAATCCACCCTAAAGCACCCCTGACAGATGGTTGTCCAGCTGCCTGTTGTAAAGATTTTAAAACCAATTAAGAAACATTTCAGGAAGTGGTGGTTACTAGGAGGAGGGCTTTCTCCACTGTGGCACCCCGGCTGTGGAATGAGCTCCCCAGAGAGGTCCGCTTGGCACCTACACTGTACTCTTTTCGTCGCCAGCTGAAGACCTTTTTCTTTTCTCAGTATTTTAACACTTAATTTTAACTTAAATTTAAATTTTACAGTTCTAACACTGTATTTTAATCTTATATCAATTTTGCTGCGTGGTTTTATCCTGGTTGTGCTTTTTATATTGTATTTTGTATTTGTGTTTTTAACCTGTTGGTAGTTTTATTATGGTTTTAATTTTTGTGAACCGCCCAGAGAGCTTCGGCTATTGGGCGATATAAAAATGTAATAAATAAATAAGTGTAAATTGTTTCCAGTAGGTATACAGATAATTTGGTGTGGAATTAAGACACAGGGATAGCTAGACCATGTTGTGGCAAACAATATGCATATTTAGATATAATAAATGCATCAACATTCTTTTAATTTCATGAATAAATTAGTGTTTCCTTATCAAAATTGCCATGCTAATGGAGCTTCATTTATTTTTTGAACATTTTCTTCTGCTTTGTTTCATAATAATTAAATATAATAGCAAATCATTATCCATGCCATAGTTAATCAAACTACATTAATATACATAGCCATATAATCAAATAAAAAACCCAACGTAAGTACATACCAGGTGCTTATACATTTGAAGACCTATATTTCATGGGGCAGTGGGATAGAATATCTGGCTGTCCCAGGGTTCTACTGGTTCTATCTTCTCCCTCATATTCAACCACACTGTGAAGGAGGATACTGGTGAACGGTGGCTAAGAGAGGGAAATGGTAGAGAACAGAATGGTCCAAATCACCATGGAACAATTGGGAAGGCTTGGGAGTGTCGGCAAGAAGCAGAATTCTCATTAGACTATCTGCATATGGCCTGCAAACTGCAATGTGGTGGGCAGAGTTTACCTTGGTGTCCCATAGGTGGCAGAGGAACTGGAATAAACAGGTAGCACTCGGTCTCTCTCTGTGTTGTGAGGTGTCTATGCTACATGAAATGTGTGTGGCGAGATTTGAACTAGGACACCAAAAATTCTTGTGGGCAGTGGCCTGTTACCTCAGTGAGTGATGTGGTGGGCTATAGGTCAGAATGCATTACTAGATTGTAAAAGAAGAACCCTAAAACATGAGTAGGGAGACTCCATCATGTGAACGGGACCCTCCCTGCCTTGCCCCATCCCACTCCTACACCACTACCACCCCAGCAGCAATTAGGCTGAAAAAATCTTCCATTGCTTTCAATGAAAGATTTTCTCACCAATATCTAATTGCAGTTAGAGAGCCTACCTATAGCGTGAATTTGCATATGTATCAGTGTGCATGTTATGTGCGTGTGTGTGTGTCTGCTTTATGTATGCAAACGTATAAATGCAGATATATGGATTTGTGTGCGAGAGTGATGGTGAGGATGACCATGTTTTGCAGGAGGGACATCCTCTGTAACTCCTAGATGGCTCCTTGGGAATGCAGGCCCTGTTCTGGAGGGGGAAAAACCTCACTCCTACATTAGGAGGGTTGTTTGAAAAATAACCACTGCCTTCTACAGAAGTAGGTTCACACCATTTGCTAAGCTCACAGGCTCTGAAACCTCTTCCCATTACCAAGTTTAGGATATAATCTTAAAAACCAATTAGTGCTGACAGATGAGAAGGAGCATCAATAACTCATTAGCTGAATTAAGACCCCTTGTTCAATCCTTAGCATTGTCATAAGAATGTGTGAAGAACTCTGATGGTCTACTGGCCCAACACCCTGTTTCCCACATTGGCTAACCAGATGACTTTGTGAAGCCAACAAGCAGGATGTGAAGGCAATAGCCCTCTCCTCCCCAAAACTTTTAAATATTGATTTTTGTATATTATGGTTTTAATTGTAAACTGCCCAGAGAGCTTTGGCTGTTGTGTAATATAAATATGTAATAAAATAAATAAATAAATAAATAAAGCTGTCATGCAATACCATACTGCCTCTGAACCAGGAGGATACACATATAGCTATCATGAAACACATTCTTCATGAATCTGTCTATAAGAACCAAAGTTAAAGGAAAGGTAGCAAGAAAGGCCTTTCACGTTATATTCTAGCATTACTCTGGCAGCAAGGAAGTGGCAGCCATGTTGATCCTTCCCATCGTGGTAATTCTCCTGGTCTCCAAGCCTTGGTACCAATGTTGTTCTGGTGGCATTTAGCTACTTATCATTTATGGCATTTGTAAGCCACCCCATAATGTAAAGTTTTCTGGGCAGCTTAAAATAAATAAGTATAAAAATTTAAATACCAGGTAAAACACTATACAATCAAAACAGCAGAAATATAAGACAGAAAACAAAAACCTGGAATTAAAAACACAGATTTTAAATGTGAGAGGTTTAGTTCGTTTAGAGTGAACAAAAAGATCTCATCTGGCACTAAAATATAAGGATGGTACCAGGCAAACCTCCCTGGGTAGGCTGTTACACAACCAGTTTCACTATTATTTATTACATTTCTATCCCAGCTTTTCACTAAAATTAGAGTTCAAGGTAGTTAACTACCAAAAAGGCCCTCCCTTTGGCAGCCACCTGCCTCACTTCATTTGGCAGGGGCATTATTCCTATGTACACCAGTTGCCAGGGAACACAATAGGAAGTGAGCTATTGCACTCATGTCCTACTGGTGGGCTTCCCATAAGCAGCTGGTTGGCCACTGTGTGAACAGAATCCTGGATGAGATGGAGCCCTGACAATTCCTCTGTTGCATCTGGATTAACTCTCAGTCTTTTCACCCTCATTCAGCCTATTACTACACCCAAACTAAAGTTCAGTACTACAGAACACCTGTGTCTGATGAAAAAGAGATAAAGCTGTAGGTCATCCTCATAGTGGTGACACCTCAGACTAAATCTCCAGACTAAATCTCCCTCACCCAGCAGTTGTATAGATGTTAGACGGTATAGAAGAACAGAACAAAACCCTGCAGAACACCAAAATATGGAATGCCCCAAATCTGAAAAATAATCCCCCAGCACCACATTCTGGTAATGACCATCCAAGTAGGAGAAAAAAACCCTGCCAAACAGTGCCTTCCACAACCAACCCATGGGAGATGGTATTGAAAGTTGCTGAGAGGACCAGGAGAATTAACAGGGTCACCGAACTCCCTATTTTTCTCTTGACAAAAGTCATTTCACAGGAAAACCAAAACTAGGCCTGAAACACAAAATGGATTTAGACAATCAATTTTATCCTACAGTGGTGGCCTGGCCACCACTTTCTTAATCATCTTTCCCAAGGAGGAAATAGAAGCCACTGGCCTATAATTGTTAATGCAATTTGGATTTCTTCAGGAGTGGTCAAATTAGGTCTTCTTTTAGCATGTCTTCTAACAGTTTCTATATCAATTAAAACATGCTGGTTTTCAATTGAATATAACCATTCTACAATTGAGGAGCATCATCTAAAACCTTTGGTTATTAATGCCTATATGGTGTATTTTTTTTGTACCACAGAATCATATCTGCTTAGAGACTAGAGACAGATTTCAATTTGACTCTCTCTGTATTCCTGGATTACTCAAAGGCTATGCATAATTTTTGGAAGTAAATTCCAAGCTTAGGACTGGGCTGTAAAAGGGCCCAGAACTTTAAAGAAACAAAGGCTGAGTAAAATACTGTTTCTCAATGAAATGGAAAGTAAATCATGCAATTTTGTTTAACAGTAATAAATTTTCATAATTTGAGAAATGAACTTGGAAATCAGAACTGGGAAAACAGAAAAGTAGTAATTAATGTCAGCTATGTGAGTTCAGTGGATGCTGCTGCTGAGATACTGGAAGGCATTTCCAGTTTTCCAATACCTGCGATGAATTGTCGGGTCCTGTAGGAAGCTCACAATAATACAATACATGACTTATTTGGCCTAATTCACTGGAGTATGTAAGAGGCAGCTTGGGCTGCTCATGCCTAGAATCCTTTTAAAATACAGTCAGCTGTATTGTGGGAAATGGGGGAGAGATCAGGGGACTCCTCCCCCTCCTAAACTGTCAATCACTGAGATTTTTACTTCCTCACAAAGGTCTGCACCCACACATTACTTTCTGCTGGGTATCAGAGAGTAGTGCCTTGCGTGCATCATCTTAAACACCCTCCAAAGTGCTCTGCTTTCAACTACCATGGCTCTTTCCACAATCCTCTTTCACCTCTGAGTTGGCAAGACCTAGCAGCTGTTAGTTGCTATTAGGGGTGTGCACGGACCCCCCGCTCCGCCCCGCGGGCCGATCCAAAAATTTCGGATCGGCCCACTCCGCTCTGCGCCGCTCCACCCATACTCCGCTCCTCTTCGCCGTGGAGCTCCGGCTCCGAATCGGAGCTCCGCAGTGGAGGGGAATGGTGCCAGGTAAGTCCAGGAGAGGAAGGTGGGGGGGTTTACCGGGCCCTGCCGCCGTCGCCGCCCGTGCGGCGACGGCAGCAGAGCCCGGTAAGGGACCAAGGGGGAGGGGGGCCTTACCTGCCTCCGTCCACGGTCTGTCAGCTTCTTCAATTGAGCCCGCGGTTCAACCAGGAAGTCTGGGCCGCAAGTGCGGCCTAGACTTCCTGGTTGAACCGCGGGCTCAATTGAAGAAGCCGAGGGACCGTGGACGGACGCAGGTAAGGGAGAGGAGGGGGCAGGGCCTGGTAAACCCCACTTACCTTTCCGGCGGAGCTCCGGATTGAGGCGAAGGATCCGCCTTCACCTCGATCCTCTTTGCCTCCGCCTTAAGGGCAGGCGAAGCACCCCGCTCCGCTTCTAATTCGCTGGTCCGATTAGAAGCAGAGCATATCCCTAGTTGCTATCCATTTTTCAGGATCATAGGAACTCATTAAGATCAGAACAAATTATTTATTTATTAAAGTTATATTCCACTCTTCATAACAAAACATAAAGTGGTTTACAAATAAAGTAACAAAACAAAACACAAGCTATAATAAAACAATACTATTAAAATACTAAAAATCTATCAAATCAAATCAGCAGTGAGAATATGAAAAGCTGATCAGCAAACAAAAGGCTTATTAATGTCTTATTAAAAGAAACCAAAGGCCTAGCTGAAGAAATGTGTCTACAAGACTCAGGCCATAGCTAGACAGGGCTTTATCCTTGGGCGAACCTCGGGATCATCCCTGTGCATCCACATGACACACAGGGGATCCCGGGATCAGGGAGGGATCATCCCTCCCTTGCCCTGGGATAGAGCCCTCGTCTGTGGCCCCAGTTTTTCCACGGTCCCAAGCTGATTCCGAGACCACGGAACGTGTGCCCTGTTGCCGTGGGTTGACCCAGCTCTGCAAGATTCCTCGCCGGGAGCCACACACAGGACACAGCACGCCTCAGGAGTGCTGCGCCCATCGGAGGTAGGATGTGGGGAGCGGGGGAAATAAGTTAAGTAAAAAAAACCACCCCACTTATCTTGTGCATTCGTGCGCTCCTGTCCCTTTAAAAAATAAAAAATAAATGGCGGACGCGACACCTCTCCTGCTGAGGTCATTGTGTGTCACGTGTAGAAGGAGGAGGGATCTCACAATAAAGACATCGCGTTATCTTCCTTACTCTGTTCTGGGATAAAAGGTAAGTCTAGCTAAGGCCTTAGTGAACTGAATTCCTGGAGATGCCCAGCAGCATATTTTCAAAAACAGTGAGTTCCATAATGAAGGAGCTACAACCAAGAAGGCCCTCAGTTGGGTCACCACTCCTCAGACATTGCCAATAGGTGGGACTGCAAGTAGGTACCCCTCCAAAGATCTCAAAGGCAGAGATGGACATACTAGAGGAAGCCTGGCCAGGGTTTGTCTTTAACACGGATTTCAAATAAAGTGTGGGAAAATTGATTTAGTGTCACTGGTGCTGAAGTGAGGTAAAACAAATCTACCATGAAGTCTGTGGAAGTGTGAGTATGTGTGGACAGCAGTAAATGTACTTTGTTACAAAACTACCAACCATGTTCCAGGTTCTACAGCATGTTTCCCACCCCCACCCCAATTCCAGTTTGCTAAATCTGATGCATTTTCTTTAACCTGTAGGTCAAACATCCACAGCATGTTCACAGTGCTACATAGTACACTATACGATCTAAAGATGGTGAATGGCCCTTTGAAACATCCCAAAGCATTAGCAGCAATTGAAATGGGTAGCAATATTACATTTGTTCAAGTGACATAAAGACCCAATTAGACCAGTGGGCTAAACTCACAAGCCCTGTCACTGAGGGGCTTTTGTTAATTTTAGAAAGTTTCTTGGGGAGAGGGAGGTGAATTTGGAGTGGAGAAGCATAAGGAGAGGGCAGTGCTGAACTCTTTTCTAGCCCAAACCTTCTCCACTCCAAAACCAACCCCAGCTACTTTTCCTCAGTGTGTGTTTTGCTTGCCTTCCAAGTCCCTTGGGGAATAAGCAGAGAAGAGAAGTTACAGGGGAAAGAAATAGTTTACCCACCACCACCACCCCGTTCTCCATTCCAAAGTCTCTCCTCCCAAAGTTACTTTAAAATAAATAAATAAAATTAAGTCATTGGGGCTCCAATATGTGCTTTTTTGCGTAACGTACAGTTAGCCTCTATCTTCCTCTAGCTACTGAAAATAAGAAATAAAACATCTGATTCTCTACAATAATTTTAGGATGCTTTATGTAATGAGGCCCATCTCTCCCTCTCTAAAGATGCTCTACCTTCAGCTATGGCTATGGCCATATGCTACATCATCCCCAGTTTTCAGATGTTCTTTGACAGTTGGCAAAGTAGATCCAAGCTAACTAAACATGAGAGCTCTAGACAGCAAGGCGGAGGCTGAGTACTGCAAGCATTTCTGGGTCTTAAATTGATTCGCATCCCACTAGACCTTACTGTATTCCTACAGAGTTTCTCTTTTTGTGTTACCTGCATTCTAGCAAGCCCTTTGGAGCTGATTAGACTGGAAAACAGGAAAGCAACCCCTGCCGCCCACCCGCCAAAAAAATCTCGTGTCTACACACCGCAGGCGTTTATTTTCATCAGCTTGCTAAGTTAAGATACTATAGTTTTGTTGCAATATGATCCTCAGGGACATGCAAATATTCGCCATTCAAAGCAGGGCCGGGCAGCTCCCGCGTTCCCAGTGCCGCGGCTCTAGCGCTTCGAGTGTTAACAGACTGCTGGAAGACTGTAAACATTAATCATGTGCTTTTTTCTGCTCAGCTACCCACCGAGGGCACGAAGGGGTTCTGCAGCCCTTTGAAGCCGCTCGAAGGACAAAATGCAACCCCTCCTACCCTCAAACGTGTTCGGGCTCTCTCGCATCATACCAGACTACAATGGCAACGAACGAGGGTGGGGTGGTGGGGGTGGGTTCGATTTCTTTAGCGAACGGGAATATGCCAATACGTATGCAAATGCGGCTAATTGGGGCGACAAGACAGCGTGCGAGGGGAGGGGAAAGACGACGGCAGAAGGCGCCGTCCGTGGAGGAGCCGGGGGGGGGGGGGATTTCATCTTTTCCGTGTAACTGAAGTGGCCGACCTGAAAGGGCTGATCATGGTGTTGATGGGGAAAGTGGGGGTGGGGGTGGTGGAGAGAAGTTTGCTTCCCTCAAGAGAATAAATATCTTTTGCTTCCCGCAAGAGAATAAAGAGCCTTATCTTGGAAAGAAGCGACACTGCGGGGAACTTGATAGAGTTCCCCACTGACAGACAAATCGAGGACTCTTATTTACCTTGTGAGAAGTACAGCCCGCCGTGGGCTCAGCTATTGCCGCTGCAGGTGCGCAGGAAAAGAGAGGATGCCCAGTCGGGTATCGGTGCCTTCTGCTCACCCCTCTTCCCCCTTCCAGGCAGGCGATGCTGCTGCTGCGGCCGCTGCTACCGCCTCCTGTTTAAACCCCTCTGCCCCATAAAACACTCTCGCCTTCTAGGCTCATTCACAAACAGAAAGCCTGTGCGGGTGTGCGGCAGCTTGAGAGAGAGAGGGGGGGGGGGGACTGACAGGACCACTGACCAATCTGAAGCCTTCGCAGGCTCCCGGCTTGATTGAAAAACCAATAGCACAGCATCAGAGGGCGCCAGCCAAACCAATGAAGGAAGGCTGCAGGGGGATGACCGACCCCTGAGGAGAGTCAGGCACCTATGGGCATTTCAGTATGAGGGTATATGAGTGAGCCACTGAACCCCGGCTCACCTTCTTCCTTATCTCAGGCGGTTTTTTCTTTTGTATGTGTGTGTGTGTCATGCCAAGATATTAACCCATAAATAAATATTTAAAGCTTTGATTTTGCAGTTGTGTTAGAAAGAAAATGGGTGAGGGACACTTCTTTCAGTGGTTGATCTTCAGTGACATGGATTATTTTTATTTTATTGATGTCTTTAATTTTGTTGAATAGAATTGCCCTCACAAAGAGCATCAATTTAAAATGTATAGCTTTCACTGATTTTTTTATTTATTATATGGTGCATAAAGAGTTTGTTAGATGCTTTACAAAAAGCAATCAGGCTCCTGCTCAAAGTAGCGTGTGGTACAATCCTGAGTATGTTTACTCAGAAGTAAGTTCCAATGTTTAATGGGACTCACTCCCAGGTAAGTATGCACAGGGCTGCAGACATAGAACCTTCAATTTTTAGGGTAAAAGAAGTACTTTGAGGAAATTTGCAATATTAACAAACATTCTCAGGACTGTGGTACTTCTATGTAAACTACTTTTGCTATTCAAAATAGAAGTCCGTCCCCCCATGTGCTCAGTGCTGTATGCTCAATGCTTTGCAATCCTTATTCATTCTCGCAACAGTTCTATGAAGTACATTATCGTCATTCCCATTTTCGTGTGGGCAACTGAAGTCCATTGAGTCAGACAGAAGGTCAGTTGGAATATTGTTTGCCATTACATGTGGCATTACTTCTGAAATGTGGTGCATTCAAAGACTTTGTGATACAGAACCACTGGGTGCTGTTCAAGAGCAAGTAATGCCATTGTTGTTCTATGGCATTTCCATATAAGGCTTTTAATCTGCACCAAATCTTCTGTTTCCGGATTCTTTGGAGAATTAAAATCAGCTCCTTTACTAATTTTTCTCCTGGTCCCCCCCTTCTCTCTCTCTTTCTCTCTGCCTTTCTATATGTTCAATTACACACTACTAGGTGGTGCTGTGGTATAGTAAAATTGTGCAATTCTATGAGTTCTATAACACCATTGAGAAGAAATACTAGACTTTTCTTGTTAGGGAAAACACATGATAATGGTTGCAAAACATGGGAGAGGCTCTGGTTGACAAGGACCTGCAAACTATGTGAGAGAGAAAGCGTAAGTGCACAATAAAGGTATCACGTACAAAGGCTCCTAGCCACCTGGAAATTTGTGATTCAAAGGTCAGGATATACATCTGCAAAACAAATAGCAGTACTGTTTGGATAGTTGCCATAGCTTCTTGGGTGCAGATATGAGCCCACATGCTGGAAAGCTTTTAAAAAAAACTTTGCTGCAATATTACTGCTGGATTCCCTACATCTCTGTGAGCAAGAGGAACCCTCCTGTAAGGTATTATTTTCCAAAGAAGCAAAGGACATACATTTGTTCCTATAAAGAGGAGGAATAGCTGTGTGTAAAGTAACCACCATGAAATGATTATGTCAATCAGCAATGTAGGGCACAAGGAGAGCAGAACCTAATCTCTGAGAGGTTTCCCCTTCATCTGCACTCAGCTACATAATCAGCTTTTCATCTCAACATAGGATAAATACAACCTGCCTGCTGCTTCATTTACCCTATATAGAGAGCTTTGGTAGATTTGTATGAATCAAACAACCAGAGAGTTTGAATGAAATTGTATCGCCTTACTTTCCCAAAAAGTGTCCCACAACGCTACAATGTTTCCTGCTTCAAAAGTTCCGGAATATGCAAAGTGTAAAATCCTTTAATTCCATATACCAGGGAATCTATTGCCTAACAGCCCAGTCCTTGGTATACATTTACTCAGAAGTAAGTCCCAGAGAGTTCAGTGGCAGCTTACTCTGAAGAGAGTGTGAGAAGGATTGCAGCCCAAGTAAAGTGTTGTTATCTTTTAGCTTCTAGGGGCAAGATAATTAATTGCCTAAATGATAGGCAAATGACATGTGGGTCCATGGAGGACAGCAATAGTATTGATGAAGAGGAATTCTATAAACAATCTTTGATTCTGAATATTCAGGAAAAAAAGTACAATGAATTGAATTGAATAGGGTTGAATGAGGTTGATTCACTGTAGTACATTCTATAGTTAGGCTAATGAAAATGAATTTACTGTTTGCACACAAACCCCTCTCACAAAAAATATAAAGTTTTCTCAAAAAAAAAGTAACGAAGTGCAAGCTCATGCCTCAGAGAAATGTCATTTACAGAAGAGTCTTATGTTCTACAACTAACACTTTTCCCCATTTAAAATAGCACTGTGGGGATGGCAGAGATGTGCCAGGACAGGGAATAAAATTCAGATAGCAATTCTGCTGAAAGTCTACTATAAGTTATCCTGAAGTGTGTGTGTGTGTGTGTGTGTGTGTGTGTGTGTGTGTGTGTGTTAGAGAGAGAGAGAGATTGCAAGAGTGTACATCACTAAATTTAGTAATCAGAGGGATTTATAGAAGCTAGCTACACATTCTAATTTCGGAAAATATTTTCTACACACGTAAAATTAAATGTTGTGCTCAGTCATGCTGCCAGGACTTACATTTTTTCATGAATTAGAGCAGGATTTCAACAATTTGCAATCAGCTGCCCTTTTAAAACTGTAAATATTTGCATAATGTATGCATGCATGCATACATTGTATGCACTGAGCACATGTTCCAGACAAGAACTTTTCTACTTCCACCTGAGCCCGATCTACATTACTGCTTTAAAGTGCTTTATAACAGTTTTGACTACTGTTTCTGGAGTGTGTCCTGGGCCCCAACAGTTGTCAAAACTGTTATAAAGCACTTTAAAGCAGTAGTGTAGATCCTGCCCTGGTTTTCAGGGTGGGAATTTGGTGAGAAGAGGACCATGACATCTTAAGAAAATACCTATAGTTATATCTTGATGCATTTAAACCTCTTCATTGGCTCTCATATTTTCAACACACCATCTTCAATATCCTAACATCAGTTGAAATGAAGTGGTGCCTTTGAAATAATTTCATAATGTCTGAAAACTCTTGTTTCTTGATAAACAGAGGCAGATGCATAATTGTGGGATGACTATCCAGAACAACTGTAGTTCTCTGATGCACAAATTATTGCAAATACTATTTTTAAAAATTATTTATAAGCTGGTGCATAGGGCCAAATGCTCATAAAGCAGCTTTTATCGTATAAATATAAAATCACAATAGTTCGTTTTTTTAAAATCACGATATACAATTAAACACAATATAAGAAACAGCATTAAAACAATAAAAACAGCAGTAAAAATCTAACAAAATTACCAGGAGAACAAAAATAAGCACTATCCAATTCATGCAATGGATGACATCCAAAAATAACAAAGCAGACTTCCACTCATGCAATGGGATTTCCCCTCCTCCTTCTCCCTGTGCAAACCTCCAGACTGATCTAGAGGTCCTCTCAAATCCCCAGAGCAGAGTTTGTAGACACGAGGGTGGGGGTGGGGGCTGAAGAAATTGGGAGACTCACAACATTGGATTCCACTCAATGTTATTAATAGATAATAGACCTCATCTTAAGTATTGTGTCCAGTTCTGGCACCACCCTTCAAGAAGGATGCAGACAAGCTGGAGGGGTTCTGAGGAGGGCAATGAGGATGATCAGGGGTCAGGAAACAAAGCCCTATGAAGAGAGACTGAAAGAACTGGGCATGTTTAGCCTGGAGAAGAGAAGATTGAGGGGAGACATGATAGCACTCTTCAAATACTTGAATGGTAGTCACACAGAGGAGGGCCAGGATCTCTTCTTGATCACCCCAGAGTGCAGGACACAGAATAATGGGCTCAAGTTACAGGAAGCCAGATTTCAGCTGGACATCAGGAAAAAAATCCTGTTAGAGCAGTACGACAATGGAACCAATTACTAAGGGAGGTAGTGGGCTCTCCCACACTAGAAGCATTCAAAAGGCAGCTGGACAGGGATGTCAGGGATGCTTTAGGGTGGATTCCTGCATTGAGCAGGATTGGACTCGATGGCCTTATAGGCCACTTCCAACTCTACTATTCTATGGCCTTAGCTAGACCTAAGGATTATCCCAGGCAAATGGAGGGGTCATCCCTGCCTGCTCCTGGGATCCCCTGTGTGTCATTTGGCTGTACAGGGATGATCCTGGGATGATCCCGGGATATAGGCCTGGTCTAGCCATGGCCTATGTTTCTATGATCTCTACAGAAGTTCATTACATATTTATTCAGCTCAGAAAACAGAGTAGAAATCTCAGGCATGCAAGTAAGACTCTTGAAGTTACAGGCCATAGCTTATATTAGGAATTGACCTATTCCATGTTGCAGTATTTTTCATGCGTTATCAGGTTCAGATCTAAAGTTTTGAACACTTAATGACAACCAATTTAGTTCATCTCCTAATTCATTTCTAGTTTACAGTGTGGCCTTGGGCAAGGCATGATCTTTCTGCTTCTTTTCCCTGGAGATCCAACTCTTGCAGTTGTTGTCACAGCAGTATACAGAGGAGCCGAAGACAGGTAGGGAGGCAGATGCAGCACAAGTAATGGAAAGAACTTGGGCTGAGTCTTACAAAACATGCCATAGAGCCCATTTGTGGGCTCCTGAATTAGCATTCATTCATGTGAGCACTCTCTTTTCTGGCATAACTTCATTTACAGAATTATGTCCAGCTGAGCTGTTCCAGGTAGTGTCAAGCCTCCTGTGACCCAAGGAGGTGTTCTCAGAATGGGATAGATCAGCAGACAATTGTGACAATTTTACTAAATTCTTTGCTGATAAAGCCACTCAGATCTAATGGTGCAGTAAGACATCTTAAACACTAGACTGAATGGTCTTTGGGGTGGGGGGCTCACCAGATGGCAATGGGTATCACTATGCTTACTTCAGATGTGATAAACCAGCCCTGCTGCATTTGGGGACCCTTCTGCTCCTGTGTACCTCTGCCCCCAAATTCTACCATGACAGCACCACTACTCAGAGATCCACTTTGACTTGTGCTCCATTCTCTTCTGGCAGTATTGAAGATTATTATAAGATAGAGAATGAATGCACTTTACATAAGAAATGTGCTGAGTACTTAAAGAGATAGTTAATCAGCATCAAGAGAGAGGGCTTTTTCTGTGGTGGCCCCCAATTGTGGAACAATCTCCCTGATAAGGCCCGCCTGGTGCCAACATTGTTATCTTTTCTGCGCCAGGTCAAGACTTTTCTCTTCTCCCAGGCATTTAGAAATATGTAATTAGCCTAGGTTTGTTTTTCTATGTTTTTGTCATTTTAAATTGTATGTTTTTGTGATTTTAATTTTTTTATATTGTTTTTAAGTGTTTTTATCCTATGTAAACCACCCAGAGAGCCTCGGCTATGGGGTGGCATACAAATGTAAATGATAATAATAATAATAATAATAATAATAATAATAATAATAATAAGTCAGTGGAGGCTGGTGGCTCCCATTTCAGTGGGGTTCTAAATCTATTCTGGGTTTCAGTCAGAACCAGCCAGAACTCTAAAGGAGCTATCTAAGGTGTTCAGCACCTTGGATAGCTCCTTTTAGACTTCTGGCTGGTTATGATTAAAACAAGAAAGGAGTTACAGCTAAACAGAAATTGGAGCCACTAGCTCCGACTGTGTTATGTGTATATTATTCAAAAAATAATACCAGACTCTTATATCCATTATCAGATGTGTGTTCTAAGGGGGGCTGGCTGGAGCTGCTTCAGGTCATTGAAGGGAAGCAAATAGGATATTGCTTCCCTTCAGAAAGAGGCCCATAGGAGGTGGGACCTGGCCCAAGAGAAAGGGTAAATTTGCATGATTGCTGCACCCACCATGGCTTATTTAAGCTGGGGGAGTTGTGGTACATGCTGATGGCCATTCAAGTCATGGTGGCTGGTCGTCATGGCTTATCATGTTGTGCGAACACATGAAGGTGGCTTATGTGAAGGTTAAGCAACCCTCGCCTAACCCACAGGCTGTTTTAGGGTTAGGCAAGGGTTGTTTAACCCTTACATAAGCCACCCTTACCAAGTTCGCATGCTAATAAGTGGCAATGACTGCCTACCGCCGCTTGAATATTCCAAAGAGTGACACCACAACCCACTATGGCTTAAATAAGGGTAAATCTCTCTCAGGGTGACATATAAGATTAAAAACACACACCATTGCCATAGATTCAATTGAATTTAATAAATACATATTAAAGGTTCAATAAAACAGGGATTACAATTTAATAAAAACAGAAGTTATTAATAAAATCAGCAGACCAAGAATTTACGGAAAGGCCAGCCAAAACCGTGGATCTGTATAATAATATACAGAAGTTAACAGAGCTTGATTATACATGGGGCTTAGATTCAATTATCATTTTTAGACTGGCAAGTTTGAGACTATGCATTCACTCCAAATATTCAGAGATTTACCTGGAAGGGGATTACTAGCTAGGCAAATCCCATTAAAGTCAATGGGATTAAATTAAAGAAATTTTACTCATGTATATATGCTCACTTCAGCTTGAAATTTATCGAGCTTGAAAGAAGCTGTCCATGTAATGCCTCCCAGTCACAAATAAGAAGTAAATTATAATTGCCTTGAAAGTTTAAGAGTTTATTCATTTTGATTTGTCAAATTAAGACTTGGCATTAGTTTATGGTACATCGTCTCAGCATCCTTTGCCAAATAAAATATCAACAAATACATAATATATCTGCTGATATATTTAGCTATGATATTCTCCACACACCCCCCACCCCCAGAAGGATCCTTAAGATTGCAGCAATAATGGCTCAGGGTGGTTTTTTCCTCCTGGTAAATGTGATTGCAGCTATATTTCTAACACAATTCTTTAATATGATTTCTAGGGGTGTGCACGGACTCCCCGCTCCGCCCTGCGGGCTGATCCAAAAATTTTGGATCGGCCCGCTCCGCTCCGCGCCGCTCCGCCCATACTCCGCTCCCCTTCACCGCGGAGCTCCGGCTCCGAATCGGAGCTCCGCAGTGGAGGGGAGTGGTGCCAGGTAAGGCCAGGAGAGGAGGGCGGGGGGGTTACCGGGCCCTGCCGCCTTCTCCGCCTGAGCGGCGAAGGCGGCAGAGCCCGGTAAGGGACCAAAGGGGAGGGGGGCCTTACCTGCCTCTGTCTGCGGTCCGTCGGCTTCTTCAATTGAGCCCGCGGTTCAACCAGGAAGTCTGGGCCGCAAGTGCGGCCTAGACTTCCTGGTTGAACCGCGGGCTCAATTAAAGAAGACGAGGGACTGCGGACGGGGGCAGGTAAGGGAGAGGAGGGGGGGTTTACCAGTACTTGCCGCTGTCGCCGCATGGGCGACAGTGACAGCGGCAGGGCCCGGTAAACCCCACTTACCTTTCCGGCGGAGCTCCGGATCGAGGCGAAGGATCCACCTTCACCTCGATCCTCTTCGCCACGCTCTGCCGGCCCCCCAATCCTCTTCGCCTCCGCCTTAAGGGGAGGCGAAGCACCCCGTTCTGCTTCTAATTCACCGGTCCGATTAGAAGTGGAGCACATCCCTAATGATTTCAGCTTTAGGAGTCTTTATATGCACCCACTTCATTTTAGGAATACGATTTTTAGGGAGAGCCCAGCAATCATGAAGGCATTTAATGGAGATTCACACAACTCAGAGCTGGAAGCTTTGCTGAGCAGCAATGTACAAATCTTACAAATAACTCAATACATAGGGGGCAGGGTTGGGGAAGGGGTTTCATGGTAAATTATAACTGTGTATTTGTTTTGAAGCTGTTGTCATAGATCTGGTGGTATTTGTTTTCTTATGACTTCCCAGTTTATATCCCTTGTAATGTAGTAGTATGGTAAGAAGAAGAAAAAATATGAATAACTGAAAATGACAATAGTTTTAGAGGCATGTTCCTTCCGAATGCTGGACTAGATAGGTTTGGAGACGGATACAGCAGGACTCTTCTTTTGTTCGTAAAGTGTCATCCAGAAGGTGGCACTTGATGGGGGCAATGACAGACAGGCCCAACATCAGCACCTGGGCCAACATGGGGCAACACTGCTCACTTGCAACATCTCTCATTTTATTTTATTTTTTTACTTTAGATATACACTATCCTTTTCTACAACAGAATGATGTTTATTCCCAAGTAACAATTTAACATCAAGAAGTGTAAATGTTTGGCAGCAGGGTTAAATGTGAAATTGCAGATGCACAGAATGGTGGGGGTGGGTGGGTTTCCAATCGGTGTTGGTGTTGGCAGACAGTTTCGTTCAGTTTTTCCCCTAAGGTATCAGGAATCCAGAAAAAATGGTAAAGCATGGATTAACGGCCAGGAGGGACGTGAACAGAAATATTAGTTATATGCTTCACAACTGAGGTACTACACATAGGTGTTTAAAGGGATGTGTGTCACCATAAGACTTTGAAGTTAAGTCTCTAACATTACCTAACTGCACCATTGGGCTTCTCATGCTCTCTGTCAGCAGGTAGAAAATCCAGAAGAAAATAATATGGCATGGTGAAGGGTTCTTGATCAACAGCACAGGGATGGTAGTGTCAGGGGTTCACTTTAATTAATTTTCTTATTTATTGATCTTTAGTTAGATTATCTCTTTTTCAATTAACTTGCTGGTGTTTGTTAACTTGGTTTTGCAAATTGCAATTTTTTTCTTCCAAACTCCATTTCTCTCTGACTACACTGTGCAATGTAAAATGATCGATAATCTTCTATTGCATTGCAATTGAGGCTGTGAAGTATTGCCAGAACTAGTATATGCATTAGAATTTACAGGGAAAACTTTGGGTGTAGACCTCAAGTCTATTAAGACACATTAAATTACAGGTTGTACATTTCCATGAAAACCTATGTTAGGACTTGCAAATGAAACATGTGCTCAGCACACAGCAGCTAGAATCAGGAGAGGCCTGAAGCCAATGTTTTGCCTGGTAAATTCCAACACACACCTTACATCATAGGCACACAATCAGTGAATTGTGGGAACCACATTTCTTCCATGATGGTGCCACCTTCTTGTCCCACTCTTTAACAAAGGGATTCGACCAAACATCCCTCTAGACCAACATGGTCTCCCCAACAGTGGACAAATGCCTGACAGCTTACAAAGAGCATATGAAAGCAGCAGGCTTATCCAGTTACCTGTTCCAGCACCTGGTATTCAGAGGTATATAGCCTCAGAACATGAAGCCTCCATTTAGTTATTATGAGCAATAACTGGTGACAGACCTATCCTCCTTAAATTTGTCAAATCCTTAAAAAGCATACACACACACACCCAGCTAAGCTGGTGGCCATCATCACACCTTCTGGCTGTGGCTTCCATGAATCATAGAACCATAGAATCATAGAGTTGGAGGGGGCCTATAAGGCCATCAAGTCTAACCCCCTGCTCAATGCAAGGATCCACCTTAAAGCATACCAGACAGATGGCTATCCAGCTGCCTCTTGAATGCCTCTAGTGTGGGAGAGCCCACTACCTGCGTAGGTAGTTGATTCCATTGTTGTACTGCTCTAACAGTCAGGAAGTTTTTCCTAACGTCCAGCTGGAATCAGGCTTCCTGTAACTTGTCCTGCACTTTGGGATGTTCAAGAAGAAATCCTGGCCTTCCTCTGTGTGACAACCGTTGTAAACCACCCAGAGAGCTTCGGCTATGGGGCGGTATATAAATGTAATAAATAAATAAATAAACCTTTCAAGTACTTGAAGAGTGCTATCGTGTCTCCCCTCAGTCTTCTCTTCTCCAGACTAAACATGCCCAGTTCAGGTGGCTCTCTTCCCAGTGGTGTTTTTACCTTCATCTCACTCCAAATGAACACAAAAGCAGAAGGTTTAGACCTATAAGGGGGACCACAACCATAGAAAACATTTGCAAGAAACAATTAAGATAAATGATCCCAAATAGAGATATTATATTCACCAGACGAAAGGTTGGGTGATCTGGTCACATAGTTCACAGCAATCAATAAATCAAGAAAAGGTTCGTCAAGTGTAAGGGGTTGACAGTAAAGAACGTACACCCATGTGCTTTACAAAGCAGCCTGATCAGCCTGACCGCATATATGCAGGATCTTATCTCTGAAGCAGAAAAAATTATAGGGATTAACACTCAATTTATGACACATTTTAGCAAGACACATTCATATTCCAAACCATGCAACCTCTTTGGAACTTGTGTCTAGAATTACACTGTAGAACTCCTAGGCACAACATACAGCATTCAGTGTCATACAAATGTCCTAGCAAACAGATAATTGCTTCCAAGATCTTCAGAAATATGCAAAATTTCGATAGGAAGGCTGACTCCATGAAATAAAACCATGTTTCACATCAAAACCATATAATAAACCTCTATGACTATACTGCATTAGCTAGCTAACTCTTACCTCAGTGCACCTCACATTTTTCAGGAGAATGGAACTGAAAATGTTCTGGATGGTTAGGATTAAGTGGAGGGGGGGGGGACTGAAGACATGATTGAATCATATGATCTGCCCATTATTGCCACCCAGTGGAAGTGATCATATGAGTTTAGCTTCAAAGCTGTGCCAAATAGAACACTTATGCAATTTAAAACAGCAGTTTCATGTAGGAGAGCTACTAAAAATAAGCTCTTAACTCATATGACATTATGAACCTTTTCAGCAATATTAACTGGCTTTTGCCATAAAAAAAGAAAAAGATAAACTATCCACACATACACACTCACACATACACAGAGAGAGAGAGAGAGAGAGAGAGAGAGAGAGAGAGAGAGAGAGAGAGAGAGAAAGAGAGAGAGAGAGTCTTTTTTATATTTACATTTTCCTGGAAAATTTAGTGACAAGTCAGTGGACAAAGAGAAAGAAAAGAGAAAGAGTATAAATTAGTTTGCTTTTATGAGCAAATCTTTTAAAACATAATTTGTTGTTTGGTAAGAAGAATAACTTTGTTGTGATAAAATAGTCATATTCGTAAAATAAATATTAAAGATGAAACCTAAGCCAGATATTAGTTTCCAGGCTACGGGAATTTCTTATGCATCCTCTGGTTGTGTGTACATAGTGTGCTTTATCTGTTTCAAAAGAACTATTTATAAAACTTTAGGTGCATAAAAGGACAGTAATGTAGTGCTATCCTACGCATAATGTAGTGCTATCCTACGCTATCCTATCCTTACTCAGGCATAAGAAGCATTTACATGAGTGAAATCTACTCCCAAGTAAGTATGTTTAGGGTTAAAGCCTCAGAATATCCCGAATGAGAAAATATCTGTCAAAACTATCTGTCAAAATCTCTACTATTCCATTAAGTTATTCCATGCAGTGGCTGATCTGTTTTCAATGGTGGGGTGTTTGTTTGACTCCAGGTTCCATCAGCCCTTGTCAGCATCGCCAATGGTCAGAGATTATGGGGACTGTAGTCTAACATCATCTGGAAGGCCACAAGTTCCTACCCACTGGTTTACAGCACTCATACCAAAATCTTCTCATGGCCTTCCAGTTCTTCCATGTAAAGATCACACACAGACATATACCCACATGTACTCACAGATATGTTCCATTCAGTCTTCTGCAATCATTGGGGAGAGGGAGAAGAATTGCTGGCAATTCTGGACCAAATCTGAAGTGGGACGATTAAATGAAGAGACCTTCGTTGAAAAATAAATACATTTGTTTTTTGCACCATGTCAAAGGATGGGAAACCATGAAACTATATGCTTCCTTTTTGCACAACACTATTGATTTCAACTTTATTAAGTACATTTTATCCTGGTTGTGCTTTTTATACTGCATTTTGTATTTGTGCTTTTAACCTGTTGGTTGTTTTATTATGGTTTTAATTTTTGTGAACTGCCCAGAGAGCTTCGGCTATTGGGTGGTATAAAAATGTAATAAATATATAAATAACATATTTGGAAGAATTTATAATTATTAGAATTAGAATTTAGAATTCCTCTGCTCAGCCATCCTGGACCCAATAGCCGAGAATGGCCAATGCTGATGACACACATTGCTCCCCTCCCCACACCCAGGCCCAGACATAAATCACACTGAATGGGTACTTCCAGGCAAACAGCTCTTAGCATTACCAATCAAAAGACATTCTGTTTAGTCATGAATGGAAACTAAACATTCCATTTCTTGTGGTGAACTTACACATTAAATGTATGAAAAGACCCTTCTGCATTTCACTACCTAGACTGGGAGAAAGTCCTGTTTAAATATGCATTTTCTATACAAGCCATTTACTACGATTCCTTACTCACACTGATTGAGGAACCATGGTTTAATAATTATATGTTATTAGCCTGGTTCAGACAACACACTAAACCATGCTGCTTAACCACAAAATGGTTAAGGGAAGGCATTAACCATTTTGTGGTTAAGCAGCATGGTTTAGTGTGTTGTCTGAACCAGGCCATTGTTTATATGTATATGTTGAAGTGTTTGGTTCAGGGTTGGATTTGCTGTTTTCTTTTTCAGGAAATGGTAAGTGGGAGGGGGGAGTTAGAATGGTGAGCTGTGTAAATGGTGTCATCTGATTGATTGGTTGGTTGATTTGAAATGGGGAGAGTGGGGAGTGAAGTGTCAGTTAGGCAGTTAGGGCCTTCCTAGATGGGGCTTTAACCCGGTGCGAGCCCCGGGCTCACCCCTGTGCATCCAGATGACGCACAGGGTATCCCGGGCTCAGGCAGGGGTGAACCCTCCCTGGGCCTTGTGTAACCGGCACAGCTTGAGGCCCGGTTTTTCCTGCAGTCTCGGGCTGAGCCCGAGACCACAGGCATGTAGCCAGGTCCGCCACTTTTCCCGGTTAACGGATTTACTCCCGAGTAGCCGAGAAAAGCGGTGGACGGGCTGCAGCGCTTCACGGGAGTGCTGTGGCCATCAGGTCTATGGTGGGGACATGGGGGGGGAGGAAATGGAGGCCAGGGAGATTGGGGGGAATTGCGGGCGGGGGATCGGACATCGCGGCCCAGGGGACATTGGGGGAGAATGGTGGGTGGGGGACATTGGGCGGGGGAAGAACAGGGGCGGGGGAAGGAGAATGGGGCTGGGGGGGCGGGGGGGATCAGACATCACGGGCGGGGGGGCTGATGGGAGAAGGAGAACGGGGCCGGGGGGCAGGCGGGGGATCGGACATCGCGGGTGGGGGGGGTGGATGGAGGGAAGAAGAATGGGGACGGGGGGGAGATCGTGGATGGGGGGAAAAGGAGAATTTAAAAAAACCTCTACTTAACTTTCCTGCCTCCTGCGCTGCTGCTGCCGCTTTAAAAATAAAAAAGAATGGTGGCCATGACAGCTGTCCTCCAGAGGCGGCTTGTGTGTGAATAAGGGCGAGATCTTGCGTTATTCATAACGCGACGTCTCCCCTCCTCTCCCCCGGATTTTCCACCAGGTCTAGCAAGGCCCTTAGAGAGTTTGAGGGAGTTAGTGAGGGTTGGAGTGAATGCGGTTTAGGAGAGGCTTGCATCAGGATAGGATTAGGAAAGTGGGGTTATAGGATTTGGAGGTGGTTAGTATTCCCCTGGGAGGTGGAGGGAGGTAGATTTATTTGTACAACATAGAAACAAACTTAAAGTGTCTTTTAAAAACTTTTACTTTATGAATAAAGTGTATTCTTATTTTGTTATTTCAACCACTTCTGCTCAGTCTTATGTGTTATTTCAGTTGGACACTACACACTCATTCACACTTACACGTTAATAATTACTTAAAAGAAGGTTTATAGTTTCCTCATTCTTTTTGAGTATAAAGAATAGGGTGGTGGCATCGAAGGAGAGGTTTAAGTAGATGTCACAGAGGCTGGTGATGCCACAGTGACCTATATTAATTTATAAATAGTGTTAATAATTTGTTAACAGGTTATCTAATCTGAACTTTCCCCAGATATTACACCACTGCAGATTTAAATTGTGGTCATAAAGAGCTTTTCTTTTTTCTTTCTTTTCTTTTTATTATTATTTTATTTTGAAATTTTAGAAAATTAATAAAAAAAATCCTTCACCCACTCCCCTATGTGCAATAGTCCAAGCATTCAGTAATTGTAATAAACCAAGGCAGAAAAATACAAAATACATTATTCACATGAGCCAGAGAGAACGATATGCTACAGGCAGAGTGTTATGAAATCAAGTGTTACAAACATACATAATAAATTGATAATAACAGCCTTGCGTAGTTATTTGCTGTATCTGCTTGAGATCTGAGTTTTACACAAAGAACTTTTCTGTTCCTACTTTTCCACTACACAACCTCTAGGTGGCACTGTGCTATTGCAGAACACTGCAATGACAGATGTAGGAAAAATACCTTTTCTTTCATTTTCAGAAAGTGTAGCCCATATTTCCTGCTCTAAAAAAAGCTTGAAAAGTGTTCTTAAAAAATAGAGAATCACAATGTTGTCTAAGGAACCCGTAAACAACTATGACTAAGGAATCACAATAAATGCCTCAGGTAGAAAATGCATATTTATCTCTAAAAATCCAAATTATCTACACCAGCTAGGTTGGTGTCAGCAAGCTTTGCAAGGATGCTGAAGTGAGACTTAGAGGCAAGCCAGCATACAATTCAGTATGTATGCTGGGGTGGTCAGTCATCACACATACAGAGCAGCAGATGCTTAGTGAATGTCTGAAGCCACCTGTGGTGAGTGAAAATGTTCTTATCCTTAGCTCCTAGACAAAATATCTTATTCTTGTGTTGCTTCAGAAGATTTTTCACTTTATTGGCCCAGCCAGCGAAGGAAACTCTATAATGGCAGAACAGCTATTACATCTAGTTCCCACCATTTGTTCATTGCTTGAAGTTGCTGCATTTATTGTATTCTTAACACATTATTCACCCTTAGCAGCAGGGCAGGCTGTGACATTGTGCAAAAGTTATTGTCTCTGATGAGAGATCAAGAACAGCCCCATATAGAGCATTATTCAGTAGCTGGAATAAATGATATACATAAGTTACCGACACCAAACTAGCTGGTGTAAGTAATCTGAACTTTTTTAGTGATAATTCTTTGCATGATATGGCTGCTTCATTAAAGCCATTTGAAACTGCCTCCATGTATTAGTTGTACGGTGTAGCAAGTTGTTTCATGCAGACCAGCTTGCCAGGTAGATTGGTCTCCACTTCATGGTTGTATGTTTTGTGGATGTTTTCTGTGGTTTTGCTTATGCCCATATACCTCCGTAAGAAATATTTCACAGCTGATAGGAGCATGCCAGTGCTTAAATTACTGGAGAGGGATGAAGAGGGTTCCTTAATTAAATCCAGAAGTCATTCCCAACTCCTCCTAATTTTATTTATTTTCTTTAATAGATTTATGTACCACTGAACATATTTAAAAGTATCAGTAAGGAGTTCACAAAGTATACTACAGTATCCATTAAAATACAATTAAATATACACAAATTGCTAAAACATTAATATAAAAACATTAACATCAGTTAAAAAACAAACTAGGTGGCATATTCATTCAGGGAAGGCTTGGGTAAAGAAATGGCTCTTCAACTAGCACCTAAAGCATGATACAGTAGGTACCTCCCAAATACCAGAGGAAGATCATTCCATAAAGTCAGTGCCATCACCGATTTCACTGTGGTGAAATAATGTCCTTGGTAGCCATCTAGAACCAGTCACTCAGGGGGGCAGCTCCCACTGTCATTTGAACACGAGAGTGCAAAAGCACTTAGGTTGATCTATGTAACTAACATATAAATGCTCATTGTGCAGAGTAACCACCACGTGGAGGCTATTTCAAGTGGCTTCCCCATATTATCATCACATTTGTATTCTGCTGTTATGCCAGAGGGCTTAGTCAGTCATTTCATTTTATGCTCACAGCAACTCAGAGAAGCAGGCTAGGTTGATCCAGAGCCAGGTGAGGTTTTTAACCTTGGTCTTGTTACAGAGGAGCACCAGACATGGAGGCACCCCAGCATGTGTAGTGTGCACTATGGATTTAATTGGCATTACCCTGATGCCTTGGCTCAAGAATCCATTTTGCTCAGAAAAGCAAAGCCTGAGAGCTGCAGCTGCAGAGGCAAAGGAGCCATAGAATGAACATGTTTCCTCCTTAGTTAAATTAAAGAAGCTTGTTTCCTGTCACTGGGGAAAATGTGCAAATGCCTGGCTGACTGCCATGCTACCATCCAGCTAACTAATCCACAAAGGCACCTTTGAATTAACCAGTCAACAGCCCTGGTGGGAAAATAGTTGCATCCCAGCTAAATCAGCCAGGCTATGCAGGCTTGACGTTGGTCATTACATGTGTATACATGGAAGTTACATATCCGTATGAACAAGAATGCACAGCAGTAGTATCCCCCACCCAAGTCCAACTCTAGCCACTTCACAACAATGCTTCGACCCTCCTACAGCTGTCCGATAGTATCTCTTGGACTGTTTCACTATCACTAAGGAAGCCTCCACCACCTCACAGTCTGCCGACTCACTGCTTTGAGGATTGACCCATTTGATTATTATTCCACAGAGTTAACACTGGCTGCTCAAACAATGCACAGTAAGCTGATTGTAACTCCTAAGATCTTGTCTCTTGCAGCTCTCAACCAATAGTGCTACGTTCTTGAATGTGTCCAGGTCAAATCTCAAGGCAAAGCTTTCTTTCTCCCTCTTTTGCTCTCTTAAATGTACTGATGAATAACCACCCAGTTACTTAGGATGTACAGCCAAGAAAGACCTCAGGGGAGATGGATGACAAAGGCCAACTACTGCCATCACCCAGTCAGTATTTTAAAAGCTATTTAAAACACTGAGCATTAGAAGAAAAATATAATGGGATTTGAAGTTGATTGAATATAGCATGTTCTCATTTCTAGAATGAGAGGTTGGTAGGGAGGGGGATCATTCTTCTTCCATTATGTAAAATATAAAGAATTTGACATATAAAGAAAAAATCATAGAGGAGTGTTCTTATAGAATATACACCAATTACTGCTTTCTGAACACTAAAAGAAAACATTCTAAGGTCTGATGCATTGTCCCTGGTGACTGGAGAGAAGAGACTTGGCCCACAAAATTGCTTCATCAGCATTCAACATCAATGCCAAGGGTGGAAAGGAAAAACAGAAACAGTAACAGGAGAACAGAGTAGATAAAATACTGTGAACTGGCAAAAACGTTGTAACTGAAAAATGATTCTAACCAACATCCTCTGCCAGTCAGCTTGTTATAACACAACACCAAATAGGCAGCAGTAGAAATGCACTGACCGCATCCTTAACACAGAATTCAGATCTAGCTTAGCCACCACTCAGCTTGCTTTATCTGATCTCAGAATGCCATCAAGACAGATACACGAGGCTGGGAAGGTTTTATCGCTTCTACCAGTTGGAATCAGTTGATTTCTACTGCTGCCTGCAGAAATGAAGCAGGCAAACTTCTCCCTGGCTTGTTAGTAAGTACTGAAAAAGCTTATTTGGCTACATTTCCTGTGAAAGCAGGAGCAGAAGCAGTTTGGAGGGGGAAACTGCCGATCCTGACAGGAATGAAATGGAATACTGTTACAGTTTGGGCAGGGTTGACATCAAGGGCCCTTGCTGGGTGTGGACCCTCAGCTGATGCCTGACACAGAGATGTAGTGAAACAAGCTGTTTCATCACATGGTCATGCACCTGTTGAGGGACCATTATTATTATTATTATTTATTTATATAGCACCATCAATGTACATGGTGCTGTACAGAGTAAAACAGTAAATAGCGAGACCCTGCCACATAGGCTTACATTCTAATAAAATCATAATAAAACAATAAGGAGGGGAAGAGAATGCAAACAGGCACAGGGTAGGGTAAACTAAACAGGCACTGGGTAGGGTAAAACTAACAGTATAAAGTCAGAACAAAATCAAGTTTTAAAAGCTTTAGACCACTGACAAGAAACCACAAGAATTGCTCCTCCTCTTCACCATTTAGAGTGACCATATGAAAAGGAGGACAGGGCTCTTGCATCTTTAACAGTTGCACATAAAAGGGAATTTCAGCAGGTGTCATTTGTATATATGGAGAACTTGGTGAAATTCTCTCTTCATCACAACAGTTAAAGCTGCAGGAGCTATACTAGAGTGACCAGATTTAAAAGAGGGTAGGGCACCTGCAGCTTTAACTGTTGTGATGAAGAGAGAATTTCACCAAGTTCTCCATATATACAAATGACACCTGCTGAAATTCCCTTTTCAATACAACTGTTAAAGATACAGGAGCCCTGTCCTCCTTTTCATATGGTCACCCTACCATTGCTTGGTCACCTGCTCCTTGCTCTGGCCCAGGCAACAGTGGTGGTGAGAAGGAGAAGCAGGAGATGATTTATTCATGATGATTTATTCAATTTATACCCCACCTATCTACAAAATACCCTAGCTGAAATACAAAGTTAAAACAATTTAAACAAGATAAAAAACTATCAATAAAATACCATAGGTAGCATAAAAATATTAAAAACAATTTTAAAAGTTAATACAATAAAACCATACAGCATAAAAACAATATATAATGATCATTAATAAACGTCTAAAAAAGGAAGGCCTGCCAGAATAACAGTCTTCAATGCCTGCTTAATGACATTCAGAGAAGTCAGCAAGTGTGTTTGAAGCAGCAGGTCATTCTGCAGCTGAAGGACAGCAAAGGAAAAGGTCCTTTGGCATGTGACTGCCAATCTCACATTAGGCAGTCACAGCAGATGACCCTCTGACGACCTTAAATGGCAAGCTGGAACATAGGGGAAGAGGTGCTCCATAAGGATGCCATCACCTACTTGCTGTACTCTTCTTTTGTAGCCTGGCCTTCCTTCCACTTCCTATCTGTGTCCTTTTTTGTTATCAGATCTTCTCTAAGCTTTTTGTGCAGCCACATTGGTTCCTTCTGTTGTCTTCTATCTTTTTTCCTTGTTGGAATTGTTTGTAATTGTGCCTTTAAAATTTCCTTTCTTAAAAACTCCAACCCATCTTGGACTCCTGTTTTTCATTAGGGCCACTTGCCATGGAACCTGTCTTATCATAGTTCTGAGTTTATTAAAATCAGCTTCCCCAAAATCCAGAGTATGTGTATCTGGACGCCTTGTAAAATTCCATGAATGGGGCAGTGCAATTGCACAATAACAGCCTCATCTGGAAGCACTCTCAGTGTGAGTGCCCTGAAGCAATGCCTCTTAAGATCTGACCAAGGACAGTTGATAGCCAGTTACATTCTGATGATGTTTCAATGGGAACTAGGATGGCAGAAGAAGGCATAGGCCATGAGCAGATATGACTTACTTCCCCAGTAGACAAGGGGAGGGGAAAAGGGAGATCTGTGTGTGGCAGCGAGTCAGTTTGTGTGCTGGAATTGTGTCTGAGGCAGAGCGCTGACTTTACTCTGGATTAGACAAATTTGTGGAGACAAAAGAGGATTAGAGAAATTCATGAAGGCTAAGGCTATCAATGGCTACTAATCCTTATGGCTACATGCTACCTCCAGTATTAGAGACTATATGCCTATGTACACCAGCTGCCAGGAAACATGGGCAGGAGGGTACTATTGTATTTGATGGCCTTGTAGGCCCCTTCCAACTCTGCTATTCTATGATTCTATGATTCTATTCATGTCCTGCTTGTGGGGTTCCTGTGGGCATATGGTTGGCCACGGTGTGAATTAGACTAGATGGACCCTTGGAGTGATCTAGCATGGCTCTTCTTATGCTCTCTGCAGGAAATCCTATGGCACTATGAGTTGCCCTCCAAATCTGATGGGGAACAGGAATCTTTTGGGCTGTTAATGCCATAAACCCAAGCTATATTTATGTGTAGATAAAGTTTATCTCACAGAAACATGATAAGTCTCCAGGGACCTGCTTCTAACTGAACTTCTGGTACGCAATGGGACCCTTGAAACCTCTCCCTGCTTGGAAATGGGGTATATGTGTGTAACAATACACAGAAAAGCAAACCAAATAGTAAAACAGCAATTATTTACCAATTTGTATAATTCTGGCACATCAGGAAAACTGAAACGAATTAAAAAAATCTTTGGATCCAAATGTAAAAACAGGATTGTTTAAGCACTTTTTCTTTCGGTAGAGGTCTCATAAAAAATACTGCAGATCAGTGTATACACATGTTGAAAGACTCTTTCATAAAACCTCACTGTTCAAGGTAGCCTTGTGCTCTGCCTGACAGAATACAGGAACATAAAACTGGGGCCAGATCTACACCAAGCAGAATAAAACCTTTGAAAGCAGTTGAAAATGGTATATGAAATGTGTCATGGGCCTCAACATTTGTCAGTGTACTTCAATACCATTATAAAGCAGTAGTGTAGATCCTGCTTGGACTAATGCCCTTCCCATCTCCAAATGTAATTTTGTACATTTTATATAAGCTGTTGTACATCAATGACATTACACAAAGTTGTAGACACCAGAATCCCTTTTCTCTCTGGAAATAATCCTGTGTGTTGTTTACAGGATCAGAGCCTAAAAGCAGAATAACAACTGCTGTAGATTTTGCAAGTCACTGCCTTATCAGCACAGATATTTATTTGGTTATGCAAACTCAAGCTGGAATATGAAAGGATGATGCATGTAGTACTTGCTCACTGCTGATAGTTTTCATGGGGAAGGGATTCATGAACAGCTGTTGATCTATTGTGCATTATCTAGGCAAGAAACATTGCAGCTGTCTCTTCTAGATTGATTTTAGTTCCAAATTCTAATTCTTTAATCTTCCAAAAGCCCTGGTCTGCTTTACAGGTAATGCTAAATATTGAATTAATTTCATTTTTTTTAATTTATTATCTTTCTATACTGCCCAATATCCAAAGCTTTCTGAGTGGTTTACAAATATTAAAAACATAAAAATATAATATGGTTGCATGATCTAAAACTATTCACATACAAAGATATAAAACAATTTTACACAATCAGCAGTAAGACCCCCACACACTTACCTGCTCTGTGGCGGACGGGCCCAGGCTTGAACTGAGCCCCCTGGTCAACCAGAAGGCTCGATTTAAGCCCACGCCTGGCTGCCATGGAGCAGGTAAGACCCTCACCCCGGCATGTCCACTTACCTGGCTCCGCCGCTGCCTCACAGACTGTGGCAGTGGCGGCGGACCCAGGCAAGCCCCCACTCCACTTACCTGCTCCGTCGCTGTTGGGCCCAGGCTTGAACTGAACGCCCTGGTCAACCAGGAAGCAAGGCCGCAGGTGCGTCCTTCCTTCCAGTTTGACCAGGGGGCTCAATTTAAGTGCGCGCCTGGCCTCCAAGGGACAGGTTAGACCCTCCCCCTGGCCTGTCCCCTTACCTGGCTCCTCCACTGCTTCACAGTCTGTGGTGGTGGTGGCGGCGGACCCAGGTAAGCCCCCACCCCACCCCACTTACCTGCTCCATTGCTGCCGAGCCCGGATTTGAAATGAGACCCCTGGTCAACCAGGAACCAAGGCCACAGGGGCGGCCTTGCTTCTGGTTTGACCCAGGGACTCGACTTAAGCTCACGCCCGGCCTCCACAGAGCAGGTAAGACCCTCCCCCCAGCCTGTCCCCTTACCTGGCTCTGCAGCCGCCACAAAGACTGCAGCAGCGGCAGATCCAGACAAGCCCCCTTTCACTTACCTGCTCCGTTGGCGCCGGGCCAGGGCTTGAACTGAGCCCCCTGGCCCAACCAGAAGCAAGGCTGCATGTGCGGCCTTGCTTCCTGGTGGAGCCGGCGGTTCAATTCAAACCCGGGCCTGGTGCTGACGGAGCAGGTAAGGCCCCCCCCAGTCCCGCCTGGGCCCACCGCCGCTGCTGCACAAACTGTGGCGGTGGCTCCAGGCAAGCCCACCCACCCCCCACTTCACTTACCTGCTCCGTCAGCGCCGGGCCCTGGTTTGAATTGAGCCCCCGGCTCCACCAGGAAGCAAGGCCACAGGTGCAGCCTTGCTTCCGGTTGGGCAAGGGCGCTCAGTTCAAGTCCGGGCCCAGCGCTGACTGAGGTTTCAACTGAGTGCTCTGGCCCAACCGGTGCACCTGCAGCCTTGCTTCTGGGTGGAGCCAGGGGCTCAATTCAAACCCGGGCCCAGCACTGACGGAGCAGGTAAGGCCCCCCTGGCCCCGCCGCCGCCACTGCACAAAGTGCAGCAGTGGTGGCTCCAAGCAAGCCCACCCACCCCACTTCACTTACCTGCTCCGTCGGTGCCGGGCCTGGGTTTCAACTGAGCGCTCTGGCCCAACCGGCACACCTGCGGCCTTGCTTCCGGGTGGAGCCGGGGGCTCAATTCAAACCTGGGCCTGGCACCGATGGAGCAGGTAAGACCCCCCCTCCCGCCTGGCCCCTTACCTGGACCCGCCGCCGCCACTGCATGAACTGCAGCAGCGATGGCAGCTCCAGGCAAGCCCCACGCACTCCCATGCACCCCACTTCACTTACCTTCTCCATCATGGCCGGGCCCGGGCTTGAATCGCCCAGGCCTGGGTGGACCAGGGCGCTCAGTTCAACCCCGGGCCTGGCCACGACAGAGCAGGTAAGTACCCCCCCCTCCCGCCTCACCCTTTACCTGGCCCCACCACCGCCACTGCACGAACTGCAGCAGTGGTTCCAAGCAAGCCCCCCCCCCACTTACCTGATGTGTCGCGGCTGGGTGCGGGCTGCACTCTCCCTTCTTCTCCCCCCTCCCTCCAGGGAATCTGATCTGAGGTGCATGCGTTGCCTTATCAGATTCCCCATTTGGAAACATAGGGTTCTTTAAAAAATAATTAAGAATTGATGGAATGGACTTTTGAAAAAAGAAAGGCCATTCCATCAATGGGGAGGATAGGGCAACGCAATCCTACTAATGGATTGCATGGTAAGGCTCCCAATTCGGAGCTTTTAGTGCACAAAAAATGGTCACCACCCCGGAAGCATTTCTGTTTCAGTTTGAAACAGAGAGGCTTCACCCACTTTTGTCATTTAAAGTGACATCTTGCCCTCAATATCTCACCAATCTTCTTGAAACGTGCAGGGTATGTAAAATCAGCATTTCTTTCTGGCAGGACTCCGTTTCAGAAAGATTGGTGAAATATTTTCCATTTTAGGATACTAGAATGACCCACCCCCCAATAACGCCTTTTAACATGGTGGAATGCTGTTTTTACTGATCATTTTACTGCTGTGTTTCCCTGTAATTATGAAGCAGCATTCCAACCACTGTCTTTCCAAGATTTTTGAATGTTAGAAGAGAGCAAAATAAATCTGTTAAAAATAAGGCGGTCTTCCTTCCTTTCACAGGCACAACTTTTCATTAATTAAAATATTATGCCAAGATAAATCTCTGTAGTCTATGAATTAAAATGGCTCATTATCATTTCTTTGGATATGCTGATTGGTCCTTAGTTGCAACAACACAGCAGGGCTTCTGTATACTAATTGTAATTTTTTTAAAAAAAATAATTCAAAAATCTTTCTACCATTTCATGTATTCATGAGCATCATTGTTTCTGATTTTCATACCTGTACTCGGGGAATATTTTGAAGAGTTAATTGCAATTGATAATCTGTAAATATTACCATGAATGAATGAATATATTTTATTATGGTCATTGACCAATACCAACAGTAATAAATATTACCATATGCTTTCCCTAGAGTTAAAAATACTAATAGCCACATAAAGGGAATTAACTGTGTGTTATCTCTTTTATATTTATCATCAATGAAGAATAGCTAATAGCCTAATAATAAAACTGCTGTAGCAGCAAATAATTGCTTAGGATGTAGCATATAGACTACTGTGCCAGCATTTTCCCAGCATTGCAGATTGCAGAAACATCATATCAGCAATGCAGGTGTATATACTACTGCAAAAGTTTAGGTTTGAAATGTAAGAAGAGATGGAATAGCAGCTCTAAAACTGGCAACCTAAAGATGACTGCATGTGACACTGCAAAATGGATATTTTGGATATTTTTAAAAAACTTTTTGTTTCATGGCTATGTTACATCCAAGTCCTCAAAGGACTTGCAGAAAGCAAGTTAATAAAGAATCCATTGGTTTAAATAAAACAACAGAAGGAAATGTTCCCAAAGAGAAAATTGCATACTAAGGTTAGGATTAGGCCTTTTTATTGATATATTGGTACAATGAAAATATTATAAGGGAAAGGATATATATATATATATATATATATATATATATATATACACACACACACACACACACACACACACACACACACTTATTATTAGACCAAAATTTGCTGTAGAGTTTATGTAGTTTTCAGGTTCACAAAGTTTATTTTTAGCGAAGTGTGGGGTAATGGTGGTGGTGACTGATATCCCATAGGCTCTCAGTTAGCATATCTAGGGTGACCATATGAAAAGGAGGACTAGGCTCCTGTATCTTTAACAATTATATTGAAAAGGAGATTTCAGCAGGTGTCATTTGTATATATGGAGAACCTGGTGAAATTCCCTCTTCATCACAGCAGTTAAAGCTGCAGGTGCCCTGACGTCTTTTAAATCTGGTCACTCTAGTATAGCTCCTGCACTTTAACTGTTGTGATGAAGAGGGAATTTCATCAGGTTCTCCATATATACAAATGACACCTGCTGAAATTCCCTTTTTTATGCAACTATTAAAGATACAGGAACCCTGTCCTCCTTTTCATATGGTCACCCTAAGCATATCTAAATGAATGCTTGATTTAAACCCTATTTGCAGCTAATCTCAAAGGGAATAGGGAAGCCTGAGTGGGGAGGCAGATGACATCATCATCCCTGTTATCAAAAAGTCCCAGCACTTCAGCACTGTGAGCCTTGGCTCTACTACACACTACTGATTGCTGATACAGAGCTTACCTGCATGTTTATCTAATGGTCTGTATAGAGCTCATGTATGGGGCTAGAATGAAGCTGCATAGTGTGGAGAAAGTGAACAAAGTTTTTTCTCTCCCTTTCCTGTAATACTAGAGCTTGGGGTAATCTAGTGAAATGAATGGTGGAAGACTGAGAACAGATAAAAGGAAATACTTCTTCACACAGCACGTAGTTAAACTATGGAATTCAATATTTTAAAAAATGTAATGATGGCCACCAACATGGGAGTCTTTAAAGTGGATTAGACAATTCATGGAGGAGAAGGCTGTCAATGGGTAGTCATAAAGGCTTCAGAGGTTTCCTCTGTATACCAGTTGCTGGAGAACACAAGTGTGCTATTGCACTCACGTTCTCTTGTGGCTTTCCCATAGGCATCTGATTGGCCATGTATGAACAGAATGCTGGCCTCAACAGGCCTTTGGTCTGATCCAGCAGTGCTCTTCTTATGTTCTTATGCTTCACACTTCACACTGTGAGTCAATCATGTTTACTCCAGCTACAAGAGAATTACTACAGAGTTCAAACATATATGGTGTTAAAGACAGATGCATGTTCCTGCAGTGAGCATGTATGGACCATGGGCAATAGAGGCTTCTTAGGGTACAATCCCATACTGTAGATCTGTTATCTGATTTGGCAAAAGCCTTGCTATACTTGTGGAACGTCAGATATGCCACCACCATGATAGATATAGCAGCAGAACACCTCAGATACTCCAGCAGAACATTCCATCAGTGAAAATACAGCAGTACAATGGCTGACACATGATGAAGCAATGGGCAGTGCAGCAGATCTTATAACCCTTCAAGTCGTGGGCATACAACCCATCAATGGCACAATGTTCCACCTCCCAGATCTGGTGCAAGAAATGCCCATACCATTGCTTTCAGTGAGAGGAGTAACATTAAAAAATAGCTGCCCCCATTGTTATAATCATCCTGTTCACATCACCACAATATAGCCTAGGAGGGGCATAGAAAACAAATTTTGGGTTGGGGGCTGAATTGTCTCACACTGGGCCCTCTGTGGGCCAGATTATTTCAATGGGTGTGGCCATGCCCAGTGATGTCATTGCCTTGCTCTCCAGAGCAGGGATGGAGCTTAGGGAGGGGAGTGCATGGGGGACATGGAGGGAGCCCAAGACTTTATGAGTCAAATTGGAGGTTACCCACTACTGGCATAGGATTTATTGGAGTAGCACCCAATCATGACATTCCCAAACACCAGTATATAAACCTCTCACAGGGAAACCATAACTCCATTGAAAGGGCATATGGAATGGGGCTACATCTCTCTGGCTTCATGTTCTGCACACTGAGAAATTACGAAGGGGAACTGAGAAACTATGAAGAACTTGACCACATTGCTAACATGTCTCTGCCTACAACTGGCATATCTCCAGTCCTGACATAATGTCAGGATAGGATTGCTTTGCCCATATAGAATCATAGAATAGTAGAGTTGGAAGGGGCCTATAAGGCCATCGAGTTTAACCCCCTGCTCAATGCAGGAATCCACCCTAAAGCATCCCTGACAGATGGTTGTCCAGCTGCCTCTTGAAGGCCTCTAGTGTGGGAGAGCCCACAACCTCCCTAGGTAACTGATTCCATTGTCATACAGCTCTAAAAGTCAGGAAGTTTTTCCTGATGTCCAACCGGAATCTGGCTTCCTGTAACTTGAGCCCGTTATTCTGTGTCTTGCACTCTGAGAGGATCGAGAAGAGATCCTGGCCCTCCTCTGTGTGACAACCTTTTAAGTATTTGAAGAGTGCTATCATGTCTCCCCTCAATCTTCTCTTCTCCAGGCTAAACATGCCCAGTTGTTTCAGTCTCTCTTCATGGGGCTGTGTGCCAGAAGAGGGATCCTGAGGTGTCTCCAAATTTGGAGTTTGCAGAAGTGTTATCCAGGTGGTACAAATAAGGAAACACAACTCACTCTCAGTGCCTCTTTTTTTGTGATGTTTAAATATCCATGGTGCACTGCCACATAATTACATAGGAAAGAATTCTCCCCATAAAGCTGAGGCACACTTCTCACTTATGCTTGAAAAGGGCGATCATGTATAAAGTCCATAACTGCAAGATTGAATGAAGCTGTCTCAGAGAGGTCCATCTCTGTTTCTGCCTGCTCACTCTTTCACCAGAGTGGAAGCCCAAAGCAATGACTTATGTGCAGTGTAACAAAATGCCTCTCTGGGCATTCTGATGTTTCTCTGGATTGGATTGGACTGGATGCAGAAGCAGGGCAGAATGGTACATCCCCAGTAGAAGCTGATTGCAAGGGAACCAGAGTTAGACCTGTTGAGAGATCCAGAGATGTCAATAGGGCCTGCTTCAGTTGGACACACCCACAGGGCTAATGGTCATCTTGACCCTGCGGGGAAGAAGAAGGAGCTGTTGGTCTGCCCTCCATTGGGAGATAAGAGGGGTACCAGTGCCTTCCTATCAGTCCTGCTAAACAGTCTCCTTAATTTCTTTTCCTTTCCCCCATCCCCTTTTCCTCGTGTGTCGTGTCTTTTTTTTTTAGAATGTAAGCCTGAGGGCAGGGACTGTCTTCTTTACTGATTTATTGTAAGCTGCTCCAGGAGCCTTTTTGGTTGAGGTGTGGGATAAAAATACTCTAAATAAATAATAGTAGCCTGCCCTATAGATGGATCTTTCTTGGGTGCCAAGAAGCCTTTAATTCGTTAATTAATTAGAGGTGTCTCTCAAAGCTTTTCCAATATCAATACTGTTAATGTGGCATTTCATCAGTGTTGTAAAGAGCCAGCACAACCCTTTGGAAGCAGAGTGGAATCAAGCTGGAACCTACTGTTTTGCAATATCCATTCATTTAAGTTGGGTTCCTACCCTGAAGGAAGGCTGAAAGGCAGACTTTCGTCATGTGATCTGCAATTTAAAGAGCAGGGGGATGTAAAGAAAGTCCATATCATCATCATCAATTAGAAAATAATTTGGGAAAATGGTGTTCAGTTGATCTCTCTGAGCCCACTATTTACTGTCTCTTCATTGGGAGACTTCCTGGGTAAAAGTTATAGATGGCAATCCTATGAATTTTCATTTGGTAATTAATAAACATTTTTACTACTGAGTAAGTCTATTATTTATACTCTTTTATGATTATCCATCTATTCTTTATCTGTCAACAGTCATGGTTTGGAGTCATGCTTGTCAGCACTTGTTCAGGATTCTATTACTCCAAGCAAGAACATGTTTATCCACGCAGAACAGTCCACTCAGTTTTAATTGACAGCCTTTCCCTCCTTCCTAAGCAGCATCTAAGATGTTTTTCATTGACACCATGTATCATTTTTTTAAAACCTGATAAATCTTTTGTTATATTTTGTTGTATGGTTTTTCTCATCTTATATTTGTGCATATATAACTCAGCAGTACTCTATTTGGTGGGGGAGGGGGAATACTTCTATTGAAACCCCTTAGCAAGGTATAAAAATAACACTTTAAAAAATACACTAGCAGGCACAGATTTTGTCAGGGGGAAGGGAGGATGGCATGTCTTGCTATTAGTGATGTTATAGGTATTGTCCAATAGGCACCTCTGTCACTGATGGGAAGGATCTCAGGAGCAATGGTTGTGATAGTAAGGGCATGAATGCAATTAATCAGCAAGACTAAATCGTAATTTGAGTGATGGGTTCTCTATAGCAGAGATACAACTGGCCATAATATGCATGCCATCATGAGTCCTAATATTATCTTGCACATTTTTCATTAATAAGCAAAACATGTTCATTTTATTTTAGTTGTGCATGAAATCTGTCCTCTCTGGAATCAGATTCTTTTTAACTAGAATGCCTGAGTGATGATCCCATATGTATTGTATGTTCAATGAGACTAGTTCTTTTGTGTAAAATATTCAATTACACACAGACTATTTCCATCTGTAGAGTATTGGGATGGGGAGACAGATTAAGTAACAAATTTGAGGAGATTGCATCATACTTGTAGATACTTAGTAACAATAACAAGGCTACGTTTGTCAGATAAATTATTCATTGTGAAATTATTCTCTCAGCTCTTGTTCTGCAGTTAATCTACCCCCTTGCATTTAATGCGGTAATATTTTAAGCTACATAGAAATGGATTCCGGAGAAAACAATTCTAATTACATGTTAACTCTTATAATACTGTCATGCTCTTCACTGATTACTCTGTACTTAATTTATGCCATTGCTTAATGCAGGGAAGACAGCTGCTTGCTCAGTGTTGCTACTCTGGCTTTTATTTTGGCCTTAGCCAGTAGGTAAAATGATTAGGCATGCTTTTATTGCCACGAAAAATGAATTAGTGCAATTCCCTGTCGACTGGTTGGCTGAATTACAATTTGCATAAATTTCAGGTGGCTCAGCATGGGTTGCCATGGATGTTACCTGTTTCAGATAGTAATTCAAGCTGCAAACCACTAATTCTTAAGTGGTAATAAGAACCCCCCACTGTTTAGTAGTGTTAGTTTACCTGTCTGAATGCTGGAACTTGTTTTCCTGCTCTGTCTCCTATAATGGCTACCTTTTACGTTTTGCTTTCCTCCCTATCATTGTGCCCCCTCCTATATTTCTCCATCCAAGCTCTAACTATCTTCTCTAAGAGCAGCTTTACACATACACGCTTTGCATGCAGAAAATCCCAGGTTCAGTCCTTGCTATTTTCCAGTGGGGCTGGGAAAGATATCCCTGTTTGAAATGGAGCTGCTTAGCGTGACCATATGAAAAGGAGGACAGGGCTCCTGTATCTTTAACAGTTGCATAGAAAAGGGAATTTCAGCAGGTGTCATTTGTATGCATGCAGTACCTGGTGAAATTCCCTCTTCATCACAAGTTAAATCTGCAGAAGCCCTGCCCTCTTGACTGGATACAAAAGCCAATTGTTTCAAACAAAATGGAGAGGAAGGTCTATGGGTCAAAATGCATTTTCATAGGAATATCACCCCCAAATCATCCCCCACCTTACACACAGAAAACTACAGGCCTCCCCCCCCACTGCAAACATGCACATGTATCCATTTATAGTCAAACAACCAGGCATCCCATTCAGACATTATCACATCAGTACACTCACACACTGCCAGCATGCGCGTGCGCACGCGCACACACACACACACACACTTAGGATCACTCACACATCCATTTACTCAAACAACCAGGCACCCCATGCACCCCATACACTCACACTCACACACACCTCAGTCTTACTTCCTACTTGCTTTGTTTCTTGCTTCTTCTTCTCTTGTTTCTTCCTCTTGCTTCTTCCTTCGTCCTCCACCTCGTCCCCCCGGCCGATCCAGTCTTCACCTTGGCCAGCGCAATCACACCTGCGAAACAGAAGGCCAGTTCGGCACTGGGAGGGGTGGAGGACACATTCCCAGAAGTCTGGGAATGCGTCCTTCTAGGCCATCTAGGTCTTATACTTGACTGGCACAATTGCACCAGTCAAAGAGAAGGCCAGATCTGCCCTGGGAGGGGCTCGAGGAACTAGTCTCTGCCAAACAGCTGCAAAGGAGAAAAGAGGAAGGCACAGCTGCAGTGGAGAAGTAGTAAGACGAGATGCTAAAATCTGTTTCAGAGCTGGTGGATTGCACCCCACAGAACTAGACTCTGCTTTATAAACAAACCTCCAAGTTTTATTTAAACAAAGTTCCTTCTACAGTAGGGTGACCATATGGAACGGAGGACAGGGCTCCTGTATCTTTAACAGTTGCATAGAAAAGGGAATTTCAGGAGGTGTCTCATATATATATGAACCTGGTGAAATTCCCTCTTCATCACAACAGTTAAAGCTGCAGGAGCTATACTAGAGTGACCAGATTTAAAAGAGGGCAGGGCACCTCTTTTATTGTGATGAAAAGGAATTTTCCCCAGGTTCCCCATATATTCAAATGACACCTGCTGAAATTTCCCTTTCAATACAACTCTTAAAGATACAGGAACCCTGTCCTCTTTCAGGCTGTAGCTTCTCTCATCAGGCCAGAAGCAGCGGGTTTTGCTCTCAACTACTTCCTGGCACCTTCCAGGAAGCAGACCCCATCTTGGCCAAATCCAGCAGTTTTGTTACATAAGTTATTTATTGTTTTATTGTTTTCCTTGAGGGAACACTCCCACCCCTGTCACCAAGTTTCCCTATGATGCAACAGATATGCACCTGGGAACAGAACTGTGTAATAGGTTTATATTGTTGCAGGCCGCCCAGCGGCCAAAAGACAAAAGTGATTCTTCAGTGTGGATGCCAAAATGTAGGTTACTACTAAACTTGATCTAGTCTAACATATACCCTTTCTGGTGAGTTTACCACCTAATTTTACCAGACACAATTGATAGCATTTGGTTTGACTTAGGGGCTGCTATGTAAACATAATGTTGGAGTTTGAAGTTCAGAAGCAGATTTGTTCTGTCAGTTTTGGATGAACACCTGTGGCCGTGAATGGTGTCACTGAGGTTATATGAGTTGCCTATTGTGCATTCTAGATGGCAAAAGCCAGTCAGGAAAGTGTGTTATGCCCAGAGGCCTGGGACAATTGGAAGTAAGAATCTGGATTTACATAAAGCTTAGAAAATGTAGATTTTATTTTACTGTTCCTTCTTTGCATATAGCCATGGGCAGATTGTCCCTTGAGAGTCTAGTATAAATCATAGGGTGAACTGTGCTTAGGCCAGGGCCTTCAGAAATCTTGGCCTGTCTCAAAGAACGGACCTACCACAAATATTACGCATAGCCCTTTGCAGGTTTGGGTTACTAATACCTCACAAAGGAAAGCAGGACACCAGAGAACCTCAAATCAGCCATTGTCTGTCTCCTGCAAAAGAAAAACAAAACATCAGATCTTGGAGGCCATTTATAAGCTAGTTATTGCCCTTTCTCTAAATATCATTGTTTATCAGGGCCAGCCCTACCATTAGGCAGAATAAAGTGGATTTTTTATAGGGCAGAACATTGTTACTTAATTTATTGTGATTATATTTTCACTGCCAAGAGTCGGGAGAGGCATGTTTGAGATTAGGGGTGTGCATGGACCCCCCGCTCCGCTTCACTTCCAGATCTGCGATTTGCAGATCAGGCCACTCTGCCCCGCCCCCACTCCACCTATGTCCACTCCGCTCCGCTCGGAGCTCCGGATCCGGATCGGAGCTCCGTTTCCCCCCCCCCATAGGCTTGCATTAATCTAAAAAAGTATACAACTTTTTTTCTGTTAAAGTTAGAAACCTCAAGTTTGGCACCATGACACCTCATGGAGGTATACACACACACGCCAAGACTCAAGGCAATCCCATCATCCCCTGATTTTTTTGGAATTTATGAAAACCGGGCACCCCATTCACACCCCTTTCCATAGCTCCGTCAATTTGCATGTTAAAAATCTCAAACTCACCACCATGATAGATTGTCCAGGGATACATATGCACGCTGAGACTCAAGGCAGTCCCATCATCCCCTGATTTTTTGGGAATTTATGAAAACCGGGCACCCCATTCACACCCCTTTCCATAGCTCCGTCAATTTGCATGTTAAAAATCTCAAACCCGCCACCATGATAGCTTGTTCAGGGATACATACGCATGCTGAGACTCAAGGCAGTCCCATCATCCCCTGATTTTTGGAGAATTTATGAAAACCGGGCACCCCATTCACACCCCTTTCCATAGCTCCGTCAATTTGCATGTGAAAAATCTCAAACTTGCCACCATGATAGCTTGTCCAGGGATACATACGCATGCTGAGAGTCAAGGCAGTCCCATCATCCCCTGATTTTTGGGGAATTTATGAAAACCAGGCACCCCATTCACACCCCTTTCCATAGCTCCGTCAATTTGCACGTGAAAAATCTCAAACTCACCACCATGATAGCTTGTCCAGGGATACATACGCATGCCAAGACTCAAAGCAGTCCCATCATCCCCTGATTTTTGGGGAATTTATGAAAACCGGGCACCCCATTCACACCCCTTTCCATAGCTCCGTCAATTTGCACGTTAAAAATCTCAAACTTGCCACCATGAAAGCTTATCCAGGGGTGCACACGCACGCCGAGACTCAAGGCAGTCCCATCATCCCCTGATTTTTGTGGAATTTATGAAAACCAGGCACCCCATTCACACCCCTTTCCATAGCTCCGTCAATTTGCACTTTAGAAACCTCAAACTCGCCACCATGATAGCTTGTCCAGGGATACATATGCACGCCAAGACTCAAGGCAGTCCCAGCAGCAGAGCCCGGTAAAGGACCAAGGGAGAGGGGGGCCTTACCTGCCTCCGTCCGTGGTCCGTTGCCGTCTTCAATTGAGCCCGCGGTTCCACCAGGAAGTCTGGGCTGCAAGCGGCCCAGACTTCCTGGTGGAACCGCGGGCTCAATTGAAGATGCTGACGGACTGCGGACGGAGGCAGGTAAGGGAGAGGAGGGCGGGGGGGGGTTTACCGGGCCCTGCTGCCCTCGCCACCCATGCGGCGACGGCGGCAGATCCCGGTAAGGGACCAAGGGAGAGGGGGGCCTTACCTGCCTCCGTCCGTGGTCCGTTGCCGTCTTCAATTGAGCCCGCGGTTCCACCAGGAAGTCTGGGCTGCAAGCGGCCCAGGCTTCCTGGTGGAACCGTGGGCTCAATTGAAGACGCCGACGGACCGCGGATGGAGGCAGGTAAGGGAGAGGAGGGCGGGGAGGGGGGTTTCCAGGCCCTGCCGTTGTTGCCGTATGGGCGACAGCGGCAGGGCCCGGTAAACCCCACTTACCTTTCCGGCGGAGCTCCGGATTGAGGCGAAGGATCCGCCTTCACCTCGATCCTCTTCGCCATGCTCCGCCGGCCCCCCAATCCTCTTTGCCTCCGCCTTAAGGGCAGGCGAAGCCCCCCGCTCCGTTCCTGCTACTCCGGTCCGATTAGAAGCGGAGCACATCCCTATTTGAGATTTTCTGCTTCAGGTGCCAAAATAAATTGGCTGGTCTAGGGTACTATGTACTTTGACTTTTGCTGCTCTGCCTCAGGCAGCAAAATGCCTTGGAACAGCCTGTTGTTTTGCCAAACTTTATGGGAGACTAATTTGGTGCTGTTTTTTGTTTGTTTTTGCTTTATCAAAACCACTTTGAACCTTTAAAAAAATTGTCTTATTGCTTTTATTGGATCTGAAGGAAAAATGCTTAGGCTCATGTATGCAATAGGTGTTTTCCCGACCTGTTTCCACTACAGGCTCTTGCATCATCTTAGCTCCTCCAGGAGATTAGAAAACCTACTGGAGTTATCTGGAACAGATATGCTGCCCAAGGTTGAGGGAAAATACCAACATTGATAGTTGCCTTCACTGATGGGGGTGAAGTTGGGTTCCAACACTGTCACCCCGGTGACCCTGTTTGGTGTCAGAAGGTGGCATTGTTTTAGCAGACATAGAGCTCCATCAGACGAGCATTTTATTGCCTGCTAGTTACTGGGCACCCACAGATTTTCACAGGTCCCTCTCATGACATTGTCTGGCTCCCGTGCGCCTCCTGCCCCTTCAAGCCTGCTTTGCACGACAAAAAAACACCCCAGCAAGTCTGACTTGGTTTTAAAGATGGATACTGCTATCTCCTGCTGTGTGCAGAAGAAGCAGCGGAATCAAAATGGCCCACTGAATGGGCCACATTCACGTTGTTTACATCCTCTTTCAAAAGAGGAAGTAATGAGGGACAAATGCACGGGCGAAGAAGCTACCTGATTTTCCCCTGTGTGATGATGCTCTTAATGTAATTTTAAAAATCCATTGTTTCAGATGTGATAGTTTCAAGGGATTCTTCAAGCTCTTCTACATATAAAATAATCTTTAAAGATCAAAATGGATGTCATGTGGGCAGGGTCAGCCCAAGTCATTTCGTTGCCTGAGGCAGAGCAGCAAGCGTTCCTCTGCCTATTGGTAAGGTCAGTCCTTAATGTGGGGATATCTTTAGTAAGATCTTCCCACATTTTAAAACTTCTGCTGCGAGGTACTCTGAATTTGATCAGAACAGTTGTATTGGATGAGGGAATTTGACCTTTCTCCCTACAATGTTTCCCTCTGTAAATTCCCCCAATCCAAACTTGTCAGGGGAATAAAATCCCTGTACTTGTAACATCCCTGCATGTTTACCTTAGAAATAGTAGCTGCTGGTGGCAGTAGTGGTATTTAAATTGCAAAAACAACATGGGGAAACGGTTAAACACTGCTCTCCAACCCTGCTGATACTTTATTATTTTATTTTTAAGCCAGTGTATCCAATCACAGAACTCGAGGGCCATGTCTCTTTTGTCCTGCAACAGATGTGATAACTACTTTTTTTCAGCAGTGCCACCAGATGGCAACCTAACACAAACTATAGATATTCATTTGTTTGTTTTTTAATTTAAAAAAAGAGAGAGGAAAGATTGAAGGGGAAAGAAGAATATCCCTCTCCCCAACCCCCTAGCTTGGAACGTTTGGCATTTCACTTTATTCCTAAGGTTTATTTCAATATTTCTGTTGTTGATGGAAGCCCAAATAAGTATGCAGAAGTAAGAAATTTGAATTTCACCCTGGTCAGCCATCCGCTATATAGGTCTAAATGCATCATATTTATTTTATTCATTTAATAGGTTTATATATGGCTTACCTTTTTTAAAAAATAAAAAAACCTTTAAGCTGTGGAATGGAATGCAGAGCAATCCTAAGTGTGCCAGCCGGGGTGGGGTGTGGGATGGAGAGCAATGAAGCAGACCTCCTGCCTTATCAACAGCCCTGCCAGTTTATGCCAGACTGGGCCCATCTGGGAAAATAGAGTGGCTTTGGATCCAACAGGTTCGAAGCAGGCTTCTTCCCACCCCCTGGAACTATCCCAGAATTTCCCATTTGGGGACTTCCCACCTGTTACTATTGGCAGGAAATCCAACTCACACAGCTTTCCACCTGCCTATGCGTAGATTCTGTTGTGCTCACGGGACCCAACACAAGTGCAACAAGAACTAGTACTTCCAAAAGAAACCCTGGAAACAGGCATTCCAAATGGGACCCAAGTTTCTGCTCATGCTTGTTTCTGCTTGCTTTGGTCCTCCAATGGGATACTGCCCATAGTTTGTTTTTCTGCGCCTCTTGGTTTAAAACGCTGGGTTTTAATTGTGTTTTTAATTTTGTTAGTTTTATAGTTTCCTACTGTATCCTTTTCCTTTGTGAGCTATTTAGAGAACTACTGTTACGAGGTGGCTATACAAGTACAGTACTAAATAAAATAAAGATAAAATAGTCCTGTGCAACTTGTCAGGCCCATCCCATCATTTTAGGCCTCGTGGTTGTGGAGAAAATCTGAAAATATATGAGCAAGTTCTCCAGAAGTATCAGAGACATTGATTTTCAACCTTTAGAACCCTGCAGACTCTTTTGCTCCACCTCATAGAATCATAGAATAGCAGAGTTAAAAGGGGCCTACAAGGCCATCGAGTCCAATCCCCTGCTCAATGCAGGAATCCACCCTAAAGCATCCCTGATAGATGGTTGTCCAGGTGCCTCTTGAATGCCTCTAGTGTGGAAGAGCCCACAACCTCCCTAGGTAACTGATTCCATTGTCATACTGCTCTAACAGTCAGGAAGTTTTTCCTGATGTCCAGCTGGAATCTGGCTTCCTTTAACTTGAGCACGTTATTCCGTGTCCTGCACTCTGGGAGGATCAAGAAGAGATCCTGGCCCTCCTCTGTGTGACAACCTTTTAAGTTGTTTCCAGACCTCCATTTTCTTCTGGCTCTAAGAGCCCAGCCCCAATGCCTGCAGGTGCTTCTGTTCTAAATATAACATTGCTGTCAGTTTCTCTGTTTCTGTTTCAAACTGGCTGCTGAAAGGTACTTAGGGAGAGCACATGGTTCACAGTAGTTAAGCACCTGGCTCATCAAAGTTCCTGGTTGACTTTAACAAGGGCAGGGATGGCCACACCAAGCAGGATATAACACTTTGAAAGCAATTTGAAAATGTTATATGGAATGTGTCATGAGCCCCAACAGTTGTCAATACTGTTATAAAGCAGTAGTGTAGATCCTGCCTTCGTTACTTCTACTAAAGTATAAACTTTAGTAAGTGCTGCAGTTCATACATTCAGCTAAGACTATTTCTGAAATTTCTTAATGCAGTCATGCTCTTGATAGGGTTTTGTTTGCCTGCATTTTTATAACTAGTTATAAAATAAATATTATTTTTATTCAAATCGTAGGTCACTTTATATATAAAACAAAAGGGGGTTCAAAAAGAAGTATTTATTCATTCTTTCTGCTGTTGGCTGCAGAAGAGAATGACAATTGTAGTGCATGTGTAGATGTTTAGAATCCATCCCTAAAATCTTTACCAAAGGCAATGTATTAACAAAATAGAAACCTCTCAAATTTCAAAAATCCCAATGTTAATAGGCTTGTAATATAAATGCAAAATGTTTAATGGAAAGATAATATTAGATGGTTAATACATTTGTACAGCAGTCTCGAAACATATGAATGTCTGAGAGTTAAGACATATGCCTTGCTGGCACAGAGCCTGGAGATAGTGGTTTGGTCTGAACAGTGGGTCTTAAAGATTTGTGATGCTAGACCTGCAGGCACAGAGACAAGAAAATGGAACTCTAATCATTTTGACATTTTCAATTTAGGAAGACAAATGTTGAGGTTTAAAATAATATGAGGCTTTATTAAAAACCAAAACCATTTGCTTTGGAATGATTCACTGTGTTCTTTACCAAATCCCCTAAGACTCCCTAAAGAAGCCCTTATATGACATCACAGGCAGGTGTGGGAGGAGCTGGAATGGAGGAGGTAAAAGCAGAAATTTCACTGGTTTGAAAAGCAGCTAGAGTGAGCTCTGCTTTAGAGCAACTCAGTGAATTTGCCAAGAAGTGTTTGTGCCCTTGAATCTCTTAAAGGGTCATGTCTGATGTTTTCCTTCCTCAGTTTTCACAAGTTTTGTTTTAACAAGTTTTGTTTCTCTTTATCTGGCAGTGGCAATGTATATTTCTTCAATAACTTAAAAATGTGACAAGCCAGCCGTGCTGCGTTTGGGGGCCCTTCTGTTCATTCTGCTGAGTGGGGACCTAGATGTCTACCTCAAAGTCCTACCCAGATGGTGTAGTGGCTAAAATGTCAGAGTGGGAGTCGGGAGATCTGGGTTCTAGTCCCCACTTGGCCATGGAAACCCACTGGGTGACTTCGGGCCAGTCACAGACTCTCAGCCCAACCCACCGCACAGGGTTGTTGTTGTGAGGATAAAATGGAGAGGAGGAGGATTATGTATGCCACCATGAGTTCCTTGTAAGATAAAAGGTGGGATATAAATTCAATAATAAAAATAATAAAAAAGATGGTACAGTTACTTTGATCTGATATGTTTAATCCAGGGATGGGGAACCTCTTTCAACATGAAGGCTGAAGTCAGTTTCTGCAAAGCTCTTTGGGGCTACATTCCAATGGTGGGTGGGACTGAAGGCAAGAGGGTTTGTGACAAAATACAACGTAAACAAACCACCAAACCAGCTTATTACAGTTTAAAGCTGTTAGTGCCAGTAACTAAGCCTTAGGAGAGACATTTCAACCTTTTAGAATGGGGAAAAACTGCACCAAAGCCAGGAAATCACCAAACCATTGGTGAATGGAGGGAAGGATATGTTGCCAGGAGAAGGGGACATCTCAAGGGGTCAGATTTAGCCCCTCAGCCTGAGGTTCCCCTGGTTTAGCCATTTAGTGAAGGCCTACAACAGAAAGTAGAAGGATGTTCAGATATGGCATCAGGTTAGAGAAGACACAATATCATGCAACATCCCAGCCTGGTACAGGTATGGATACCTAAGCTGGCTGGGGAATGCTGAGAGCTGTAGGACTACCTGTTTTAACTGTTTCAATTGGTTTTTTACTGCTTTTAAATTATATACTGGTTTTAACTTGATTGTTTAATTTGTTTTTAGCTGTGTATTGTTTTATATTGTATAATTTTATCTGTATGCCACCCTGAGATCCTAATGATATAGGGCGGGATACAAATGTTTTAAACAAACAAAAATACTTGCTGTGTAAACATGCATAGGATTGTGCCCTTAGTTAAAGATGTCATAGGAAGGCATTATTTTCTTAAAATAGTTTATCAGCAGTTGTGTTCTGTTGATTTACACACATGTCCACTAAAGATGCATCCACTCTCTACTCTGAGATTTAACTTTGTTCAGCTTTGTCTTGGATCCCAACTAATGTTCCATTTGTGAGAGCTTCTCCTCTGGTGATAGGTTGTTCCCACTAGCAGAAGGTTATCAGCTGTTGCGTTGTGTAGATTTACATACATGCTCACTAAAGAGGCAATTTCCCCTGATCCCTTCTTCCTTATACAGCACCTTGCACCCCCAAAAATCTGTTCCAGAAGGTCAGTGGGCTACAGAAGGAACATTGAATCAGTGCACCTCGGGGCAGCACAGAGGCACATTGTCCCAAATTCTGAAGCATTATAATGTTATTGACCCAAAAGGCAACTCCAAAAAGCAAACGTACGGACAGTGATTTGTCAGGGGCAAATATCAGAAAGTCGGGACTGTTCCTTGTAGGTAGTGTCAGGTGGAGCTTGTGAATGTATTGCTTAAGTACATAGGCTTGCATGCATAGACTGCTGCTCAATGTCAGCACTTGTGTTGTGTTGATTTACATGCATGTGCACTAAAGACACATCCACTCTCCGCTGTAAGATTTATACCTTGTCTTGGGTCTCAACCAATGCTGGGAAGGGAAAATCCATTCCACCAGCAATTCCCATTCTGCTGACAGACAGCCGCCATTGGATACAGCCCATTAACATCATCTGTAAAAAGCACAAACTTACAGATTTTGTAGACAATGATTATGTCTACAAAATCAGCAAGTGCAGCAAGCAAGGAATTCTAATTTATGCCACCATGGTTTCCATTTATTTCCTTTGCGGGAGCCCTCCAAACTCCTGGTTGAATTCCAATCAGGTAGAGTTGTCGCTATTTTTCTGACACCCTTATATATGCTAAATTTTAGTGAGCTTCATATTAGGCTATTTTGCTCTAGTAAAAAACACAAGCACAAACATGAGCTTCTCTATTTCTTTAATGATCTTGTTATATTGTTATATGTATTCTTTTGCTTGTGTTTTTAATTTTATTTCAAAATAAAATAAATTTACATGACTTTATGCAGGTGAAATAAAAACCAACTATAACACTAAATTAATTAGTACCCTCCAACAACATTATTGGTTATTTTGTTTATTTTCGTTTGTTTGTTTCATTTGAATGAAGAATACTAATTGTATTCAATTGCTCTTGATGATTACTATGATCCCTGGAATGAGCTTGAAACACACACACACACACATACACACACACACTTTTTAGACAAGTAAAACACAATATTGATTACAAATTCTTTTGAAGCAAATGACTGGTATATATTTTTGACTCACTTTGGGTTTTGCAGGTGCTTAAAGGGGTTAGGTGTAACTTCAAGAGTTAAAGAACATCATAACAAAATGTCATGTACGGTTTGATATATTTACCCATGAAGTTGTATTAAAGTTGTTTGTAAAATTGTTTTAATATTGAAAATCAATAAAAACGTTTGTGAAAAAAATGATGTAACTTCAAGAGAGGTGAGCTTCCATGTAATGGAAAGCTTAGAGGACAGATCAGTCCACTCGGGAAGTCAGGCAAGAACTTTATTGTCTCTCTCAAGCAAGAACAGAACAGCCCTGAAAAATCCTGGCTCCACCCATTCTCTTAGGTTCAGTGCCATCTAGAGACCAAACCATATAACCATACTATCCACATATTGGGAAGGATCCCTCAGTGTCCTAATGCTAACAGTACTTATGTTGTGCTTACGCAACACAGAGTGCTACCAGACGGACACTGTTGGATCCTTCCCATTCCCTTTAAGTCAGTGATGATCAACTGGAATGCTATGAGCTGGATTTAATCTCCGGCTCTGCCCTACTTTCCTCCTGCCCCACCTCACCTGAGTGGGTTGCTGACCCACCAGGAGGACAGCCTGAGAGTCTTAGGCCATAGCAAGATGGGGCGAAATCCCGGGGTGATCCCTGGGATCGTCCCTGTGCATCCACATGATGCACAGGGGATCCCGGGATCAGGGAGGGATGATCCCTCCCTTGCCCTGGGATCTCGCCCTCCCCTTTGGTCCCAGTTTTTCCACGGTCCTGGGCTGAGCCCGAGACCGTGGAACGTGTGGCTGAGCGCCATGGGTTGACCCAGCTCCACGCGATTCCTCATGAGGAGCCGAGCACGGGGTAGGTTGGGGGAGTGTGGAAGGGTGGGGGTAGGATGGGGGAGCGGGGAAACTAATTTAAATTTTAAAAAACACTTACCTTATGCTCACGAGTGTTCATGCGCTGCTGGCCCTTTAATAAATTTTTAAAATGGCGGGTGCGACGCCTCTCCTTCTGAGGTCTTCATGCCTCGCGTGTAAACAGAGGAGGGATCTCGCGTTATACACAACACGAAAACTTCCCTCCTCCATTGCGCGCTAACTGGTAGGTCTAGCTAAGGCCTCAAAGTCTTAGAGCTTCCTACAGAAGGCTATTAATTGGCTGTTAATCCATTGTATCTACTTTTGGTTTCATTGCAGAACTGAGATCCAAGCACTACAGGGGGGGATCTACACTACTGCTTTTAAAGCACTTTAAAGCGCTTTGAAAACGTTTTGAAACCTTTATATGCAGTGTGTCCTGGGCCCCAACAGTTGTCAAAACTGTTATAAAGCGCTTTAAAGCAGTAGTGTAGATCCCCCCCCAGGAGGAGCATTCCCTCTCTGCTTTTCTGTCACATAACTTCTAGGTGGCACAGTGGTATAGCAGAATAGTGCAAATACCTAAGAGAAAATAGCACTTTCTTCCGTTTTCACAATTAAATGCCACATTTCCCCTGCTCTAAAAAAAACTTCACTGAAAATGCTAGTAAGACACAGAAATGAAACTAGAGGGTCACAACGTTTTTAAAGAACCCATAAACAACTGTGAGTAGGGAATGATGAGCACCCAATACATGCCTCATGTAAAAAAGCCCTTATATCTGACTAACAATTCTGCCTTTGTTTGGCCAATACAGCTCTCATAATTAAACAGCATGTAAAGTAGTGAGCAACTATGTCCCCACCCCTGCACTTATTCAAAAGTAAGCACAGGGTACACAATGTGGATCAGGACCCATGCAAGATGGGGGAAGATAGGGGGCTTTAAAACTCCCTCCCCACTCCCACTAGATCAGGGCTGGGGGATCGGGTGCACCCGCAAATCATATTGCCAAAGAAGGATCCGTTTGTTGAAATGGAATTTGGGAGGCAATGCAGATTTTAGGTGTGGGCCCCAATATGGGTTGGCACTGCATGGTGGGCACAGGCTAAAGGCCCCAGCCTCACACAAAGGTCCGAATTCTAGGATAAGGGTGGGAATAGGGAAATGTAGGAAAAGAGAAAGCTGAGTCTTTAAAGTAATGTTTAGTTTGACCCTCAGACCTGCATCACAGCCTCATCTGTGGAGCCCCAGAGGCATCTGTGGCACAGCTCTCTTGTGCATCTTTTCATTTTACTCATGGCACTTGCCTGCTAGGTGAAAAGCAATATCTGTCTTGTTGAACTTGGCTCAAGGTTCCCAGGGGAACCATTCTTAAGCAGTTGTATCTATTAAATGGTGGGGTGAAGCAGAAATGGCAAACCAAGGTATTTAAGAACACTGGACAGATCTATGCTGATTGAGGCCCACTCAGGAATAGCTGATGTCTCAGCAACATGCAGAGGCCTTATGAAGGTTGGCAGGTCTATACATGCTGTTAACTCTGCTCTGTCTGGGCAGTTGTTTACATCTTAAAGGGCCACTGCCCAATTCTGCAGCCAATGGCTCTTATGGCATAGAGGTGGTGGGGTCTGCATCAGATGGGTTCTTTCTGGACTGGGATTCGGAAAATCTAGGTTCTAGTCACCACTCGGTTGGAAAGCTCACTGGGTGACTTTGGGCCAGCCACTGATTGTCAGACTAACCTACTTCACAGGATTGTTATGAGGATAAAACGGAGAGTAAAAGGACAACCATGTAAGCTGCCTTGTGTTCCCTGCAAGGTGAGAGAAGGAGGAATAATAATAATAATAATAATAATAATAATAATAATAATAATAATAATAATAATAAAAAATCCTCCAGCCTATAAGGTCCCAGAGTAGCAGATGATGTATTACTGGATGAATCTTCCTCCCCTCTTGAGTTCTCTACTGAGCCAGAGGAGGAACTGAGGCCAGAGAACATGACAATATTTTGTGCACTACAAATCATTACAAAAAGCATTGCTATCTCAGTGAACACTCTGCACTAAATGACAGGAGCATTTGCACAGTGTGCCCATCAGGTCAGAAGTGGTGTCTCATATTATTTATTTCTACTCCACCTTTGAGGGCAAGCCTTTCAGGCTTACAGTAAAAATGTTGAAAGCAATGGAACAAATAGCTTAATAAAAAAAAAACCCATCAAATAAAATTACATATATCAGGCCAGCAATAAGACCAATGAAAAGCTTGGCAGAAAAAAAAATTAGCATTTGCTTAAAGACCACAAGACAAGTTCTGGGAAGAGGGAGGGAATTCCATTCATTTTGCAGCACCCAGGGAGCTATTTCTCACTCAGCAGGTATTCTATGCAAAATGAGAGGATGCCTGAGACCTTTGGGGAGTCTTCACATTGCTATACTGGGGAAGGGGGACAGGGAGAGAGGCCCAAGGGAAGTTGTGGTGGTGGCCAGTAAAAAGGCAGTGCTGTTCTCAGGCTTCTCTCACAGCAGGCTGACACACTTCCCAACTAGTGTGTCCATGTGTCCTACTTTACAGAGTACAGTCCTTTATTTGAAAGGCTGTCTAAGGACATTCCTGTGTTTGAAGGCATCCTCTATTTGATGGGCTGTCCAGTCCAAGTCCAGTTTAAACATAAAGAACCAGAAGATGGGACAACAGAGGCCTTGATGTTGTCCATCAATAATTAGCACCTGGGCAGCAGATTGAGCACCTTTAACATCACACATTAAAGGGCAATCCTATGCATATTTAGCCAGAAAAAGGTCCTACAACTCCTAGCATTCCCCAGCCAGCCTAGCTGGAGAATGCTGGGACTTGTAGGTTTTTTTTCTGTCTAAACATGCATATGATTGTACCCTTTAAAAGCTTATTTTTAAAAAACAAACGAACATTTATGTTAGGAGTGGCAAAGGAAAACATCTTTTGGCATGTGACTGCCAATCTCATATTAGGCAGTCACAGCAGATGACCCTCTGAGGACCTTACGCAGTGCCTGGGAACATAGGGAAGGAGGCGCTCTCTAAGTACAGTACCTTAGACCTAGTCCATGTTGGACTTTAAAGGTCAGAAACAGCACTTTATATTTTGCCTGGAAATGAATTGGCAGCCAGTGTAAGGATTTTAAAACCAACGTTATAGGGTCTCCACAAGATATCCCGGAGGGATCCCCTTACCAGATTTTTACACTCCTTAGAGTTCACAAAGATGTTTACAGGTTCCTCATCTGAGCCAAAGGAGGGGGTGGGGGGGAATGATTTGATAAATCCAGACATGTACAATACCTTGCTGGATTGGGTCTTGTGTGTACAAGAGCTTTCCAGGGTGCCCCCCCCTTTTTTTACACAGTGACCGTAAGAGCTAATACATTTATCCAAAATGGGATTTTGATTTACCATTACAGCACCCCAGCCTTTAGGTAAAAATATTGTACCAAACAAGTGATATTGGCTATGCATTTGTAAAACACCAAAATCTGTCAAAGGTCTTTCGAACAAGTACAGAAAGTAAACCTTTTAGAAACCTGATACAAACATGTGACTGAAACCTTTCTCAGTGGCAACGCCATAGATCTTTGTTTCCTGTTGACAAACTCATCATGCTGTTGCTTCTTCCTGCCATGCTGTTGCCCCTGCAAAAATTTTGACTTATTGGTTGGCAGTAACCATTGAAAAATCTGCCAAAAGACAAGCTAGAAGCAAGGTCTCATGTGAAGAACCATCCCAAATCCCTCAGTATGAGAGTAGAGCATCTGTGCTTTGGATTTGAAGCAGAGAAGTGTGTTTTCCCATGATAAAAGCAAAAGGAAGGGGGTTTAGATAAACGTCTTTCTGGTTTAACCTCCTCACAGATGTATCCATTCTTGGTAGTGTTTAAAAATAGCCAAGCACTAACAAGAATGGATATACCTGTGAGATGAAAATACAATTGGCTATAATCCCCAGTAGTAAGGTAAATTTCACAGCGGAGCTCAGCAGAATTACTCATTGATTTACAAAGATGTGAGAACAGAAGCCAGACCAGTTTTTTAAATGAAAATATTTTTGATTCCTCATTCAAAAACTTATATTTCCCTTAAAGCATGTTCCCTAATTCCACCTACTTTTTTTCTCAAATCTTAGTTGTTTTGCTCAAATCTTAGTTGTTTTTGAATTATTTAAAAGCATAGTGAACTGATGTAAATAATTTCTAGTAACCATTTCACTAAATATGCAAATTAAAATTGTGAGAAGAATTAACAACAACAACAACAACAACAACAACAGTATTTAGGTACCAAAGTGTAGCAAACAGAGTCTTTAGAGCTGTTTGGGATTTCTCTTTATTAGCATGTAAGGGCTCATAGCCAGGCCTAGCATCAGGCAGAGGGAGGCAGTTGCCTCAGGCGGCAAATCCTGGGAGGCTGCAGCAAGGTGTTGGGAAGAGAGAACTCTGTGCCACACAGCCTGCCCTGCCTGCTGCCATTATGGCACTATGTTAAGTGCCATGTAGAACCATAGTTTTAGGACTTAGCTGAAATGCCCACCAACACAATAGATGCATTTAGGTGTATTTAGATTAAATGCCCCACCAACACACACACACACAATTTTGTAGTCCCAATTGCATGTGTGGGAGCCATTTTGGTGATTTGAGTGGAGTGAAATCTGAGTTCTGTACCATTGGTGATAGCACTCCTCTAGATTGCAATCTCAATTTTTAATTCCCATACAGATGTGATGCTCTCTCCAGAGGAACACTACTGCTACCTGGAGGAATACTGTTGTGACAAAACCAACAGCAAGGGTTGGGGAGGAGTAAGCTAGGTGTGGTTTTGGAGATTCTTGGCAAGGCACAAGAACAATCAGTGCAATAAATGCTCCATGTGAATAACCACGTATTATCTGAAGTGTGTGTGTGTGTGTGTGTGTGTGTGAAAGAGACAGAGAGCAGGGCCAACCCTACTATTATGCAGAGTGAGGCAGCTGCCTCAGTCAGCAAATTTAAATGAGAAGAAAATTGTTAGCTATATAATTCTTGTATTCTTGTATTTTTCTATTTTGATTGCCAGGAATAAGTAGTGATGCTGTGGGATTTTCTAAACTCAAGTGTGCCAAACCAAGTTGCCTGGGTTGGGGTCCTTTGTGGGTGGTAGGTGAACGGCACCATTTGCTACTCCCCCCAGGCAGTACATAAGAACATAGGAAGCTGCCTTATAGAGTCAGACCATCGGTCCATCAAGTTCAGTATTATCAACACTGACTGGCATTGGCTCTCCAGGGTTTCAGGCAGGAATTTTTCCAGTCCTACCTGGAGATGCTGGGAATTGAACCTGGGAACTTCTGCATGCAAAGCAGGTGTTCTACCACTGAGCCATGGTGGAAAGTAAAATGTCATGCACCTGCCTGGGGGTGTAGGGAGAGAGAGATACCCATTCCCCCTTCTCCTGCCTTCCCTAAATGATACCCTGGTCTGATACTGGGTTGCTGATGTTTTGCATCTCCAGCTGCCTCCGAGTTAAAAAAAAAAAAATCCAGTAAAATTGTTATACAAAGGTGTTGTGTTTATTCTGAGGAAAATCCATGTATCCCTCTAAACACCAAGATCTCAGGGGTCTTTCAAGGTTCTTCTAGCCATGTGGAAGCTGCTGATCCATCAACAGCTCTTGAATGGGTGGAAGACGATGTACAGGGAATCTCAGTCTTGGAAAAGCCTGGGGTGGAAATCCCTGACAGCTTTGTCTCCTTAAGAAGACCGTCATTATTCCATAGCACCAGAATCTCTCTGTCTCATTAAACATGTAGCCATAATACAAAGTAGAACACAACTCTAATGGATACAAGTACAGTAAAATGATATTGCAGTTCACTTGTCAGTGTTAGATATATGAAATCAAACCAAAATATTTTGCTTATTGGGGCAGGAAATTGTTTTCCCAAAATACCCTGTACAGTACTGGGTAGAGAACATAATGCAAACTCAAATAAGCCAGGCCTTGGGTAGCAAATAAATAAAATATAGGGGTGACTGTAAACTTGGTTTAGTCAGCATTTTGCCATGGTTGTTCTTATTTGTGTAGCACTAACTGAATTGCTAGATGTAGCTAACGCATCAGTTCTAAACAAATGCATAGCAGGAGCATATATCCCATTAATTTCCATAGAATGTCCAGCTAATATTATTATTATTATTATTATTATTATTATTATTATTTATATAGCACCATCAATATGTTTTATTCCACAGTGCTAGTGGTAAAGTAAACTGAGTAGTAATATCAGTTTTCAAGAGAGAAATCCATTTATGTTCAATTCAAATGTAAATTAATTTAATGCATGCCAATGCTTGCCCGGAACTAAGAATACACATGTGGACAAGTGTAATCTAATTTAGTGCTTAGAATTTAAGGCTGCAGTTCTAAGCAACTTACTTTGGACCAATTCATAGTTAGTTCATTGATACTTACTTCTGAGTAAACATATAGGATCAAGCTACAGGCTGCCAATTGAGTTTGATCACATTTATTTTCTTATGCAAATGTTATTAGAAAGGGGAGGCACATATTTATGTGAAGCTTTAAAAATATGTAGTGATATTTAGTTATATTTAGAGAAGACCTATTGAAATCAATATGATTTAATGACTAACTTTAGTTCTGTTTATTTCAGTGGGTCTACTCAAAGCATGACTAACTCTGGTTTCAACCCAATGAGACTTACTTATAAGTAAACATGTGCAGGATTGTGCTGCATGGCCATGATCCTTTGGACACTTCCCTGGAGTAAACTCCTTCGATCAAAATGGAGAGGTGGGTGAGAAATAAATTTATTATTTCTTACCCGTAATAATAACTTATTATAACTTATTATTATTATTACAGTGTAAATCTTTAAAAATCAAATTCTGTGTTTCAGTGCGGAAAGGGTCAGACTGGTTACCCTTTCTCATATATATATATATGGTATACTGATATACCCAGCGTTGCTTGGATCCCTGAATAACGTTTATCACATTTATTTGATAAATAAGAAATACCTCTATGACTTATTTATCTTTAAAGAGGGGACAGGTGGGGAAGAAAGAGCGCCGGAGTATCCCTCCATGGTATTCCAACAACCAACCTGCCTCTCACTGTGGCACGTTGGCCCCTTGTCAGCTGCTGCTCATCCTTGTCCTCCTCACTGCTCTTGTTCTCCTGCAGCTGCAGCAGCTGCTCGTCCTCCCGACTAGCCCCCATTCTCCACCATGGACTCCCTCAGACTGGTGACAACATCAGCGGCATGTGTCCAGAAGCACAGACCCCAGTGCCTGTTGCCTTGGTGACAGAGGGAGGGGGTGCTGCAGGTGGCCATTTTTAAATGCTGTTCTGCCACAGCAGATGGGGTGTTTCTGGGCATACACAGAATTCCTCCCCTCCCTCTTAAGGGTCAAGGCTGCACGCACGCTTCCCTCTTTGGGTTGGAAGCAGATTTTGAGAAAACAGCAATATCAGGATGGGGTGCCTTTGATGTGGAATTGGGTTGACTGCTCGAGACTGACCTTAGGAGACTGGCTTGTGAAAGGCACGCAGCACCCACCTGGCTGCACACTCACAATGGCTGCCAAAGCCTGGTGGTAACTCTATACTCCTGCCCAAGGCATGCTGAGAGTTATAGGCATAAGCCTATGATTTTTTATTAAATTCTTTAAAAATACTTAACCCTCCAAAATTCAGGTTTTAAGATTTTTCAGGTACATTGTACAGAAAAAAGACCCATCAGCGTGCCAAATTTCAAGCTCGTACCTCATGTGGAAGTGGGTAAACATTTCTGGACATACAAACCCACACACATATTTTCAGCTTATATATATATATATATATATAGAGAGAGAGAGAGAGAGAGAGAGAGAGAGAGAGAGAGAGAGAGAGAGAGAGAGAGAGAGATTGTTTCAAAGTATAGAACACAAAGAACAAAAGATCTTATTGTAGATGCTTTTCATTTTTTCTTATTACTAACATCATGACAGGTAAAATAAATCTCATAGAAATCCTGGCTTGGTGATTGAAAAATTCCTGTTGGAATGTGCCAAGCTTCATAATCAGTGTAAAAGTACAGATGGGAGCATGCAATACACCATCCTCCCCACCTGCTGCTGTAATTCATGAGGGGGATGTACCGGTTTGCATTCAGATATTTCCTCTGGGCAATCTTCCTCTTTTTCCTCAGGTTTTTCCTCACCTCTCTTTAATCCACATAGAATTACATCCTGAGACCTGTGTAAGGTGTAATATTTGTTTGGGCTCTAATTGTAGCATTTGTGGTTGGAAAAGGAATAGAAGGGGGAATGGAAAAAGGGTTTGATTTATGAATATTTTAGATGATGTCTGTCATGTCTTTGCTACTAACATTAATGGACAGGTGACTGATCAGTTTTCCAGTTTGAGGACAGTAACATATACTACTTTATGTGTTACTGATCATGATCTGGTCAGAAACATTTTCTCAGGGCAAAAATGGACATGTTGTGGAATTTCCACAATCTGATCTTATGACTTTAGTTACTTTTAATTTTAGTGTAGCCACATGTGTCTCTTTGATTTTCAGCAAAGCCACAATGCTCGGAGGCATTGAAGGTACTGGGTATCATGCCTCCCCCTCCCCATTGTCTCTTTTCATATGAGTGACTATACACCAGCTCTCTCTCTCTCTCTCTCTCTCTCTCTCTCTCTCTCTCTCTCTCTCTCTCTCTCTCTCTCTCTCTCTCTCACACACACACACACACACACACACACACACACACACACACAGAGGCTCTGTTCTGTATTCCACCACTATTTGAGATATGTGGGAGAGGACCCTTTCTGATGTAGCACCCAAGCTCTGAAACCTTGTGGCCTGGGATAGTTGTCTGATCCAATGTTGAGTGATAAACTCTACTGTAACAGGCTTTTCATCCAGCTAGCATGTGGATTGCTATCTCTGTGGCTTTAATACAGTGGTTCCCAAACTTTTTCAGGTAACCACCCCCTTGGTTCCACAAACCCATGCCCAGTGCCCCCTGTGTGCAGCCCCTTTAAATGGTAAGCACCCACCACAGGCTTGCCGAGGGAGGGAGGGAAAAGAGAGCAAACGCCTCTGTTTTGCAGCCGGCAGGGCAGGGCACACCCAGCAGGGTATGTCTCTTCATTAGCGTTTTGGTGCTTTTGAAACATTTCAATTACCGTTAAAAGGACTCTTCTGAAACGGTATTAATACATGTGTGGATTCTTCCGCTATATGTCTTGGGACCAAACTACCTTCTCCCATAAAAATGTCCCTAGGTTTTAAGACCTTCTGGAGAGGCGCTTCTCGGAAAAGACCACCTTGAGCACCCCCCTGCCGCCCCCTTGCCTCTTAACGCCCCCCTATGCAATCCCACCTCCCACTTTGGGAACACTGCTTTAATATATTTTTGTTTTAAAAATCAATGGTATGTTTTGACTGTGTGATTTGTAGTTTCAATAAATTATATGATTGTTTTAAAAACTTCTTTTGTGTTATTGGTTGCACTGGGCATCTTAAAAACAGGAAAAAGAAAGCAAGAAAAGCAAGAATGTCATTTGAAATAAACCCTAGCCATTTCAGGGACAATTTTGACTGTTGAAATGAAGCAGGTGGGGAGGATTGAAACTATGCTCACCACCAGTTCTGCTGCTCCAATTAAAATTGGAGCACCCTAAAATAGTTTAAAGTAGGATTTTTAAAGAAAAAATAAAAGAGAGAGAGAGAGAGAGAGAGAGAGAGAGAGATCTGATCATGGATTCTTGGCTCTGAGTAACAAAGTAGAAAGAAAAAGAGAAGTTGTGTTTGAATTACTGGGGGTGACCAAAGGGGACCATCCCCTTACCTTTTGTGAGACTTTCCTTACCTGTTATTGTCAGAAGGCTTTGGGGGCATGATATAACTAATGCGGGATGTCAAGGAGTTATAGACTTTTCTCTCATAATTTGAACATTGAAGAGAAGGTAGTGCTCTGTTGTGTTTAGGGGCGCATTTTGTTCTCTCTGCTTCCTTTTAACCTACATGCCAAATGAACATAGGAAGCTGCCTTATACTGAGAGCATCATCAGACAGGGTGATTGGGTTTCCCTACTTTCCCTCCTCCCACCCGCTTCTGTCCCACAATACTTCCTCTTTCTTTACACGGGGAAATAGAAAGTAAACAGTGAACACATGGCCCTTTCAGTGGGCGTTTTTATCTCGCTGCTTCTCCTGCACACAGCAGGAAATGGTGGCACATTTTGTTACAGCCAAAAACGTTGGATTTTCTGGGTCTTTTTTTGCAATGGGAAAATGAGCACAAGGGGTAGGACACACGCAGGAGGCAGACGTTGTCATCAAAAGGACTTATGGAAAACAGTGAGTGGCCAGTAATGAGCGTGCAATAAAATGCTCATCTGATGACGCTGTGAGTCAGACATTTGCTCCAACTATCTCAGTTGACTGACTGGCAGCAGCCTTCCAGGGTTTCAGGCAAGAATTTTCCCTAGCCCCACCAGAAGCCAGCCTCTTGCATGCTGCATGCAAAGCAAATGCTCTCGCACTGAGCTATGACCTCACCCATTATGTCCTTTATGCCTTTGAGAATGGAGGAGGAAGTGGGCTTGAGTGGCATATATCCAGTACATTGTACTTTCTGAGGTAAACAGCAAGAGATTCTTCTAAGGCAAGTTGCCAAAGGAGAGTTCTGCAGTTCTTTGATAGGACCTGAATAATTTCATACAAGATTTCACATTCTGGCATTCAAAAAGAAAGAAAAAATGAGAAAAGAAATTTCTAAGCATGGAGTTATTCCCACTATTGATGGAAGTTTACATCACAAAAAGCTCAGTTTTACATTTAATGGTCAAATTACAAGGGACAAGAGGGCCCAGACTAGAAGGCTAATGGAGGCCATGATCTGCATAAAATTGTGGGGGGTCAGGGGTTGGGTCTTGTGGGTTTCATTAAGGGTCTCCCACCCACCCCCAATCATTAAATACATGGGCTTATATTTGAATATATTTACTTGTTGATTAAAAAAAGTCTAGTTGGATATTTTATATGAAGATTCTCTAACGTTTTCTTTTATATGAGTGACTGCATTTACATAGGTTATAGATTACACCATGAAAAATGTTGTTATACTTTTAAGAAAATATGAGAAACACTGAACATATAAGATCTCAAACACTGTGGAAGAGCAATATGTTGGCATTCATCCTGGTACCTCAATGGTGCTGCTCTGGAGAGCATCCAATCTTGGTCTTGGTCTCATGCTCAGGGATTTTTAGCCACCCTTTCAAAAACAGACCCTTCCCCAAGGTTGGAGGCTCTCCAGAGCAGCAGCATTGTGGTACCAGGACTAATGCTAAAATATTGCTCTTCCACTGTGTACAAGTCTAAATGCTTTCTCCTCACTCATGGGGATGCTGGTAGGATCTCACCTATTGTTTAATTTTGTTAGGTTATTTATTGTATGCATTTCCTCACCTTTCTGCCTATATTCTGCCTACTTGTATAAGGTTCATTCAGCAGGGCTTACAATAAAAAGCGGGGGGAAACAGTGGTACTTAATAAAACCAATAACAATAGAGATGCAGGATAAAAACAAACATTCCAAAGACACAACCTAAAAGGCTGGCTGAAATAACACTGTCTATTGTTACTGCCCTTATGAGAATGGACAGTGCTGGGATTAGGGCATACCTCTCTAAGGGAGCTATTCTCATATCTGGCCACCACAGCCTATACAGCCCTTTGGTGGACACCCATTATACTTCTGACAGTGTAGGTATATGAAGGAAAGCCTCAGTAGTAGAACAAAGGAGGAAGCAGCTCTTGAAATACCCTTCACACACTCCCTCCATACATGTAGTGGGGGTGGTGGGAAGTGTCTACTGGCCCTGTTGTCATATGTTCCACTGCCTCCAAACATCTCCACATTGAGCATGTTAGCAGGTATGTACCAGGGCTCCTGAAACTTGCCTCAGGAGCAGGCATCTACAGAGGAATCAAGGAGTTCCTGTACAACTTTAGCTGGAGGGGTCCCATCTGGCAGGGGTGGCATCAACCTTCTAAATTCGGGCAGTGTCAGGACCCTGCTTACCAATCTGTTTCAGACTACAGCAGCAGACAATAAGGTAAAATTAGCTAGAGTAGAGTTACAGTGCTCTGCCCAGGAAAAAGATATACCGAAACCAAACAGTAGTGAGGAAGTGATTTCTTCACCTCTGTTCTCTCTTTCTGGTATGGACATTGCTGAACTACAGTCTCCTTTTGCTTTGGGACTATGGAGCCCCAGAGTAGGTTGGAGTGCTCCCAGGCTGCAGACCCCCAGGGTACTGTTCTCTCGGAGGTTCAACACTGGGAGGGAATCTACACGTCATTGTGAGGGAGCTTGCATGCGCCCCCAGTGCGCCCCCCAAACGACTGTGTAGATCGTGCCCTGAAGAGACGGAGGAAGAGGCGGAGGAGGAGGTGGCTGGGGAATCCGGCCGCGTCCTTGCCGCCGCCCACCTCCCCGCTGGCCTCCCACTGCCGGCGAAAGAGCCAGCTGGGTCGGAGAGCTTCTTCCACTCTCCCCCCCCCGCCTTCTTCTGCCGAGCTCTCTGACCCGGCCGGCGCTGAAGAAACAGAGGAGGAGGCGGAGGAGGAGGAGGCGGCTGGGGAATCCGGCCGCGTCCTTGCTGCCGCCGCCACCCACCTCCCCGCCGGCCGGGTCGGAGAGCTCAGCGGAAGAAGGCGGGCGGAGAGCGGAAGAAGCTCTCCGACCCGGCTGGCTCTTCCGCCGGCAGCAGGAGGCCGGCGGGGAGGTGGGCGGCGGCGGCGGCAGGACGCGGCCGGATTCCCCAGCCTCCTCCTCCTCCGCCTCTTCCTCCATCTCTTCAGGGCACGATCTAGGCACGATCTACACAGTCATTTTGGGGGCGTTCTGGGGGCGCATGCAAGCGCCCTCAAAACGACGTGTAGATTCCCTCTCGGTCTTCATATCAATGTGCGTTGCCTTCTCATCCCTCCTGAGATGCTGACTTTCACCTCTGGCTGCAAGGACACTTCATGGATGGATACTGTAGTAACCGCCCAGAGAGCTTCGGCTATTGGGCGGTATAGAAATGTAATAAATAAATAAATAAATAAAATATAACAGTCTGCCCCATCCCCTGGTAAGTACAGAGGGTGGGATAAGTTTATTTATTTATTACATTTATATCCTGCCTTTTTTCCTCCAAGGAACCCAAGGTGGCATACATAACCCTCCTCCTATCCATTTCATCCTCCCAACAACAACCGTGTGAGGTAGGTTGGCTGAGAGTCTGTGACTGGTCCAAAGTTACCCAGTGAGCTTCCATGTCCAAGTGTATACAAGAACCCAGATCTCCCAACTCCCAGTCCCACACTGTAGCCACTACTGTATATCACACAGTTGCAGGATTAGAGCTCGTAATTGACTGTTTCTGTTCTTCCAGATTCTTTTTAAACTATCTATGGCTCAATTTCCAGTTATGCAATATGATCCTCAAAGCAGCATATTCAGATATTTAGGCTGCAATCCTATACTTTCTTACCTGGGAGTAAGCCTAATTGATATCAATGGGACTTCTGAGTAAACATGTAAATTAACATGTAGACATCTAAATTAACAATGCAAATTAATTGCACTCTTAATTTAGATTTCTAGCCTGCCCCATCCTTGGGACAGCAATGGGAACAGCTTTCAGTTTATTGAGTTTTTAGAGATGACAAAGGACAAGTCGGTGACAAAGTGTTACAGTGCTTCTGAAAGTGGCAAAAGCTGCTCCCAACCATTCCATAGGGGGTTTACAGAGGAGAATCTCCTGGTGGATTGTGTCTAATATGGGCTTTGATGACTTGCAGGGAAGGTGCTGTAATAGCTGCCAAATAGCTACCCAATTTCAAAACAGTACCAACATAATTCATTTAACAGGCTGTAGTGGGACTCTTGGGAGGAGATAGTCGCTTGCAGTCTGATCTTAAACAGGTTTACTCTGAAGTAAATTCACTAATTTCAGCAGAAGTTGCTTCCTAGTATACATGCATGGATGGATGGGAATTGAGGATCCAAGTTAATATCCACCATTGTTTGCTTAAGCGTTGTGGATTCAAAGTAGATGGCTAGTGTTCTGCTTACCTTTTATCATATTGCAGGTGCAAACTTTTTCCTACTGTAAGCTCAGTGTGACTGATTCTGGGAAATGGCAGCATCTCATTAGCGATTACACATAGTTCCCTTATACGACTAAACGGTCTTGCCAGCAAGAATCGCTGCTGCTTATGCAGGAAGGCAGTAAATAATTTGCAGTTGCTTAAAATGGGCTGTTAAAATCATCACACTGGGATGCTGATGAGAGTCCGTACTCCCATCCTTTGACATACTCATCAATAAGTGAAGACTTGCTGATTGTGAAAGATCTTTCCATGCAAACTATCTGTCTATCTGAGGGAAGAAACTAATCTAGCAAAACGGGAACGAGAGCTTTGGTTTCATTAGGATTTCTCCATTATTGTGCTGTCGAGAGTCGTTTAAAAGAGGGAGAGAGAGACAGAGAGAGAGAGAGAGAGAGAGCGTAGCGATGCACGGAGAGCTCCCTGCAATGCCTTTACGAGAGGTTTCTTTACGATAGGTTTCTCCCTAGAGAGGGGTGGGTGGGTAGGACTGGGGGGGGGTAGCTTGCTGTGGATTTGGGAAAGCAGCTCAGCTGGTTCTGGCAGTGAGGGGGTTGACTGACAGTCTGCAGTGCAGTGGAGTTAGCTGGGCTCCCTATATGGCTATGGATTAGCTATATGCTAATACAGAGAAGGAGGAAAGGCGCTGTTCTGAACCCAGCGAGCTGCCGCCAGTGGAGGCAATCAGAGGCTGAGCCGTGCTACCTCCTCCGGAGCCATGGCTGAAGGGGGTGAAGGAGGGGAAGATGAAATACAGTTCCTACGAACTGTAAGTATCTGTTTTTCTAGGTCAAGAACCAGGTTCGTTTTCCTTTGTCTCCTTGATTGTTCCTGCTGGATTACAAAATAGCATCTCTTCCCTTTTCTCTCTCTCTCCCTCTCTCTCTTTCTGCTCGTGTTCGGTTAGCCAGGAATGATTGTTTGGGGAAGTGTAAAAATAATGCAAGGATACCAGCTGAAACAGACAAGCCCCGCACATCTTCCCTGCCCTCTCCCTTTAAATTTCCTTAATAGCCATCTCGGTACGAGTTTGGTACTGAAAGCGAGCGGTTGGCTCTGAGATTCCTTGTTTCTCTGAAGCATCCTTGTCAACTTTGTACTTGTGTTTCTAAATGCTACATGCCAGGTACCTGACCTCTGAAACTTCTCTAGGTGAGGTTTCGCTGATTTTCAAGAGAAGCTTTGCAGGTGCAAGAAGGTAAAAAATTAGGAATAAACCAGGAAGGGGGTGTCTTTGAGACCTCTGCAGTTCCCCCTCCCATACCTTTATAGGAGAAACACAGACATATGGAATGTGTTTCTATGAGCAGTTGTGCTTCAGAAGTAAACGGATATGTATTCTGTGCTTAAAAGGGGGCTTAATTTAAATGGATACCGAGTCTTTTTCTGACTGGGGGTGTAGATGAGTGCACCTCTCATAATGTTCCATAAAGATCTTTTATACCATTCTTCCATAAGTGTTTATAGAAATTAGCTTAATGGTCCATTCTGATTTTCGACTCTTCACACATTAACTGGGAGAGATCTTTTCTTCATTTCCTTGTGAAAATCCTATATGTTGATATGTAGTTGAAGCTGCTTGAGGAACAATCCTTCAAATACACTTTCCTTCTGCTAAACCGTCACCATCTCTCACCTTCATTGTGGGAAAACCATGTCAGGAACAAGAGTCTCTGTATTTTAGAATGTAACTTTTAAAAAGATGGGTTCCTAAAACAGATATGATAATAATCCAAAAATAAGCACACATCATTGCCAGTTAGGGTTAGGGGGGATGAAAGAGGATGTGAGAAGAGGTGCCTGGTGCAGCTTCTGAAAAATGCTGTTTGTGTTAAAGTGTCATTGGCACTCACTTGCTTCTCAAAACCTCATGTGGGGAGAGATAATTTCAATGAAGAGCAATTTAATTACATTTTCCATTCGAAAGCACCTAAACATAGAACTTGGGCAGCAGCAGCTGATATTTTGCAATAGCACTAGCCCTGTACCTTCCAAAGTATGTCTTTGACACAACACCCTTCCCAATGGCTAGGATGCTTCATTTCATATCCTCACATGGTAAGAAAGTGAAAACCTTTCCCCCCTTCCCTGACATGAAGTAGCCTCTGATTAGACCGCAACCTGCATTCCTTACACAGAGTGATAGAAACTCTTTCCATCTTTGACTGAATCCACACTTATCTCTCAGGATATGTTGTAAAGCTATGCTGGGTTGTTGTTGTTGTTGTTTTAAAAAGAGGCTTCTTTTTTCTTGGCACCACTGAATAGCGCACAGTGATAGGGCTGCTGTTTCTCATTTGGCCATACTTTTTGCTTCTTCTTTGCAGCTCCAGTTCACATCATAAAGCACAAAATGCAGGTGTCCCCTCTTTTCTAGACAATTTCCCATTCAGAGAGAGGTATATCAGCTGCTAAACCTTGCCCTTAATTCTTCATGCCAAGGCGACTGGTATTATTAATTAGCCAGTAGCATGCTACTTTGATTGTGGCCATAAATACTCAAGATTAATTGCACACTTTGAAACATGAGCAGTATACTAAGCCATACACACAATATGAAGCACTTTTGCTTTGAGATTAGATTGTCTCTTAGAAGAGCTACTAACTGAAATCCTCAATCTTAAAAGACATTTATTTGCAGGGCGTTAGTTTCTTGTTTGTTTTCTTAACAATAGTTTCTCCTATTCTTAAAAATAGTTTCTCACATATAACCCCATCTTAGATTGGCAGATGCGATTGCATACATTACAAATGTGACAGGGGGGCAGACTTCACAGTAGTAGCCTTATCAAGTGCTCCCTTCTACATGTTAACTATTGGAAATACATAACAGGATTTTCCCACAAAGAATGCCACTCAGAATGTGTGAGACAGCTGCTGCTTGATCTCATGCTTTTTTATTAGCAAGTCTATATTCTGATCTACTGGCAAAATCTCTGTAAATCAAGTCAAGGAAGACAATCTGAGTCCACCCCCACCCCACTCACACATCTGAATTTTAGTGAGTCATTTTAAAGCAGCTGCCTTCTACCTTAGAAGTGGCTATGTTTTAGTAACCAATGCAGTACTACTTACGTTTTGTATTTCTAAAGCTGCTTCAGCTACATGTTTTGGATTTCATTGTTGAAGGCATACAGATGTCTACTTGGGACTTATTCAATTTTTATTAACTAAGAATTCAGAGGTAGTTTTCACTAGATTGTTATAGTTCTGACGTACCCTGTCTAAAGAGAATGAAAATGCCAGGATTCAAATCAGCCTGGTAAAAATCATGTGCTCTGTCACAGCAAAATACCTAAGACATTTTTCAGCCTACCTTTAAAATACACATACAAAATCTAGGTGTTTTAAATTGCAAAGCAAGAGTGTATATTAAGAATTGCTTGACACAGATTATCAGTGAAGGTATAACTAACCTGTGCTATGTGATCCTCCTGAGTAAACTCTAGCTCAAGAATATAAAAGTGCTTTGCAGGATCAGATCAAGGTCCATTTAGTTCAAAAAAATTTTTTTTTACAATAATAACAGCAGCAACCATTGTATACTCAGTAGTCCACTGGAAGTTTTCCAGTGAGTGGTCCAGCACTGATCATGATCTACCTTCTGCCCATTCCTATGCTATGACATTGCAAGAGACCCTCATACCTTGGATCACATGCTTCTTCGTTGGCACCACTGTTTGTTACTTGCCTAACATGCATAGTCAAGGCAGTCATTTCTCTGCCCTGAAGTCCTTATTTCCAGTTCTAAATGTGTGAGGTTGTGACTAACAAGGTGATATTATCTCCAGTCCTTGGCTCCAGTTCTAAAAGTGTGAGGTTGTGACTAACAAGGTGGCATCTTATTAGTACTTCACAAGGTCTGGGGTTGCGACACTGAAAATATAATAGTAATTTATACAGCACATTAGAGAGTTCACAGCACTTCACAAAGGTTATCTCAATAGTCCTTACACAAAGCCTGCAAGGTAGGTCAGTATTATTGCCTTCCTATCGCAGATGGGGCATTGGACAAGAGGTTGCTCTGGAAAAGACAAGGTTTAAAATGGAGACATCCTGGTTCACAGTCATAGTGCAATCCTATCTACTTAGAAGTAAGTCCCATCGAGCTTGATAGAGCAAGTGTATAGGATTGTGTATAGGATACTCCAAGATAAGTATATATAGAATTGCAGCTGTAGAGTTTTGGTCACTCTACTACAAAAGTGATTTTAAAAAGGCTCCAGAGCTAAGTCATGAATCCTGGTTTGAATTAAGCCCTCTGTACAGCTCAGCTACTGTTTACACGCCTCTCTCAGGTTTAAATCCTGAGTATATGGTGTAGAATTCTAATTAAAATCAATTAAATTTACTTATAAATAAGGCTGCACATTCCCAGTGCTTTAAACTTCCCCGGTGCCCTGCCATGTTGACTAGGCACATGGGTTGAATTTCCTAAGCAGGGCTGAATTTCTGGATTATATGTAGCAAGTTTAGGATAAGATAGCATTCAGATTTGTGTCCACTGTGACTTAAATTATTGGGGAAATGTGGAATTTTCAATAAGGAGCAGAAGTTGCAAAGGTAAGGGTTAGCTTGCTAAGGTTCAGGGGGCCCGTGAGAACATCTGTGGGTTGCTTCCAGACAGTTGAGTTTAGGATCATATGTCTGTCAAACTCTTTATTTCATTTGGCCCTTTTCATTCAGTGTACAGGATTTTCTGCATCTCTTCCAAACAGGAAATAATTACTTGGATCAGAGAGCATGTATATAGCACAGTAGTAACAACAAAGCAATATAGTGTAATTATATTGTAAGAGGCTTTATACAGGAAACAAAGTGAAAATGAATGCATCCACAATTAATGTGAAATGTGACAGAATATTTTCCAAATATGAAATCTTGGCTGAATTATAATGTACTATATGTGTATATAGTCTATGGTACCAAATACCAAAGGCTTGCAATGCTGTGATTGACCAAAACAATTTCTAATGTTCACTGTTGAGATACAAACAGGCGGCAAATAGATTTAGCATAGAATGGGTCTGTGTGTCTGTGTGTGTAGAGTTGCCATTTTTTTCTTTGACTTTTTTGAAGCTTTTCTATTCTTTTTCATTTTTGCATGTGATTAGAAAAACTTCACTGGCTAATTTTCTGAGCATTACGTAGCTGTTAAAAATATAAGTCTTGAAAAAAGGTGTTGTCTGCAACAAGATGATTTGTGATGATAGCTAGAAGCTGAAGTTCCATATACAGAGACACTATCTCTGACTACTGGGAATGAAGAAGAGAATACAGACATTCAGTAGGGGCTGGTGGCTCTGATTTCAGTGGGGTTGTGAATACATCCTGAGTTTCAGTCAGAACTCTAAAGGACTTATCCAGGGTGCTGATCCCACTTCCCCCAAATAGTTTCAGCACCTTGGATAGCTCATTTAGAATTCTGGCTGGTTTAGACTGAAACGCAGAATGGATTCCCACCCCTGCTGAGATTGGAGCCACCAACCTCTACTGCAGACATTTTCATTTTGTTCAACTTGTGATCTTACTTGGGACATCTTATTGGCCACTGTTGAAGAAAGGATGCTGTTTGCTGTTTTGGAAACCTAGTAACAATTTTAGGAAACAATTGTGACATCATTTGGCGCTGTGAAATGTGACTCCCATGGTCTGCTGTGCTGAGCAAAAGGTTGCATGATGAACATAAAATATCTATTAAATGCTTAAATGTATAAAACCTGCTTGAGAACCAATATCTGTAAGACATCATTATCCAATCCACACCATTTAAGTTCGCATAACTTAGTGCAAACAGTGATTACTTTCACATTTCATGCCCATTTCTCCCTTGCACCAGTATTGCATTGCAGCATATGTAAGGATATGAGGAAACTAAACTCTCCTTTGTTAAATCTTCAAAATCCTGCATCAGTTTAAATGGAAGGGATGCATGCAATTCTCCCAGGTTATGAGGGTGGAAATTTTGGGAAAGCATGATAAAAAAAACACCTAGCTGAAACCCCTTCTTGGAAGAACCAGTTCAACAAAGAATTGACACATGATCCAGCTAACATGCATTATTAAGATTAAGAGATAGGGAAATCTAAGCAGTTTGCTTTCAAAGCATTAAAGAATCAGCATTTTTAGGGTCAACAGTGGTGTAGAACAACCATAGATGTTAGTGATATTAGGCAGTGGGGGGGGGAAGCTGTGGACCTCCAGATGTTTTGGCTTACAATCCCTATTAGCCTTAGCCAGCATAGCTAAGGGTGAGGGATCATGAAGTTGTGGTCTTCCAGATGTTTTGGCCCACAAATTGCCCACCCCTGTCCTAGAAAATATAAGGTAAAACCTGTAACTACTGTATTTCTTCGAATGTAAGACGCACACTAATTTCAGTACCACGAACAGAAAAAAAAACCCACCTAAGACACACCCACGATTCTAAGACGCACCCCATTTTTAGAGATGTTTATATGGGGAAAAAGTGTGTCTTAGAATTGAACAAATAGGGTAGTAAAACAACAACATCAACAAAACTGTATGTATTTCCTAGCCAGAGCAATGTGTCCAAATATGGGAAGGGGAGAGGATAGATAGAGGAGCAATTCATTTGGTTGGGTTAAGGTGGACATTTTGCAAATAAAGGGGTACTAAATTTGTATGTGTGGCAAAATAAGCCACAGGTTTCAGTGTGCAAAAGACTACAGGTTAAAGGGGGAAACATAAAGGTGGAGAGGAATTCAGGGATGCAAGGAGATGAGTCACAGTAAGGCGGGATATGTGAAAGAGCAAAGATTTCTAGCAGGATCTTAGAAAAATGGAGTTCCAGCTGGTTGATGAGCCCACAGGGGAAAAGGATAGCAGTTAGATCCTATAGAATACCTGTCCTTATCTGCAGAGCTTGTGTTTGAAGCGTGGGAGCCAGTGAAGATTTTTGAGAAACAACAACAAAGCAAAAAAAGGTGTGGAGGAAAGGGAGCAAGCAAGCTGATCAGCCCCGGTGCCCCCCAGTTGAAAAAAAAATGAGGGGAAGGGGATGGAAGAAGGCATTTTGCTTGTGGACTGCTCAAATTTGGCAGCTCCTACACACACACACACACACACACACACAGAGAGAGAGAGAGAGAGAGAGAGAGAGAGAGAGAGAGAGGGAACAAACGTTCTCTAGAAGCAATCATTAAGGCTCCTTTTGGGAATATAAGATTCCTAGTGCTTAGTTGCACCTTTTATCCCTACTGCTAGATTTAATAATTAAAAAAAGAGACTGAGAATTTCCTCATTCCCAGGGTCTCATCCCTCTTGAGATAAAGCTGCTAAAAGCTTTTAAATTTTGTTGGTTGCAGAGAACACTAGCTTCATAGCAATAATAACTGGGGTTGGTTGCAGACAAGGCTTTTCCCCCTTTTTCTTTTTGCACCATTTTTTTCTTACAGCAGAAAATCTGTTAAAGAAAAAAAATACTGAATTACTGCACAATGCCTTCTATTGGTAGTGCTAGTAATCCTCTAAATGGAAGCACCCCAAGTTTCACTAGGAGGGGAAAAGGTTGGATTCGCTGAATTCATTCCAGATCCAACACTCCCTTGGTGGGTGTCTAAAGCACATTACAACTTTTAACAGGTGCTAAGGTAAGGAAGAAGATGGGGTTCAGTCCAGGAGGCACAAGAACTCAATTGAAAGTGGTGCAAAGGTGATCACGTCACATATCTCAGAAGGACATGACAAACTGGAAGCTTTGGAAGGGCAAACTTGTTCTTGTGTCTTTTTCTGGGGCAAAATTGGTCCTTTTCCTCCCAGTTCAGTTCCAACATCGTAATGGGCTTTGAGCACTTGGTAACGGATTGGTCCTCTAGGAACACAGCGGCAAAGAAGTGAACTTAAAACTGTATGGAAGGTCCACTGGTAAAACAGCCTTTCTGCTCATGCACACCAATGACACAGACACCAATTACCTCAGACATACATACAACATGGAAGTCTGAGTCAGCAAGAGAGAGAGAGAGAGAGAGAGAGAGAGAGAGAGAGAGAGAGAGAGAGGATGCTCCCACATCTCTCATGCATGCATACTAAAAACAAGCCCCTTGCAAAACAAACAAAACACACAGGGAGAGTAAGAAGAGGATAATTAGAGGTAAATAATTCTATATCTTAATTTGTAGATGCAGGAATATTGTCAGCGTAGTTTTAATGCATTTGATGAAATGTCATCTCCTCTACAATGATGGTTTTGTGTCTGGGCTTCCTAATTAGGAGGACCAAGTAGGTTGTTCCAGCTCAGGGTGGCATGAAACCAAGTAATGTCAATAAGCATCACCACTCATGAAGCAAATTGTGGGTCCTAATTATGGTGCCAGGGGTGATGACACGTTTAACTTTGCACCATCATCCACCTTATCAATCCACAGTATTTGTTGCCAACTCTAGAAGGCACTCCTATTTCTATGGAGGAAGGGGGCTGAATGCATCTTATAGGCCTGGATTCCAGAGGAAATGCTTCAAAACAGGTGATTCTGCAGACTGCTCCTAGAAAGGAAGTACAGTGCTAGTATATTGAAGAGGGAACTTCCAAGCCTGCTCAGGTGTTCTACCCTCATGCAAAACAGAATCATGTGAGAGGAGAGAGTAGGGGCATGCTAGCTGGCCTTTCCCCCTCTATAACATCCCTGTCTCCCAGTCTTGATGACCTCCATGTGTTGTAGGATAAAGATCTACACATGAAGGCTGTAGACATGGAAGTTCTCCATATGATTTAAAACCCTGTGCAGTCTAGGTTTTAGATGATGCTGGTAGCTTACACCTGTTCTACAGGCTCCCTGCTGCAGACTGCTGCCAGGTGATTGGAACATGATGGCGTGTGAGAGACTAGCAAGCATAACTCTGCTCTGCACTCAGCACATGAAAGGTAGAACACCTGAAAAGGGCTCAAGTGCACTTGAAAAGTTGTCAGGCTTGGGCTATTGGAAGCAGTCTGGAGTGAGCCAGGAGTCTAGGTTGCTGAATAGTCAAGTTCAGGAGATAAACCTAAAGGCAGGATCAGAGGACAAGCTAGGAGTCAGGACCAAAGGGAGAGGCTATCCACACAGAACTGGCAAGGGACAGACTTGGAGGAGGGGAAAGAAGGAAGTCCATAGAAATAGTCTTCAGTTATGCCCATCCTAAACTACAAGCATTTATTTTTGTGAAGAGTGACACAAGAAACCTTCAACAGGAAATATCAGTCACTGGGAAATATTATTCTAGTTTCTTCTTACAATTCTTAGCAGTACTAGGCTAGGGAACATGCAAGGTTACACTGAGAGCACATGACCAACACATAATACTGGAGGCTGTATCATTTGAACCCAGAAAAAGTGTGGTTAATCTTCTTAACTGTGTTTACCGGAAATGAGCCAACTTCAAACCATAGTTTATGAAGCTGGCTTGTTTTTATTAACCATAACTAAGATTAATCACAGTGTAGGTCTGGAAGACATGCTAAACGGTGGTTGATCTAGAATGGAAGTGAAAGCTTCCAATCTCCTCTTTGCAGCTGCTCCACTGAAAAACAGGGGATGGAAAGTGCACAGGTCGAAGAGGAGATAGGTTTATACTTGTAATGCTAAATGAGTAGAGAGTATGGGGTATCTCCAGATTAACTGTGGAGCTCCTCAGATGAGCATCTTTTTGACTACAAAGTCAGTCACACCTGTCCTCAAAGAGTAGCAGACCAGGGTCATCCCAGCTTCTGTCTTGCATCCCTCATTAGTCCTGGGAGATAAGGATTTGCCCAGAATATATGTCTGTGCTGTTTTTCAGTTAATGGCTATAAATAATGTAATCTACCAACCATCCACTCAGAAATGTCTGTTGTGTAGCAACCACTGTACTGACACTGTCTGTTTTTGCAGTACCATGTCATCTAGCCTCTATAATTTTCAGTTTCTGTAACTTAGATTCTCTTGAGAAACTGTGTTGTGCTGGATGTGCTCTGTAACGTGCTAATATTCAGTATGTGATGATGCTATAATGCTGATGTTTGTTGAAAGTAGTCTAGGATCTATGGGTGATAATCATCTGATCTCTCGGTTTACTAACTGTTCTTTCAAATGTATTCTTTAACCTCAACCCCCTTTCGTTTTTCTTCAGGGCTATTGCTAAATCTCTTATTACAGCCCCTCCAGTTTTGAAAAGACTGGAGCAAAATAGGTGCTGGGTAGTTCAAGCTTCCCCCCCCCCCCAATTTTTTTTATTATTTTTTTATTATCCTCCATCAGTATCTCTGCATTTCAGTTCAGCAGTCTAACTGGGCTGTTAACCTGGAGAGTGCTGTATTTATACTAAGGGCATTCAAATGTCACCCACCTAGTACGGATAGGTTGAGCAGCCTCAGATCCTTTTGCTGGAAAACAACAGATTTACCATGCTGCTTGCAGGCTAGGATAATACCTGATGATCAACTTACATGGTGCCAACTTCACTAATATTCAGGAATTCTGTTTGTGTCCCCACATGCTGTATTGCACTAATTGCATAAGGTTCAAGGATGCAGAGTTCAGATTCCTATTAAGGTTTATGCTACCTGTTTCATGCCCATCTGTTTGGGGCTTGTTGGTGAAGCAAGTGCTAATGATCTATACAGAACTGTGAAATGATGTGGCAGGTTATTTTCAGGTGCAATGCTTATTATTATCATCACTGTCTGGAATCATCTGATTCAAACACTGTTCTGCTGGTTTACCAGAATGTATTCTCCTTGCTCACTGCGCCATCAGGATTCTAGTTAAGATGTACAGAGCCTAACCAACCACTTATGGTTTATTTCACTTCAAAACTGCACTTCTTCCACCGCTGCCTTGGTTTAAGTGCACAGGCCCTCAAGGCTTTATTCCAAACCTGAAGCCTTATCATTGCCTCTGTGCATCACTGTTTATTCTGCCCTGCTGTGGCATTGCTGATATGTTCTATTAGTAGGTAATATCTTCTGTTAGTAAATTGCTTACATCCTACACCCGCACCTGCCCTTGGAATCTTTTTTCTTATGTCCTTCTTGATAACAATCTGGTCTGACACTGCTATAGTCTGGTCACAAATGAGCCTGGTACCATCTTGATGTTAAAAGGTGGAGGTGGGGGCATTTAAAAATGTTAACTGTTCAAATGCAACGGTTTGTGTTTTTGTTTTGTATTTTTTCTGAGAATGTCAAATGTTTCTTGTGGGAAAGTTAATGACTTCTGAAGCAATTTAGGAGTGGAAGCTATCATAGGTACTGAAAGCAAATCTGCATTAGTTTCTTTATGCAAGATGGGTCTCATATGAATTTAAATAGAAACATAATTTCTTAATGTTGAGCTTCTGAATAATGCTCAATTGTTTTAGTTCTTGAGCAAATGTGCCACGTTTCTTAGCAATCTGCCATTCACTAAAGATAAATAACTTTTAATATTAGGAGAAAACATTACATCATAACCATCCCCAATAGAGACAGTAGAATAGCTTTGGTACTGACTTCAGAGAGGTTTATGTTAAATGTTGTTATGAAATCATTTCACTTATTCTTTTTTAAAATACTTTACAAAAATAGCCACTGACATTTTATTTCACAACAGTTAAACATAAAAGGCCCGTGAATCATGCTGTGTGAAAGGCAAAGTTGTCTCCAGATGGCTCTTTAAAAAACTTTACAGAATCACTATTCTTACATATTTAATATCACTATTCAGTAAAATAGTAATAGTTTGTGGAGGGGGATGAATAGAAAATTGGTTATAATTCTATAAAACTATACTGATTTTCCCTTCCCCACAGAAATATATGTGATTTTTAAAAATAATATAATGCTTTGAAAACATCATAATGTCAGCATTGTCACTCAAACCCTCAGAACACCACAAGTTAGCAGAGCACATTTGAAACGACCAGGGATTTGACTGGATATTGTGCTAAGAAATAGCTGCAACAAACATTAAAATGATAGAAAAATACGATGCAAATGCCTCATGTCTGGAATACAGAGTATCATGCCTTGAGCAGAGATATAACATGCCTGTGGCCAAGAAGTGAGCAGCCCTTTTGAAATTTTTTGCCTGCAGTTTTTTAGTCTATGCAGTAGGATGTATATATAAAAAGGGGGGATAAGTAAATGGTGAAGATTCTATTTATTTATTTATTGCATTTTTATACCGCCCAATAGCCGAAGATCCCTGGGAGGTTCACAAAAAGATTTTACACATCTTATTAATGGCTATTTCTTTCTCTTAGGCACAGAATTCTAACACCATTTATTAAGTGGTATCAGTTCCCAAAGATTCATGTCCATTGAATAAATCTGACAAACAATTATTACTATGTAGGAACATAGGAAGCCACTTTATACTAAATCAGACCATTGGTCTATCTAGCTCATGATTCTCTGCACACTGACTGGTGTGCAGCAACCCAGCGTTTCAGGCTGGAATCTTTTCCAGCCCTACTTGGAGATTCCAGGGACTGAAAATGGCCCCGTTCAGACAACACGCTAAACCATGCTGCTGGTTTAGCGTGTTGTCTGAACGGGGCCTTTGACTACTACTTCTCCTCCTCCTCCTCCCCACTTCTCCTCCTCCTCCTCCTCCTCTAATATTTGGCTCCTTTCTGGTATTCTCATTAGTACTTCCAGTGCCTAAAACTACTTTAATAGTAGTTGAGAACACTAACTCAAGCGTGATAAAAATGGTGGTTAGGGCAATTATTGTAATGATGGAGCCATGACTGCCTGGTCTGATGCCATGTACCAAACAAGGTTTTTGTAATATTTCTACTAAATTAATGTCACCAATCATGGCGATTTTGGGGTAGTTGGAAATAAGATGTTTATCACTATTTGGTAAGCTTTATTAAAAAACATTGATAGTTACATTTTATTTTGCAGGGTCTTATCAGTCCTACATGAGCATCTGGTTTCTGTTTACAGTTCTTACTGTATGATTCACATTAATCTGTTGAACAAAAATTAATGCATTCAACCAATATCTAACTGTAGAATTCACTGCACACTGGTATCTTGCCATACCTCTTTCTATCGTGGCTCAGTTTGAAAGAGTGCTCTGACAATCCTTGTTTGCTTAGAACTCCCAGTTCCTCTGACTTATATTTCCTGCTGATAATTTAACTTTACAGCTTGTGCTAATACAATATCTGAAAGTCCATAAAGAGAGAAAACTTAATTCTCCAGAAGAAATGCCACATGGATTACAGTGCTCTCTTGCTTATTTATTTATTTCATTTCTATACATCCCGATAGCTGAAGCTATCTTATGTGAAGTTTTGTGAACCACCCAGAGAGCTTCGGCTATTGGGTGGTATAAAAATGTAATAAATAAAGAAATAAATAAATGTTGACAATCCCATATAAATGTTATGAATGTTCAAAATGAGTGAAGAAAGTCACCTTAAATGTTTGCTGTCATTCCTTGGTGTATTTCCCAAAAGTTTATGAATGTTGTGAATTTACAACATTTGCTTGTGAATGTTAATATGCACCAGTTTTGGGACATTAACTGTAACATATGCATTTATTTTATTTTTATTTACTTATAGCTTCGGCTATTGGGCGGTATAAAAATGTAATAAATAAATAAATAAATAATTGCATTTTTATCCTGCCTTTTTTCTTCCAAGGAACCCAAGGTGGGATACATAATCCTCCTCCTCTCCATTTTATCCTCACAACAACAACCCTGTGAGGTAGGTTGGGCTGAGAGTCTGTGACTGGCCCAAAGTCACCCAGTGTGTTTCCATGGCCAAGTGGGGACTAGAATCTGGGTCTCCCGACTCCCAGTCCAACACTTTAGCCACTACACACTGGCTACTGCCTTCTGAGCAACCCTGAAAACAAGCTGAAATGCTAATTTTTGGAATGGGACAGGTCAGCAGAGCTCCCTTCTGCGAGTTCCACTGGCCTGTTCTGTTCCGGCAAAGAGTGTTCCAGCTTGTTCTCAGTTGCTTTAGGAAGTGTGAGCTTCCTGTTGCATTGGCAGAGAGTTCTGTTGACACACAGATAGTGTTGGATACTGCCCAAAGAACAGAAGTATCGGATTTGTTGTATGCATGTTTTTAGAGTTCCATGGCTCAGCTTCTGCAAATTCAAGTGCAAGAAAGAATAACAACCTTTAAATGATTGGTTGGTTCCCCCCCTTTTTTGCCATAAAATAGGCATTTGCTTCTAAATTTCTAAGTGATAAAAAATTGGCCCTCTAAATTGGTCCTTCAATTACCTGCAAACCAAATGTTAGTTCTGATCATTGCTAAGCCACATGGACTGGCTTGATCTCATCATGCCTGAACAGTTATGTTAGCTCAAAGTCCCTACAACACCACATGGCTCTTAAATGAAATCCCTTTTGTCGGCATGTTGTCTTCCCTCTATTAATATACCTAACATACCAACACTGACACTAACATTGCAAACAAAGTAGTCACCTGAGAATTATTTTAATTGCACTTATGTCTTCTGAAAAAGACAAGCATAATCACCTTTATTATGAGAGCTTGGGTTATTAGACTTTTTTTTCTTTGATGGGAAAAGTTTTAGTAGGAACTTTATACAAACACACACAATTTTAATAAATTGAATATTATTGTCACTTTGCATTTAATCACTGTAGAAAGTATTAAATGTAATACATTTTAAATTTTACTTTATATGAAGCTTTTAGAATAGCGTCTACGATTCATTCATAATTTTTTAAACTCATGTTTAAAACTTCAAAAAGCCAAAGCTTGCTCGCTCTCGCTCTCTTTCTCTCCTGCATCTTACTGTTATTCAGTATGACCGTCCCTTTTATTTGCATAAAATTACTTTGGCTTTTATGGTGGAATATTGTTGAATATGCTGTGGTGGTGGTGGGTGATCTGTCACAGTTCCATCAACTTGTATTTTATCTTGTCTTACTAACTTACATATTCTAAAAAGAAAGCCACATTATCCAACCATCATCTGAGTAAGTGCAGGACTATCCTGTCATATCCTGGTTTAATTCAGTTTTAAGGCATAACCCTCATTTCTATTTTTAAATAATATTGTTTACATAGGTAGCAATATATTTCAGTGATGAACAGAATATTCAGCTATTTTGCAGCGAGCGCATTAGGATTTTAATGTTGAGTTTAATGTTGGAAGCTTTTGTTTCTGCTTTTAACTAACCAGAGTTCAGGATTATGACCTAACCCAGATAAACTATGATTTATGGAAACAAGCCAAATTCAAACCATGCTTTACTGAAGCTGGCTTGATTCTATTAACCGTATTTTAAATTAACTACATTTTTGGATTTGGACATAACAATAAACTATGGTTAATCGAAAAGAGTTAATAGAACACGAAGGGGGAGGTTAATGTTACATCCAAGCCATATCAGAGAGTCCTTTCCTTCACCTTTATGCTAATTGCTTTTACAGTAGGATGTTTGGCCATCATCTGGGGAATTGTGGTTCTAGTTAGCAAGAAACAAATAGCTATAATGTCAATACTATAGTAACATGTCATACATGTATTAACTTAGAATTAAAAGAAACTGCTTTGGGTCTTTACAGTGGATTCTTTTAAAGAAAGCAGATACAAAGCCTTTTATTTTTAACTTAGCTATTTGCCAAACCAGTTTTTATTTTTATTTTTAGTCAGCATATGATGAGAAGCCCATTCCATGTTGTCCACTCCTGCCTGTGGAAAAATTGATAACTTTCTTAAAAGCATGTGAGACAGAAATATGTGAGACAGAGAAAGATTGTGAGACAGAAAACTTTAAACAACATTTCAAGGTCATTTTTAAATGGTTTACATGAAAATTAAAAATACCCTCTTCTGCATCCAGTCCAGAAACACAGCAGAGAAAGATAACAAGAGAAACTTCAGCATTATACTTGTAAAATAAGGAAAATCAGTTGGAGCATTTGATTTATTAGAATCCCAGTAAGAGTTTTTAACATTTCTAATTTACTTGCTTGAATACCAAATACAGTAAAGATCAGTGGAGAAAGCAGGACTAGCTCAAACAGTCCTCACTAAAAATATAACAGTAGATTTTCATGGTCATTACCCAGGAAGATTGGTAATTAAATTGATTTAATTTTCAATCTTACCCTGAAAGGTTAAATTGGCCCTGCATGGATTAATGGGCTCAGTTCTTCTTCTTATTGTCAGCCACCATTCCAAATGAAGCAAATAAAGTGAATCTCGCTTTAGTGGGCAATTATTAAAAGCACAAACCTCATCATAGTTCTGAGCCAAGGGTTGTGGGAAGGAACTCTTGAAGCAGTCAGCGCAAACTTTTTTGAAATAGGGAGCCTAATCTAGTTCATTTGTTGGGAAACTGAAACTTTGGCTAAGGGCATGTCTAAACCATGCCTATATCGCAGGGTAGTCCTTGGATCGTCCCTGTGTGTCCACATGATGCACAGGGGATCCTGGGGGCAACCCGGGACAAGCAAGGGCTTACCCTAGGATATCAGACACTGCGGAAAACCCGACTGCTCCTGGGTTGTCCTGTCCTCACTGGAAGTAGCAGGACACATGAAATTGGCACAGAGCTGCATTGCAGCAGTCTATGCCCACTGGGGGTTGTGAGTGGGGTCGGGTTTTTTTTGTTTTTTTTACCTTTTGCAGTGGAGCGCAAGTGCGCTCCTCTTGTTGTTGTTGTTTTTAAAAAATGCGGCCATGACATTCTTCCAGGACATCGTGCGGCCATCGAGACACCCAGGGAGGATCACGGAAGCCGGTAAGTCCGTGATCCTCCCCCTACACCCTTGTGGTGTAGACATGCCCTAAGGCTAATACTGTTATAGTAAACATTTCAAATGGCAAACAGAAATTGCCCACTGTTTTAGGAGATGAGAGGGATCTCTTAAGAAACAAAAAGTCCATGGACTGCTCACAGAACTATAATGCAATATTTCTGTGATGGAGCCAGTGGTCTGCCACTAAGCCAACTCACTGCAAGAGGCTATAATTAATCTTAAAGTTAAGATACTAGCTTCTGGGTGATTATGCAACACTAATACCTGACAGGTATTCCATTACTTCCCAGGCACACCTGTCTTGTATTAGCACTGCCCTAACAAGGCGGCAGTGTTGCAGACAACTAAGACCACAAGTGAAAGGAAGAAGCAGAAATGTAGGCAAGGTGGAGAAGTGGTGAAGAAATTCACCTCTCTACAGGGTAGACAGCTCTCCTCTCAATGTTACCATTGGTTATCTGTAGTCACCCACAGCTTTATTGATTCTCTGGCTTGAAACACTTGCTGACACTTTCATATATTTCTGTCACTACTCAAATCTATCCTGCTTCAATCTGTGGTCACTGCCCAAATTGAAAAACTGTTGGTATGAACATCATATCCTCCTTTCCTCTTCTGCCATAGTAGCACATTTTCTTTCAACTTGCAGTAGCACATCATTCAGTCTTGTCTTTCATTCCTCCTCTTGTACTAGGAGCTTGACAGGCATAGAATGTAACTGTATCTGTGGCAACACAAACCCACAGTGGTGCCAGTCAAAGCTACACAGATCAGTATTAAACTCCTATATATTTCATCCACCTTATGCCAAGATTTTGTACACTGGTATATTATAAGTCACCCAAAGGTGATAAATCATCTCAATGGGAACACAAGCATAGTTAGAAAAGCTTGCAATATTTCAAGCCAATATCTTATTATTTTTCTGGCAAAAGGAAAATGATATCCTGATATCATCAGACTTCAGTAGAGAAAATAATTGTGGAGTTAAATATCGTAAGAGTAATGGAGAAGAATAAAATGGTGCTAAGACCTTCTACAAATTATATATCAGAAGAGATGATAAAGCATTTTCACAGGTTTTACGGCCTCATTTTCCCTCTATTTTTGTCCGCTTAAAGCAGGCATTCTCTTAGAAATGGTTCAAGTCAGAGGTTACGTGCAAATAAACAAGTAGAAGTTGCTCATGACAGGAAAGAAAAAGAATTCATAGGAGCAGTAACAAAATGAGATAACAGTGCCTCAAAAGTCCATTTCTTAACATTTGAAATATTTAACCCATACATCTGGTTAACAGCTGCTTAAAAATGCTGCTTAAAAGAGAATATGGTTCCAATAATGGCCTTCAGTCCAGATTAGCAAATTTAGTGAATTGGGTTAAAATGTTGAAAGATATTTAAACAGAATCCAGTGATATGTAAATGAATAAAGCAGAGAACATTTTACATTGCCAGAAATTGTAATGTAATTTCACCCAATGGCAGAAAAGAATAATAATTCTGATTTGGGGTGGGCAGGGGGAACTACTATTTAAAAAAAAAAGTGTGTAATTTTAGCTTGTAGTAATTGTTTGGGCCCAGATGTTATGAATCTAAAACAAGCCTATGATCGTGGTGTTTTAAATACAAGTAGTGGAGTCCTGAGAGTGCTTCTTAAATGCATGTTTAGCTTAGATGCAAGTATGACTATAAAGGTGCAATCACCTTTGCATATTTAGAAATAAAAAAAGGCCTACAACTCCTTCCATGCCCCAGCCAGTGAGTTGTAGGCCCTTTTTCATGCCAAACTTTTATAGCATTGCACCCTTAAAGACATTATGGAATTTCTAATCCTTCCATGCCCCAGGAGCTCATAAAAACCCAGGGCTTTGCTAGACCTACCAGGTGTTCCGTCGTTGAGGAGCGGTGAAAGCGGATTTTCCCGTTCAGCCGTGACGCCTCATGATCCACACCTGCCTTCGATTTGTGGCGGAAGTTTGCGCCAGTTGTGCTGCTGCTGCCGCGAGCACGGTTGCCCGCCGCCGGCCCCAGTGGTGGCGGCGGCGGTGGCAGTGCCAGTGCCAGCTTAAGTGCTGCTGGTGCTGTTGAGGGCATTGATGCGCTCACTTCCTGATGGGGGTCGTGGTGGGTGTAATATGACCCGAGGTCAATCGTCTGCATGGGCACTCTGTGCCTACATCTCCCATCATGCCTCTGAGGTGTCGGCGGCGATGACCGCCTCTGTGCCCAATCCCAAGGAGCCAACCCACATCTGGCCGTAGCCATGGCAGCAGCCCACAAACAGCTCTGCCCTCTGCCAGCCTGGTACCCACACTAACAGGCAGCGTACAGCACCGCCATTATGCGGCCACGGTAGCTGCCCACCGCAAGGAGTCACCAGCCACTTTTCCGGTCCTCCGTTTCTGCGCAAACTGTCACTGGGGGAATAAAAAAAAAAGCCGCTCCGCCGCGCTGCCCCAGCTGGCGGACTGGGCGCAAATGGCGGAGGCGGCTTGACCGAAGCCGCTGACCACTCCCCCTTAGCATGCCTTTTCCTGCCCAGTGTGGACCGCAGTGACCTCACATCCTCCCACACGTACTCCGAATTACCGCAGGACGGCAGGAAAAGGCGCACTAGAACTCACTTTTTTAAAGTCGGGAGAAAGAGGCTTCACTGCAGGATAACGGCGGATCCTCGTGAACGTCATCTGGAAGACTCGACGTGACTGCGGAAGGTAACGCGCGCTAGAGCCCCATCTAGTAACGCCCCCAGAAGCCACTTTATTCTTAACGTATAGTCTCCTTCCATACAGGGGATTTGAACCAGTATCCTGTAGCTGTAAAATATAGTTTGCATTTAAATAAACTGCTCTTTCGGTCATTTTTTCCCCAACAAATAATTTAGCATTTGCTAGTGTCTGAGTTTTTAAAAATATGGCTTCTGTTTTGTGGATGTGCAACAAAACATGCATATGTTAGTGTCATAGAGCACGTGCTTGTGTACAGAAGGTCCCAGGTTCAACCCCCCAGCTTCTCCAGGTAAGGCAAGGAAAGAATTCACCTGAAACCCTGGAAAGCTGTTGCCAGTCAGTGTTGACAATACTTGGCTAGATGGACCAAGGGTCTGACTCTGGCCATGGCTAGACCAGGCCTCTATCCTGGGATCATCCCTGTACATCCAAATGACACACAGGGGATACCGGGAGCAGGCAGGGACGAACCCTCCATTTGCCTGGGATAATCCTTAGGTCTAGCTAAGGCCTCAGTATAAGGCAGCTTCCCATGTTTTCAGGAGGAAGAGATACGTTTGCACAGGCTCAATGGCTGCTGACTACCTGGCTAGGGTAAAAAGTCTTTGCCTTGAAAGACTGATCACAGTGAGGCATGTCCATGTCATGGTGCCATGCATAATTGTTCTTGCCTGGCTCTGGTGTGCTTAGACATGTGAGGAATGTCTACACATGTTAGCTTGTTTTCTAATGTGTAATATTTATTTGCAAATTGAATTCAATTAGTACAAGCCCGAGAAAGAATACCATGTGTTTAGTTTTCTAGAGGATATACCTATCTGAACTCTGCTTCTCTATGAACCTTATTTTCTTCCCCTTCAAAAATAACCCTCTCTGTTCCTAGACCTAGATTTAACACTTCATAGAATTTCACCCTTTCAGAAATTTAACTGTGACTGGAGGAAGTCAGTTGGACCCAGTCCGTATAAAAACTGCAGTGAAAGACTCGTCAATCCTTCTATCTGCTCGTCCAGATACACCCTCACATAGCCAGAGAGACTTCTGCTTCTTCCCTTTAAAGGCAGCCACTGCATGAGAGCTTCCTTAAAACCATGTGTGCCAATAGAAGGCAGGTAACCTCGTGCCCTCTAGACATTTTAGATTACATCTCCCACAGTCCCTGACCACTGGCCATGCTTGCTGGGGCTTATGGCAATTGTAGTCCAAAATATCTGGAGGGCAGCAGGTTGTCTACTCCTATGCTCTTGTCTTTATGGTTTAGTAAGCCAAAGCAGGGGACAAGAAGTCAACCCTTATTTGAATGAACATTCACTAGCTAGGAACTTAAGCAGAAAATACATCTAAGCAAAAGGTTAGTTCAGTCATCATTCTAAAAGCCGTATTAGTATCAGTTTCATTCTCCGCATTTGAGTATAGCTGCAGCACCTAGGGAGCAGAAGAGGGAAATTCTTATCAGAAGTGTTCTTCAAGGTTATTAGGTACAAAAGTCATTGTTGAAGGGTGTGTGCTCTATAGATGGAGATAAACAAACTAATGTTAGGGCTGTTTATACTGTACTTGTTACCAAGAATAGATGATGATTCTACTATAGATAAGGTTTGAATTCTACAAGACGTTTCATTACAGATCAGCAAACTTATCTTTCCAGTCAATGATAAAACAGGGCTTTTGATTTGGGGGGGGGATGCTAAAAGAACAGGGGGAAAAAATCCCCTTGAGCTACCACTTTGCAGGTAAAGATTTAAGTGACCTAATAAAGCCTGCATTGGATGTAATGTCATTTATTTGGCTGCCCTGGAGCCTCCAAACAAGTGCTTTAAAATGCTGTATTTATTTCCTGTGGGAGTCTTGCCTCCATGGAAACATAATCCAGCTTGACTTCAAGAATTTTTTTCACTGCAAAAGAACCCACCCACTTACCCTAAAATGGTGTCACATCACTTACCGTTGAAACAAAGATCTTGTAGATTAATATATACTGTAGTTATCTGATCCAGGGGTTTTGTTTGTTTTGGCTTACCACAACTATTTTTGAATTGAATTGTCATCATTCTTGATCCAGTACAGAGAAATTTAATGAGGACCAAACCATGCTAAGATCAGCAATCAGACTGCATTCATTATTCTTTGATTGGTGTATTACTAAACAGAATAAATTGTAATGATGACACTGCATTTAACAAAGATGAGCAAGACTCACATCTGAGAAGACGGAAATATAGTTGTAAAGTAACAATAAAAAAATGTCTGCAGGGTAGCTCTTCTCCATGCATTTGGAAACAATTTTTAGCTGCACAGAGAAGAGCCCGCTTCACATGCAGCTGTACACGTGGTCAGTACAGGGAACATGCACACATCAGTGTCTGAGCTTGCTGCCCAAATACCCCACCCACTAACACACACAAGCACATTAATTGGATTGGGCCAGAGATCCTGTGGGTGGAGTTCCATGAGCAGATGATCCTGCTGACAGAAGTGGGGGCAGATTTTTGCCAATTCCCCCTTTTCCCTGCAGCCACTTATCCCCCGCCCCAATCTGCTCTGGAAGGTTGGGGCGGGGGAGATTTCGGAACAGTGTGGGAGACGCTCTGTAGGACAGGATTGGTAAAAATTACCAGCAGGAGATTTTCTGTTCGTACACAGGAAACTCTAGATCCAAGGTATTTTATATGCATAAAAATGTCTGAAAATGGCTTGTATGATGAGTAAAATCTGCAGTTGGAAGTGGCCCAGATTCTAGTATGTTAGAACTACTAGAAAATGTTGTGGCTGTTCACACAGCCTTCAAGTGACAAATAACAAGACTTCCCCCGCTCCCTGCCTGTGTTTGTTGCTGACAGAGGAGAGAACAACTGTTGTTTGGGAAAAGAGTTCAAGGGATTGCTATTAGAACAGAAAAATGTTTTGCACTCATGATCTTGAAGTTACTTGCTTCAAGTTTGCCTTTTTAATGCAATGGGCTACTGCTGGGGCAGAAAATTAACCGTTCAAAGGTATGCTGTTGTGTTCTTGAAAAAATTCAGAAACACACATCCCCAATCCTCTCCTTTGCACTCATGATAGGCCAGATCTATACCAAGCAGGATATAACACATTGAAAGAGCTTTGAAAATGGTATATGGAGGGTGTCCTGGGCCCCAACAGTTGTCAATAAACCATTATAAAGCAGTAGTGTAGATCCTGCCTTGATCTTGAAAGTACTCTGTCTGCTATTCCTCTGCCAATTGTGAACACTGGCTCCGCCTACACATTGCTCCATCTACAATTAGCTGTCCTGCCCTCAGACTCACCAGCTGCCACTCTGGAGTAGAGCTATTGGAAAAGCATAAAATCCTTTTGCCTTCCCAATCAGAGCGCTGTGGGGCATGCAAAGTTGCAAGTGATGTATAGCAGGCTGATTTGGTTGGCAATTTTTATGGCAAAATGACTTGTATGATTCAGCTCTTAGAAGCCAGCACTCCTCTTTTCTTCAAACAAGTTTTTTAAAGCATTCACCATAAGAACATTTTACAGCCTTATCTTATGGCTGAATTGCACAAACATATGCTGTCTTAACATTCAACACACAGCTGAATGACTGAACTGCCATAATTGAAAAGTATTATGTGAATGATATGAAAGCTCTCTGAGTTTGAAATTGCAGCTGTCAAGTGATGAATTCACCTTTAGATATACTTATGCGAGGGAAACCAAACCAGCACCATAAAAGGTTCATCACTGAATAGGGAAGACAACTATGGTGTAGTGGCTAAAGTGTTGGACTGGGAGTCGGAGATCTGGGATTTAGTCCCCACTCGACCATGGAAACCCACTGGGTGACTTTGGCCAGTCACAGACTCTCAGCTCAACCTACCTCACCGGGTTGTTGTTGTGAGGATAAAAAAGGAGAGGAGGAGGATTGTGTATGCCACCTTGGGATCCTTGGAGGAAAAAAGGCAGGATATAAATGTAATAATAAGTAAGAATTCTCTTACCTCTTGATGGTAAGAGATGTCATTTATCATTTTCATATTATCTGCAAGATGCATCACAATCTTTTTTGGATGGGATCCAGAGAGGTCTTTGTGCCTTCAAAATTGTTCCATGTGTACAGGCAAGGAGATGACGAGTTCCACCAACAAGCCCTTATACTGCATGGGATGTGACTCAGGAGGGTGCCTTACTGTGGTGTGAGGTTATGTGTATCAGGACTGTGTGGGACTGCTGTCAGAAGGAAAATAATAAGAATAAAAGCCCCTGTGCAGTTATAGAACACCAAACATGGCACATTGATTCAATCTTCCTTTAAAACACCTTGCAAGGTAAGCCTCCCTCTTATTGTAATTTAGGTGGAGGACTACTTCGCAGGTTACAAGAAAGATGGATGAGATATGAAAGTTGGTTTTTGCATATTAGTATATGTGGATCTCATACTATAGTCCAAATCTCAATCTACTGGATCATACTAGCAGAAGCAAACAAGTAGATCGTCTACTTGTCAGGATCAGGGGGGAGAATAAGTGTCAGATATTCATACAAATAACACAAAAATATGCATGGTTATCACAGACCAGCATTACTCAAATTGGTGCCCTCAGATGTGTTGAACTATAACTCCCATTGGCCATGCTCGCTGGGAATGATGGGAGTTGCAGTCCACATTTTGAGGGCACCAGGTTGAGGAAGGCTGATGTGGAAAGCTGGTTTACAAAAACCATATCTTAACAAAAGCTACAACCCTAAACATATTTTCAACAATAAGGTATTATTTGTGGAATTTATTTCCACAAATAATATTTTCAACAATAAGGTATTATTTGTGGAATTTATTTCCACAAAGTTAACATATTGAGGATTGGCTTAGTCTCTGGTATTCACCTCCATTGATCCAGTTCTGAGAATAATTAACTCATCCAGGTCTTTTCTCATGAAGGTCACATTCTACCCGTTGTTACCTTCATAAAATTCAGAACATACGTTATCGTTTATTCTATCTGCCTTTTCTTCCTTCTGCATCTGCTAGCTGATCAGTTATAATTGTTGATTCTGCTTATCTTTTTAGCAAATTGAAGAGCTATTGAAGTCCTTCATACATCTGTGCATTATTATATGAAATCATTATAATGAAACTCTTTTAACAACTTCTCTGAGCCATTGTAATATTCTCTTTATATTGAAATTAGTTTCTGTCGCACAAAGAACAGATGCCTAGCACATCAATGCTAATTATGTTTTTGTGGCAGTAAATTCCATTGGTTTTAAAAGGTATTTTGCCTTGAAGTAAATATCATGATCTCAGTTCTTATTTGTGATTATAACCAATGTACAATCCTTATTTGGTAATTAATGTAATTGTAAAGCGTAAAAATGTTTTGTGGTTTTTTTGCTTTTTAAAAAAAGAACTATACCAGGGGCATGCAACATGTCTGCCCCCTCCCTGCCCACAGCCCCAGCTTTCCAGGCCTTTCCTGTAGTCTTCGCAAGGGTCTGGGTGCTGCTGAACTGCTGCCAATATATTGCTCTCCCCACCCCCACAATACAACAAGCAGCTGCCATTCTTTTCAAATACTCATTTCTCTTCTTCCTCCACCATCAGAATCATTGCTGCTTTACCAAAGAAAAGGAAGTGGCCAGTAATGTTACCTCTCATCCTGGAATCCTGTTGTCACTATGGTGCAGGAGGATGCTCTGCCACCCTTCCGCATTATAGGATTCCTCCTTCTGAGGTCGGAGACAGCGATCTGACCTTGGAAAGAGGAGTTGGAGATCACACCAAATCCCTTCTCTGCCAATGCCAAAAGAACTGTACTTGCAGCACAAAAGTTACCTTAGATGAGGAGGAAAGGAGGCATTCCAGTGGATGGGAAAGGAAGTAGACTGGAGAATCTAGGATACAAGTTATCCTGTGACTCTTCCAAACTCCTTCCTTCCTCTTCCGAAGTGTCCTTGCTAGATGGGCTAAAAATGGCCCATCTAGCTAAATCTGCAGGGCAGGAAGATGGGGAAGCAAAGATCACCTTCATCGCTGCTCCGGTCCTACATTGGACGATTGGATTCCTCTGCCTGAGTTTGGGAGCTTCCTATCACTGAGGGTGCAATTGATAGAATAGTGCCCTAAAACATTCGTGATAACCATAAGTAATCCGACTGATGCATTAAACAGCTCATCATATGTCATCAAATGCCTGGGAATAGAGGAAAGTCTTAACCTGTCATGGAAAAGATGTCAGTGTTAGTGCCAGGTGGGCCTTGCTGGGGAGAGCATTTCATAAAGGGGGGCACCACCAAGAGGGGCCTTTCCCATGTTGCCATCCTCTGAACCTCCTTGAGAGAAGGCAGTTGAAGGAAGGATACAGATGTTGATCATACGGTATAGATGGGTTCATACTGGGAGATGCGCTGTCAGTAATAAGTTAGAATTGGTACATGGATAGCATTGCCAAGTGGCAGCTTTCATTTATTCTTTGAGATCAAGGTGGAGAAAGGAAAATAGTGATTTCTAAGGTTTAAAACTATGCAGGAATTTATTGGTTTTGATTTCTGCCTGCAAGCTTTTCAGAGCCAATACCAAAATATGGTAGATTCTATTTATCATAAAATGAACTGGTGCCTCATATGGGTGTTTAGCAGTAAACACTGAGCAACAGGCTAGTTGCCAAAACTATTTATTGGCAGCTGGTAACAGGCTCTAAGTTGGCATCTAAGGAAGCATATTCTTGCAATCTCCTCGTCACAGCTAATGATTGAAAATAAAAGGGGGAAATCTTTTGGGAATTTCCAGAAGTTACATCTTGGCCTGTTGCCTAGAATCTTTTTGACAGTAATCATCCCAATGGTGGGAAAAAGCAGAATCAGATCTCTAAAGAACAAGATGGCATAGTGTTCTGCTTGAATAAATAACTATTTTCCATTGGACTGCAGGTATAATGCAGTCATGGCAAGTGTATTGATGAGTTATTGACATAATTCCTTGGTTCCTCACAGTAAGCCTGTGAAGAACTATGAGACTACAATGGCAGTCTAACTATATGTTATATGCCATTTTTATTCTCTTCTATCTTGCTTCGAAAGCCATCTCATATGGGAGTATAATTTATTACTGTGTGAAACAGGGCATTTCATCCATAGTTCAGAGGATAACTCCCCCTTAAATTACCATACAATACCAACATCTGCCAGATGATGAAAACACATTTTTTGAGGGCCAAACAAGTTGTAATGAGGGAGACCTATGAACAGACTCTTCCATGGTTTCTTTTAAAAGACCATAGCAGACACAGTGGGCCCGTTTAGAAGACACCTTAAACCATGGCTTTTAACCACAGTAGTTAAGCCAGAAAGCCAGGCCGTGTTCAGAAGACATCTTAAACCACGGCTTTAACCATGGTGAATAAGGCTTCTTGCGTTATTTGGAAAAGGAACAGGAGGCAAGCTCTGGTGCTGCTGAAAACAGTTAAAATCTTTAATGGTTCTTTTTTGTAAAAGGCTCGACGTTTTGGATTTAACAAAATTCTTCCTCAGGAGCTGACGATACAGGCTGCTAAAAAACAACCTGTGTATGTTGAAAAATCTTGAACTTTTCTTTCTTCTAGGCGTTCTATTGATGAACTGCGTTTTGCCGGAGAGTTTTTACTCATAATGCTTCTCCTTGATAGCTAGACTTGTCATTGCGAGTAAGAACTCTCTGGCAAAATGCAGTTCGTCAATAGAATGCCTAGAAGAAAAGTTCTAGCGTCAGCTCCTGAGGAAGGATTTTGTTAAATCCGAAACGTCGAGCCTTTTACAAAAAAGAACCGTTAAAGATTTTAACTGTTTTCAGCAGCACCAGAGCTTGCCTCTCGTTCTTTTTCCATCTAGTGGTGCTTTTCTTCCCTGTAACTACACATTCTTGCTTTATTCACCATGGTTAAAGCCATGGTTTAAAGTGCCTTCTGAACACAGCCCGGCTTTCTGGCTTAACCACTGTGGTTAAAGCCATGGTTTAAGGTGTCTTCTGAATGGGGCCAGTGTGGTTTGTATTGGGTTAACCCTGCTCCAGCTCCATTTTCTCCATGGAAATCACCTCTCCCTCGAAATAATAACAAACTAATCATTTGCCCTACAGGTTAAACCTTGGGTGAAAACACAGTCTTAAGTGGGTGGTTTTAATCAGGAAAGTGAAGCAGAGGAAAAACCCTTTCCTCAATGCTCCTGACATTCCCCTCCCATGATCATCTCTCTCACACACACAGGAGATCCTGTTCATTCATCTTCCACACCACTTCTGCTTTGGCCCTAAGGCCAAAGATTGGTTGTGTTTATTCTTCTAGCTGATATACCCAGCATTGCTCAGCCCCCCCTAAGATATGTCACTGAGGTAATCATCTTAAAGTAGCAGTCCAGTGCTAGGCCTGTGAGTTAACTTTTAAATGAATTAAATTAGTTTTCTCTGTCTCTCACCCAGAATGCAGGCCAGGCCCAGCTCTCCATGGCCTGCTTGACCATCTTCTGCTCAGGGCTCTTGGCAGGCGCCGGGAAGCCTCCAAGGGCAGCTGGGTCAAAGACTTGTGCCAACCTCGGCCTGTGTTTCTCGCCCACCAAGTGCTCCAGCAGGAGGCTATACTGAAGCACCAGGGCTGGCCTGAGCACTTGCCGCCTTTGTTGTAGGGCCTGCTCAGGCCTGAGGAAGAAGCCACCATAATTTTCCTTGTCCCCACAGAAAATGAAAACTACAACTCCTGGCATGCCTTTCACCATGGTGCCCAACTTGCCCAATGGAAGTCCTGCTGTCAAGGCTCATGGGAAGTGTAGTCTGGCTGAGTGGTCCATGCTGCACTGTGCAAGTGGTGCCTGTACATAGGCTGTGAGAGAGCCAGCTGATTGACTGAGAGATAGTTAGCTCGGTTGTTGCCATTGGCGATGGGCCCAAAGCCGCAGTCTCCTTCCCTCCCACTCCCAATGGCGCTTAGCAACTGAGGCAGCTGGCCCCATGCACTCTTCCTTCAGGCCCAGGATGGCAAGCCTCTTCCAGATGATGGCCGCCAAAGCCCAAAGTCTTCCCTTCTGCCCAAGACATGCTAGGAGTTGCAGGCATAAGCCTAGGTCCCTGAGTAACATATTAATCTTTGAACACCGTCTGATGTGTGGTGAGAGACAACTGGAGAGTGGGCCTTCTTGGTTGTGGCACCCTGCTTATGGATTTCTTTTTCCCAGGCAGGTTTGCCTAGTGACTGCATTAATGGCTTTCCAGTGCCAAGTGGTATTTGGAATTATTTTCATTTTCCAAGGCCTTTTAATTTGATGAGATTTTTTATGCTGTGATTTCCCCCTTGTTATAACTAAACCACAACATTCTAAGACAGATGCAGGAATTACTGAATAAAGTTTATGAATATCATGTAAAAGCCTGACTATATCATTGAAGCAGTAGAGTGAATGGAGGAATGACTGACAGCTGAGGCTAGAATGGAATGGTGGGTGTGGTGAGTGGCAGTTGGAGAAAGTCAGGTAGAAGGAGAACAAAGACAGTAAGCAAGAGGCCAGAGAAGTGGGGGCTGAATTAGGACTGAGAGATAGTGACCTGGTTTGCTCACCCATGCTTTATTTAAAATCAGCCATTCTATATGCCAGTACTACACCTCCCAGCATGCCTTTGGCAGCCTGCAGGTGCCCACTTCCTCTGAGCCATCCTCTTGTTGCCGATGCTGCTCCTTGATAGAGCGTCGAGGAATAGCATCATCAAGGAGGGGAGGTAAGCAGCTGTCAGTGGATGTGCCCAGCTCCGATCAAGTCCTGCTGGAACTGTGTCAGCTCCGCTTTTCATCCAAGTGCTCCATCAGGAACCTGTACTGAAGGGCCGGGGCTGGGCTGGGCTGGGCACTTCCCCCCTTGTTGGGTCTGTTTCTGGGCATGCGCAGAGTGCCTCCCATTCCTCCTTCCTCTTAAGGGTGAAGGCTGTGCGCTTGCTTCCCCCAGATTCTGAGAAAACAGCAATATCAGGATGGAGTGCCTTGAGCATGTTTGGCCCCTCAAAGTCACACTGTTGTATCTAGTTACAATTTTAAAACCACACAGAGGGAGGAAGGAGGTACAGCAAATGGATGCAGCCCATTTATGTGGGTTGTTTCCTTTTATGTGAAACTAGGTTGATTGCTTGAGACCACCTTAGGAGTCGAGGTTGTGAAAGACATGCAGCGGACAGCCAACTGTGCACTCACAATGGCTGCCAAAGTTTGGTAAGTCTGGCCTCCTGTCCAAGGCATGTTGGGAGTTCCGCCCAAGGCATGCTGCTAGTTGTAGGCATAAGCCTTGGTTTTTATTAACTTCTTTACAAATACTTAAAACCCAAAATTCTTTGTTTTTAGATTTTTCTGGTACATTGTACAACCAGACCTATCAGCATGCCAAATGTCAAGATTCTAACTCATCTGGAAGTGGGTAAACATTTCCGGTCACATACTTTCCGCTTTATAAGTGGAAATTACTGGGTGTCATGTTTCCCATTCCCTCTGGCATTCACACATTCTAGCAAACTGACACAGGACATCTAACTCAGTGAGACTTCTTTTATTGAGGAAAATCTTACAGTGTAAAGCTTAATGGTTACACACTTCAAAAATACTTAAATCTGATTGTTGGTCAGAAAGCTTTAGGCTCCAAGATAACGTACAGTCAAAATGGTATTATTATTATTATTATTATTATTATTATTATTATTATTATTATATTATATTATATTTATTTGTATCCTGCCTTTTGCCCAATGCTGGGCCTCAAGGTGGCCTTAAAAGTTTAAAACATACATTGAGGGGGGGCAAACAAAACCATAAACGTTTAAAATACACAACAAGATTATAAGACATTAACATGGATGGAGGGCCAGATTATTCTCCAAAGGCCTGCTGGAACAAAAAAGTTTTAGCCTGCTTCCGAAAGCCCATCAAGGAGGGAGCCAGCCTAGCTTCCCCAGGAAGAGAGTTCCAAAGCACTGGAGCAGCCACCGAGAAAGCCCTCTCCCATGTTCCCACCAAGCGCGCCTGTGAAGATGGTGGGACTTAAAGAAGGCCTTCTCCAGAAGATCTTGAAGCACGGGCAGGCTCATAAGGGAGAATACATTCTTTCAAATAACCTGGACCTGAGCCATATGGCATCTCAACAGTTCCTAAAACGGGTTCCCAACCCGACCAAGGGAGAGGAAAGATTTCTGATACAATTCTTCAGGCAATCACAATGGGAAAGTCTTGAAAGGCTTAACCAACCATGCCTAGAGAGTTAGTCCAAATGTAGATCATTTGTTGGTAACTCAGGGAACATGGCCACAGCTTAAAGATCACAGGGAAGGTAAAAATCTCAGGCACAAGAAGTCCAATGCTGCTGCTTTAGTACAGGGAACTCCCTGCCACCTGAGTCTGCAGAGAAAAGGTCCAACAATAAAAATCAACCCCAGTCTACCCATATATTGAGCAATATATTGACCATATATTGATGAACAAACAAACACAATCCAAAAGTCCAAGTCTATGAAAAGCCTCACAGAACTTTTCATGGCACAGTCGTTAGTAAACCAAACAACAAATAGAAGATAGTCCATGTGCAGAGTGCTTTCAAAGTCCCAAACGGTGATGGATCCAAACAGAGAGGGATTTGGGGCCATGAGTCAAAACACAATTCTAGCAAAGTTTTCTCACCTTTGCTCCAGCTTATAAAGGGATATGTGGGCCTCTTTCAAAGCACTTAACAGATAAGGGCTCTGGCCCATAAGCCATGCCCATGTCCAAACAGGGTGGCACTGCTTAGCCCACCAAGATGATGCTACAATCTGAATAAGTCATTCAGCAAAGGCCCTCCCTTTCTAAACACTTTATCCATCTCCCAGAGACATCTTACAGCCTCAAGGTCGAGGTGTGTGGGGAGGGGTGAAATTACTCCCTTCAACTCTTTCCCTGAGAATCCTGATAGAGATAAGCTTGCACAGATTCTGACATTCCAAACTAGTTCTAATTAAATTTAATTACAACCTGCAAGGCCTCAATGGCCTTGCTGAAACCTATACCTGACAACAGTGGATTGTAGATCTATTGATTATGCTTGTTCCTTTATTAGTTTTACTGGGTTTTTCATTGTTAATAAATCTTTTAAATAAAAATAAATGCAAAAGAGGGTCCAGCTAATTACTGGGGGGAACTACTACTACATAGCACTCACTGCAGAGAGTAAAAGTTTTGAGTTTTGCAAAAATGATCAGCGAATGAAACAAATGCTATCTGGGTATCCCTGATAGATCACGTAAATAATTTCCTTCTCCATAATATAGAATTGATTTAGTAAAATTAGCTTGCAATTTAGTTAGATGACATATTCCTTAAACTACTGGGAATAAGTATCTAAATATTTAGAACAAAAATAATAATGACTTTTATATTATTTCTATGTGATAAATAAGTGCAATGTTACAGCTGAATGGAATTATTTATCATATTTGAGTCACTAAGAGCAACATTGTTGCTTTTAATTGCTTATTTTTAATAGCTTATTTTTGTGGTATTATTACATATTTCCACTTCTTTGTATGCTGCAGATTCAGCATGTAGTCTGTCTGTTGATATATTTGTGAATACATATTAACCCAGTAATAGCCATACTATTGTTTCTTTTTAATATAGGCCTATGATAACGAGAATTTGTTCACTTCTTTTGGTGACTCATGTGAAATTTGCTATTCTGATTTATTATTGGCTAACATGTATCCCAGCAACGCTTGCAATGTAAATGAGAATGTACTGAGGGGCCCCTCCTCCTATTTACATGATATGTGGAGGATACTGAGCAGAGAGTTAGAACATTTCAGTCATATAGCCAAGGATAAAAATCACATCATCCACTATGATTTGGTGTATGTTAAATTATCAACAAACTATGCTTTACTGTTAAGCCATTTGGACTTTTAATGGTGCAAACATTTATGAACTACTATTATCTGCATATATATGTTTAGTATGTAAACATTTGATTTACCTCCATGCACCTGTTGTTTCCATACACCTGCATCTTTGGTTGTCACAACATACTTACAGGGCGATCCAAAACATGTCTACTTAGAAGCATGCCTCACTGAGTTCAGTGGGGCTTACTCCCAAGTAAGGATTAGTTATAAAGCTACCACTTGTATTCTCAGGAATTTGACAAGGTTTTGACAAGGCAGGAAAATAGAGGCTTAGAACCATCAGGTTTATTGTCTCTGTGCATCTTTTACTCTAGATTACATGACTATAATGTAGTAGAAAGCTGTATGTTACATAGCATCTACATTGTTTCTTTGCATAACCAATGAGTGGAAGAATGTGAAAAGGTATTCTAAATGGAAAGTATTACACGGAACAGTTTTCTGCATTCTGTAAATGCTAGATTTTCTTAGCAAGCCTATTATTTTTTCTGTAGTGTTACAGGCTGCACTTTTATGTTCCTTCCCATTGAGCTTTACTGTAAACCCCACATTTATTTTAAAATGGTGATGACGGATTCCTTTGTTTGCATGTATGTAATATAGCTTATTCCACGACAATCCTGAACTGTTAATATATAGCTTGCCCACAACATTTATTTGCATGGGTTTTTATTCTTATTTATTTTTCAACTTTCTTTGTATCTGTATGAATATACACCATTCTTTTAAAAAGAGTCTATATGACATTTATTGAATCCTATAGGCTACGTTCACACATCACTACATTCAAACAACACTTTAATAAACTAGTCAAAGTTGCTTATTAAATACGCTACTGTTATCCCACACACAAACCGACAAATAAGCTACTTTGCACAGCTTATTAAGATACTGTGCGTAATCTGACCCATTCCTCCTTCCCCCTGTCCTGCTGTAGTCCTCCAGACCCAGCACTAGCACTGTTTCACCCATTGACAGCAGCCTGTTCTAACCTTTCACAATATTCCAATGACAAGAAAGAAGTTAATTCAGCGCAAGCGGGTGGTAGCTCTAAAGCACTGGAAGTATGCAGGATGGGGACTACACTTCATACACAGCCTCCCCTAGTCAGGAGGCACCTAATGCACCATCAAAACCCTGTGTGATCATACACAAAAGGAGCGAAAACCCCATCTTCACCAAAAACGGGTGGCACAAATAAATGCTTCACAGTTTGCAGTCTCAGAACCGAATTTCGTACACAGTGTCCCCTAGCAGGTATGCACACGAGGCCCAGTGAAAACCCTGCCTGCTGACAAAGCCATGTGAGTGAAAGCACTTTTTCACTAAAAGTAAGGAGCTATAACTCCATGGAAATTTGCAGGAGCAGGACCAAACTTCATATATAGCGATGGGGTGAAAATCTGCCTGGGCCTGCAAGGGCAGTGGATGCTCCTGCGTCTGGTCCTCAAGGGCCCTGATGGACATGCCCAGCAGATTTTCGCCCCATCACTGCTAAAGGACAAAGGGGGTGCAGGTCTGGGTGGAACTCATTGATCCTCCCCCCCTCCATTAATGCAGCAGGGGGGAAATACACAATTTCTCCCACACACACACCTAATGGGGGCCTTTAAGGCCCCCACTGGTGTGGAGGGGGAGAAACGCGATTTCCTCAAGGCTGGGGAAATCATTCATTTTTCCCCTCCACTCTAATGGTGGCGGACCTGAGCGGCCGCCATTAGAGTGGAGGGGGGGAATACACTATTTCCCTAGCCTTGGGGAAATCGTGCCCCCTCCCATGCTGATCATGGCCTTAAAGACCCTCTTAAAACTTTGGATTAAGGGGACCTTTAAGTCCACAACTGGAGTGGGATGGGGAGGGAGGCAGGCAAAGCACACTTTCTGGGGAATTTCACATTTTTGGGAGGCCTTGGAAAGTATGTTTTGTTGAGCACTCAGCCAGGTTGGCTCCTGGAAGAGGGCCAGCTGAGCAGTGCTTGGCAAACCCGTGGGGCGAGCGCCCTGCAAGTTCTCTATCCCCCATTCTTGCACAGCATTGCCTGACAAAGAAGCACACAGGGGAAATGACAAGCTTGTGTAGCTCCCACCACCCCACTCAGATGGTGTTTGATACATGGGGTGGTTGCAGAGCGCACCGCTGGGGGAAGGGTTAGGAGGGGGGTTGGCTGCAAACACAATCAGTTGTTAGGCAGATCATGGAAACTGGCTAAAGGAGAGCGGTGGCAGCGGTTTTGACCTCTCTTACCTTTCATAGCAGAAAGAAGTTTAAATGGTGAGAAAGCGATGGAAGGATGATAAACAAAACCAAATAATATGAAGATTGTTTCCCTCATCTGCTGTAAAAGTTGGAGCAAGGAGAAAAGCCTCCGAGTCTGGTATCTCTGTCCAATTCTGCCCCCAGAGAAGTCTGGGTCTAGTAGCAGTTATTTGTGTGAGTTTTTTCCTTCAAGACACTGCTGCTATAATTATGGGGACTTAAAGTGGTAGAGTTAGGAACTAGACTTTCCCCTCAACAACTTGTTATTCACCACCCCTCCACTTCATGTAGCCTAACTTCTGAAGTTATTTATCTAATAGTAGCAAGTAGGGTGTGGGATGCCAGAGGGACATTGGACCCTAGGATTTCCCGCTCAGCCTTGTAAGGAGAAGTGCAGTTCTTCCAATCCAGGCTTGGAAATGAACTTAGGAGCTCATAAAGACCACCTCAAAATGAGAGATGGCCTTTGCAAGGTCCACATTTCTTCCCCAACCCAGCTTCCCCCTCACCACTCATCTCTATTGACCTCTCATCCTCAAAGCTATCTCCCCTTCCCTTCCCCTAAATTGGTGCTGGTGAAGCATTAAATATGCCCAGCAAGAGGTGAAGATATATGGTCAACTAGGTCATTTAGCAGACTGTTGAGATGCTAAGTTCTGGGCAAGGGAGGAGGAATGGTGCAGTAAGAATTGAATATCTTTCTGTGAAAACAGATATCTCATGCTCTGTAAAATACCACAAAATGAAGTGATGTATTCAAGTCTTGTGCCTATAAAATCTAAGCCATGTACAGATCATCTGCCATGTGCCATGCTAATTATCCATGAAAGATTGTTGTACTGCAACAACAAACAGGGGAGTGAAATGGCTAAATGTCAGCAGAGCCTTTAGTAACCAATTGTTTGCTTGTATTTGCTGACTGGAGAATCTCTGCTTAGGATAGATTATTATGTGCCTGTCCTTCAGCAAAACATTTGGCTGGGTAATTCAAATCAATGTGTAAAATTCAATCCATTCTCTTGAGTGCTTCTTTTGTCCTCTTAACTTTTGCCTCCATAGCCCACAGTCATCACCCCCCCCCCCATTCGCTTCCCAAACTCTCAGGCTGGTGCATTCCCTTTCTGATAGTAGCACAGTTCCCACAAACATTTATGCTCTGTGTGAAGGTTTCCTCTAAGCCCTATTTGTTTTTCCCAGGCACTTTTCCACAAATGCCTGTCCTACCTGTTCTCCTGCCTGTCAGCTCACTATCTACTGTGTACTTCTTTTTGCCATTCTGCTTCTGTGTAAGAGGACTCCCACCACCACCTTTCATTTGCTCAATTGGGACTGGCAGAATCAAGTGGCTGGATTTTGAAGGATGTTGGGACAAAAAAACCAGGTGGCGACCTTTCATGTTAGCCACTTTTAACATGGATTGAGCATGGAAATGCATTTGAAGCAGCACTCAAGCAGGTGTTGGTAGTAGCGGTGGATGAATCTCTTTTGGTTTCTACAACTTCTGAGCTTTTAGAAGCACAAGATTGCTCTGTCCCATTTGTTTGCCATTTTTCTAAATAAAAAAGTCCCCAGGAAAAATTATACACATTTCAGTACACATTTCTTCCAATGTTTCTATTTTTGTATGCATTTCCCTTGATGTCTGCATTTTTGTATGCATCATGCATTTTTTTTGCACAATTTCCTGAATGTACACATTTTTTGAATAGGGAACTGCATCACAAAATTCAGAGATGTATGAAAACTGAAGAATAATTGCAGTCCAGTTCACATATTAGTTCAGGAAGTGGGCATCAGTTTGGCTTAAAAAGTGAACCAAACAAATTTACCCCATCCCTAGTTGGGAGGTAATGAAGAGGGATTTGGGAAGAAATGGGGACTAGTGGAGAACAGGAGCCAATCCTGGGGGAAGGACAAAAGAATGTTCTTCCTTCCATTCCTCCTCTTGCTTTACTCTCCTGCAATTCTTTGGAAGTTGCTACTTCTTCTATATATAGATTTCATGAGTGTTTTCTGAAAAGTTACTTAAAGCACCATTGAAATTGCCTTGCTATGGTTGTGCTATGAGTTATGTAAAGGTGTTTTCTAGTATTTTCAGGACCCTAAATAATCTCAATCCCAGTTGATGTTTTTTAATAAACTTTTGACAGTAGAGGCTGGTGGCTCCAATTTCGGTGGGGCTCTGCATCCATTCTGGGTTTTAGGCAGAACCAGCCAGAACTCTAAAGGAGCGATCCAAATTGTTGATTCTCCACTGTGGGGATAGAGTTTAGCACCTTGGATAGCTCTCTTAGAATTGTGGCTGGTTCTGAAACCCAGAATGGATGCAGAACCTCACCGAAATCGTAGTCACCAGCCTCAACTGGCTGTTAATGAAAACTTGAAATGTATAATCTGTATGTCTGTTAAAGCCCAAGGGAGACCGGAGATCTACAGTTTGCATGGCCTCTATCCAGGGCCCAAAGCTTCTCTACCAACATTGTTATACCCTCACTCTTTCCTCTGTACCAATACATCTCTGAAAATGTCTTTGCTTTTGTTATAAATTATACAAATCAAGAACTATTTAATGTTCTGATTTATGCAGTTTGGGGACTTATTTTTCAGAACGTTGCATGTCCTGGATAAATAGTGTGTCACAGCACTGTGTGGAAGATGACAACAACAGTCTTTGCCCTTGTAGAGACAGACACCAGTTCTTGCTGGCAGTAATAATTATAATCACAAATGGCCAGAAGCTTTGGATGTTAAAAATTGAAATGGACATAAATTCAGCATTTGGCATATTTTGCCAGCACTTTGTAAAGCCAGCTAGCTAATATGAGGAAGAAATAATTGATCTAAAAAGTTCATCACATAGCAAGTTCATTAAATTATGCTTTAAACAAATCCTCTTCTTAAAAACAATTGATTCTGAAGATGTGAGGCCAATGTGAGACATTGCTCCTCCTGAGGTGGATGGACCCTTCACCTCCCCCTCCATGTTGCCTTTGATTGTTTTGCTGCTGTCTCCTCGTCAGTTTAGCCTTACACTATCTCTAGAAGCTGTTGATTGCAGGTATTTACATCCTACTGAATTGTACAGTTTGTCAGACCCTGATATAAAATGTGAGCAGTGATTCTGAATCTATTATTTTTATTCCTGCAGATTAGAAATCCACTCCATATACTTTTGGACATAAAGTCCAACATTTTTCTTCAGGAAGGTAATGATTTTCATTCCTTCCTTAGGGTTTGCTTATCACTTTTATAAAGGGTAAATCCCATAGGAATTATAGTGGAGCTTAATGTTTACCAACATCCATTTGTTTGTTTGTATTTCAGCAAACAGTCTACCACGGGGGTTAGAACTCGCAGCCATTATGCCAAGCCTATATGTCTATGTTATGGTGAATTCTTAACTTTTGTAAATTGAAAATGTGTGTTACTGACAAAGGAGGAAACGGTGTATACAATCCGCAATCATCGTTTAATACTACATTTATATGTTTTCCCTTGTTTATATTCTCTCATGTTTATGACATGTTTTTGTACTTGTTAATCACCAGTAACTCTGCTATATGTTTATTAAATGTTTGCCAAATGTCTATTAATATTTATTATACGATTGCTGACTTGCATAAATCATATTGAGGCTTTTGGTATGTGTACAACACACTGGGCTTCCCAGACATAGTGCACTTAACTTCAGGAGTGTTGGTGGATCCTTTCCCTTTCTTTTCATTCTTTCAGTGAGTGTTCCTCCTTTTTGCTTTTGCTTTTTGGCTGTCACATTAGCAGCAGCACTGTTGGCAATCTTGGGATTTCCAGGGCCATCTCACTCCTCAGTACCATGCTCCAACTAAAGTGTCCTGCCTCAGAGTGAGGTATTGTGGGTGAGATTGCCTTGATGACTGTCCGCCCTGCCACTTTGCTACAATGTTGGTAAATGCTGTTTGTTTTAATAGTATTTGTCATGGCAAATTTTAAAGTTATTTCCTGTAAAATCATGACAGTGGTCTACAGGGGGCTGGTGGGCAATGGGCAGTCCTGCAGGAAGCAGATTGGGAATATGGTTGACCACCTGAGCTACAGGGCAGGGTTGACCCTGTGAAGATGAATTTTACTAACAATCATTTTGTAGAAGTTAAATTATATAGAAGAAGAAGGGCCTTTTTGGTGACTGCTCCCAGGCTGTGGGATTCCCAAGGGAGGGTAGGATCACTGCTTTTCTGCTAGCAATGAGCACTTTATTCAAGAAGGCCTTTGGTTTGTAAATCGGTCCACTGTATTGGCTGCTGTTTTTATTCTGTAATTATATTTTTATTGTATTTTAATTAATTGTTTTAATACTTAAACCAATTTTAATTGTCTTTTTAAGTGCCATTTTTAGTAGAAAGGCAGGGTATAAACCAAATACGTATGTACATACATACGAACAGCACTAGAAATCACAGAGTTGGAAGGGGCCTTAAAAGTCAACTAGTTCAACCCCCCGTTGATGTAGGAAATCCACTACTACAACATCCCTGATAGGATAATGGAATTTTATTGATTTAACATATCTTTTAGGTCACCTTTCAGACAGTTCACAAGATAAAAACAATGGGCAGAATCCAACAGATCACTTATGTCCCCACTGATTCCTTTCCACCCCACCAATGTCTTTCCATTGCACTGCTACTCAAGGAAGATTTAGCACTTCCTAAGGAAAGCCCAAAATGAATGGGAATGCTCATTTCTGGAAGGAGACAGGTCAGCTGGCCTAGCACAGGCTTTCCCAGGAGGGTGGGACGGAGGGCTCAGTGCCACTCCGAAGTGGCCCTGAGGCTTCGGTACCAATCTGCTTCGGCCTCGGGTGCCTCAGGTTTCAGGGATTCCGCCTGAGGCAGTGCACAGCCCTAGTAATCAGCCTGAACAAAACTGAAAGTACCTGCTAACGTTTATGTCAGGTAAAATAAGCAGAGTACTTTGACACTGCTGTCCCAGCTGTGGGAAATATATTAGCCAATTGGTTGTTGATTTTCCATATGCTTGGAGCTCCAACAGTGGCTCAGAATATTTCAGTAATGTACTGCAGGGTCATTCATCAGAATTTCTTTGTTAGAAACTGTGCTGCAATTCAATGTTCCTAAGACATGGGGTTTTCTTCTTTGGAGTTACTTAGTCCTAGATGGTGCTGCTGCCCTTTTAATTTTAATTTTTTTGTTAATGTTCTTTTTAATAACCTTTTAATGCTTTTATATTTTTTATATTCTATTATTCTGCTGTTATGAGAACAATTGCTTTAATAGCTTTGGGAGAAGTGTCCTTAGCTCAGTGACAGAGCACATGTTTTACAGGCAGAATGTTTCCAATTCAACTCTTGACCACTCCAGGTAAAAGGATGACGTTGCATGTTATTATGCGACCCCCAAAGAGCTGCTGCCAGACAGGGCAGACAATATTGGCTACATTGGAAACCATCAGACCTAATATAAGTTGAATGTATAGCTATAAACAAATGTATGCACTGCACCTAGAAAGCAGGTGGTTTTTTTAATCCCACGTAGCAAAGAAAAACTATAGAAGAAGATCTGTAGGGAAATCCACAGGAATACCATAAACTTTTTCACAAGATCAACAAGTTATACTCCTCCCAAAGCTGAATTCAAGTGATTTCCGAGAATTAAAAGGGGCACTTAAATCACCACAGCTGCTTAACCAAATTTTAAGTATCCCCACCAAAAAACAAACAAAAAACCAAACAACTCCCCCCAAAAAACAGGTAAACTGCAAAATCAGTTTTAATCCCCTGCTTCCTTTTAAACAGCCTGTGCTTTGATTACTGGCATCCAGCTAACACAATCACTTAAATACTATATTTATCACACTTTGGGGAAATTACAAAATAGACACATTTTAATTAGGATCTATGCATTGAAAATATTGGAAGCATAGCACTGAAACCTTTGCAGTTTTGAAGATAGGATAATGCACATAAAATGAAAAGGATTCAATCCTGTACTAGAGAATGTTTTTATACCAACTTTGATATTGCTAAGTACACAGACTCCTCTGTAGGAAATGAATGATTAGTTGGATCTTTTGGATTTTCAATGGTCTTGCTACGGAAAAAGAAAAGGAGTTGATGAAACTTCAGTTACTGTCTGTTACTGCTTATGTCCTAACAGAGTAACTTGGAAAATTATCCTAAGTAATGTATAAACTATAAGCTGAGTTGGCAGAGAATAGAAATGAAAAGATGTGTATTACATTATATAAATGTGTATGGTGTACACCATGTAAACAGATAGGTGTTTCTAGAATCTCAGAGCCAAACATTGTGGAGGGGTGTCTCAAGAGCCATTTCTCCCACAATGCCTGGCATTATTATTATTATTGTTATTATTTATTTATATAGCGCCATCAATGTACATGGTGCTGTACAGAGTAAAACAATAAAATAGCAAGACCCTGCCGCATAGGCTTACATTCTAATAAAATCATAATAAAACAATAAGGAGGGGAAGAGAATGCACCAAACAGGCACAGGGTAGAGTAAAACTAACAGTATAAAAGTCAGAACAAAATCAAGTTTTAAAAGCTTTAGGAAAAAGAAAAGTTTTTAGCTGAGCTTTAAAAGCTGCGATTGAACTTGTAGTTCTCAAATGTTCTGGAAGAGCGTTCCAGGCACTGAGGAATTCCCCTCCCCTCAGAGCCAGGCATTTTGGCGTGACCAGCTCTAGAAAGCCCGCCTGCACTCTAGCTCGAGTAAGAAAACATACATAAGGAATATCTTTCACCATATGCAGAGTGCCTGTTACATAACTCATTTTTCTTAAAGAAGGACTTGAAAGTCAATGAGTGTGAATTCTAGGCAGGATTAATCTTCTGTCTCTTTTCAAAAAGTAGGCATTGAGTGATAGAATTAGGGCCAATTCAAATATGTAGAAATAGCAAAGACTAAAGACCTTCCTGGACTGTACTACTGTAAACCCCACTCTCAGTGTCTTCTGCACACACCATCGCCTCTATTCTTGACCTTTATACAAAGGTCTGAAAGTAAATTCCCAGTGTGTCCCACTAAATGTGCTTTGTGCCCTCATGTTCAGCTGAATGCCTGAATAGGGTTAATGTTTGCATGCATAGGAAGGAAACATGTCATTGACCTGCTGCTGTAGTTCTTCCATTCATAAATTCCAGAGTGGAATGGAAAGTGGCTGCTGTGCTGTTTTTGGTAAGTATGAATTACCCAGCCCATAAAATACAGCAGTGTAGGTGCAGCAATTGAGTGTACCAACCTCTATTCAAAAGTGTATGTGTAAGCTTGAACTCTTCAGGAGATTAGTTTTTTACGAACTTTCAACATTCGTAACAACAGATATTACTTAAATTATTATCTCTCAATCATAGTTGCAGTGGTCTTTGTGCTGGGAAGAATGGGAATCATCTAGAATAGATGTGGGCTATGGTAGCTCTAAAAGAAGAGCCTCTCATCATGAAGAATGATGCGGAAGAATGGTATTTGAGAGAGGGAGACAGCATTGTCACAACAACAGTGCAATAGGTGCTACCTTAAGGAATGTCCTCCTCAGTGGAGCCCATCTGGCCCTATCACTGAGTGCCTTCCAATGCCAACAAAGACTGGGGGTGGAGGGTTCACAGGAAACCTTTGGGGTTGGTTGAATTCTAGTTTTGTTAATTTGCCAGTGATGATGGGATTATGACTTCTTTTATTGATTTCTCTTGCTTCGACCAGGCTTTGCCTTTCTAATTTATTGTTCTTTTTATCTGCTGCTCTGGCCATTCCGTATGACTTTTCTTTTGATAGCTGTGATTGTTTCAATTGCTGCTTTTACTATTAGCAGCTTTGAGTTTTCCTTTGAAGATAAAGTAGGATAGGTTGTTTTTTAAGTAAAAAAGAAGTTAAAATGTAACATGTCTGTTGTCTGAATTCACTAAGTCCGCAAACCTACACACACTTACCAGGGAGGAAACTCTATTGGATTAAACGGGGCTTGCTTCTGAGTAGACATGCATAAGATTGCACTATAAAGGTAGGAATAGGTTTCTGTCTGATGAATAATATCCATTAGGTAGGGTAGAGGAGAGCCAGTCTTTACTTCTTCCAGAATTCAGACCACTCATGATCAAGCTTCAGGAATGCCCATACTTCTGGCCTTGTCTAGACGGAAGTTACTCTTCCAAGGGCTGTTGCAAAAACAGGACAGGATCTACACTACTGGTTTATAACAGTATTGACAACTGTCTGGGGGGGGGGGGAGGCATGACACTTTCCATATACTGTTTTCAAACTGCTTTCAAGAGTTATATTCTGCTTGGTGTATACCCTGCTCTGCTTACTGAATATGAACAATGAGCATAGAAGGGTCTTCCTTACCAAAATGCACAGGAGCCTTTGCACAAGAGTAAGCCCTGGGTGACATTATCTCCCCTTCCTTAAATCATTGCTAGAGAACCAAGTTACCCTTCAGAACCTTTTGGAAGATAACATGCCCCTGTAGCAGATTAGTACCCCTACTTTTAGAAATTCATTTGACATAAAAAAATAAAACTACTCAATGAGACAAAAAGAAGTTGTTATAATTAGGTATGAAATAGTTTGAATTAAATGGTAGGAACATTTTTTATTATAGGTGACAAGAGAGAACAAGAGTGTTAGAGCAGAACACTATAATAGAGCAGCTAAAAAAAACTTGCCTCTATGTAGGCTGATTTTATAACATGTAGAAATGGAAGAAATACTACCTAATTTGTCTTAGAGTGACTGTAATTGGTCCTCTTTCCCTCCTCTTACAAAAATATTTGAGAGTGTCAGACCTAGGAAAGTTGTATCAGCTGCATTAAAATGATTTGTTCTGACACACTGCTCTGCTCTGCTCACCAACATTTAGATTCTGCTGTAGCCACAGTGTTGCAAGATGTGACTCACGCTGCTGAAGCTACAACAAATAGGACTGAAACATTATCTGCAAAAAATAAAAGCAAAAATGGGGGGAAATAAACCCTTTAAGAGGGAAAATTAGATGATTGAAAATGTATAAAATGTATATAATATAGATAATCCTGAATCTATTACAAAGGTGCAATTTGAATACAAATGTCGTGGTCATAGTAGTAATGCTATCTAGGAGACACACATGTTTTCCTTTTCAAATCTATGTCATTTTCTCTCTATGTGCAACTGGAGTATACAAAGTGACTTGGCTGTCTGTAATTTGGCGAAGAAAATAAAATGAGCCATGCTGGACCAGACCAGCATGGTCAGTCTGTGCTTCACTTCTTTTTGCCTTGACACTTTTTCAGTGGGGCTCCTTTTCAGGCCCAGGGTCCCTATCCAGCCCTCCTGCAGTCCAATCTGGCCCTCTTGGTTTCCTCGGAAGGCCATATCCCCTTCCCCAAGCCCCACTCTATTTCCACTAACCACACCAAGCATTTGGTGCTTTCCCGGCTTTTCTGTAGTTTTTTTCCTCATTCTAAAATAAAAGGCTTAGAAGGGCTACTTTTGGTGGGGTTACTTTTGGTGGGGCAAAGTAGAGTAACAGAAATGAACTAAAATTAAGTGATGCAAAGTATAACATCAAACATTTGGCAACTAATAGTAAAAAGATTTGTTAGCTGGAGAGGAGGAAAATATCAAAGCTAATGTGAACTACAAAACCAATTGGGGAACTTGGTTCCTATGGCTATTGGCTATGACTGTTGGGATGTGCCATAGCTTAGTGGTAGAGCACATGATTTGCATGTAGAAGGTCCTAGGTTCAATTCCTGGCATTTCTAGGCAGTGCTGGCAAAATCCCTCCCTGAAAGCCTGGAGAGCCACTGCAAGTCAGTGTCAACAAAACTGGGCTAGATGGACCACTGATCTGATTCAGTGACCCTGTTCAAATGACATGCAACGCCATGGTGGTTAAGCATTCTGAGCTAAATATTATGGTTTAGCATGTTATGTGAACCATGATTAACATGTTGTGTGAACCATTCCTAACCATAGTGGCTATATAACCATGGTTTAAACACGTTCATTAATCATTTGCTGCAAAAGGGTTAGCTGCCTAACTATGGCTTAGCATGTTGTCTGAACAGGCCCATTATAAGTTACCTTTCTATTTATTTTATTTACAATATATATATTTTTCTCCCTTTCCAAAGATTTTTGAGCAGTGAATAAATAGAACAACAACAACATTTTCAGGAGGTGCTGGAAGCAATACAACGTTGGTGCCTGCCTGACCTCTAAAGGCAGGGAATTCCATAGCAGGGAGGCCACCACACTGAAGGCTCCTCTCCTGGTGGTCTCCAATTAGACCATAGGTCCATTTGGAACCACCAAGAATATGTCCCCAGATGACCTCAGTGACTGGGCAGGTTGGTAAGAGAGAAGTCTCTCTCTCTGGTATCTGCATTCCAATTCTATGTTCCTGTTCTTTGAGTATTACATTTTTTGATGGAAAATTAGAAATGTTTGAAGTATTATAGCTGTCAAGTTCCAGATGATTACCTTTGGAACAGTTTCTGGAAGGAAAGAATCTCACTGGATTTTGTTTAGACAGACAGACAGACAGACAGAGGATAATTTTATTGCTAAGCTAAAATCTAGAGTTCCTTAGTTGAAACATTATTGAAACCTAGTAACAAAATCTTTCAGATCTAGCCAGTTAAAATTACTAAGCTGATTGTAATATAATTACTTGTGTTTATGCACATATTTCTCTTTCATAAGCTCTTGTTATATTTCAGAAGGTGTGCATGTGCAGATTCTATCTCTTTTTGGAACAAAATACATGAAAAGGCTAGAGATTAGATGATTGATGAGCCGTACTTTCTGTTTTGTAGATACCTGTGATTTAATCACATAACGTAAGGTTAGAGCAGCACACACTTGCTGTAGTGCATGAAAATATAATGCATGAAAGTGAAACATTGGGTGCTTCCAATGAAGCCTTTTATTGAGACATTGCCTTGCTTCATTCACAGAATTACCAGCATGGTTAATACCAGCATTTGATCTGGGTCTGGAAGCCAGTGCAGAGCACAAAGCACTGGCATTATACAACTGTATAGACCAATCCCAGTTACAATTAATTGCCTATCTCCCCTATTTTGGGCTCGCAGAAGTTTGTGGGCAATTTTCAAAGAGAGAGTCTTGGTCAAGGCATTGCAGTAGTCCAACAGGGAGGTTAACAGAATGTAGAGCTGCGGGGGCCACACCAGGGGATTATAGGGGCCCTATGTTGCCCACCTCTGAGACAGGGTCCAAGTAAGTGTAACTGCTTAAGCTGCTTGAAAAGTGCTCTTAGACAGAGGCCATTTATGCCTTCAAAGATAATTCTGGAGCCAAAAGCACTCCCAAACTTTAAACCTTATTCTTTAGGGTAGCGCAACCCCCTCCAGAACAGATTGAATACCACCCAGCTGGCCAGATGAACAACTTCCTACCTTCATCTTGTCTGAACTGAACTCAGTATATTGCCCCTCATCCAATTCATTATCGTGCCTGGGTACTAGTTTAGAACATCTATTGCCTCGTGTAGATTGGATGACTAGGAAGATAGAGCTGGGTGTCTGCATATTGATGACACCCCAGTTCACATCTATGGATGCCCTCACCCAGTAGTTTCATGGAGATGTCAAACAGCATTGGGGATAAAACAGAACCCTGTGGAACCCCATAGTATAACTGTCACAGATCAGAGTATTAATCCACTGGCAGCACTTTCTGGACTGACCAAGTACGAGCAAAACCATTGCAATACAGTAGCTGCAAGCCCTAATCCAGACAGTTTATTTATTATCGATACCATTGATATGGTCAAATGTATGAAAAGCCACTGAGAAGTCCAAGAGAATGAACAGCTACTCTTTTAACACTGTTTTTATTTGCTGCTGTTATTTTTTAATTGATGTTTTATCTGATTTAGTTATTTACTAGCAAACGGACCCAGCTTCACATGGGCTGGAATTGCCTTTAGGTTGATAACATTCAAACAAACTTACACAGCTGTCACAGCTGGATACATTGAGCCCACCCCACCTGAGTGAAGGCATGCCTGCTGGGACCCCTAAGCACAGCACCTGCCATGGTCCACCCCTACAGCCCTCTGAGGGAGGGGGTCTGTCCACTCTATCCCCCTAAGATGGAGCTGCCCCTCAGCAGAGGAGAGGGGGCGTTCTTATAACAAGACCTACTTATTTTCCTTGGCCCCAAACTGTACTTGTTCTTTTTTCATACCTTAACATGTCCCCATTCTTCCCCCCTCCCCATATTTGGGCCTTTTTTAATGTCTAAAACCCAGAAATTTTGTATAGTTAAAGTCTGCTCACCACAGTGCTGAATTATGATGTGAAGTTTGCTTGAAATCAATCAAAGTATATCTTTAAGAATTTTGATTTGCTGCCTTTTTGGTTCAAGATGGTGGTCGAAATTTACACTTTGCCTAAAACCATCCCAGATAGAGGTAGAACAAATCCTAAAAAAAATTCATAACAATCAGATGTATGGTTTTTGAGTCCATCAAGGACATACAAACAAACACTTTGTTTTATTTATATAAAATAGAAGATGTGCTGTTGTGATTTCTTCTGTGTGTTCATATTATGTTTTAGTAATGCTGCTTTTGTATAATTTTATTTGGATATTTTATTGACAATTGTAAAACTACTTTGGGAGGATAATATACCCTGAAAGTTGGTTTTAAGATTAATTAAACAAACAAGCTTGTACTCCCTTATCCCTCTCTCAGCCACACAACAACCAAGACAGTTTCTGTCACAAAAGCAGGCTAAAGCTTGATTAAAATGGATCTAGGCAGGGGGAGTTTCATTCAAGAGTACTTGGAGTTGATAGGTGACTTTTGCATTTACTTTCTTTTTACACCTAAAAATTAATTATAAAACAGTTGTTATGCCTATTTTCACCTCTGGAAAGCATTCCTTGTGGAATGCCCTAATGTGGAATGTGCGTGTGGCTCCCTTCCTGACTCTTTTTTTTAAAACAGGGTTTAAATACCTGAGTGTTCCATTCTGCTTTTGAATTTATAGATGCCCATTTATATTTTATAAATTTAATTGTCTCATGATGAGGTTTTAGTTCATTATATTTTATAGTTTTACAATTTTACCTTGCAAACTGCCTTGAAACTTTACCTCAAAAGGAAGTATAAAAATATTTTAAATAATGAATATCATGGGATACCCCTGCAATAATGGGGGAAATTAATATTAAAATTAAACGTATTTAATTAAAATTAAATATTAATTTAATATTACATTTTTCATTTTTTTTCTCCACTGCAGGATATTGAAAACTATTTTTTTAGCAATGTCCAAAACCAGACTTATTATGACTACCATGCCATCCTCTCCAAGGAACCAGCAAAACATGGGGAGATGGGAGGCAGACAGACTGGAGTCACTGACTTCCTATTATCCAATTCAAGGTCATGTTATTTAATAAAAGGTTTTTCTATCAATAAAGTTGAGCACAGGGAGCAAATTCATATGTGTGAGGAACTGTGAAACAAGAACGTGTGATATATAAAATTCAGCTTTTGAAGGAGGCTCTTTCCGTCATCTTGTATAACTCATATTTTTTGGTTTTATGTTATGTCAAGTCATTGTTTTATTCCAGTCCCTTAATTATTTGGTTTAATATAATTTCATACTACTCTAGTCAAATAGTAACTATTAGGTAAAAGTGGAATAATGTAGGTGAAGTAAAGTATAGATGTCTTCTTGGAACGGTGCTTGGATACATTTTAGTATTTATAGTACTGAAACTGCAGAAATCATAAGCTCACCTGGAATACACCCTGGACTTCAGATATTTTTTTACATCCTTAATCTGTGGAACTTCAATAGTCACTGGCTTGAGTCACCCTTGGCCAATTTCCTTCTTTAATGTTGCAAAACCCAAGGATATATGGGTCACAGAATTTTATATGGTGTTAGCCTAATGCCAAAGGGTGTGAAATTGGTCTGGAACTAAGTCATTTATCATCCACAGAAAAAGAAACGGGATGTCATGTGGAGGGGGGGGGGAATCTGACTAGTTTGTTTAATTCTATCCTGCCGCCTGTTTCAATATAATTTATCCTGCAAGCTCACTCTGGACCAAAATGGTTTGAGGACTTCACTTGTAAAAGAGTAAGGGGAATTTATACACAGTTCTCTTCATTGATGTCCACTATGTATCCTTGGTAACAGAATCAAATGACATGCTTCTATGTTGTTAGTGTGTTTAAAGCTGATTGCATTTGTTAGTGACAGACATCTCTCTCTCTCTGTGTGTGTGTGTGTGTGTGTGTGTGTGTGTGTGTGTGAAAGAGAGACTTCCCTGCATCCTAGTGAGATGAGGAAATAGGAAATAAGGGGGTTCAGCTGGAGAGGTCTGAGATCAAGTATCCTTGATGAAAAATGTTAAGGTTAGATTCCTTCCCAACCCTAAGCGATGTGGTGGCTCAAGAGTTCTGCACATGCACTTACTGTAGCAGCTACATGAGCTATTTCAGTGGCTTGTGTTGGTAGCAAAATGGAAAGCGTAAAATTGAAGAACTTTGAAATAATCTGGTTGTGCAATTTTTAGGTAGCGAGAAAAGATGTAGAGGCTATAATATACCTCTAGTAATTTTTTTTTTACATTTTTTCGATATTGCCATACAATAACATACAAATGTACTGATGACTTCAGCAAGCAACATCTTTTGCCAGATGACAGTTTCAATTACTGCAATGCAGTGGTTGGTTTATATAAACATGGACAAAGTTAGTGATATGATTAGCTAGCATCATGCTTACATTTTCCACTCATTTTCCTGTGTGTGTTTGTTTGTTTTAAACAAACAGAATCTACCTCAAGAACTATCCAACTTCCTATGAGAAGACAGGAAGACTTAGGCTTCACTCCTATGCAGGTGGAGGGAGCAATCCTCAGGAAAGCCATAGAATAGTTCAGATTCCAAGATCCAAGGTCAGAGACAGTGCTTTCACCTAAGCAATCTTCACAATTAACAAGGAGACAACTGCATTGACTGCATCTCTGAGGTCATAAAAGCGATCTCAGAAAGGGAATAAAGGGGTGATCCTGTGGGTAGGAGAGGAGGGTCTGGATTACATTCCATCTCCAGGTCTCTCCAGCATGATTTCCTCCCCCTCTGCAGTACCCCAGCTCGGCTGATGAAAAAGCCCATCTACCTAAAATGCAGAGTAGGAGGAGTGCAGGGCTGGGCAGGGGGGTGGCAGTGGGGCCAGTTGGCATGGGCCTACGATTTTGAGGGGCCCTACTCCAAGTCCCCTTGGGCAAAGTTGCTTGATTTTTCTGTTGTTGATGAATGTGAAGAAGTGTTGTCTTATATACATCTTGAATAAAAGTGCTTGCCACTACCATTTTTATAAATCGTTCTAGTTCATATGTATTTAGAACTGATTAAAAAATACTTAATGAGCAGTTTGAAATAGGGCTTACATTTCCTACCTGGCCCGGGCCTATGACCAGCTTTGCCCGGCCCTGGAAGAGCGACGGAGGTGATGTTTGCCTCGATTGCTCCTCCTGCTCTGCACTGGATGCTCATAAGCCTCCAAGTTTGGAGGTTTATGAGCATCAGGCACATTTGTCATAGGATTGCGCTTTTACTCCTGTATAGTATTGCACTGATAATTCTATAAAAGTGCCATTGACCATAGCTTAGTAACGGTCTATGAATCTTGCTCCAACAATAGTTCTAATTTTCTAGTTTTCTTCAGTTCTAATTTATTTCTCAGATTTTCTGAGATGAAGATAAATGCATTATTATATCTGTGTGGGGAGAGGGGGTTTACACAAACATGACATACTTTCACAAAACGAGTTAAATTAACTTAATGATGAGAAAGGAATGTAGACTGAAGGAAAAAATCTTCTCAGGTGTTCCATTGTTCAGGTCTTCTGTTTGATTTGCGACTTTGTTGGCTGTCTCCTGGTATATATCGTTACTTAGATTGCAACATTACTTCTCCTTTATTGAATAGATTGAAACAACAATTACTTGCAGCTGCAGGAGAAAATGGGACTTTCTAAATCAATAATGTTCTTTATATAGAAAGAGTGTGTGTCACTTAATTTTGAGCTGACTTGGTTATATTTCAAGATGGGAAAGATTATTTTTAAAAAAAACCAGAGAAGCTTTCTTAACTTTATGTGGCCACACACCTTTCATTACTAAAATGTTATTTACTTGTCTTTGGCTAAGGTAAGAGGAGTACTGTGTGAATGGTTAAGGGACATGCCATTCCACCTGCTCCAACTTGAAAGGGAATCTTTAATGTAATTAGAGCACATAGATATATGGCAAAAGCTGCCTTCCATAGTCATGAAATAGTTTCTAATCCATGAAAATTTATGCCGCAATAAATGTTAGTCTTAGGTGCCACAATGCTGCTGTTTTGCTGTGACAGACTAAGATGGCTACACTTCTAATCTACTGGCTACCTTTTTAAAGTCTCTGAACCCAGAGGTTCCATTTAGTAATCATGTCTAATAACCATTGATAGAACTATTCCCCATGAATCTGTTTAATCCCCATTTAAAGCCTTCTAAACTAATACAGTGGTCATCACCAAATCTCGTCGGAGTGACTCCATAAAAGAATTATGTACTGTGTGAAGGAGTAATTGGTTTGTTTTTTCCCCTGCAAATCAATTTCTTTTGGTGAACCCAAATTCTAGTATTATGGGAGAGGGAGGGGGCGCTGCATATTTTCATACATCTTTAGCACAGATAGGGATGCTTGAAAATTTTGTTTCGTTCCACATTTATAGTGAACTAGCCTGATCTGCACTTTCCAGACTAATGTGTGGTTCAGAATGCAGTAACCCTTTGGATTTCACACTTCTCTGAATTTTGCGATACAGTTCTCAGTTCAAAAAAACACAATCATATACATATAAAATGTGTCTTTTTGGAGAATTACATTTAGAAATTTGTATTTTGTGAGAAAATATGTATATGAAATATATATTTCAACACAATTCTTCATATATATCTATATATCTATCATAGTTTAATACAGAAACAGGATGGAATTGACTTATGAATAAACATATGTTAAACTGACATGGGCCAGAAATAGACTGATCCATCCCTAATTGTAGTTGGCACCAGAACAGTTCCACCCTACTCCAGAGGCTTCTTGCATTTGTGAGTACTCTCATGCGCACATAGTGTTCTAGCACATAGTGTTTTATTGTATGCAAGGGCTTACCTATTTCCTATCAGAGGGGACAACTTTGAGTGTATAGGTCTGGGCTGAAGTCCAGCACTTTGTGAGAAGTCCATTTGTGTGATGAGACTTTCTCCTTCTCTCCTCTACAGACCCCTGCACTCCCTGAAAATCTATTCCAGAGGATCCCACACACCCCATGAGCAGATTTTGAGGGCACATGGGGTCTGCAGAGGGGATTCACTCCTCCCTGTTCAGATGCAAGCAGTTCTGTCAGTGGGAGCAGTCAAGTCTTCCTTCTGCTACGTTAGTGTATGAGCAATACAAGACTACTGTAGGTGACAGCATGCCTATGATTAGTACAAATCTTACTGCAGGCATCTGGACTTGTTTGTATACTTTAGCCAATCAGGTTGAGAACCTGATATCACCTACTGTAATCTCAGCAATAGCAGAATGGATATCCATTCCACTTGCTCTGCAATCTGCAAGATCTGGTATAGTCTCTTGATTGGATTAAAGGCAAGGGACATGCATGTGTCATAATTTACATGGGAGTGGAAACTCGTTTGGGATTCAGAAGTTTCCACAAATGTGCTTGAGGAGAACTTGTGTCTTGGGGTGGGGGCCTGTACACTAGGGCTGGATGGCCTTATTGGCCCCTTCCAACTCTACTATTCTATGATTCTATGAATATTTGCTTTTATTTAACATACATTTTTTCACTTAAGGTAGCTGGTCGTTAGGCATAAAACAAAACAGATCAGAGGTATCAGAAAAGTAAACAAAGATATATAGTATTTTATTAAAAAGAAAACAAGGAAGCCTATTATTCTAAGAATGTTGTCACTACTTTTAAACAGGTTTCTATACATTACATTGTGTTACATAACACATTACATTGTGTTAGAAGCCCCAGTTTCTATCACTTACCAAATTTAAGCAAATTCCCCCTCAAGCTCCATCCCACTTCTCACAGGCCTAGGATGTGGGCTTGAAAGGCAATCTCCTTTCTGGTCAGATTCCACTTCCGCCTGGAACTTTGAGTGCTGTTCAGCAGGCATCTCCTGAAATATTGAGTCTAGCACTTTCTTGACAGTGCTTCAGTCTACAATGTCAAATTTTTAAAAGGGCAATGTGGATTAAATTTTACTTGAATGGGCAATAAATATATTTCCAAAATGTTTCATATAGTCTCTGAGATATTCTACAGCTTTCTCCACCAGTGCCTTTCTCCACCAGTGCCTTCAATCAGTAATTCAAACAAGCACATGCATTCCTGTTAGTGCATGATCCTCATAGATTACTACACTTCAGAAGGTGTAATGCTGTTGCCCTTGTCAAAGATAACATTTTAGTTAACATGTTACCTGTCTTCTTTGTCATCAGCTTTGCCTCCATAAGTGTACTTTGAAAGAAGGTCCATTTAGAGAGAAATGGTGTAACTTTTTTTTTAACGTATGGAAATATTCTGAAAGGGTTTCTTGGAGTGTTGTGGTTTTCATCAAATTACTGAGAATTGCACAAACAATAGTGTTCTCAGTGTAAAACATTGTAATAAAGTATCATATTAGTGTGGTAGCATATTAAGTATCATATCAAGAGCTCTAAATGAGAGATTTATAGCACCCTCATGATTGGCCACTCATGGATGTTTGTGGGTTCATTACATGACATCATCAATACCCAGTCCATCTCCTACGCTATACCCTGGAAACTGTGCCTTTTTAAAAGAAACAAAAAACCAGATACTGTGGCATTATTTGGATATTGCAGGATCCAAGATGGTGCTGCTTCATTAAAACACAAAGGGGCCTTTCTGAGAAGGGAACAACTCACATTGTCTTCTCAAAAAGTTCACACACAAAAATCCCTCTAAAAAATGGAGGAAAGGCTGTGAATGCTGCTCCTTCCACATTCCATCCTGTTCGCAGAAGTCCAGCAGGTTTTTTTTTGGATATGTCAAGTGCTCCAACTTTAGAGTCTTCAATGGTAAGATTGCTCTGCCTGTGCTGTTTTAGAGTTTCTCTACACACAGGAAAAATCCCATGTCTTACTGGGGCTTTTATCCTCCCAGTATTCCCATCAGCCTCAGAAGCATATGATTATATCCCTGTTCTATGTCTGAGCAGAGAAGACTCACCTCTTTTGTGTTTCATGGTGCCGTCAGACCATCAACATTCATACCATGGCACTATTAACAACAATGACTTCAAACTGTTCACTTGTCTGGCACCTGTTCTCAACTTTTTTCAAGATAGGCATATATAAGGGGGGGGGGGAATCAACATTGTGCAAGCAGACTTCATGTTCCACTTTCCCCCTGTACCGCAAAACCTGTTGGAGCATATTTGGGGAGTGCAGGGGGGACTGCAGGCAGAGAGGGGAAATCTATTCCATCAATGGTGTCTGCTCTGTTGGCTGACAAGACACTGGTGGATTTCACCCATAATTACTGTTTGGCTCATATCAATTACTCCCAGTTCTGCCATACTACACCAAATGAACCCATGCTAAAGATACATTAACATTCAGAAAAATCTATAGTGTGATAAATATAAAAGGAGGGACTGGGCAGGCCATATTTACCTGCTGGAGCACCTACCTGTCTGTCTGTGAGCAGTAACAGTGGCCACCTGAGTAGCTCTTAAGAGGCACGATCTAGCATGCTATTTAATTTACAGAAGGGCAGTGCCAAAGTGCATCACTCATTTGGTTACCTATGGAGGAGTAATAAATATAGTAATTCTAATTTGCATGAAATAGTTAATTATTCTAGATTGTATTGGATTATGTTGACTGTATTGGATTATGTTGATGTTCAGTTGTATAATTAGTTGATATGTGTATTTTTAGTTTTATTGTTGAAAGTGTTATTTATTTATTCATTCATTCATTCATTTAAAAATGTAAGTAGACTTGGAGACTGCAGTCTTTTGCCCATGCCAGTATAGAGTAGGATGGATAGTATTTGGGGTGGTTTGGAGGGTGGGTGATAGAGACTGATGTTACAGCCCCTATGTGCCAAATATACAGAGCAGCCTTAAGTTTGCAAATTCATCTTCTAAGTTGGGAATTTTTGGAGAAAGGCAACAGATAAGGGATTCCCTTTATGCAGAGCAAACCACATTAATTGCTCGAACGGTCCAAAAAAATTCCCACCAACTAAATCAAATAGAGGAGGAACTTGAGAATTTGATTGTAATGTTGAAACCCCTGGAGAAAAGAATATATGTTACAATATATCAATCAGGCAAACCTGAGAGATCTAAACAGATGGAGTAGGTAATTACTAACTCCCAGAATAATTTAGTATTGCATCCCTCTAAATTTTTATTTTTATTTTTTGCCATCCTTCCTTTTAAGGGCAATGGGGTTCAAGGAGATTGGCAAGTCAGCATCTAAGCTACCTCCTTGCATAACCAAAGAGAGAAATAAGTCTTTCTAAAATAAAGTTTGCAAAGTAGTGCTTCAGTAAAGAGATATCACCTAATATTTAAAACATCAAGGCTTCCAACTTTTATTTTTAGAGAAATAATTAACTATGGCTTGACTGCATCTAGAATATTTTATGATACTGTAAAGAAACCTTTGTTAAATACTGGAAGAAGTAATTATTTCAGAGGAGCTTGTATCAAGAACTGAAGAGTTAAACTATCTGCTAGGGGAGAAAGTGGTATTTCAGAGCATTTAATTAATTGGGGGTACTCCAACTGTTAATCCGTTGACTCTGTGTCCATTAGAATTTATTGCAGGCTCAAATTCTGGGCAGGTTAAGGTTGAGAAACATTTCAGCTTCAGTAATTGATTATTCTTTGGAGCCCTCAGAAGAAAACCTCTTGAGTTCTTATGCAGCCTTTCTACATGATGCTATTTTGCATCAGCTATCAGTACTAAAAAGTAAGCTTTTAACTTTGGGAATAAATCAAGAGCTGCCTACAACCAGGTATTTGCCAATTTTTTTGTTCATTTTCAAGATCAACAGGCAGCCCAATCTCCTAGAAGTTTAATTGATTTGAGTTCCCAGCTGAAATTGTACTGAAAGAATCTTAATCCATTCAACAATTAGTACAGAAATGGTCAAGTTCTGAGGAATGGCTGGCTTTAGATATTTACAGGGCTTGCCCGCCATGAGGTGGGGTGAATGTGGCAGAATGGGAGGAGTGGCAGATTGCATGCTCTTCCCCTGCCAAGAGGCGCCCCTTGCTGTTGCCTCATTTCAGTGAGGCAGTACTACGTCGGGTGTGCCAAAGAGCCCCACTGGCTGCTCTCCTGCTGTGACAAGCAGCCAGGATGGTTCTCCGGAGAAGCTCTGACTCACGGTCATGATTGCTACTTATTTTGAAACACGTAAGTAGCCAAAATGACCTCAATCCCCTTTCAAACTATCACAAAATGATCTGACTGGTTGATTTGGTTCACATGTTTGGGCATTACATGATTGGGCCTTAGGTTCATGTGCTTCTTCCTGTCCCACTCACCCTTCCTCTCCTGACATGCTCTGATTCCCTTCCCTTTTGTACAGCAAAATATAGTTGCCTTACATCAAAACTGGCAAACTACACTTCCTCCAAACAAGAAATGCAAACCACAGCTTGATTAGGGTAAGTGCAAGCCATAGATTGCTGGTTGGGATGTAGCAGCAACCTATGGTTTGCTTGAAAAGGAGAAGTGTGTGTGGAGAGAGAGAGAGAGCACGTGAATCCAAGACTAGGTAATATAATTCCAAGCCACAGTTTGGTGTTACACATGAACCTCCTCTAACATTGCCTGCAACTGTATGAATTTAACAGGAAACAATGTATAACTGAAAGTTCCAGCCTTTTCATTCTTTACATGAAAAATGTATGGATGTTACCATCTTTAAACAAATGTGTTGTTTTGGGACTTGTATGACTCTCGTTCACGCACTGGTTATCTCTCGGTTGGACTACTGCAACCTTCTTCTCTCTGGCCTTCCTTCGTCTCACATCAGTCCGCTGGTCTCTGTCCACCACTCTGCCGCTAAGATCATCTTCTTGGCCCGCCGCTCTGACCATGTCACTCCACTTCTGAAATCTCTTCATTGGCTTCCAATTCACTCCAGAATCCAATATAAACTTCACCTGCTGACCTTCAAAGCTCTTCATGGTCTAGCTCCTGCCTATCTCTCCTCTCTCATCTCACACTATCGCCCCGCTCGTGCTCTCCGCTCCTCTGATGCCATGCTTCTCGCCTGCCCTAGGACCTCCACTTCCCTTACTCGGCTTCGTCCTTTTTCTTCTGTTGCCCCTTACGCCTGGAACGCTCTTCCAGAACACTTGAGAACTACAAACTCAATCACTGCTTTTAAAACTCAGCTAAAAACTTTTCTTTTCCCTATAGCCTTCAAATATTGAGTTTGTTCTGACTCTATACTGTTAGCTTCTCCCTACCCGGTGCCTGTTTACACTTCCCTGGGCCTGTTTGCATTCTCCTTCCCTCTTTATTGTTTACTACAACTTATTAGATTGTAAGCCTATGCGGCAGGGTCTTGCTATTTACTGTGTTATCTGTACAGCACCATGTACATTGATGGTGCTATATAAATAAATAAATAAATAAATAAATAAATAAATAATAATAATAATAATAATAATAATAATAATAATAATTATTTGGGACCAATCTATCACTGAGTTAAACCTTGCAGATATTTTATATTTTCTCACATGGCTCTCATGTCTTCTGACAGGATGATGAAGTTGTGCTTCAGTGTGTTGCCAACATTCACAAAGAACAACGGAAGTTCTGCCTGGCAGCTGAAGGCCTTGGGAACCGCCTTTGCTTTTTGGAACCGACTTCAGAAGCTAAAGTAAGAATCCCTTCTGCAAGCATTTTTAGTTAGGATAATTGATAGTCATTAATCTACAAATGGTTATTTTAAAAAATGAATTGTGCTTGATGTAATATATGTTATATATAAAATGCAAAATATAAAATTGTTTATTTTCCAATCCACTGAGTTTTGCTGAATTGAATATTCTCAAGTTAAAGCTTTTGCTGCCAGCAACTTTGCAATTCAAGGTTAGAAAATCCACTTAGCCAACTGTCTGCCTCTATATTTACCAAATCAACCACAAGATCCTTTGAGGAGGCCTTACTGGTTGTTTCATGACCAACAGTGTATCACCAGGTAATAACATGTAAGTAGGTCTTCTCAGTAGTGGCATCCATCCTCTGGAATGCTCTCCCATGTGAGGTTCAAGAGATGAAAACTGGGCCGACCTTTAAAAGCCACTATATCTGTTTACTCAGGCTTTCTCTGACATGTAATTGGCTATGTCACTGTTCTGTTCTACTGTTTTTCTTATTATGCTTTTAACGTATTTATTATTTTATATTGTTCTATATGTACCTTTATATAAACTGCTTAGAGATTTTAGAATATCAAGCAGGATACAAATAATTTAAATAAAGAAATATTAATCTGCATAGCAAACTACTCTTGGAACTGAGGGTAGTTCAAATTGCAGTTTGTGATACATCAAAAGTATCACTGAATATTTGCAAGAACTTAAGCAAATAAGTTCAATGAATACAGTTTTCTTTCTATCCATCGTCTATCTGTCCATACATACTATTTTATACTGCTTAATATCCTAAAATCTCTAAGTGATTCACAATAAATATAATATACAGTCTAAAACCAATCTAAAAACATGACTATAACACAATACATAATTAAAAATATGACAACAAAACAATCATAAAACAGAGCAGTGTCATAATCCGTTACAAGTCAGAAAAAGCCAGTATAAACAAAGAATTCTACAATATGTCATCTTTATTATTTTGAAGCTGATACCAACTGATGGAAAGAAATAATCACATCATGACATTCCTATGAGGCATATGTCTGTTGTTTCCATTTTACAGGGAAATGGTGGTTTATCTGAGTCAAACTCAGTCAGTTTGACTAAAAAAGAATGTGGATACAGTTTTCCAAACCCAGAACAATGATCTATCCAAAAGATATCTCTCTCTCTTTAATTTTTTTTAAAGTATATGGTTCAGTTTAATAACTATTCTTCATAAACGTGCTATTAATGAAAGTTTTCTAACAAACTTTTTATTATTATTTTGGCATTTAGCTTTCTATTCCACTGAACTGCTTTTGTAGAAATACCATCTCCTTTTAGTCATTGACATAAAGTGTAGTTTCAGTGAAGGCTGAGTCAGTGAATAAGTAATGCAGCAGTCTAATTGAAGGCGTCTAAGGCAGTGAATAAGAAACTGAGAAGTTGAAGGGGCTGAGTTTAAAACTTGCAACAACAACAAAAAGGTATGGGAGAATTAATGGAAATCCTATAGCCCCAAGAGAGTGGAGGAGAGAAAGAATGAGGATAGCAAAATAATTAAATTCCCAGCAACCACTTCCTTTGGACCTATGAGTCTACGAGGCCAAAGAAAGGTGGCAGTGACAGCAGGCAGATGGGGTAGGGGGAGGCAGAAAAAGACAGATGGGCAACTAGAGCAAGCAGTGACTGATTACTGACTCAGTAATTAGTTGTAGGACTGCCATATAAGTTTTTGGCATATAGGATATAATGGTTTCGTTAGATGCTAAGGAATTATAGGGTTATATAGAGCATAACAATTACAAGAATTGACATTGTTGCACGATCACTATCATAGAATCATACAATAGTAGAGTTGGAAGGGACCTATAAGGCCATCGAGTCCAACCCCCCTGCTCAATGCAGAATTAGCACAGCTAGTGCAAGCAACAGCTACACTAATGAAGTCAAATGAGTTGTGCAACTTGCCAACTCCCAATTGGATGTGATGCTTCTATGCCAGGGATGGCGAACCTGTGATCCTCCAGATGTTGTTGGGCTTCACCTCCCATCAGCCCTAACTAACATGGCCAATGATCAGGGCTGATGGGAGATGAAGTTCAATAACAGCTGGAGGGCCTCTCCCCCCCCCCCCCACTGTTTATGGCTTTAAGAGCTTTGGTTGTTTTGTGCTAGTCTAGCTGAAGCCTCCACAGATGCTGGCCAAGGATCCAGAATGGAAGTAATCATTAGCAGCAGACGGTGGTGATCCAACAGCAGGTTTTTCTGGGCCTGGGAGCCATGTTTTTGACCAGAATGAAAGCTTAAGCCTTTACATACTGGTGCACATTTCATGACTGACCAAGCCCTGTCCTTTGGTGGTAAGCTGCAAGGATTTTAAAAGAGCAAAACTGTGGCTTGGAGTCTTGCACTTTGATGCCTTTGAGAGGCCTCTAGGTACATCTGCAGTTACGGGGGAATAAGAAGTCTTGGGTGAGTGATGTTTTGCTGCAGAAGAGGTGCCTTCTTCTTCTTTAATGTATTTTAATTAAATTATAATTTGTTTTCATATACAAACATAACAATACTGAATAAAGGAAAGCCTCCTTACTCGAGAACAGCAGTTGACAGTCGAGTTCAGAGTCAGGCATCCAACCTTCCTGCTTAGAAAAAACTGCAATTCTCCCTCAGTTATGCCATAACACAGGACTGCAAAGACACCTCAAAGTCACTGTCCAAGGAGATGCAGGACTGGGTCATGACAATAGGGTATGCTTATTCTGCCATGATGTGGCAGGCACCCCTCATTGAAATGGAAAATTTGTTCGCCTACCTGTTGAAATGGAAAATTCCACATTATAGAAATAGCCATTAAGAAGTTGGCACCTGTGAGTCATTATTAAAATTATAAGAGTCAGTTACTCCACCTCCATGAAAAAGGCAAAGCTACATACTCCAAAAGAAACTGACAGACTGTGGCATAACCTGAATAGTCATTCATATTCCTGAATGATAGATTTGTTCTGGAATTCTGTGTGACTGAAATTAATTTTAATAATTAATTGTACTGTTCGTCTAGCTTAGAGAAATTTGGTATCTGTATGGCAACTAACAGTTCAGTAGATGTTGGACTGAATGGCTACATACTTAATGCTGTTTACTGGAAAATAATTTCTTTTTCTTTTTACCTCAAGTTGCTTGCTTGGTTGATCCATAGCAGACCAACAGAAATTGCATCTATAACATTTTGGTATTTCAAGTTGTATGAACATTTATTTATTAAAACATTTGTATCCCACCCTATTATCACTGGGATCTCAGGGCGGTGTACTGATAAAAATATGTTCGGTAGAAGTGGGATCAATAGTCTGGAATACGGATAGTAAAAACACATCATTTTAATTAAAATATCCAACTTGCTCTTACTGTAATTGCCCTCTTCCTCTCTGTAAAATGGCATGGAACCACAATTTTCTGATTTGATCAAGAATATAAAAAAAATTCTTAAGGAAAAAATCCTTCTAAAAGGGAAACTTTGCCATAAACCAACATTTGCTTTTTATATCAGAATGTATTATTTTATAGAATCGAGTTACATAGATTAAGATCTCAAACCCGAAAGTAAAAATTAATAGATTTTAGGTCATTCTGTCATGTATTAACCAAGTGAATCAATATATCTGCTCTGCACCGATTTTGTGACAGTGCTTTTTATAGAATTAAACAGTGCCTTTGGCTTGGTTAAAAAAATAAAAGCAATGCATAAATTCTACCTTAAGTCAAAGACTGGGTTCCAACAACATGATAACCCATGGTGGTTTAAATAGTCGACAGTTGGTTATTTAACCCACCATGGGTTATCTTGTTGAGTGGCGGGAGTTTTTTAACCAAAATAAGCCAAAACAACCAACGCAAATAACCAACGCTGATTATCCTGGTTGTGCTTTTTATACTGTATTTTGTATTTGTGCTTTTAACCTGTTGGTTGTTTTGCTATGGTTTTAATTTTTGTGAACCGCCCAGAGAGCTTCGGCTATTGGGCGGTATAGAAATGTAATAAATAATAAATAAATAAATAAATAAATACATAAATTTGAACCACCATTGGTTATTGTGTTGTGTGGAGGGCACTGTTGGTTATTTCCTCAGCCACTGTTGGTTATTTCATCAGCCACAGAGTCGCAAGGCAAGAGTAGTCAAAGCAAGGGCTGCTGCTGTAGTCTAGCCGGTAGGATAGATTTTTGGCAGCAATGGCTGTTGGGATGCTAGCGGGAGGATTGAGGGGGGAGAGAGAGCAGGAGATAAGTGAGTCAATTCAGCATGGACTAATAGTCAATTCAATGCTGATCCTAATCCACACCATAATTGATTATTATCATGTTGTGTGGGGAGGACCCCATAAATAAACAACTGTCAAGTCAATTATTTACCCACCATTGACTATCATGTTGTCTGAATGCAGCCAAATAATTAGACTTGTAGTCTGAGGTGTTGCTTGCATGGCATAATCTAAATACATTAGTGCTTTATAAATTTTGGGGAGATTTCTATAGCTCATCCACAATACAAGTTGTCAATTGATGTTTAAGTCATCAAATGATGACTGTGTGAACCAGCCCCAATACTGACAAGAATCACAGATGAGAAGTAATTATGGAAGACCAAGCTTTACGCTTTGTTTACTTGAATGAGAGCCCAAGGAAGGGGGCTATTCGAACAAAGAAAAAACATGCTAAGAGAAAAGCAATACACTTTCCCCAAAAGGGAGCAATAGGTTTTTTTAAAAAAAAATAGTGGAGAATATGTTCTAACCTTGGCTACATACATGACAAATCATTTGAGACTATCCAAGAAAATAGTCCAATGCTAGCCTATCAGTATGTTTTGTAGCTGGAAGGATGGAGAAAGGGGCCTTTACTAAAGGAAGAACACAAACCATATAATTCAGTCGTTCCTTGCTTGTTTTTGTTTTGGCAAGGCAAGGCACACTGTCCTGATCAGATTCATTTTGTCAAGCCCATCAGGAAATCCCCTCTTTTCCCAAGGACCTAACTGTGACAACATTCTGCCTTAGCTAGTTGGTATTTATTGAAAGCCATAGCCAAGTACATTCATGAATCATGTATCTAAAGTAAAATACATGCCCTCAGCATAGTAAACCCCATTATATTATTGGGGTTTAGGTTTAGGCCACAAGCAAGTGATGGTGGCGCTTAGCCTGTCATCATCCTTGACAATACATGTGGGCTAGGCAGGCAACATGTCCCACCCACTCATCCTCTTTATATGGATCTGTGAATGAGCTAGTTGACCTTTATGGGAGCTGGGAAGGAATGTTTTCATAACCACCCAAGTGGCTGGGTTTGAGTATGTTTTTATTTGTTTGGCTGATTGCTACTTTGGAGGTTTATTTATTTAGCTGTTTGGCTTAATGATATGGAGGATAACCATCAGAGAGCAAATCAGGGAGAGGCACAATTCATTAGAGCAGTTTAGACAGCAGACGTATGATCTCCATCTAGTGGTGACAGCGGTAGACAAATGGTAGCAATCCGAGGAGCTGCTATTTATGTGACACTCTGTCCACCTGCCCATGATAATCAGTTCTGAGTTGAGCTGACAAGCTTAGTAGAACATCTGTAGCAGAATAGCCAGGTCAATCTACCTTGACACAGGGACATCAGAAGTACCATAGTTCTTTGATTCTAAGATGCACTTATTTATTTATTTATTTATTTATTACATTTCTATACCGCCCAATAGCCGGAGCTCTCTGAATTAAAAACATTCAAGGTATAAAACAACAGTATAAAATCATACTATAAAATACAATATAAAAGCTCAACCAGATAAAAACAGCAGCAATGCAAAATTACAAATTTAAAACACCAAGTTAAAATTTATATATAGACTGTTAAAATGCTGGGAGAATAAAAGGTCTTCACCTGGCGTCTAAAAGCATATAATGTAGGTGCCAAGCGAACCTCCTTAGGAGCTCATTCCACAGCCGGGGTGCCACAGCAGAGAAGGCCCTCCTCCTGGTAGCCGCCTGCCTCACTTCCTTTGGCAGGGGCTCACGGAGAAGGACCCCTGAGGATGACCTTAGGGTCAGGGCAGGTACATATGGGAAGAGGCGTTCCTTCAGATAGCCTGGCCCCAAGCCGTTTAGGTCTTTAAATGTTAATACCAGCACTTTGAATCAGGCCCGGATCTGGACTGGCAGCCAATGAAGCTGGAAAAGGAATGGCGTGATGTGGTCTCGTCGGCCAGTCCCTGTTAGTAATCGTGCTGCCCTGTTTTGTACCAGTTGAAGTTTCCGGACCATTTTCAAAGGCAGCCCCAAAGGCAGATGTTTATATGGGATGTTTCCCATATAAACATCTCTAAAAACGGGGTGTGTCTTAGAATAGCGGGTGCGATTATTATTCTTAGAATCAAAGCTTTTTTTCTGTTGGTGGTACTGAAATTAGTGTGTGTCTTACAATCGATGGCGTCTTACAATCGAAGAAATACAGTAGCTTTCCTCATTGCTGGCCTGCTATTGTTAACCAGTTTTATATATTTAAAATGAAGAAAGCTGTGGCCTGTTTAATGATGAAATTTAACATGAAGTTTCACTATATCCGTAGTATTAATTTTTATACATTTATGGACTTTTTAATGTAAATTCTTAGTGATTCTTATTTTAATACTTTGTATTACAATGAACTTTTTCATATTTGTGGTCACCTTCTAATGAAAACCTTTTTAGTATCCTTTTGTATTTTACTTCTTTGCATTGTAGAGTTTTTGTGTGCTTACCTGTATTGCATTTGTAAAGTTGGTATGACCATGATGGTTGAAACAAGGAATAAATAAGTAAATATAGAAGTCTGAAGAAAAAAATGGTTATGCTTTATCATAGCCCAAATCTACAGGCTATAATTATTTCATTGTTTCACGTTTATATGCCTCTCTCATATTGTAGCCCCTCAAGGTGTCAGAATAAGATAAAGGAAAATGGTTTACAAAAATAAAATCCTGCAGTGTGGTGCATACTTGTCTTATGTTTTGAATGCTGCAGAAAACCTTTGTCTCTTCTTACAGTCTAAGAATGATGTAGAAAATGCAAATGAAATCCTAGTTAAGGTAATAATAAGAAATCAAAACTTAGTACAACTGTACTCAACTGTACACTTAACTCTTTTTTGCTAAAATCAATAGGACCTAAAAGTGTTTAGTTGGATCTTGCCTATGTTTTTACAGTAGTTTTAATCTTTCTTCTCATTAATCTGCCAAAATGCAGTGTCTTCATAATGTTTGTTCACAACTTGACTGTGGTTTTAAGAATAATTACTATGCATTCATTGTACTTTGCAGTGTATCCATTGTTCCATTTTCTGAACCTACAAAGTACATATGCTATTTTGTTCTTCATTCTCATTTGAGTGATGGAGTTAAGATGTGGATACAATTTTTATTGTTTCCAAATTTCACTATACCGAAACAACTGGATATTTTCATGGCCAGATTAACCCATGGACTAACGGGGCTGCAATTCCTCATCCCATCATCTCCACTATTTAGCCCAGATTTCAAATTTAAAAAGAGCAAGTATCTAGCTGTTGTAGAACCCAAAATATGAGATTAAAAGCATCATCAGATGGGGGGGATTGCATTTCCCTACTGTTGCTTCCCCCCTGCTTCTGTCCCACAATACTTCTTTCTTCACATGGGGAATGAAGTGGAAATAAACAATGACCACATGGCCCATTCAGTGGATGTTTTTATTGTGCTGCTTTTCCTGCACACAGCAGGAAATGGCGGCACGTTTCACTTCCAAAAATATATATATCAGATTTACTGGGGTCTTATTTTGTCATGGAAAAGAAGACCAGAAGGCGTGGGGGACATGCGGGAGGTGTTCGTCATCGCCAAAAGGACCTGCAAAAAACTGTGAGTGGCCAATAATGAGTGATGCTTTAAATGTTGAGTCACTATTCTGTCCAATTGTTTTGTGATAAATACTACTGCCTTTCAGTGAGTTTAGCGGCCAATGCATAAAGTCAGAGGTATGATTGACATTTCAGGAGCACTGCTAGTAACAGATGTGGTATTTAGAATGATAATTTGTCTTCTGAAGGGATTCCTAGTTCATTTTGAACCCATTTTTAGTTTACTCCTGAGCATAGAGAACAATTGAAAAATCTGTAATTTAGTGCAGCTTTGGCTGGGTTGTAGCATATCCAGCCAAAAACAACCAGTAGCAATAACAACAGGAGTTCATGCTGTTTGTAGTTCAAGTCATTTCATGCTCCCATTTGATTTTTTCATTGAGATTGTAATTTTTTTTAAATTGCTTTGATAATGCAAATAAAGTATTCAATTATACCCATAGTGTGTGTGTGTGTGTGTGTGTGTGTGTGTGTGTGTGTGTGTAAGTGCGTGCATGCAGGAGTTGCACTGTGGCTAATCATCGGCATTGCAAAGTAGCCCATTGTTGTTATACACATATTGTGGGGAGTATGAGAGAGTAGTGTATGATATCCCTGTAGTCTAACATCATTAACCTATCTGCCGGTATATTGCGTTTTTTTGGGAAATGCAGTTGAGGCTGGAGGCTTTGAAGATAAGGGCTATCCAACAATTGGAAGGAAGGAAGGGTGAGTGAAGAAGAAAGATTTAAGAGAATGAAAATCTATGCATACTTACCTGTCAGTCTTATTGAAGACAATGGATTTTTTTTTTCTAAATAGACACTCCTATACACATTTACCTGGGAGTAAGTCACATTGAATGAAGTGGTAGTTACTGCTAACTGGACAAGTATACAATAGCACTGTTAATAAAGTTTCTTTGAGTTGATTATCTTCAGAAGATAGAGACATAGGTGTGGGGCAAATAAGGTCAGATGATGTGTTTTTCAAATTGGATTTTTTAATATGAATTGGATTTAGCTCCTTTCCCAGGGTCCCAATATAAAGAAAAGTTTCTAAGTTACTGGATGCATCTAGTAACTAGTACACATGCATGTAAATTTGTGAACACAGTAAAGCAAGACAATTATATTTCTTTCAAGTCTATTTATTTTTTAAAAACTTGATTTTATTCCATTTGTATTCTGTACTTTCTACAGCAGCTAAAGGTCTTCCTATTTTTATCCTTTCAAGACCTAGGAGATAGATTAGGGTGAGAGGTAGTGATTGGCTCAAGGTCATTTAGGGTTCCATCACACCCATGTTTTCCCCCTGGTTTGTCTCCATGATTTCTAGCTCTGTTTCATTAGCGCATCAAGCTAACGCCCCCTTTCACATGGGTTTGTGGTATCATGCTATACAGATGAAACCTCTCTTTCGCTTGTTTGCTCTTCCACTCCACCCCGCCCCTTCTCCTTCTGCCTCTAGTTCATTGGTTGTAACATTGTGATGAGCATGGGCTCCTTCCCTCCCCCTCGCTTTGGCTTTGTTGTCTAGCGATTTACTGATTTAACGTTTCATTGTCTGGGCTCCATTTCTGCAGGCAATGAGAGTGGGGTTGGAGCAGTAAAAATCCATTCAACTGACTCAGCACAGGTCTGTTGGTTTGACATGGTGCTGGAGGAGGAGAACCGCCTCACCCTCCCCTTTTGTTAGCAAGCTCTTCCTTCAAAGCACACACACACAACAAAGGAAATAGTGAGAGGACGGCACTACTTGGGGGCTGAAGGGCGCTTTAATTCTGTTTGGGAGAAATAATCCAGACTTTCCCTGCTCTAGGAAAACATGAAAAGGGGAGGGGAAGAGGCAGGGTGTTTGCAGGACAGGTGCAACGTCATCTGAGTGCCATGCTGCAAAAAGGCAAACCAGGCATGACGAGAGTGCGATAAAACGCTGGTGTGATGGAGCCCTCAACTGGTCCATTTCAGGCAGCAAAATACCTTAGGCCAGCCTCACTCTCCACTCTCTCTCTTTCTCCCCTTTCTCCTGTCATGTCCTGAATCATCTGAATGAGTCAGTGTCTTTCTGGAACATATGTATTTATGCAAGTGTTTCTCTGTGTGTTGTATGCTGTAACAGGGATCTTGTGTCTGTATTTGCATTTGGGCTAGATATTATGAAAGCATGATGATATTTCCAGTAATATATGTACTAAAACAAAACAAAAAATGCATGGTGGTTGTACATAAAATTTCTTTCTTTGATGTGTGTGAGTGTGTATGTGTGTGCATAAATGTTGTGTGTGGGTTTAGTGTTGGGGGCAGAGTTGGGGGGACACTATAGCCTGCTAGCCCCGGGGCCCACCATGGTCTTGATCCAGTCCTGAATATTTGACTTTCTGAAAAACAACTGTAATGCTGCATTTTGTATGGTATGTGTTACTTTGTTGCTTCATCTATCCAAAAGGATTAATGGGAGAACTATATCACTGCAATTAGAATGTGTTCTACATTTCACAAGTTGATGAATGTAAACTGTTTTCTTCATTACTCTATTGGGGACAGCAGTTTCGTGGTAACAATCTCACTGTTGCACAGAATTAAAAAAAACTAACACTTTTAAAGTATAACACTCGAGAGCCAGAGTGGTGTAGTGGTTAGGATGTTGGACTGGGAGTCGGGAGATCCACGTCCTGTTTGAGGCATTAGCCCATTTCTTTTATGGATTATCTCTGTCAATTTGCACATATGACTTTAAATAACCATTTCCTTAGTACTTGGAATAGTTGCTGATTTCCAATATTTTGTCAACACAACCTTTGCAGCCACCAAAGGGACATCAGTTGTTTTACTCTGTACAGCACCATGTACATTGATGGTGCTATATAAATAAATAATAATAATAATAATAATAATAATAATAATAATAATAATAATTAAGCAACATTAATAAAACATTCACAGCCAAATTAAACCCTGTCATTTGTTCTACCTTATAGAAAATGTTTCTCCAATATAATTGCCCTCCAAAAACATGTAATAAACCAGCATCCAATTCTCCACATTTACAGCAAAATGCGTGGTTTGATATATTCTATTTCATGTACATGGTGACGTATACTAGAGAAAAATAACCCTTTTCTGGGTATCTTTCAATTTCATACAGAGATTTTTTTTTGATCAAAGATCTTCTGCCAAACTTTATCTCAATAGGCAAACCTAAATCCCTTGTTCATATTAACTTAGATGTTTATGTTTATTTGTGAAATGATTTCATAATAAAATATACCTTTAAAACTCAAAAACTCCACAAATGTCATAAAAAACTCCTCGTTTTTCAAAGCTGTTTCATTTAATTCTTTGTAGAGAATGAAAAGTTGTATCTGAAGATATTGGTACCAAAGTGGAGTCTACTCCATTTCCTAAGCTGTTCTCTGGGTATCAAACCTGAATTTGAAATTAAGTTCATAAATCTTAGGGATGGGGCAAACGTCCGGCTGGATCGGTGAGGGGGACAGATCCCTTGTGTCCGGCCCTCATGGACTCAGACAGAGACGCCCAGCGTGAGGGCAGACCAGCATCTGAGCGCTTACGAGTGCCCGCAAGTGCTCAGGCATGGGTGCACTCTGGAAAAGCGCTCTTTCCAGAGGCTTTGGGAAATGTGCACGTCCCCTGAGCACACTAATGGCAGCTGCCCATTAGCCTGGCTGGGGAAGTGGGCACTTTTTGGAGGCTCCAGAAAGCGCGCTTTCCCCTCCTTGCTTTCCCCCCACTGATCCAATCAGGGCCTTAAAGGTCCTCTTAATGCAAGGCTGCCTTACATTAAGAGGGCCTTTAAAGCCCCAATTTGAGCTTCTGGAAAGTGTGCAATCCCCCCAGCTATGCTAATGGAAGCTGCCATTACCATGGCAAGGGAAAATGTGTACTCCTATGTTAGTTCTGTCTAACATTCATGTCATTTGGTGTGGTTGTTTTTAACAAGTAGTTGGCGCAGGGAGATGAGCATCATTGGGACTGTGGTAGGAGCCCCCCCCCCCCGCCCCTTGTGCCTGCTATGCACAATGGGAGCATTCTTCCCATAGCAAATTGTAGAGGTAGGGGGCTCGAGTTCAGATTGGGACTGTGGTGGGGCAAAGTCCCCATGCCACAGTCACACTGTCTCCCCCTTTCCGATGTGTCAGGTATTTATATCTCCTCCCCAAAGCAACCTATGTATGCAAGGCCAAACAATGTGAATAATGTTGTGTCTAGTTTGGCTTTTAACCAAAGTGGGCTTGTAAATAGCATTAGCAGACACAAGCTGTGTTAAGCCACTGTAGCTTTTCTTGTAATCAGGACTTACTGTTCTTGCATTGGGGGAAAGGATGGTGGGAATGGGCATAGCCCCAAGTTTTGGAGGCAAATTGGAGGCTGATGTTGGTTATCTCATGTGATTTACAGCTTGCTTGCAGAGCAGGCTATCAATAAATATCAGAGTTCTGCACTGGAAATCTGGCAAAAGTTGCAATGAAATGGAGGCGCAAGCCTAAGCAAAAAAAGCATGCAAACATAATATAACCTGTACATTTGAAATGTGTGCAGATACCATTGTGAAGAAAGCAGGAGTGTGTGTGTGTGTGTGTGTGTGTGTGTGTGTGTGTGTGTGTATCAGAATACTTCAATGTATGTGAAGGGGATATGTGTGTGGAGGTAATTTTCCAAGCTTTGCACGCAATTATGTTCTACCAACAGTGGCAATAACAAGGGAATTGTGAACAAATTAGGAAAGCCGGGTATATTAAAGACTAGGAAAGCAAAATGCAATTAATCAGAACTCCAGACTGATTTTTTAAAGTCATACAATGCTCAAATGAATTCCATGAAGCTAGAAGCTACAATGCTGATTTTGGAAAGGTTTGGATTGATGACCCAGTATTCTAACCCAAAGATTATTCAGCTATGTTGCCCATCTATATATTATTTTATAGAAGAGCTGTTTAAAAATATGCTTTGCTTAAATCAAGCAAGGCCAAGGTCAAACTACATATTCCCTAGGGGAAGGGGGGAAACAGCTGGGAGCAATCTCTAGCGTAAATGGGCTGGAGAGGAAACGGTTTAGAGGCTTCCTCCCATCTTTTACTACAGGTTAACTCCATGGCAGCCATTGCTGTTTTAAAACAGGTTGCATGGGGGGGGGCAGCTTTTGTAAAAATGCAAATTAAACAATAAACAAATATTATATATTAGCATTAACTGTGACTTAAAGAAATATAGCAATTACATTTTACCAAAAAAGTCCAGATTTCTGAAATGTTTTTCTTCTTCACCAGCTCTTTAAACCACTAGCAATAGGAACAGTCCCCTTCTTTGAGGACTTCTTTTTTGCTTCCTATATGTATTCTTGGCAGTTTTACTAACATACACATTTCCCCCATTCTTAACAGCCTCAAGTAATTACACTTAAATTTGGATTGAATTGGATTTATTTATTTTATAAAGCTCACAAAATGCCTTGATAGTAAGAGACCTTATGCCTTGATAGTAAGAGACCCCTTTTTCATTTGTTACCTCTTTTGTACAACAGTGTTACTCAACTTTTGATATATATTGATGTTGTGATTCTAATTCTTGTTGGGATAAGTGGTTTGTCCTCATTTTGAGCAGGTATTCCTGGCTTTCTTTGAGGCGTATCATTTCATTACAAAACATCTTTTTCTTAAATAATGGTTGTAGCAACTGCAGTAGCTGAATTATACTTGGCAAAAAGAAGAAAGATTTGTTAATATGCAGCAATGTGTTGGATTTCTGTATGCTTCCTTTTTGTATTTTTGTAACATTTGGCATTATACAAAAACCTATCTTCTAGGGTACTGGGTTACAATGAGATCCTATACATGTCTACTCAAGGGTAAGTCCCACTGAGTTCCATAGGGCTTACTTCCAGGTAAGTGGGTATGGGACACCAGCCTTAATAATCTCCCAACTCAAACTCACAACTAAGGCCTTTCTGCCTCTCACATACAGGAAGAATGGACACAGAGCTGCTTGCTTGCCATTTGATTGGCTCTCCCATTCCAGTAAATACTTTCCTATTGGCCCTTAGGGTTGCCTGTTTATTAAGAGCTAGGAATTTGGCGATGGATTCAAGGAATGGCTGCCTGTATGCTCCAAATGTTCTGCGGTAGGTGCATGGTAGAACTGCATCAGTTATATGATGCAACAGCTATCTCGAAGCCACCACAGGACTTTCCTGTGAAATTCTGTTTTTAAAAAGTCAGGGACTTAACCCGACTTTTTAGGCTGGAGCAAGGTGAACGTGGCTCTTCTTCCGTCTAACCTCACTCCAGTGTGATATAGAGGTGTTCCCAGGCGGAAGGTGGCCCCTGTTTCGTCGTCGGAAGCCTGGGCAGGGGGTGGGCCTGCAAACTGCATGATTGCCAGAAACCCCATGCCCTCCCCACTGCCACCCCACTGCAGAGAAAGTGTGGTGTTTTGGTTAAGTTGGAGGCAACCCAGCGCCCCCAAGTTAATTCTTTCCTCCACCATGCTCTTGACCTCCAAGGTGTTTTTATTTACTTTGTATTTAAAAGACCCAGACTCCCACTACCAGACACACACTCTTCCCTCTAGCACCATGCGGTGGAACAATACAAAAGCCTGGGTGCATGAGAGGCCTTGGGAGCAGTGGGTTTTCCCAGGTGTGTTATATATGAATATTAGGTTTACATAGCCAGCAGTCTCTTTTACATCAAATAGTCCTAGGAAGCTTGAACTTGAGATAACCTATTGACATCAAAGCTGATTATATTAAAAACTGGAACACTAGTCATCTTAATAGCAGCCCCTCCACAATAAAGCCAAAAAATGGCTTTCACTTTATTTTCTGAACTGTCAAGCTGTTTACTATGTCTTCCAAGGAAAGTAATGACGTTGGCAGAATACAGCTGATAAAGAAATGAGAGAAGCTGACTTAAAGCTGAGAAATAAACGGCCCAATCCATAGCACAATATAGATGTGGATAATCCTTTCAATGATCATTCCCCAAACTGGTGATAAAATTTAAAAGGACGAAATTACTTGGAAGCTATTTCACAATCGTCTGCAAGGGTTTTGCATTCAGGATCCTGGGTGGCTAATTAACATTATCCACTTACCATTTCATTATCTTTGCTTATTGAAGTGCTTAAATGAAACAGATTCTCATCTGATTCACACCAGCCTGTTGTATCTAGCAGGAGCTTTACAAAACTGAGTCAATTGTTATTTTTAAGGCATTTGAGATTGTTAGATCAACAGTTCTATCCCGATTGCATATTGAAGTATTTTAAGCCATTTGCCAGAAACGATGGGCGTTACTAGACGAGGCTGTAGTGCGCGTTACCTTCCGCAGTCGTGTCGAGGCTTCCAGATGACGTTCACCAGGATCCGTCGTTATCCTGCGGTGAAGCCTCTTTCTCCCGACTTTAAAAAAGTGAGTTCTAGTGCGCCTTTTCCTGGCGGCCCGCGCTAATTCAGAGTACGTGTGGGAGGATGTGAGGTCACTGCGGTCCGCACTGGTCAGGAAAAGGCGTGCTAAGGGGAGTGGCCAGCGACTTCGGTCAAGCCGCCTCCGCCATTTGCGCCCAGCCCGCCAGCTGGGGCAGCGCGGCGGAGCGGCTTTTTTTTTTATTTCCACAGTGACAATTTGCGCAGGACCGGAGGACCGGAAAAGTGGCTGGTGCGCTGCTGGGGCATGTGCGCCTGTTTTTTCTACTGCAACCTCTGCATGGGTCAGTTTTCGGAAAGCCGGGCATCCCACAGTCCGCCTTCATGGGGAGTTGGTGACTCCTCGCAGTGGGCGTACCAGGCTGGCAGAGGGCAGAGCTGTTTGTGGGCTGCTGCCATGGCTACGGCCAGATGTGGGTTGGCTCCTTGGGATGGGACAGAGGGCACAGAGGCGGTCATCGGCGCTGACACCTCAGAGGCATGATGGGAGATGTAGGCACAGAGTGCCCATGCAGACGATTGACCTCGGGTCATATTACACCCGCCACGACCCCCATCAGGAAGTGACCGCATCAATGTTGACCCTCAAAAGCACCAGCAGCACTTCAGCTGGCACTGGCACTGCTGCCGCCGCCGCCGCCGCCGGCTCCACCGCCGCCGGGGCCGGCGGCGGCATCGCTGACAGCTGCGCAAGTTTGCGGTCTTTCGGACTTGCGCAAACCGTGCGCCGAGCGAAAAAAAAAGCCGCGGTAATCAGGCCGGTGTGGCTGCGCAACCGTGCTCGCGGCGGCAGCAGCACAACCGGCGCAAACTTCCGCCACAAATCGAAGGCAGGTGTGGATGATGAGGCGTCACGGCTAAACGGGAAAAGCCACTTTCACCGCTCCTCAACGACGGAACACCCGGTAGGTCTAGCAAAGCCCGATGTCTATATTATTTAGAAGTTGTTTTTCATACGTGACATGAAAAGCAATCATACCCTTGCACCAGAGACTCAAAGTGTGTGTGTGTGTGTGTGAGAGAGAGAGAGAGAGAGAGAGAAAGAGAGAGAGAGGTGGCTAGAGCCCTTCTAAGATTGGCCAGGGGAGCAGAACCTTCCTTCTGCCCCCAAGATAACTAGGCCCAAAAGACTGCTGCTGTAGAATGGGATAACTGATGAAGAGGAAGCCCACCTTCTAGGACCCAGCAACTGACTGCACTGCTTTGCTTGCGGTGCCTTGGGAGCAGAGCTTGGCTGTGGAGGGAGCAGCTGAACTGAAAGCTAATGTCGGGAAGGAAAGGAGTCATAGTTTAGATTGAGGGTGAGGGATGGCCTTTATCCCCTTCACTCGCTAGCTTCTAGTCTTGCTATCATCCTATAATGTTCCTGAGCTGTGTCTTTTCTGTGTTTTTACAATTGGGATCCCTTTTGAATGTATTGTCTAATTTAAATTTGAGCCTCCTTGACCCGCCTTAATAATGTCTATCTGTTTTCTGTGCTCCGTGAGGTTGCCCCACTGCACACTTGCACCCTTGACACAGTGAGACATCTTACTGATGTTTCTGAGGCTTCATTAGTGTTTGTGATCTTCCTGAATCAGTCAGTATGGAGAATTTTCTCTCAGGTTTTCACCAGATTGAATGTTGATTTATGCTAGCTGCTGCCTAACTTTTGTTTTAAAAAAATGATCTTGAGGTTCCTCATGGCTCCTAAAATAAAGTTGATCTCAAGGTTCCTTCTGCCTGTTTGCTTGCCACGTTTTGGATCCTAGTCTATGGTTTTGTCCAGTTCTTGTTTAAGCAGGATGTTATCTCTACCACACTGTGAATTATTTCCTTTCTAACAATATGTCATGTGCGTTTTTATGCATTTAGCTTTATGGACTGTTTCTGGAGTACAGGAAAGAATTCAGACAAGATTTCACCATGAAGAGTGGGACAGGAGAGGTGGGTGGAGGGACAATGGATCAAGTGGCAGTAGGACAGAAAGTATATTGGTAGCAATAAGTGCTCATAGGGTTATATTCAAGTTGAAAAGACCTTGATCTATGTACCCATAATTAAAGAATCATGAAAACCAGAGTTATAGACATTATAATCAAATTAGCCACAGGGAATTTTTCTTTCCTCTTATGTCATCTAATTAGCCTAGCAAATCCCTTGGCTATGGATATGAAAACAGGGGTGTGTTGCTCAAAGCTTTTGTCCTCTGTTTGTCTTATATTGATAATTAAGAAGAATTAACTGCCATGGATGTTATAATACTATGTTTTGATATATTTAAAATCAAAGATCAGTTTTAAGCTCATGACCTTCACAGAGCAACAGCTAGGTTTGTATTATGCAATCTGCTTTCCTCTGAAGGGGCTTTCTGCTGAGTTCTGTGTTGTTGACACTGAAGATACTGGTGACACCGTTAATTCAACGAGAGAGTATGACTGTGCATGCACTGAATATTTAACATAGCTTTTTGTTGCTCAATAGTGTAACAAATAATGACCAATGACAGCTCATATATTACAAGCACAAATGTATGTTTATGTATTAATATGTTCAGTGGCAACAATCTCCAAAATGCAAGTCCGTTACTAGCCAGTCACGTTGAAAGGTTCTCATGTTTCAGTAAAGTACGATTCTGTCTGTTACTAGTAAAGTAGTGATTCTGTCAGCAAGAAAATTCTAGCATAGGCTTTAAAATATTATCCTATTAATAATTTCTAGTTTTCTTATAGAATAAAAGTTCAAGTTAACATTTTATAACAACCAGAAATCTGGCACCATATTATGATTTATGAGTACTTAAGCAACTGAAGTTGAATTGTTTCCATGAAAATGTTGAGAAGTCTTGGCGGGGACACTTCTCCCTGTCTAAACAAGACCAACCACTATTTTATTAATTATTAATATCATCATTATCTCTATGTTTACCATTAAAGAACAAGAAAAAAATTGGGGGGGGGGAATTGTTGATAAGAAGACTATTCAGATCATTTTCACCACCAGGATAGTGCTATTCAAGACAATATCTTTAATATTATTCTTGAATGCACTTTTGGGAGCATTCCCCTACATAACCTAAGCCATATGTGCCAGGGATTTCAAAAGGTGATTGAGGGGAGGAAGCAGAGGAGGAGACGTATCTTCCTTTTGAGGCTGCAGACTAACTGATTTTTTGGAGGTATTATTTTCTTACTGTTCTGCTGTCTGTTTTTGTCTTATTTTGATTGTGTTTTAAATGTCTCTTATTGATTTGCTTGTGCATTGCCTCAGGGTAGGAATTAACCTGGAAATTAAAAATAAATAAAATGGTGGTTCTTTTCTCTTAACCTTGATTTATGCACTTCTTATTTGGTTTTGCTTTACACGCAATGCTTTTAGGAGGTATGTAACCCCAGTGTAGCTGCAGTGTGCAAAACAGAAGTATGCATTTATTTCATGGCATGCAAAATGTTTGGGAACCATTGAAGTATACAATGTTGTGTGTTCTGTTCAGTCTGATTTGCAGTTTTCCACTAATCTTTTCAGAGGGGTAGCCATGTAAACCTTCCCCTCTCCCCCAGCAAAACAACAACAGTGACTCAGATCCAGGCTCTGCCTTCCACCAGGGAAGGGACATTCTGTGAGAGGAAGGGCTCAGGTTGTGAAGGTCCCTCTGCCTGATTTTTGGGAAACCCCCCCCCCAAAAAAAAAACCTTACCCCCGTAGCACAGCTCACTCAATTCAGCAGGTTCTCTTGACTCTCTGGCAGGATCTACACTACTGCTTTATAATGGTTTATAACAGCAGTGACAACTGTTTAGGCCCAGGACACACTACATATACAGTTTTCAAAACGTTTTCAAAGTGTTATATCCTGCTTGGTGTAGATCTGGCCCCTAGGCACTTTCAGAAGTTGGAGGGGCTGCCATGAGAAGTAGGGCTTGGAGAAGGCCACTTCATTAGTGTAGTTGGTCCAGTGTAAATCTGGAAATCCAGTGCTTCAGACCCAAAAGTCTGAAGCACCTTAAGGAGTAACAAATATGGTGTAGCACAAGGTTATGTGGGAAAGAGCTCCCTATGTCAGATGAAGCATTGATCGTCGTTGCTTGTTTTATTTTTACAGTATGTCCCTCCTGACCTTTGCATCTGTAACTTTGTACTGGAGCAGTCTTTATCTGTCAGAGCCCTCCAGGAAATGCTTGCCAATACAGGAGACAATTCCAGTGAAGGGGTAAGTAAAATGATTTTCTTTTTGGCATTATAGGATGCCAATCATCCAAGATTAAACAGCTTCTCGTCTTACTGTCAGGATCCAGGAGCCTTCAAAAGAGGGGCTATTCAGAACGGGGTCAATAATACCTTTAATCTTGCTTTTTAAATTTTATTTGTGAGTCTTTTACTCTCACAGTGTTTTCAAAATCCCAACCACTTTAAGAAATTCCAGTTGGATTTAATTTACTTGGCAGCTTCAAAATAAACAATAATATAAAAGACATACTCACTTCTTCAGAGACCAATTATTATACTACCAGAATGAAAATGGTTGCTGTGAGAAGAACATCCTTTGAGATACAGCTAGCTTTTGCCAACCAAGGTGTTTAAGAGTCAAGTTGCTTTGAATTTAGGTCATGCGCAGGGTAGCATTACTTTTCTATTAGGAATCACTGGAGCGGAATAGGAGAATAAAATCCTTTTGTTCAACACTTTGCACTCAAATGAGAAGATATTTAGAGTTATATTATTCTGTGTTCCACACCCCACCCATCTTAGTTTAAAAACAGTTTTCCAATATAATTGCTAAGTATTTAAAGACATGAAACAAACTAGTTAATTAGCATGACGTGTGCTAAAGGTCTCCTTCACACATAGAGCCAGCAATGTGGGAGCTCTGTGGTGTAAAACTGATGCACTGTATGGGAGGGGTTGATTGCATGGACCTTTTCCACACATTGGCAGCATTGGTAAAGGGTTACTAATCGTGTAGAAAATACCCACACAATTGGTCTGCCCATGAGATCAGATTATTTATCATATATTCTTCCAGTGTGGAATCCTTCCATGTAGAAGCAACGCCCATTTTGGGCTCATGTACACCAAGCAGGATATTCCACTATGAAAGTGGTAAGAAAGTGGTGTATAAAAGACAGGAGCCACACTACTGCTTTATAGTGGTATTGAAGTGCACTGCAGGATCTACATTACTGCTCTATACTGGTACTGAACTGCACTGACAACTGTTGGGGCCCATGACACATCTATACCAAACAGGATATAACACGATGAAAGTGGCACGAAAGGGTTATATGGAATGTGTCAATGAGCCCCAACAGTTGCCAGTGCAATACCACTATAAAGCAGAAGTGTGGATCCTGCCTTTTATATACCACTTTCATACCACTTTCATAGCGGAATATCCTGCTTGGTGTAGATGAGCCCTTTGAAAGCTTTGCATGTGAAGAGGGCTCAAAGTCCTATTCGTTTCAGTGGAATTGGTTGCCTGATCCTGTTTTTCTACCTTTTACACAATAGTACAAAGGCACAAGGTATCCAGTGCTACCAAGGCAACCCTACACCAACTTAAGGACTTGCTAAATGAATGGCTGGCAATTTCCATGGCTGCTAGGACCTCAAAAACTTCGCTGGGCTAAAAGGAACTCTGCCTGCACTTCGTCATGGTTGGTCCTGTCAGATCTGTGTAAGGTCGTTTGTGACCCAGCTTGCTGCAGCAAGGGCAGGGAGCAACTCCTGGCATAGTGTTGGCAGTGGATTCTGAAGAGCTGGCAGTAGATTTGGGGACCAGCAGTGCCTTATGCTAATGTTATTGCCCCATTCTGTGAGCTACTGTGTGAGTGCTGCACCGGAAAAAACCTGGACCGTTATACATGCTCATTTTTTTATTATTATTAATTACAGTTGCTGGTTGTAAATCAGAGAATAGCACAACTTCCCAGTTAAGCACTTTAATTCCATTTTACCTGTGTGAATAGCTTTCTTTCAGAGTTTTATACTTCATATATAAACATCTTAATTTTTTTAAAGTCACTGGTTTGATATAAAGAAGTGGTTTTTCTCCCATAAATTGCCTGATTAGTAATGAGGTCTTCTGCACTTTGTCGTATGGATATATGAAAGATAAAGACACAGCAGCATAAACTCTAGCATGAAAGAAATGAAGAGACAATAAGAGTTTTCTTTTGCACTTTTCCACAAAGTTGTAAGATAGCTAGAGCATTAGAGAAATCTACTTAAAAGATCTATAGTTTCATCCCTCAGTTTCTTTATAAAGAATTCAAGCAATATATTTACCTATATGCATGAATTTTTCTTTAAAGCACATAAGCTTTCAAGTTTATAGTCAAATTTGCAAACAGGATATAGTAAACATATGACAAAAATGTGCAAAAGTTCCTTGACTGCTTAGCCTATTATGTTGATCCAGTTTGGTCGTTAATACAACAAAGCCCCTTTCAGAATCAGCAATATCAGAGCCAATGTCATTCAGCTTAGGCTAGACACTTGCAAAATAGGGCAATAATAAGGGAAAGAGGAATAAATGCAAGGGATAAGTAAAGGCAGGAGAGATGGGAGAGTAAACACGTTTTGTACTCTCTCGTATTCACCCTAGTCTCAGAACATTTAAAAGTTAAGGTATTTTCTCTGTATTTTAAGACTAGGTTGTATCCAGTACAAAGTTTGTAACTCTTGTGGAAACCCAGTTTTCACCCTTGCACAAGTATCAAATCCAGTACTTTGATTCCACTTGTGCAAATCATTTTAGAAGGTGCTGCACAACTCCTTATGACTTCATTAGGATAGGTGTTGCTTCAACTAGTTCTAATTGTTTTGCTAGCAGTTGGGCAACCACAGGCGGAAAAACGCTAAGTCTTGTGTTTTTCCATGATCACAACAGCGAATATAGCCCATGAAGACTAGAAGCATGATTCCCCCCTGACCCCCAGTAAATGCATGCACTTTGGATACTGAGTTAGATGTGTCCCATAAACATTAACATGACCCTTGCAGGACACTAGAGTAAACTACCCCACTTGAAAGCTCCAGTTTCCCTGTTCACTGCTACATTGGCTGCAGCTATCCAGTGCAATGGATGTATGTGCACATAAGAACATCAGAAGAGCTATGCTGGATCAGACCAAGGGTCCATCTAGTCCAGCACTCTGTTCACACAGTGGCCAGTGATGAACAAGCAGGCCATGGTGCAACAGCACCCGCCTACCCATGCTCCCCAGCAACTGGTGCACACAGGCTTACTTCCTTGAACACTGGAGATAGCACACAACCATCAGGGCTAGTAGCCATTGATAGCTTTTGCCTCCAGGAATTTATCCAACCCCTTTTAAAGCCATCCAAATTGGTGGCCATCACAACATCTCGTGGTAATGAGGTACATAGTTGTTCCTCTTGGTAACTACCCTGGGATAAAATATTTTGTGTGTCCATAAACACACGATCAAAAAGATGGTCTGGAGTCTTTGACATGAGGGCCAGAACAAATTAAAACACAAAATGTTCCTCCTCATTTCTGTCTGCACTGGCTGTCGAGCCAGCCTCTGTGTCTTAAGAGCTGGCCAATTACTATCCAGGCAGCTGGATTTTCCCCTTTGCAGAAGCTGTTTGGTATTTTTATTTTTATATTTAATCATGGAATAAATTTTGATGCATGTTCCTGCAAACAGAGCATGAAGAAACTCTGACTATTGCAGCAACATGAAAAGAAGCTATAATTATGCAAATAATCTTTCCTACAGATAATTGTCCCTACAGTTTTCCCCTTGCAGGGCATCTAGAAGGCACCTGTCAAAATCAATGCTAGGGAAAAGTGGAGTTGTGATGGATAAAATCTGCATTGGAACGAGTTCTCAGAAGTAGGAACATAGAATGCATAAATATAAATGCTGGCAGAAATTTTCTTTTTGAATAAATGATAAATTATTCCAATCTTGCTTTATGATTAAAAAAAAAGAAGAAGAAGAAGAAGAAGAAGAAGAAGAAGAAGAAGAAGAAGAAGAAGAAACTTCCGTTGACTGGGAATTTTCATGCTTCTCTAGGCTTATTATTATTTAAATATACTTTCAGTGTTTTCCTCTTTCTTTCAACATAAATATAGTGCATTGATGGGCCAGAAACTGTATACGAAATAACAAGTAGACCATAAGGGTTCCTTTGGGTGAGAAAGTCCAGAGGGAATTATTTTTAAACAGGAGAGTAGTAATTGGTTGACAGTGGCCTATTTGGGTTGTATACTATTTACTTACGATGGGAAATGACTATAAGAAAAGCAGGCTTGTCTGAATAATATGTGGTATGAAATGGTGCAATTTTTGAGTGCTAAAAATTGTGTGATTTGAAAAAATAGCCACGAGCGGAAGATTTTTCTTTCTTTCTTGGTATCCCATCCTTCCTGCAAGGAGCTTGGCGCAGCATGCAAGCAAAGAGACTCTCATTCAAGTCCCACTTCCCTTTAAACTAAATACTCATATACTTTTATTTATTTGTTTTAAGATTTATATGACAAAGATTTGGTTTCAATCCAATACACACTTACCTGGGATACAAATCCCAACTGAATTCGGCGGAACTTACTTCCCAAAAGACATAAATAGACAGCTCCTGTTACATGAGTGGTTGCACAAGAACAACCGATTTACTGTGGCTGCTATACATTACACTGCATTGCATGGAAGTTGCTTTTGCATATTGAGCATTTATCTGGAATAATTATTATATTTGGGTTTTGGGTTCAAGAGTGTGTTTTATGTTTTGGAGCTCAGAATCTTGCACTTAGGTTCTTGGGCAAGTTGCTTTCATTTAATCTCAGCAGTTTGAATTGTAAGAAGTGTTTTTTTTTGTGTGTGAACAGACATGCCCACTATGGCAAGCATTTTATGAATGGGCAAGCCCCCCATGGCACCCATTTTGTAAGAGCACCCATGACACTTCCAGGGTGCCCAGCATAACAAAATGTTTGGGACCCCTGGTCTATTTCCCCTTTAAAGCTGTCCAAATTGACAGCCATCGCTACATCCTTCAGAAGTGAATTTCAGAGCTTTAACTATTCACTATTCCCTTTATCTGCCTTGAATCTCCATTTAGTTTCATTGGATGACATTGGGTTATTATCAGGACTGTTTCTCCCTACCTACTTTCTTCACATTATGCATAATTGTGTACCTCTTTATTCATATTAGAGATTATCTCAATACAATAAAACTAACATCAGCTTCAATATTCTGATTTAAGTGATAAAAAAGAAAGTGCAATTGTCTCACTTCTTCCTGTGGAGAGATAGGGAAGGGTAATCTGTTCCTATCTGAACTTGACTGGTTACTTAAATCATCTCAGTCCCTCTTTGAAAGTCCCTCTGCCTTGCAAGATTTGCTGGGTGGCAATCAGGGACAGGGACTTCTATTTGGTGATGTTCCTATTAATGTGGAACACACACTCTCGGCCCAAATGTTTTACATAGTTCTTATCCTTTTATCATGCAGGTACCAGGTAATGATTTTTTAAAAAAGAAAAACACGCGAGCCTTTGGTTAATGTATGACATTATATTCTTTTGGTTTGTTCTGCTTTGGGTTCTGCTTCTTAATTATTAATTGTTTTGTTTTTGCATGTATTCTGTTATACTGTTAATTGTAAACTGTCTTAAGCACACTGTGTGGAAAGGTGGGATAAAATTATTTAAATTAATAAAAGATGCCCCGATATTGGATAGATGTGGCAGATCTATCTGTGAGGGAAGGTGCTGAGAGTTCCACGTCAGAATTGCCAGGGTTTTAAAGATCAAAGCCAACCTCCCCCACCCCTCCAGGTGATCAGCTGTGTGAAAGCTGTCAGGAGTGACCGTCCGCTTGGCAGGTGTGAATGGGCAGGGGCATGCAACTGCGGCTTGTATGAGGTTGTTTGGATTGGATCCCGTGCCGGAGGTGTGTTGTCTGCATTGGTGTGCGTGTCTGACATTTATATGAACTTCTGTTTATTATTGTAAATTGGAGTCCTGGTTAGTATGCTTAATTTATGAAACTGATTGTCATACAAAACACCAGTTTCAGATTGTTCATTAATGCAGTTTTTTTTTACATTGTTGGTAAGAAAAAGAGAGAGAAAGAATTCACCTAAAGACCATCTTTGTGAAAGAAATCTACTAAAAGAAAAACAGTAAATGTACCAGTTAAAGTATCCCAATGGGGTTTCTTGGTAAAAGCAAGAGCAGCTAACATACATGCTGACCACTTCCTTTGGTCTCATAAATGTGATTATATAAAGCTGCTGCAGTACTATGGCAGTAATTTATTATTCCCTGCAGCTCAATTATATATTTAGCTTGCTGCATGCTAGTCAGTTTCTATAGACTATCAGAATTCAAAGACGATGAATGTTAAATATTGTGGACACAATCTACTTGTGCAAGCCCCATTGCGAGGATTTTACCCAGTTCCCTTTTATTTCCGGGTTGGGGTAGGGTAGGGCTTGTGCAGGAGATATTCCTGATGGATTGCACACATCATTATTGTTTGCTTCGGGTAAAGATTTAACAGTGTGTCCTATATATGTCTACTGAAAAGTAAGTCCTATTGAGTTCTATGGGGCTTACTCCCAGGAAAGTGAGTATAGAATTGTATATTCCCTTACCACCACTTAAGTATATATGTATTTGCCTAAATATTGTTTGAATTTGTCTTTTATGTAACTGTTTAACATGCACACAGACACATTCACAAACCCACACAAATCATGTAGAAGACTAAATTTTCATTTACCATTTTGTTTTTAACTTTCCTAGCCTAGAGATCTCTCCGAATGGGTATGTTCTTCATTCATTTGTCTGATCTTCAGCCACTGCATGAAACTCAATCCATTTGTACTTGTGATAAATTAAGCCTCTCGCTTGTTGCTGTTCTCAATGGATTCATTCTGTATGCTAGTTGTTTCATGTGGTTTTTGTTGTGGCCATAAAACCTCAGGACTAATGATCAGCCATAAAATATTGGTCTTTGCTGAACTTTCTTTTGTTCGGTACACTAATTGGTGTTTGAATCTATTAATAAAAGATGTTTGACATTTTAAAGTATTTGAAAGCTTTTATATATAACTGACGTGCCGTGCGATTCTAAGCATGTTTACCAAGAAGTAAATCCGACTTATTTCAATGGATGTACAGCCTAGTAAGTGTGTATAGAATTGCAGCCTAAAATAGAGGATTGAAAATATGGCATCAAATCTTTGGAGACTCTTATAACTCATTTGAAATTAAGTGGGGCCTGCAATGAAATACCCTCCCATGCTATCAGGAGTGCTCCTGTTCTAGGTTCTTACCAGTCAGCCATGCCCTCTTCTATGGTACTCCAATAAGGAGCTCAAGTGGGACATTGTTGCCTGACCCAACATTCCATGGCTACTGAGCATGCTCAATCATCATTGGGTTGGTTTGCTTTTTTCTTTCTATTTTTGCCCCCTTAATTAAAGCGAGAGAGAGAGAGAGAGGTTTGTTTGTACTTTTGCAAACCTCAGGGTTCTCCCAAGCATGCTCCTTGTTTCTCAATGGCCACATTTTGGTTCTATGTCTGCCGGCACTCACTACCTCAGATCGCTATTAGAGGAAGTGATAATTACGTTGAAGTATAATGAGCATTTTCCTATTCTGCTAAAAATCTCAGCTTAATTTTAAAGCATGTTTTTGGCCTTAATGCTTTGAAGTTACTTTTGAAGGCATTCGTGGAATTGCAGAAGCAAGAGTAAGTAGTGTGGCCAGATGCAAAAGAAGAAAGGGCTCCTGCACCTTTAAAAGTTATATAGAAGAGGGAATTTCAGCATTTGGAAGCTGTCTTATATTGAGTTAGACCACTGCCTCATCTACTCCAGTATTGTCGACACTGACTAGCAACAGCTCTTCAGGATTTCAAGCAGGATTTTTTCCAGGCCTACCTGGGGATGCTGGGGATTGAACCTCGGACCTTCTGCATGCAAACTATGTGCTCTACCACTAAGCCACAGCCACTGTGTAGCTTTATGCTCCTGTCTCGAACTAACGGAAGAAAATATAGTTTGTGCAAAATGACCACATATATGAAAAAATTGCCAAATTTGTGCAATATATCTCATGCAATTCAATTTGCTTGCTGCTGAATTTGAGTTATTATCTACTGTGTACAACTGAAGAATAGGTGAAAAGAACAAAAACTTTATGAAGAAATGTGTTCTAATTAGGTTGTGTGTGCATGGCAGCTACCTACACTCCCCATTTGGCATTGCAGCATGGAACTAGGGACATGGTGATGCTGTCAGAGAGATGGTTCTAACTGTTATACGTTCAAAAAGTCCTGCACCTTATGCTGAGTGGTTCTGAGCATGTGCAGTGTACTTTCTTCCTAGGCAAATAAAACTTCTGGCCTGTTGGCAACCCTAATAATTGAACTAAGCATATTGTTCTTCCATCCAAGATTCTTCCATTCAAAGGCAACAAGCTAACCTTACATAACGTGGATTCTGTGGTGCTCTCACAGCCATTCCTATTGGTTATGTGAATTTGCCCTAGTAACCCCAGTTCTGGCAGGAAGAGGCCAAATTATACCAATTGTATTAAATAAGCAATGGTAGCTTGTAGCTGTTGGGAGTTTAGATGCACCATCATGCGACTGATATTGTCTACCTATTAGCTGTTGTGGTGATTCACATGGGTAATACATATGGGGAGGGGGTCCCTTTACTGGGGTCTCTGCATAGGCTGCAACCTCATTACCATAAAGGAAAATATGTGATTAAATGATAGGTCATGCTTGAGGATATTTATGCAAACCTGTTTTCCTGTATCTATGTACCCATTGACCAGCTGTTATGACATTTTTCAGAACCAATCAGACGCAGGGTTAGAACAGAAACTCCAATATTCTGAAGAATGAATTGCTGCTCTGGGACCTTCTCTAGAACAGCGAGAGAGGTGGAGGTCTATAGCGGTCCTGACGTGCAAAAACAAAAAACAACAACAAAAAATAGAACAGCGAGAGTGTGCTTGTGTGGTTAAACTGTGATTTTTAGTTTGAGAGACAGAGAGGTGTGTGCTTCCCTGTGTGACATGCTGATCTGGTCCTCGACAAAGTTAATCTACCTTTGGGGTGCCGCCGTGGTGCATGCCATCCACCTTTATGAATATGGAAGCCCTGGCATGGGTTTGCCATGGCTTGTTGTGTGGGGATTATTTGAGGCTTAAGCAACCCTCAGATAACCCATAGTCTCTCTTAACCCATGATGGGCTGTCGGTCATGTGAACTGGCCTGCTTGCTCAAAAGCTATCAATCCAGAAGCACCAGAATTATTTTAGCTGTTTACATAGCTTTAATTTTTCTATATTAGAAACTACCCAGAGAGTTTCAGCTATGGAGTGGTATAGAAATGAAATAAATAGCAACAACAACAACCAAAGATATTGGTCCTGGTGCTATGGGTGGGGGGAGATGTCTAGTGTTCATACTCATACTCATACATACCCACAATATTGCTATGTCTGGCTATAAGGGGAAATAATACATGATTTTGCAATGAAAAAGGCCTCTTTAAAGTGAATTTGTGTATTTATAAAATATTTGCAGTTGTGTTGATCCATTAGAATTAAAAATCAAAATGTTGACAATTTAACACCTTCTGGTTGTGTATTATGTTAAAGAAAAATAGCAAACCCCCAGTGGAGCCAAGATATAATCTCAGAAATGTAGAAAATGTAATTTCTGTATTCAAGTAGAAACTTTTCTTTCATGACTCATGAAATTGTATCTATGGGATGGAATCATGATATTGTGTGGGAGGAAGTCTATGAGCGCCTTTGGCGTAAGACCAGGGACTGGGCGGACTTTGTCCATTACAAATTTGTACTCTCCTCTTTCTCTTCTGCTATTTCACTGGCCAAACAGCAATATTACTCAACGTTGATCCAGTCAAATGCTATGCATCCTTCAATTCTCTTCTGAAGCCTAATCCACCATCTCTTCCCGCCTCTCTGTCTGCTAATAACTTTGCCTGTTTTTTCAATGCTAAAATCCAAACTATTCGCTCTGATCTGGCCAGCTCTGCTCCTCTTCCAGTTCCTGTTCCTCATCTGTCAGTTCCTCCTGCAAATTTCTCTACGTTTCCTTCGGTCTCAGCTGATGAACTGTCTACAATACTGCGCTCCTTGAAGCCTTCCACTTGTTCTCGTGATCCGATTCCTTCCCGCGTCTTTATTAATCTTACTCCCGCTATCCTCCCTTCCTTGCTTCATATTATTAATCTTTCTCTGTCCTCTGGTTCATTTCCTTCTGCTTTTAAACATGCTACAGTCTCTCCTATTCTCAAGAAACCTACTCTTGATAGGCTAGCTCTGTCTAACTACCGACCTGTCTCTTTGTTGCCTTTTGTTTCAAAGATCCTGGAGCGTGTGGTCTACTCTCGTTGTCTTGACTTTCTTTCTAGTAACTCTGCTCTGGATCCTTTTCAATCTGGATTCCGTCCTTTGCATTCCACTGAAACAGCCCTTACTAAGATCACCGATGATCTTCTTACTGCCAAGTCTAAAGGCCTTTATTCCGTTCTTATTCTCCTTGATCTAACTGCAGCCTTTGACACGGTTGATCATGATCTTCTCTTAGATTCCCTTCATGACCTTGGACTTTGCGGCTCTGTCTATAACTGGTTTGCCTCCTATCTAGCGGGTCGCTCTTTCAGCGTGTTGGCTAATGGCAGTTCATCTTCCTCTTTTCCCCTTTCAGTAGGGGTTCCGCAAGGCTCGGTGCTTGGCCCGTTGTTGTTTTCTTTATACATGTTGCCCTTGGGCAATCTTATTCAATCTCATGGCCCCCAATATCATCTGTATGCCGATCTGTATACACAATTATATCTTTCATCTCCGGAACTTTCTCCTGATGTTTACGATCGTATCTCGGCATGTCTTTCAGATATCTCAGCTTGGCTGCTGCATCGTCGTTTGAAACTTAATATGGCAAAGACTGAATTGCTTATTTTTCCTCCTAAACCTTCTCCTCATCTCTCATTCTCTCTTACTGTCAATGATGTTACGCTTACTCCAGTCAAGGAAGCTCGTAGTCTTGGCTTTATATTTGATTCCTCGCTCTCCTTTATTCCTCATATTGAGGCAGTAGCTAAATCCTGCCATTTTTTCCTGTATAATATTGCCAGGATTCGATCATTTTTGTCTGTCTCTTCTGCCAAGACGCTTGTTCATGCACTGGTTATTTCTCGGCTGGACTACTGCAACCTTCTTCTCTCTGGCCTTCCTTCCTCTCACATCAGTCCGCTGGTTTCTGTCCACCATTCTGCCGCTAAGATCATCTTCCTGGCTCGCCGCTCTGACCATGTTACTCCACTTCTGAAATCTCTTCACTGGCTTCCAATTCACTTCAGAATCCAATATAAACTTCTCCTGTTGACCTTCAAAGCTTTTCACGGTCTAGCTCCTTCCTATCTCTCTTCTCTCATCTCACACTATTGCCCCGCTCGTGCTCTTCGCTCCTCTGATGCCATGTTTCTCGCCTGCCCAAGGGCGTCTACTTCCCTTGCTCGGCTTCGTCCATTTTCTTCTGCTGCCCCCTACGCCTGGAACACTCTTCCAGAACATTTGAGATCTACAAGTTCAATCGCAGCTTTTAAAGCTCAGCTAAAAACCTTTCTCTTTCCTAAAGCTTTTAAAACTTGATGTTGCGCAAACTTTATACTGTTAGTTTTACCCTACCCTGTGCCTGCTTACCCAACCCTGTGCCTGTTGGCATTCTCTTCCCCTCCTTATTTTTTTACCATGATTTAATTAGAATGTAAGCCTAAGCGGCAGGGTCTTGCTCTTTACTGTTTTACTGTTTTACTCTGTACAGCACCATCTACATTGATGGTGCTATATAAATAAATAATAATAATAATAATATTGGGCCTCCAAACATTATGTTTGGGGACTGGTGATTTATATGAAGAATCCTAGCATAGTGTAGGACACTTCGTGGCTGTTGCTTCTTTTGTATTTGTTGATTACTGTTCTCATAAATCCTACCCATAGTTTGAAAAAATGTGCCGGTCACCAGAACAGTCAGCTCAGTTTTTTGCGCAGTACTAAATTATCACACTGTGTTAATTTTATCTTCCCAATCCTCTGGGAAATTAGTGGTTACTTAAAAAACGAAATCTCCAAGGAGGCAGATGTCAGCGTAAGTGAAATTCAAATTCTTGAAGCCAAAAAAAAAGCAGGCCCACAACTTGTTTTCAGCTGAGTTTTCAGCTGGGCATTTTAATTAAAAATATATATACTTTTCCGTTGAACTGCCTTCTTCCTATTCCTTACAGCTTACAGAAAAGCACCCCCGCACGCTTACACTCGCCTACACCTGCTCTTGCTGTGGGTTGGGTTGCTTTGTTTGCCACAGCTAAATTGTAAGGAAATGATTGTGGAGCAAAACATTTAATGTCTAAACCTTCACTTTGGAAGCTTTTAGCTTTAATGCCAGATGCAGTGCAACTGGCTGTGATTTTTCAGTACTCAGGGGATGACCCACTGTGAATGCTCCAGGTTTGGCTCTTTATTCTTGGTGAACTTATTCCATGACTGTGTTGAGACATAACCATAAACTATGGTTTATCGTTTCAGAAATGATCTGCTGCAAGTCTTTATTTATTTATTACATTTATGTACCACCCCATAGCTGAAGCTCTCAGGGCGGTTTACAAAGATTAAAAGACTGAACATTAAAATTCAATATACAAAATTTAAAAACATAAAAACAAAAACAGCTAACATTTAAAACAATTTTTAAACACTCAGCCAAGCCAAAGCTAGTTTTCGAGTCAGTTAAAACTCAGCATATGGTGTTAAATGCCTGGGAGAAAAGAAAAGTCTTGACCTTGTGCCAAAAAGATAACAATGTTGGCGTCAGGTGGGGAGATCATTCCATAACTGGGGGACACCACAGAAAAGGCCCCCTTCCTTGTTGCTGTTGTCTGAGCTTCCCTCAGAGTAGGCACCTGGAGGAGGACGTTAGATGTTGAGCGTAGTGTATGGGTAGGTTCATGTCAGAGAGGCATTCTGTCAGGTATTGTGGTCCCAAGCCATGTAAGGCTTTATAGGTTAAAACCAACACCTTGAATCGGGCTCGGAAATGTACAGTCAAGCAATGCAAGCAGGCTAGAGTCGGTCTTATATGTTCTCACAGAGAGACGTTAATCTCTTCCCTGGCCAAGCCGGCTGTTCCATCCCTGCTAGCTTTTATTAGCCAAGAGGGGCAAGGATCCAATACAGAGGTAGTTACATGGACCTGTCCAAGCACCTTGTCAACGTCCTCAAGCTGTACCAACTGAAACTCATCCAAGAAAACAGGAAAAGGCTGTGCTCTGGATACCTCGTTTGATTCACCTGCTATAACATGAGTCTAAGGGCCTTGCTAGACGAGGCCTTAGCGCGCCTTGAGACCCGGTTTCCCTGCTGTGTGTTCACAGGCCGCACTGAGGCCTCCTCCAACGCGCCATAAGCAAAGTCACTTATGGCGTGCCTTTTTCGCAGCCCCGGCCTCAGGCCGGAGCTGCGAAATGTCTAGGAAGGCCCGCGGCTTTTCGCGGCTACTCGCTTACTCGCGAGTAGCCGTGAAAAGCCACGGACCTGGCACAGCGCTTATACGAGCGCTGTGCCCATCGGCCCAGGGGGGGAAAGAGAGGGGCAGGGGGAAGGATGGCAAGGGGGGATGGCAAGGGGGGAGGGCAGGGGAGAGAGCGCTGCACACCGCCGCCCAGGCAAGCAGGCGAGCGGCGCTTGCCCGGGCAAGGCCTGGCATGGGGCGGCATTGCCCGGGCAAGCGCCGCTCGCCTGCTTGCTCGGGCGGCGGCGTGCGGCGCTCTCTCCCCCGCCCTCCCCCCTTGCCATCCCCCCTTGCCATCCTTCCCCCCCCCACATTTCTAAAAAAATGACTTACCAGTCCGGAGTCTTCGGGCTGCACAAGGCCCCTTTAAACTAAAAAAAAAAAAAAAAATGGCGGACGCTGCAGGGATCCGACGTCCCTGCGCGTCCGGCGTCTGGAAGCTGTGGCGGCGCGCGCTAACGTCAGCACGCTGCTGCCCCGCCTCCCTGTCGGGATAAGCCGGCAGGTCTAGCAAAGCCCTATGTCCTGGCAGATGCCAAAGATTTCATTCTGGAAGTGCCTAGCAAATATATTACAGCACGCCTCAGACGGTTCTGCCATGTCCTTGGGGCTGGCATGTAAAAGCCCCCAGACGACTCTGAAAAGCTCCACTGGGCTGCAGTCTTGGGTTTCTGGTGCAGATGAAACTGGTTAATCTTAACTATAGTTTGTTGAAACAAAGTAGCTTCAAAACTGAAGTTGGAATGTTTCATTTAAAATTATCCAGCATTTGGCTGGATTCAGACATAAAAATAAACTATGGGTAATTAAAAAACAGTGTGAAAGCTTCGAAACTCCTCATGGCTGCACAAGAGAAAAAGAAAGGATCAGGGAGAAGACAAGCCTGAGGCTCTCCATGGATCATTCCTCTAATGTTAAACTATACTTCTTTTGTTACATCCAGACTCGGCCAGTAAATCCTTGTTCAGTTTAATTATTCTTATGCTTCATGCAGCTTGTTCCCAATGGGGCTTATTTCCAATTGACAGCACAATCCTATACATGCCTACTCAGAAGTGAGTCCCGTGGATTTCCAGATAAGTGGGTATAGGACTGTAGTCAGACACCAAGCAGGATATGACATTTTGAAAACAGTTTGAAAACTATATATGGAGTGTTTCTTGGGCCCCAACAGTTGTCACTACTGTTATAAACTGTTTTAAAGCAGTAGTGTAGACCCTGCCTTCGTGTTGGGGCAACTGAAACCTTAGGCCTTTTCTACACCTAAGGATTATCCCAGGAGGAATCGTCCCTGCCTGCTCCAGGGATCCCCTGTGTGTCATTTGGATGCACAGGGATGATCCCAGGGAAAAAGGCTGGTGTATGTGGAAATGGCCTTACACCTCTTTATTTAAAAAGTACTACTATGTTCAATGAGACTTATGTTCTGGAATTTAACAATTTAAGTTTCTTCACAAGACACTGTGGTTTTCTATGCCTCTAGCACATGGGAGATTTCCACAACAGGAGATACAATGTAGATAAGAATGGACCTATGCTAGTACCCCAATGCGGGGGGAAATGTCATAAGAAAGCTCATAGGCTACTTTTTTCTTCGCATTGTTGGTCTCTCAGATTGTCATGAGTGTGCATGCATGTTCAGGAAATAATTTTCCAGGGTTTCTAAAATGTCTTTCATGCAAAGTTTGTGGCCTGATCTGTTTGTCATATTTCTTGTCATGTATTTATTGTGTCAGCAGAAAGCAGATCAAGTTGGGCTGAGTGAATTTGGCAAGTTGGGCTGAGTGAATTTGGGTCGAGATTATTGGTACTCAAAAAAGACCCAATTACACAGATTGATATAAAAAATAACATATTCTAATACCACTCTTCTTAAGGACCAGTCTTAAATATTTTAGCACCCTGGATAGATGTTAGAAGCAACATTGAGAATTATTTTGCATATTATGAAAAAAGAACAAGGTATAAAAATGGTTTGTGAATCTGCTATTTCTGCTCCCACTGTAAATGAGGAATTTGTGCACACACACACAACCAGGAGCCAGGAACTGAATATTATAAGAGAAATGAAGCTGCCACTGAAAATGACAGCTCTGTTTCATGTGGACATTAATAGATATAGGCCATTTGCTTTAATATAATCAATGTGTTCTTTGTTAATATAATCAATGTGTTATATTTGTTTATCGTGTTGATTAAAAAATAATATAATAAAACAAAAAAGGCAGTTCCATTTTTCCTTTTCCTATCATCTCTGTACAGCATGTAGTGATACTCCATACGTGATGGGATGTCACTGCGCTGCAAACTTTCCTCCCCTGCTCCACTTCATTGGCTGTGACTTGTGGAAACAGGAGAAACTAGCATCACAATGATGTCCTGTCACATCTTGAATATCCCCCGGCATTATGCTGACATTATTGTCAGCAGCCCCGTCTTTTCTGGTAATGTCTAATTCCTGCTGGAGATGAATGAGCTTGCCCCCACATATAGAAATCATATCTCACTATAGCAAGACATGTGAGTTTCTTTTTGTATGTTACACCAGGAATGTAGCAAGCAGGGGCAAAAGTCACTCATCCATCTACTCCTTCGTATTTTTCATAAAAGATGAAGCTGCCCTGACATTCACTTTCCTTTTGAAGGCTATGTGGGTAGCTGTCAGGCCTCCTCAACCCTGCTACACTTCAGTCCTGGTCAGATAATCATTTGTAATTTCTGGAGGCAAGAGAGGGGAAATGTTGTGTGGTTGCCTAGCAATTGCAAAATATACCTCTTAACCATGTTGGGCGGCTCAGCCCAAGTCACAGGCAGAATGCAATGGAATGGTTAAGGTAGGCAAAATAAATTGGTGCTTGAAGGGCATATATGCTGTGTGTGCAAGGAATTTTACACTGAATCCCTGAGACAGTGGCCTGTTTCACACATGCGGTGCCATGCTTGCATTCAACAATTGAGGCCAGTACAAGAGCAAAGTCAAGCACTTTTCTTTCATCTTTAAAAATAATGTGACTGCTGTTTGTATTGTGGGCACTGGCCCTTTCTATACTCATGCATGTAACATGTAGACGTTACTAGGGTTTGATGAGATAGAAGGTTGTGGTGTGTGTGTGAACACAGATGGGAACTGTACTTGTATTACTTAATTGCTTCCAGGTTTCTTTGCAGAAGGCATTACAATTCCTTTCTTTTTCTCCTTTACTTGTATTGCACTGGCCAGTCACATCACAGTGCAGACTACAGAGGTCCGGAGCTAAATTTAAAAGTGGTACACCTTTTATGGTGAGTTTAAACAACATGTGGTTAGGTTGGCCCATTAGACCACAATCATGCTGAAGGAGGCTTAGGCACTCTCAGGTATCTCTGTCTGATTATTTAGAATAGTCAGAATGAGAATTTTATCTATTTATTTATTTACTACATTTCTATACTGCCCAATAGCTGGAGCTCTCTGGGTGGGTCACAAAAATTAAAGCCATTCAAAGTATAAAACAACAGTATAAAACCATAATATAAAATGCAATATAAAAGCTCAATACTGAAAAGGTGAACTTTGAACAATTTTTTTATTATATTATGGAAAGTATTTTGTTAAAAAATATATATTTCCTTGATGAAGAATTCTGTCTTTGCACTGCAGGAAATAATATGGAAATTAATTACAACAGTCTATGTGATTCCAACATTACTACGGCTGCATAGCTCAACTTTTCACAATCATGCACTTTTTCAGAAAAGCACCAAACTTATCTCTCCTTTCTTCCATCATGGAAATCAAGGTGGTTACATGGGAATCCCAGGTGGTCTCCCCTCCAAACACTGACCAGTCCCAGAACTCCTTAGCTTCAGCAAGTTGGATGCCTCCTGTGCATTCAGATCATGCTCTGGGATCTCAAATGTAAACCATATGTGAACTTATTCATAATGATCATTTTCAAATAATGAAGCATGCTGGAATTGCTGATGGATTGTAAGCCACTTCGGGAACCTTTTTTGACTGAAGAGCAGGATGTGTTGCATGTGTAGCTGATTGAATATTTGAGTGTTATATAACTCACTGAGGCAGAACATATTTCTAGTGGGAGTCCGGATTGCCCACCACCAGACCCTCAATGGGACAGGTGATCAGTGGGTATAGCCCACTGATACTATCTGCTCTGTCTATTTTAGTTTTTCTTTTGTTGAGAAAGGCATGGAGAAAGGGACTCTGCTGGGAAGAATGTAACTTTTTAAAAAAAAGCATAAAGAAGTTCCACAGTGTAATAAAATCATTGTGCAAACACCATTTCTAAGGCCTTTTCTAAGGTTTGTTAGTAGACTAGAAGGCAGGTTTTCCATGTTCTAAAATCATCATCATCATTATCACAACTCACTCACTCCCCATTCACAACCTGAACTTACCAATGATTTTTAGGAGCTCCCACACTGGAGAAATTAAGCCCTAAAAATAGCCAATTTTGACCAAGACACCATCTTCATTATTATTATTATTTTAAAAAAGCTGGTGTGTGTGTGTGTGTGTGTGCGCGCGCTTAATCAGACCTGAAACTTCATGAGTATATTGTCCATATAGACTACAATGAAGGGGCAAACAGTCAGGCCTGATTCTTTCCCTACATTAACTTTTTTAGCTCAAAACCTGATATATTTTCAAGTCAAATTTCAGGTATAAGAAGATAACATAGGCAATGTTATATGAGATGAAACAAAGCTCATATTGAGAGCTATGTGATGGTTTTTATTTTAACCAAGTCTCTAGCTGAAATAGGCTCTGAGATACTGATGTTTGCATGAACATGAACATTTCCAAAAATTGATGGCCAACATTTTGCCAAAATGGCTGTAGCAGAAAAACTATGAAGGATAAAAATAAAATAATGTTCAATTTGAACTACCAATACATGTAGGAACATGTGTACATTTGTTTTTAAATGGTCATGCAACCATTTAATCTTAAATTGAGTGAATTCATATGGAATCGCATACACCCTAGTTCTTTTAAAATTCCCCCCCTCCTATCAGCTTTCCACCTCTGACATGCCCTTTCCACACTCCACCATCATTGATTGGAAGGACGATGGTGGAAGAATTTTCAATCACTGCAGTGAGGTGGTGGACACCCTTCTCTGTGTAGAGACAGAAGGCTGAAACATTCTTTCCAATTATACATTTTTTATAAACCTTCAGAGGGGGGAGGCTGGCTATGGGGTCATCTTCTCCTGATACTGATCCTTAAGGGGTGGGGGGTATATCTTCATTTTTATGCTATGTTTAGATATCTGTTTCTCTTATATTGCTGCAGTCATAAATGTGGTAGCAGCAGGATCATACACACAAAAATAGCTATGCAGCTTGGAGCAAGATTGTGGTGCCTTCTCTTCATAATTATGGGGTGAGGTGGGGTGTTCATTTAATAATTGTCAGCCCAGTACTCCATGCACTGCACAGCTTCAAGTCTTATTATAGTGAATGCTATCTGCTGTGGTGGAACAGTTTGAATATCAGAACCATGAAATAATTAAGGGCAATTTTGTCGTGATCAACCAATAGCTTAAACTTCAGTTGTAAAAAATAAAGGGTAGAGGTAGTAGATTGCATTTTTTAAAAAAAATCTTTACTTTTTTAAAAATAAACAACATAAATACTCTTAATAAACTTTGAACAATCATTCAGAAATCCCACCTTGATTTATTATTTACAAGAAATCATATTAATGTGCTTTTACATATGTTCACAGCAGCTGAGATTGAGCTAATCTATATGGCATCAAAGCCTGAAAAACACTTTACCACCTGGGCTGATGCAGCAGTAGTGCTGCCAGTCACTGTGTGGGATGACTCACGCCCTCTCCTCAACTTCTCTCATCTGGAGCAGAAACACACACACCCTCCAGCTCTGCACTAAGCTTAGTCATAGTTAACAGTTATAATGGCAATTGCAACCCATGGTTTCAGCTCCTTGATTAAGTGGGACCTCTGATTATCCCCCTCTGCAATTAACAGTATAGACAATGTAGTGGTTAGCCTCAATTAGGCCAGCGGTGAACGTGCATTCCCGAAAGGAGTGGGTGGGGAGGAAGTATGAGATCTTGTGGCCAGTTGCTGATTGCTTCACTATGGTTCAGCAGTCACTAGTGTCATGCTTACACCAACTCCCTGAGGTTGTTCTAATCCTGCCCATATTGTATTAGGCAGTGTAAAGCTATACAGTCAAGTACTTCTACAAGGCAGCTTGGTTTGCTTGTTTAACAACCCTCTCCTGTGCTATTTATTTATTTATTTATTTATTTATTTATTTATTTATTTATTACATTTCTATACCGCCCAATAGCTGGAGCTAACATCACTGATGCCTTTACACAGATGAGTGGGAGCAAAATCTTTGATTCTAAGAAGATAAGAAGAGCGCTGCTGGATCAAACTAAAGGCCTACACGTCCAGCATTCTGTTTCCCATGGAGGCAACAGGATTTTCTCATGCTGTTGTTCCTTAGCAATTGGTATTTGGAGGCCTGCTCTCTCTGATTCTTGAGGGCAGCATAAAGTCACCCTGATTAGCAGTCATTGATCGCCTATTCTCTCTGAATATGAATCTTCTGTTTAAAGTGATCTAAGCTAGACCCAATCACCACACCTTGTGGCAGTGAGTTCCATTGTTTATGTGCTGTGTGCAGAAGTACTTCCTTTTCTCCGTTCTGAAGCTCCCACCATTCACCTTCATTGGATGACTCCGTGTTCCATTATTATGAAAGAAAAACTTCTTTGTATGCACTTCCCCAAAAGCCCTTAAAGTAACCTTTCCTCATAAGGAAGTTGCTACGGCTCTGTGATCATTTTAGATACTTTCTGCACCTTTTCTATCTCTACAATATCCAGAACTGTATACAGTATTCCAAGTGTGGTCCTATTTGTTATTGCACAATTATTGGATAAGAATTGACCACTAATGTCTGTTTTTGGCCTAAAACATCAAAGAACTATAACAAATGTGTTTTAAGTAATTTCAACTGCATTATGCATTCCTCTCTGATAACTATTAATTATATTCAATGATAATTTAAAAAAAACCCTGCTGGTTTAAGACTGGAGTTAAGAATATCTCATGTTAGCTCAGGCTCCACAAAGCCAGGAAATTGCAAGCTTAGGCTGATGCCTTAACAGACATGCCCCCCTGATCAGTAATGATGATGAGCAGTGTCACACATTGTACTTGCTTACAACTTACACTCTGTCCACTCACACTTTTTCTTGGTCTTTCAGGCCCAAATCTAGATGGGGAGGATGGAGTGCTGGGACCAACAAAGATACCACACATTGTTCTGGTTCTGTATTGCTTTATGGAGCATTTGAACCTTATTGTATTAATAGAGGAATCCTGCTGTGAGTAAACCCACGCCTGTTTGTTGCTTGTAAGCAAACACAATTTGTGATGTTGCACAACATCATTACTGATCTCAGGGCTCATCTGTTTAGGCTTCAACCTAAGCTTCCAATCTCATGGCCTTGCGGAGCCTGAGCCAACATTTATTTATTTATTTATTACATTTCTATACCGCCCAATAGCTGGAGCTCTCTGGGCGGTTCACAAAAATTAAAAACATTCAAAGTATGAAACAACAGTATAAAACCATAATATAAAATACAATATAAAAGCTCAACCAGGTAAAAACAGCAGCAATGCAAACATGAGGTAGCCATAGGTTATTTGAGGATTGTCTAGCCCTCAAACAATCCCTGCCACCTGGGTTTGCTTGACATGGCATTTTTGCAGGGCACCATGCAAAAATGGTTCCCACAGGCGCCTGGCACAATGTGACAGTCCCTGCAGGTATATTAAGCTACGGTAGGCTGTCATGTCATGTGAACCAGGTCAGTCATGTGATTTTGAGGGTTGTTTCTCACAATCACCACCACTCAGAAATCTATGCTAGTCAAACTCCCTCTTAAACAGGCACATTTGGTCACCTTTCCCATATGCCAGGAGGAATGTCAAGTTTATGATTTCTATACGAATACAGCCATGTTATTAAGTCAAACTAAGGGCCTTGCTAGACCATGCCGGATAAGCCGGCAGGGAAGTGGGGCGACGGCGCACTAACTTTAGCGCGCGCCGCCCCGCCTCCTACACGCACGACGTGCAGGGACTCCGGAAGCCCTGCAGCGTTGGCCATTTTTTGTTGTTGTTAAAGGGGCCACGTGCGCCCCGAAGACTCCGGACAAGGTAAGTGTTTTTTTTAAAAAAAAAAAATCCTTCCCTCGCCCCATCCCGTCCCCGGCTGTCCTTCCCTCTCCCCCATCCCATCCCCGGCTGTCCTTCCCTCGCCCCCATCCCGTCCCCAGCTGTCCTTTCCTCACCCCCATCCCGCCCCTGGCTGTCCTTCCCTCTCCCCATCCCGTCCCCGGCTGTCCTTCCCTCTCCCCATCCCGTCCCCGGCTGTCCTTCCCTCGCCCCCATCCCGTCCCCGGCTGTCTGTCCCTTGCCCCCTGTGCCATCCCCAATGTCCGTCCCTCGCCCCCCCATGCCATCCCCGATGTCCGGCTTTCCCCCCTCTCTCCTGGCAGGTCCGGCCTTCCCCCTGCCCCTCTCTCCCCCCTCTCATACACATCGTATGAGCGCTGTGCCCAGTCCGTGGCTTTCCCCTGGCTACTCGCGAGTAAGCGAGTAGCCACAAAAAGCCATGGACCCTGCTAGATGTTCCTGAGGCCGAGGCTGCGGAAAAGGCTCACCATAAGCGAATTCGCTTATGGCGCGTTAAGGGAGGTCTCAGCACGGCCTGACCCCGAATTCCCCTGTGCGTTATCTGGATGCACAGCAGGGAAACCGGGCCTCACAGCGCGCTAAGACCTCGTCTAGCAAGGCCCTAAGAGTAAACATTTTAGGGGCACAGCTGAACATTTTAGGGGCACAGTTGAAATGCAGCTATAAAGGGAGGGTAGCTCTCTTTCTTCAAGCCATGTCAAACATGTTTCTGAGAGAATCCTGCCTAAGGGGGAAAGCAACTGTGGAAGGAGATGTAGCAGGAGAGAAAGAGTTTAAAACTCCATTGCTTCTCTGTTCAAAATGACATCCTCCCTCTTTTTAGCTATTCTCCAGTGACCTTGATTCAGACATGAGCCTGCCACTAGTTCTGCCCTGAAGATGAACTAGATTTGATGTAGGAGATCCTATTCCTCTTCTCCTTCCACTTCCCTTGCAGGAGCCAACACCAGCTGTTGGAGGGAGGATTTACACTGTGGAAAGAACATGGGAGGAAAGAATACCAGAACAGCACTTCCCTGATCCTCAAAGTAGACCCATGGGTTGCTAATTAGTAAAATAAAGAATGTGGGAGGATCCCCCAGGGTCATGTCTGATTTGATCTGCATTCACTTGTTAACAGCTCTTAGCTGATGTTTACCTGTCTGAGGAAGAAGAGCAACAGATCCTCCTTATAATGTGTGTGTTTTTCTAGCTTTGTAGCGAGTCAGTGCTATGCACTGAAGTGAGAGATGGCCTGAGGAGAACTATATAAAATTGTTTCACCCCTATATTATAGTGTTAGGCTGGCAACCTGGGTCACTATGACTTCCCTTGCTGCCTGCTGAGCAAATGCACTCAGAGGGACAAAACTGCAGAATATCATGGACCTGGCCACCTCACTTAGGTGGATTAATACATTGAATGAATATATTTTATTACGGTCATTGACCAATACCAACAGTACATTTAACAAACACTCTATACAAAATACGTTAACACATTAAAACTACCAACTTCTAGAGAGTCAGAGTTCATAACAGTTATATCAACAAATCCATCCAAAATTACAGATTACACTCAGGCGCTAAAAAGGTATGGCATGTTATTGCAATTGCACAAAATTTAGCTACTTTATTAGTAATATAAGGAATCTTATCCGAGAGTAATAAGGAAATATAAAATTTTGTAGTTCAACCCGGATATTTATATAAAATAGGTAGAATAAGATCATTCCTAAGATCCCGATAAAAAGAATAGTATAAAAATACATGACTCACCATTTCAACATCCCCGTTATTACAGGGGCATAGACGGTCTTGGAATGGTATTCCCTGGAATTTCCCCTCCAAAAACTTGGAGGGCAGAACATCGAATCTGGCCAAAGTAAAAGCTTTTCTATAATTAGGGTAAGTCAGATAAGTCAGATAAGCACTTGACTCAAAGGTCTTATTTCTTAAGGGACTGGCATAAGGCAATGAGCTAACATGCTCTTGCAATACAATATCCCAGATTCTCTGTTTGACAGTTGCCTTGGCATTTGAATAGCCTAAAGCAGCGGTTCTCAACCTGTGGGTCGCGACCCCTTTGGGGGTCGAACGACCCTTTCACAGGGGACGCCTAAGACCATCGGAAAACACATATTTCCGATGGTCATTTATTTGTAATTAGAAATAAATATTTCACAATATATAATTGCATATTGTTTTTGTGATTAATCACTATGCTTTAATTATGTTCAATTTGTAACAATGAAAATACATCCTGCATATCAGATATTTACATTACGATTCATAACAGTAGCAAAATTACAGTTATGAAGTAGCAACGAAAATAATTTTATGGTTGGGGGTCACCACAACATGAGGAACTGTATTAAAGGGTCGCGGCATTAGGAAGGTTGAGAACCACTGGCCTAAAGCTATTAAAGCTTTGGGAGAAAATCCCAATAGAGATAACTCCTTACCCAAATACTTTTTCCATTTCGATTGAAAGGAGTCCAACAATATCAAAGGAGCCAATTAATACATTGCAATAAGAGTCAAATCACTGCGTGGGTTGTTAACTCATTTTATATTTGATCATCAGGCACCTCTGATGCATCGGAATTGTGGAAATTATTGTGCCCTTAGATAGCCAGTTGGATTTTTAATCTTGGCAAAAAAAATCTAATAGAAAAAAAATGCTGTAACCTCTCATTTCCAAAGCCTTTCCCTAGCCAAGATTTCTTATTAATCTGCTTTGTGAAAAATATTTTTTTAAAGAGAGGTTCCCAAATCCAGATATTGATAGGGAACTATTTACAAGCCATTTTTTTTCCTGCTAACAGCTGTTATACTCCTCTGTTATATCATGAAATGCTAGTATTAGAATACCCTTAAATATGCTGAGAGTGCTTGCTGCCTGGGGACAGTTCATACTAGTGCTGGGCCGAATCCTGCCCCCTATTTTCGGGAACTTTCTCCCTGTGAAAGAGGCATTGTTTTTTCTGCCTCTTTCGCAGGGTGGGGGGTGGGGGATTCTGAGAACTTTCTCCTTGAGGAGAGGGCCACAGATTCAACATACTTTTAAAAAGTGTAGCTGGTTGCTGAGGGGGCTTCTTATATTTTTAGTTTTTCAAAAACAAACCATCCCGGCTTAACTCGGCCTTTGGAGGAGCCCAGCAATTCTAAGTGAATGCTGTGTGAGACCATGTGACCTCTCCAATAAGCACTCAGCCTCTTCAATAAGCACTCAGGAAGAACTATTGGGCTCCTGCAAGTGCTGGGGGTGTTTCAAAAAAGAAAGAAAGAAAAGAAAGAAACCCCCTCAACAACTGGCTACATTCAAAAAGATATGTGGAAACCCTGTCCTTTCCCCAAGGAGAACATTCTCTGAAATGCTCTCCTTTCTCAGCCTCTTGCATTAGTTTTCATTCCTCATCCCCAACCATGAAATGCCAAAAATAGAATGGTCGAATTTTTTGGCCCATGCAAGTGCATCAATGGGCTTTTCATTTGGGGCTGATTCTTACATTGTAAGAGTATTGTAGTTCCCTCTCCTATGTGGTCACTTCCTATGTTGCTCCAGTAATGTGAACCTGAAAAAGTATGTAGGAAGGGTCAACAGTATGGGGACTTCCCTGTGTTTTATACTCGTATTGGGCATAACAATATTGTGCCTTCCCATCGATGTCTTGTTATCAGAGTAGTGTGGGAAGCCACCTTGCGGTAGTAGCAGTGATTCCACTCCTGTAATGTGGGAATTGGCTCTTGGACACTGGAACTGAATTTGTGAAGTGTTGAAAAGGGCTATGTGGTAAATGATATTAAAGTTCTGACTGTGGTGTTTGATCAGTGATAGTTCACTTGATGCTGTAGTCATTAATTCTGAATTTGCATGTGTTAATTTGCATGTGTTATTAGTTTTCTACTGCGTTAACATCATACTTGCTATTCAGGAAGTATGATGTAGTTTATTATAATACATAAAAATGAAATAATCTGGAAATCAGTAATGGACAGAGAAATCAAATCATAAATGCATTTGATTTTGAGGGTTTCTGCCCACTATATGCACATGAATATTGGGTAAAAGAGAATTATTTTCTTCATATACTTAAAGGAAAATAGGAACTGTACAGAGCTCCAGAAGCAGCAGCAATTCTAGCTATGTTTTGCACTACTGCATCTCTCCCATGTTTCCTGAGAGAGGAAACATGGGCATCTTTGAATATTTTGAAGCTGTCATACTTAATCAGTTAATGGTGCTGCAGATACTTTTTTGTTTGGTTTGTTCTAATGGTTTCTCTGCCTTTCTTGACCCCCTTTTTACAACCCCAGCAGCATATTTTTCTTCGTAGCACATGAGGCATGTGGTTTCAGGACCAGGCTAGGAGAGCTGTAGCCTATCTAGATATGGAGAGGGTGCTCAAGGCTCATGAGTTTAATTGCTAAAGCCTGGAGCTGGAAAAGCTGGGCGTGGAAGGTGGTCTTCTGTTGAGCAGGCAAGGCAGAAGGCCAGGCTTTTACTATTTATATCAGCCCTAGCCAATCCAGATGCTTTAGACTGCAACGTTGTGAGCCAATATGGTGTAGTGGTTAGAGTGTTGGACTGGGACTCTAGTCCCCACTTGGCAATGATGCTCACTGGGTCGCTTTGGGCCAGTCACTGATGCATGCTCAGCCTAATCTACCTCACAGGGTTGTTGTGAGAATAAAATGGAGAGGAGAACAATTATGTAAACTGCCTTGGGTTCCTTGCAAGAGGAAAAAAGGTGTAATATAAATGTGATAAAATAAAAAGCTGGCAGTGCACACTCCTCTTCCATTCTGTGCACTGAGGATGATTTGATTCCAGAGTGGTTTGTGGGCTTGTTTTGCTATGTTTCGATGCTTTGCCAAGAACCCAGTTTAGAAACCACAGCATGTGTGACTCTGAGGCTTGCTGCTCTTTGTGCACATTATGCCAAATTATGGTTTGATGTTACACTTGAATGTTGTCTAACAGATGTCTATAAGAGATTTTATATTTTGCTTTTTTAAATTGAGTGTTTGCAGGCCTGTGTAACTTTTTCTTTACTTTCTCACTTGTAAAGAGTATTGGTAAGCTAACTAAGAGTTCACTTTCAACATTATAACTGTTCTATAAACAGATGCCAACTCGCTTAAAGCACATTCTCACCTCAGCTTTCCATTGTGAATCAGGCAGGCACTGATTGGAATACTTTGTGGACGCCTGTTTGAAAACAGTATTTGGAATGTGTCACTAGGCCCAACAGTTGTCAATACTGTTATAAACTGTTATAAAGCAGTAGTGTAGATCCTGCCTCAGATACACAAATACCCTCACAAATATGCATTCACACTCATATGCTCTCTCATGCACACACAACACGCACACGTACACTCATTGTCATCCTCCCCCATACATGCCCCCCCCCCCACACACACACTGACAGTGCTTTCTGGAAAGATTGGAGGTGAGGGAAGAGTTTCTCTTGCTAATTCTGGCAAAGGAAAACCTTATTGCCAATCTCTCAGAAGAGATCGAAGGTAAGGGAAACCACAGGCTTTCCCTGTCTATCGCCAGCAGGGTCTCCATGGTCCACAGGATGCACTGGAAGTGGCTGCGGTCCGCAGGTTGGGCATTCTTGTTGTAGCTCAAAAGATTAAACATTTTAATTATGTCTGAAGAGGAGGGCATAAATCAATATCTTTGGACACAGCAACTTGTTATCCACCTGCTATTTGAAAGCACTTAAAGCAATTTTCTTATGAGTAATATTAGCAAAGCAGTAAAATAATAATAATAATAATTATCAGTCGCTAGTTAAGGGCAATGGTGTAGAACTGTAAAGCCTCTGTTTTTGTTGTTTTGTTTGTCAGTTTTCTGTGTAAGGTCATGCCATACAGGTAGCACCAATGTATGATGGTAAATTGCAAATACAATATGGCTCTTAAGATAAAATAATACAGTTTAAATGACATTTAGTAAATTCCAATCCCATCAGCAGCATATTGGTCATCTGCAATGATGATTTAGAACTATGTTCTTATAATCTGTTTTGTTTGTTTTTTAATGCTTCTGGAAAGTTTATAAGAAAGGTAAGAAGTACCTTTAAAAACTTTAAGTTCCAACTTTATCATTAAAGGTAACATTTTAAGTCATAGGCATGCAAATATAAACCAGAGCTGATGCAGAAAGTAAAAGGAGAGGGGCTGGGAGAGAGGGAGTGCACAATCCCACTTCTCTGCCCCTCACCAGAACATCTCAGTCCAATTCTGTTTTAGGCCGCAAACGTGACCGGCTGGGAAATGCTGGGAGTTGTACGACTTTTTTCTGTTTAAACATGCATATAGGATTGTGTCCTTAATAGCTTACTTTAAAAACTGCATATTTTTTAGCCGTTAAGGTAATTGAAAGCCTTATACAGGTCTACTCAGAATAAATCCCATTGAGTTCAGTGGGGCTTATTCCCTGGTAAGTGGGTATTAGGACTGCTGCCTGAGTCTTTTTGGTTCCAATTCTTGTGAGTACTAAGATTTCTTTACAATATTCTACAGGCAGCTCAAGGTGGTGGTCATAGAACACTGCTGTACGGCCATGCTATACTGCTTCGTCATTCATTCAGTGGAATGGTAAGATGGTTTATTGACTATTAGCCAAGTGCCTGTCCCTATGGGGGTGGGTAAGACTGCCCGTGGCTTGCCAAGGAGGATGAACAAGAGAGATGGGATAACAAGTGCCTTCTCGCACACACACTCTCGTCTGCTCCACATTTTCTGTTTCCTGAAGTAGGAAATGACTCAGCTCTTCTCCTTCCTCTCTAACCTTGTGTTACTTTTTCCTGATCTTCCCATTCTCCCCACCCCCAGCATCTTTGCCAAAGACAATATTGCTTGGCCAAGGAGGTGCAATGCTGGACTTGGGGAACTGGCACCAACCCCATTCCTTGCTTGCCTTCTCTGCCTTTCCTTGTAAACCATGCCACCTCTATAGCTGACAAGTGACGTGTTGGTGAGCCATTTGATAGTTTAGATAGATTGTAAGTTCACAGCAACAGTATTTGCTGTGTAGCATTTTGCAGGCTTCATTCCCTTCTGAAAACCTGTTTTTAAAAGAAGCTGTGCTGTAAAATTGAAGCTTCGAAATTAATTTTATTTGAATTCTAAGATCTCCCCTCCCAACAATGCTACTATGATTTAAAAAGGTAATGGAATTTTGAAAAACTATGCCTAGATCTCAAATTTCCCTTATTTTATTTGTATCCTGCCTTTTTCCTCCAAGAAACACAAGGTGACTTAAATGATCCTCCTCCTCTCCATTTCATCCTCATGATAACCCTGTGAGGTAGATTATGCTGAGAGTCCGTGATTAGACCAAAGTCACACTGTGACCCTATTCAGATGACACATTAAGCCATGGTGGTTAAGCATTTTGAGCTAAACATGGTGGATTAGCATGTTGTGTGAACCAGGACTTAGCGTGTTGTGTGAAGCATTCCTAACCCTGGTGACTACATAATCATGGTTTTAACACGCTCACTAGCTAAATGCTGCAAAAGAGTTAGCAGCCTAACCATGGCTTAGCGTGTTGTCTGAACAGGCCCAGTGGGTTTCATGGTTGAGTGGGGACTAGAACTTAGATCTCCTGAGTCCCAGTCCAACACTCTTACCATTGCACTACATTGTCTCTTCAAGTGATGTCTAATAAGTATGGAACTACTGACCCCTGAAAAGATCCCTGTTCATTTCAGTGAAAAAGTAATCTGATTTACATCAACAAAAGAATATGTAAGAAAAGACTGAATTCCCTTGTGAATAACTAGAAGCACAATGCATTTGAATTCAGATGAAAGGTAATAGTACAATGACTTAAATTTATGGATTTCAATGTTCCTAATAACTTCAGCATGTTTTTCAGTATTTGACATGCTTGACAACATCAAGATCTCAGACAGATAAGCTTGCATTCGATGTGGGGCTTCAAGAAAATGCAGCAGGTATGTATGCTGTGGAAGACTAGCCCTGCTAATCTCAGACATAATATAATCTCAGATTGCTTTTGTAGCAGGTCTGCAAAACATGTAGCGCAGCAAACCAACATAGTTGCCCACCAGTCATGCATAGTGTCCTACAAGAGGTTGATATAACTCCTGGTTTTGATTGCCTGCCTGGGACTGGAAAAACAAATTGTTTATTTGTTCTGGGCAGCTACAGTACACGGTTGGTGAGCCGCATTCAGCATGATGCAGGCCTGCTCTGTGGGAAGCAAATGATTCTATGCATGCTCAAAAACCTCTCATTTCTTTATTAAGCATTGTTCTTCATTAGAAGCTATGAATTGTAGTTGTTGAAAGAAAGAAAAAATAGGTGAGCATGAATATTAATAATACTGGAAGCCTTTGAACTTGCCTTTCTCCATAAAGAAAAAATATCACTTTCATTAGGTACTGCTGCATGCAGAGAAAGCATTAAAGAAAACAAAAACCTACTGTGTATGGAAGTGTAATTATCACCATTTTAAATATGTGTCATTCCCATGCAGTAAAAGCATTCAACCATAAGTAGAGTTTAGTCCAAAATACAACTTTTCAGCTCTTGTAGGATATACGTTAAAGTCAGTGGCTCACAATTTGAAGTGTTTAAAGTTGAAGACAAAGACCTGGTTCACCTGGGAACCCTAAACAGAGCAGTCTCTGAGTGAGTGTAGCAGCTTTCGGTCCTGAGATTTACTTACAACCACTTTCTTTGAGTACTCTGTCAGGGCACAGCACAGAGCCGCAAGTGGCTAGGAAGAGCGGGTATCTCTCTCTCTCTCTGGGCCTTGCTAGACCCGGCCGGATAAGCCGGCAGGGAGGTGGGGCGACGGCGCGCTAACTTTAGCGCGTGCCGCCCAGCCTCCTAGATGGCTGACGCGCAGGGACTACAGAAGTCCTGCAGCGTCGGCCATTTTTTTTAAAGGGGCCACATGCGCCCCAAAGTCTCCGGACATGGTAAGGTTTTTTTTTTACTTAAACCCCCCCATCCGGTCCTGATCCCTTCCCATGCCTCCTGTCCACTCTTTCCCCATCCCACCTCCCCATCCCCGTACCCCGTGTCGCCCTACACCATCCCCCGTGTCGCCCGTCCTCCCTCTCCCTCCCTGTCCCGTGTCGTCCTCCGCCATCTCCCTCCCTGTCCCATGTCGCCCATCCTCCCTCTCCCTCCCTGTCCCGTGTCGTCCTCCGTCATCTCCCTCCCTGTCCCATGTCGTCCTCCGCCATCTCCCTCCCTGTCCCCTGTCGCCCATCCTCCCTCTCCCTCCCTGTCCTGTGTTGTCCTCCGTCATCTCCCTCCCTGTCCTGTGTCGCCCGTCCTCCGTCATCTCCCCCCCTGTCCCGTGTCGCCCGTCCTCCCTCTCCCTCCCTGTCCCCTGTCATCCTCCGCCATCTCCCTCCCTGTCCCGTGTCGTCCTCCGCCATCTCCCTCCCTGTCCCGTGTCGCTCGTCCTCCCTCTCCCTCCCTGTCCCGTGTCGTCCTCCGCCATCTCCCTCCCTGTCCCGTGTCGTCCTCCGCCATCTCCCTCCCTGTCCCGTGTCGTCCTCCGCCATCTCCCTCCCTGTCCCGTGTCGTCCTCCGCCATCTCCCTCCCTGTCCCTTGTCGTCCTCCACCATCTCCCTCCCTGTCCCGTGTCATCCTCCCCCATCTCCCTCCCTGTCCCGTGTCATCCTCCCCCATCTCCCTCCCTGTCCCGTGTCGTCCTCCACCATCTCCCTCCCTGTCCCGTGTTGTCCTGCGCCATCTCCCTCTCCTGCCGGTCCGACCTTCCCCCCATCTCCCCCCCCCTGGGATCCCCCCGGCCCGATGGGCACAGCGCAGAGCGCTGTGCCCAGTCCATGGCTTTTCCCAGCTACTCACAAGTAAGCGAGTAGCCGCAAAAAGCCACGGACCTTGCTAGCCGTCGCTTATGGCGCATAAAGGCAGGCTTCAGTGAGGCCAGGGCCTGGATTCCCCTGTGCGTCATCTGGACGCACAGCAGGGAAACCGGGTCTCAAAGCGCACTAAGGCCTCGTCTAGCAAGGCCCTCTCTCTCTCTCTCTCTCTCTCTCGTGCCAGTGCCTGGTGTTTGGACCTAAGGCAGCAATCCATGTTATAGGACCACTAGGATATATATTTTCTTCAGGATTCTTGCCAGGAGTGCTGATAAGTGGCCGAAGGGGATAGGGACTGGACCTCATCATGTCCTCATTCATCCTACAATGGGGTCCAAATCAATTTGGGTTGCACAAATTAAGCCTAGATTCCCCATTGGTAATGAACAGAGAGCTCCGGCTATTGGGCGGTATAGAAATGTAATTAATAAATAAATAATAAATAAATAAATACATAGATGCTTCCATCGCAGAGAGGCTTTAGGGAAAGGCTTTTGCAAACCTTTTTGGCTGCCCTCTTTCCCATCCCCATTGCCTGCAAGTTGTAGAATTGTAGGAAAGGGGTGGAGGAGATAAACAGGCAGAGAAAGGGGCTGGTGGAAGAGTTCCATGGACTGCGTTTTCCCAAGTTTTGGAGAATTCTTGGGAAAGCCTTTGAAAGACCCAGGATGTTCCAAGTCAAGAGGGGTGAGTTCCAGTAATTACTAGTTTTGCACCTATTTAAACACTGTTAAATAATCACAAAACAAATAAAGCAAGCATTGTGATGGCAACAAGTAAGCACATATGATGAAAGAGAGAGAAAGAGAGAGGAAATTTCTCCTGACTAGCCTCAGAGCCATTGCAACTGCCCCCCCCCCCAATCAACATAAAAACAAGTGCACATGATGGAACTGAAGTCATTAGTAGATATCTTCAAGAAAAATGAAATTCTATGCAATATGTATCAGTTTTGTCCTTTGTTTTTGTAACTATCCTATGACAGCTGTTATAAATTGATCTGAGGAATTTATGTTGTTTATTGCACATGTGAGAGCTAATGTAGGCACCTGTGCATAATGTAGGTGAAGCATGCTGGTGGACCATACATCCTGCTTCTAAACAGAGATCTGAAGGAGAAAAGGTACGGATTGGAGATGATCTTATCCTGGTTAGCGTTTCCTCTGAAAGATACTTGGTAAGGATCTAGTAATCTTCATGATAACATTAATATGCATCAATCTTGTCATTTTGGTCAATGCCAGTTTTATTCCCCTGTTTTCCAGTTATAAACTGCATGTTTCCTTACCTGAACTGTTGTCAGTTTTGTTCTCCTGAGATAAAACTGAATTTGCAAAATTTTCTGTTCATGCCCTTGTACATTTGAAGAATGCTGGAAGAATGGGTGGTGGGGTGGGGTGGGGTGGGGAGGTGAGGCGAGGTGATGCTTGGGGTGGGATTGTGAGTAGCCTGGCTTCTGCTGCAAGAAACTGGTAAAGGAAATTAACAGCCAGTGTTAACTTAAAAATAATTTAAGAAAGGAAAAGTTTCCAATAATGAAGGAGGAGCAGTGAAAATGTGGCTAGGAAGAAAAACAGCTACTTCAAGATTCCTATTCAGGCCAATTATGACATGATTTGTATGTATTCAGTGAGGTACAAAAGTTAGCTTGGGGAAAAATGGAAGGAAGTGCTACTTACATACAGGAACAGTTTTATCTTTAAAAAAATGTATCTAAAGTGATTAATATTTTTTGCAAGATTAATTAGTCCAAGTGCAGACCTGATTCAAAGTGCTGGTATTAACATTCAAAGCCCTAAATGATTTGGGGCCAGGTTATTTGGAAGAACGCCTCCTCCCATATGTACCTGCCCAGACCGTAAGATCATCCACAGGGGCCCTTCTCCATGAGCCCCTGCCAAAGGAAGTGAGGCAGGTGGCTACTAGGAGGAGGGCTTTCTCCACTGTGGCACCCCGTCTGTGGAATGAGCTCCCCAGAGAAGTTTGCCTGGCACCTACACTGTACTCCTTTTGTCGCCAGCTGAAGACCTTTTTATTCTTTCAGTATTTTAACACTTAATTTTTAACTTAAATTTAAATTTTACTGTTCTAATTCTGTATTTTAATCTTATATCAATTTCTGCTGCGTGGTTTTATCCTGGTTGTGCTTTTTATACTAAATTTTGTATTTGTGTTTTTAGACTGTTGGTTGTTTTATTATGGTTTTAATTTTTGTGAACCGCCCAGAGAGCTTCGGCTATTGGGTGGTATAAAAATGTAATAAATAAATAAATAAATTAGTGAAAGGAAGCCTGAGTACTTCCTTTGAGAAATTGTGTTTTATTTCAGACATTTTGTTTTCATTGCATTCTCTGTGAATCTGTCTTTCGTTTTCAGCATCTCTCCGCAACATATGGAAACATACAGGTGGATGCTTCCTTTATGCAAACACTGTGGAATGTACACCCTACTTGTTCAGGAAGTAGCATTGAAGAAGGTTTGTTAAATTATAGTTATGCTGCTAGTTAATATTACTTTTTAATTTGTAACTTTGTATAATAATTTCTAGGGGTGTGCACGGACCCCCCGCTCCGCTTCACTTGCAGATCCGCCATTTTTCGGAGCGGGTCGCTCCGCCCCGCCCCCGCTCCGCCCACTTCCGCTCCGCTCCGCCCGGAGCTCCGGATCGGATCCGGAGCTCCGTTTTTGCCCCCCCATAGGCTTGCATTGAAAGCTAAAAAAGTAAACAACTTTTTTTCCGTTGAAGTTAGAAACCTCACGTTTGGCACCATGACACCTCATGGGCGTATACACACACACGCCAAGTTTCAAGGCAATCCCATCATCCCCTGATTTTTGGCGAATTTTTGAAAATCGGGCACCCCATTCACACCCCTTGGGATAGCTCCGTCAATTTGCATGTTACAAACCTCAAACTCGGCACCAGGGCAGCTTATCCATGTGTCCACATGCACGCCAAGTTGCAAGCAAATCCCATCATCCCCTGATTTTTGGCGCGGCTCTACCCTCTAACGCACCTCCCATAACCCTAATTCACACCCCTTTAGATAGCTCCGTCAATTTGCATGTTAGAAACCTCAAACTCAGCACCATGATAGCTTATCCACGTGTCCACATGCACGCCAAGTTTCAAGGCAATCCCATCATCCCCTGATTTTTGGGGAATTTATGAAAATCGGGCACCCCATTCACACCCCTTGGGATAGCTCCGTCAATTTGCATGTTAGAAACCTCAAACTCGGCACCAGGAGAGCTTATCCATGTGTCCACATGCACGCCAAGTTGCAAGCAAATCCCATCATCCCCTGATTTTTGGCATGGCTTAACTCACCCCAAATTGTCCCATTCTACAACTACGTCAATTTGCACGTTAGAAACCTCAAACTCAGCACCATGATAGCTTATCCACGTGTCCACATGCACGCCAAGTTTCAAGGCAATCCCATCATCCCCTGATTTTTGGGGAATTTATGAAAATCGGGCACCCCATTCACACCCCTTGGGATAGCTCCGTCAATTTGCATGTTAGAAACCTCAAACTCGGCACCAGGAGAGCTTATCCATGTGTCCACATGCACGCCAAGTTGCAAGCAAATCCCATCATCCCCTGATTTTTGGCGCGGCTTAAACTTTTTAACTCACCCCAAATCAAGTCCCATTCTACAACTACGTCAATTTGCACGTTAGAAACCTATCCTTTGGTCCCATGACAGCTTACCCATGTGTCCCCATGGACACCAAGTTTCAAGGCAATCCCATCATCCCCTGATGTTAGGGGAACTTTTGAAATTTGAACACTCCAGTATGTCAGGGATTTAAAGTTGCAATTGCAGACAGCTCAATGGGGCCAGTTCCAAGGCAATCCCAACATGCCACGAGATAACCCTAAATCTTCTGGCACATTTGAAAAAGGGATTATTGAATTTGATAAAGTCTAAGTGAGCGCAGGAAGGACTTCTCCCCTTAGTCAAAGCAAGACACATACACCATCGCTGCAAGGCGGGAAGGGGAGAATTATTATTATTATTATTATTTATTTATATAGCACCATCAATGGAAAGCAGGCAGGCAGCATGCATTGTAGTGCCGCAAGGATGGCTTGAGCACTAACGCATAGCAAACCAACCCATAAGTGGGCGCAAAGTGAGGCAAAGATGGCTGGTTGTTTCTTTCTAAGCCAGCAGTTACGCCTTGAGGGGCACAGAGGAGGACGATTGGGAGCAAACCAGGCACCAGGCGGGCAGAGAGGCAGGCAGAGTAGGCGAGGAGTCAGTCCTGGCAGATGCCCCACCACAGCAGCACCCCGGGGGAGGCGGGCAGGCAGGCAGGCAGGCTGCGGGCATTTCTGGGGGCACAAGGAAGTGATGGCTGGTTTCTAAGCCAGCATTGCAGTTAGTCACGCATTGCAAACGCAAACCATCCCAGCGAGTCGGTCACCGAGGAGGACAGGCTAGCAGAGGGGCAGGCAGAGTGACATGTCATAGATCTAGTATTGGGGAGGAGTCAGTCCCGGCAGATGCCCCAACACAGTAGCACCCTGGGTGGGCATTGGAAAACGCCATCTTGTGGGTCAATACTTCCCCCACCCCATGTCCTGCAGGGTTGCCTGCCTAACCCTTGTGGGGATGGGAGATGGAGAGCTTAGAGTGGCAGTGCCAGCAGCAGCCTTCGGCTTTCCCCTGGAACCAGTCGCCTTGCCCGCCTCTTTCCCCAGCAAGATCGCCTGGTGCTGCCTATGAAGATGCATCTTCATGCTGCTGGTTCCATAATGCCCTGTCGATGAACCCCTGCTTAGGCTGAGTTTGCAGTGGCGACAGACAGCAAAGCGGGGATCCGCTCCCAACTCAAAGTGGTCCCACACGATGCTTGTCTTTCGTTTCTGTGGTGACACCACCAATTGCCCGCCTGAGCTCTCTGGTGTTGCCACAGAAACAGGGGTGTGGGATGAGACTGGGGAGAGAGCCTCGGCCTGCTGCTGCTCCTCCTCAGCCCCCACATCCTGGAGGCCCACCGCCTCCTCCTCCTCCCCCCCCTCCACTGTGCTGAGGACCTCGTCTAGGTCCATCAGCGGGCTCGTGGGCTGAAAGGAGAATGAAGGAGTTGGGGATACTCCTCCTCCTCTAATGGCACTGCTGCCACGTGCCTCTTGCAAACGGGCACTTTTCCCATTCCCACCCTCAAAAAGAGAACGCCGGGCACAAGTTGCAGAAGAGAGTGGCTCTGCCTGCTGCTTGTCCTGCTTCTGTTTTGGAGCAGTCAGCCAAGGAGTTGCCCGTTTGAGTTTCACAGGAGGAGAGGAAGCCCTGCTGGCAGACTGAGCCTTGCTGCTTTCAGCACGCCTGCTTTCTCTTTTCATGATGACTAACAAAATATTAATACTACTAATACTATGTATAAGGTACTACTAAGAATATGTATAAGAAGAATATAATATGTTTAAATGTAGGGAAATGGGACAAGAACAATAAAATATACTACTACTAATATGTATGAGAATATACTACTAAGAATATCTACAAGAATATAATAATATGTTTTAGAATATTACTAATAAATGTAGGGAAATGGGACAAGAAATGGGACAACCACTACTATAAGAAGAACAAAATATGAATACTACTACTAATATGTATGAGAATGTATACTAATAGACTACTAAGACTATGTCAAAGAATATAATAATAATATGTTTAAGAATAGGGAAATGGTGTGCGTATGCTTTCCCCAAAATGCTCAATCTGTGGCTGCCTGTTGAACTTGACAAAAGCAGCCCACTCCGTCGAAGTTACACAGAGAAGAAAAAGAGAATCCAATTTTTTTGGTATATTTGGTATATAGAAGATAGAAGGAAACACAATCAGGATTTAAGAGAGGGGAGGGGGAAAAAGAACCAACCACTACTATAAGAAGAACAAAATATGAATACTAATATAATATGTATGAGAATATATACTAATGGACTATGTGAAAGAATATAATAAAATATGTTTAAGAATATAAATGTAGGGAAATGGGACAAAAAGTGTGTGTATGCTTTCAAAAGAAAGCTTTCACAAAAGCAGAACAGTCAGGCTTTAATACAGGGAAGGGGGGGGGGCAACCAACCCAACCAACCCAAACACACACTCCAAAATTCAAAAATAAAGTTTATATTAAATCAAAGTAAGGGGAAAACACAGGGCAAACTAAGCTACAAGTCAGAAAGAAGCAAACAAACACACACACACGCCAAACTAAACCTATCCTAATCTATCTCCAAAGTCCAAAGCAGGAGCACTAACTAACTAAGTGTTCCCTCCACGAACGCCAACCCACAAAGAGACACAAAACAGAAAGTTCTCAGGGTGGGTCTGCCTTAGTCCCCCCTCCAACGCTGGGATTGGAGGAGGATGCTTTCTGAGGAGATCAATTCTCATCAGGATTGGGAGTTGAATGTGCCTGTCATCGCTTCCAAAAAAATAAAAATAAAAAAATAAAAAAAACCCAAACCCCGATTTTTAAAAAAATATTGCACGTGAACCACAGCACGCAGAAAGTTGAGAGTGGTCTCAAAATGACCCCCATCCACGACTCTCTGTGCACAAGAATTTTCAGAACGATAGCTTAAACCCCCCCCCAGTTATCCCCGATTCTTTCCCTCAATGCAATCCTATGGGCGAAAAGCCGAAACGGAGCCCCGCGGTTGACCCTATTTTTAAAAAACTTCTAGCCCGCGACCCGTACGATGCAGAAAGTTGAGAGTGGTCTCAAAATGACCCCCATCCACGACTCTCTGTGCACAAGAATTTTCAGAACGATAGCTTAAACCCCCCCCCCAGTTATCCCCGATTCTTTCCCTCAATGCAATCCTATGGGCGAAAAGCCGAAACGCAGTTTGAGCCCCGCGGTTGACCCGATTTTTAAAAAAATATTGCACGTGAACCACAGCACGCAGAGAGGTGAGAGTGGTCTCAAAATGACCCCCATCCACGACTCTCTGTGCACAAGAATTTCCAGAACGATAGCTTCAAAAACAACGTAGTTATGCGCGATTATTTGCCGCAATGCAATCCTATGGCGAAATGTTTTCAAGATGGCGACCGGAGCGCTCCGACTGAACTCGGAGCTCCGAAAAATGGTCGCTTCTCTTCGCCTTGCTTCTAGGGGGTCCGCGGTCCGCTCCTACTCCGCCTCTGGGTAAGGCGGAGCAGGCCAATCCGCTACTGCTTCTACGCTCCTAATCGGAGCGGAGCACATCCCTAATAATTTCCATGGCTAGAAATATTGTTCTTCGAATTCTAATACCAGTGGATATTGGTACCTATGGTTTCCTAGGTAATCCCCATTCTGGCACAGTGCTTCTGTCCTCTAGGAATTCCTGTTTCTTGACCTGCAGCGGTGGGGCAGGGGTGGCAGGCTGTGCATGTATCTTTCCAGCCCCTGTTAGTAGATGTGATACACATTGGCCTAGTGGTCCAGAATGGAGGAAGTAAAATGTATATTTCCTGGTAGATCTCAGATGAAAGTGAGATCCTATTTTGTTTTTTGTTTTAAAAACCAGAAACAAAAGAGGCTACTTTTTGCATTTTGGCATGGGTATTGCTGTGAAAGGGTTATAAAAGTGTTCCAAGTTTTTGATCCCTCATCATTTTTTATCTCTGATCGGCTTGTATAGAAGGGATGCAGAACCTCAGGCCCACAGGCCAAATCTGGCCCAACAAGGGCCCCTTTGACATTCCCACCTCTTTTCCCCAACTGCCAGTTGTTTGGTGATTTCCCAGGTCTCTGTTCAGTTTTTACCACTCTAAAAGAGTTAAATGCATCTCCGAAGGCTTAGTTACTGGCAGTAAGAGCTAAAATATGGTGGTAATTTTGGTATTACCCTTTGCCTTTGGCAAACCAAAGTCCCATTTTGACTTAAGCCTACCGCACACCCTGCTGCCCCTTGCCTGAGCCATTTTTCACGTCTGTACCATTTTAAATATAAATTGCATTTGTGTGTGTGTGTGTGTGTGTGTGTGTGTGTAGATTCTCTGCACATCTGAGTGAACCAATAACTAGCGATCAGTGGGAAAGTATATAGGTAGTGCACAATTGTATTTGCACGTTGCATGACAACATCTGGCATTTAAATAACACTTTTGAAATCAATGAATGAAAACAGGGAAGAAGAATGACAGGGAAAAGAAATGCAGACAGGTTTCACAGAAGGTATCATTATTCAGCTACAATACTTCAATAATGTCATAATTATTTTAGTACAGAAGTTTAACAAGCCTTCATACCCTGTTAGGCAGGTAGCACAAAGAATAACCCACCAGAACCTTTTTTTATCAGAGAGCTGTAGGCAGGGAAGTGGAAATAATGGAGCATGATTGTGCCGACTAGAATATTTCAGGACAAATCTGCCTTTGAAACACTTCTAAGCTGGCTCAAAAAAAGCGCCACAAGTATTCTTAAATCATCGATTTAGAAAACCCTTGAAAAGGCCTCTGGGTCTGATAATAGGAGAAAAGCACCAGGAGGAAGCAGGGGAAGAAACCAGGAGATGTGCAAAAACTAGATGGGGAGATCTCCATCAAGACTTCCATTCATTTAAAACTTTTTTTTTTTACTGTCTTTTTTGCTAAGTGTAAGCCACTCTGAGAGCCTTTTTTGGCTGAGGAGCAGGGTATAAATATGATAAATAAATAAATAAATAAATAAATAAATGGGCATGCATATATGACAGGTTCCCTATTGAACATACCCATTAAAAAACACAAATCCTGCCATTAGGTTTTATCAATACAATCAAAATGCTCCCCAACTGCAGTTTTTCCATTCTGCTGTCTTTGTGCATCCACATAGATGAGTCCTTACTGTTTTGTTTTTCAAGTGCATCAGCTTCTTCTACTCCATTGCCATGCTCACACAAGAGCCACTATACGCCTGCCTGATCTTCTCATGTAGTGGTTAATAGTTGGAAAAACCGAGGGGAATCTGATTCCTACAAATCCTGGTTTTTATATTTTCAAGGGAGAGGGGCCCATTGTTCCAGTATGTTTCACTGAAACCTGAAGGGAATCCACACGTCGTACTGAGGCTGCTTCCATGCGGCCCCAGTGCACCCCGAAAACGATCGTGTAGCTTGCCTGTAAAAGAGACAAGGAAGAGGCGTCCTTGCTGGCGCCACCCACCTCCCTCCTCACCGGTCGGCGAGGAGAGCTCGGCGGAAGAAGGCGGGGTGGAGAGCTCCACCCCGCCTTCTTCCGCCGAGCTCTCCGAGCCAGCCGGCGAGGAGGGAGGTGGGTGGCGCCGGCGCCGGCAAGTACGCCTCTTCCTCTTTTACAGGCAAGCTACACGATCGTTTTCGGGGTGAACTGGGGCCGCATGGAAGCAGCCTCAGTACGACGTGTGGATTCCCCCCAGAGAACTTTTTGCATCAGGCCCAATATAACCGGATTCTGTTGACAAAGTGCCTCATCTGTTCCATCTTAACACTGGGGCTTTCATCATGTCCAGCAACATGTTTTTCTCTCTCCCCACCCCTCTTTTTTTGTCTTCATTTTTGCTTAACATAAAGCCTGAAGAAGATTTCTTGCGAACTCAAAAGCTTGCACACTACTTTGTGATATTTGGCTGATCTTAATACAGGTATTGCTTTCATATCCCTCTATAGAACTTTTCTAGTGAACCCAACTTGGGCTTTTTGCCTGCTTAGAGGAATCTGGCTAAAGCACCCACAGCTATGAGCTGGGAAGAGCTGCTGGGAGAAGCCATCAACTTTTGGCAGTTCAAACTCTTTTGTTGGTTGTTCTAAGTGCTAGACTTGTATCCTGAATTATCTGAGCTATTTTGTCATGGCACCATTATATGCAAATGCCCAATATTTAGATTGCTATTTCCTTTGTAATATTTGTCTTCAAGTAATTATTAATTTGATGATTATTCCGCAGGTGAATTTAGAACAGTTCACAGTGAGATGCTGATGAATCATCCCCCCCCTCCTTTTCTTCTTCCTTTTTTTTTGCTGGGAGACAAACTGCCTTCATTTGTCCTGGTCTCTCTGTGTTAAATGGGTTGGAAAGTTGCTTTCCATTAAAATGTAAATCTATAGAACAGGCAAGTTGTTTACCCTTTCCCAATCACCTGTTACCACTGTGCAGAATTGATTTTTATACAAATGATTAATTCTGTGAAAGGGGGAATGGCTTCATGTATCAATCACACTTCCATTGACACTTACATTTCAATAATTTGGATAATTGACAATTTAGAACTATGTTGCAACTGTATACGCAACTTTTATTTTTTTCAGGGTTTGAACTCTGCAGTAAGTGTAGTTCTAGATGTTTTAGTTTTCATCAGCATATCTCAGAGATCCACTTTACTCACTACAAAAAATTAAGTTTGTCTCCCATTCTGCTCTGTAGCCCCCTTCAAGAGAAGCATGAGGCATCGAAATTTGCTGCAGGAATTTTGTTTAATTTTTTTTACTGAATACCTGGACCTCACACTCATTTCCGAGCTGCTTTTGAAATTCTCCAAGTTTTAAAATTCTCCTGTGAAAATCCCTTTTTTAATATGCACATAAAGCACAGGTGGGCAACATCCTGCCCTCCAGTGTGGTCACCCCAATGTGCTGGGTTTTGGGGTATTTGGATTTTTTTAACTAGGCAGAATGTTAATTAAAATCATGATTTGTTGCCGTAGTTTGATGGTATACTGCCACAGAGCATTGGAATAGCTCAGTTTGGCTCAGTTCAGACAACATGTTAGTCAACGCAGTGTGAAAACTCCACTCAACAGTTGAGTTTTTAGGAGGCAAAACATGTTCTAACTCCACCATTGTGTGACTGTGGGCTACCATGGGGATGAGTAAAATCCATCGCGATGTTTGATTGACAATTCCAGTGGTATCCTATCAGCCATTGCTGCAAAAAAACAATCCAGGAAGCTTTCCTAGAGCTGCACTCTCTCCTTTTGCCACTCTTGCCAGGGAACTCTGTAGCCAGTGGGAAAAGTCAACTCAATGCAAACTCTACGGAGCCCTCCACACAACACAATGGATGGGCAGGAACTCTCCTCTGCACGGCGTGGATATTCAGTGTGGAGTGTTCCTGCCAGACAACACATTTCTCAACAGTAGTGTAAAAACCTCACTGTGGAGTTCTAAAACCACTCCTAAGAAATGTGTTCTGAACTGAGCCTTTATCTTGCTTTCATGTTAAATTGGTCCATTCCAAGCCTATGTAGCAATTTGCTGCCGAATTTTGCCAGCAAGCGACAACTGTTAAAAAAACTTTTGTGTGTGTATGGCAGTTGTTAAAGTGTGCCCCCCAGTGGTTCCAGTGGGGAGAATTGGCCTCCAGACTATTCAAAGTTGCCCACACTAGCCATAAAGGCCCTTTCTTATTTGGCCATCTATTGTTGCTAAAAAATAGTATAAGAAGACCGCTGCTGGATCCTGCTTCTCACACCAGCAAACTAAATGCCTCCAATTAGTCCACAAACAGGACAATAAGATAAGAGATCACTTCAAAGGTTGCTCCCCATCAGCTGTTATTCATTGTCATACCGCTTCTGAGAGCCTTTCTACATGAGGCTTTTATTGTGTGCTTGTGATTCCTTCCAGCAGTTTGCAGGTCCTCCAGGGACAATGTTGTCATCCTCCAGGGCCACATAATACAAACGTGACTGCACCATAGATATGTATATGGACATGACAACAGTGACAGTTTTATTTTCATTCCCTTACCTAATGATCCCTAGAATGGCATTTGCTTCCCACCCCGCACCACAGCTGCAGGACACTCTAACAATTCTTTTTCATTGAGCTATATTAGGGTGACCATATGAAAAGGAGGACAGGGCTCCTGTATCTTTCACAGTTGCCTAGAAAAGGGAATTTCAACAGGTGTCATTTGTATATATGGAGAACCTGGGGAAATTCTCTCATCATCACAACAGTTGAAGCTGCAGCAGCTATACTAGAGTGACCAGATTTAAAAGAGGGCAGGGTACCTGCAGCTTTAACTGGTGTGATGAGTAGGAAATTTCACCAGGTTCTCCATGTATACAAATGACACCTGCTGAAATTCCCTTTTCAATACAACTGTTAAAGATACAGGAGCCCTGTCCTCCTTTTCATATGGTCACCCTAGCTATATACCACAACTCCAAGCTCTCTTTCCTAGTTAGTGGCCATCTGTTCTATGCGTGTATATACTCTAATAGTAGTAGAAGTAATCAGCATCATCACATATAGCACTTTAGAGTGTTCAAATATTTTTTTTTATGTACATTATGTCAGTAATCATAACAACAATACTATAAAGCACATAAGTATTGTCTGATGTAAGGGGATGAGAGTGTGTGTTTGGACATCACAATAAATCATATAGTAGTCATAGGAAAAAGCCACAGTGAGCTTTCAGTCATGTACTTCCTCTTCCCTCTCCACCAGTGCAGCCTTAAGGAGGAGATTGGAAGGTTTCGCTTCCATTTTTTATTAATCATACCCTCAACTATGCTTGATCTTAATTATGGTTTCTTGGAAACAAGCCAGTTTCATAACTCATATTATGAACTACAGTTAAGATTAACTACAGTTGGCTCGGGTGGATGAAAGAAGCTGCGGTTAATTAAAAATGGAAGCAAAAGGTTTTTAATTCTGCTGAAGTAAGAAAGTTGGACAGGGAGCACATGAGCTTCAAGCTCACTGTGTCTTGTTCGCATCTCAATAAACCATAGTTTCTAATGACACCCAAATAAAACCAGTGGCTTTCTTAAGGCATTCTAGTGCATTCATACCTAAGAGGAAATTCCCAGCTCAGTCTCTCAGCTACTAACTATAGATTTAGATGTATACTTTCAGATGATAAAAATTCCAGATAATTATTTCTAAAATTTCCCCCAACATTAATTACGAATAAACTTCTTCTCTAGGATACCTACTTGGTGGACATGTATTGCGTTTATTTCATGGCCATGATGAGTGTTTGACCATCCCATCTACAGAACAGAACGATTCACCGCACAAGTAAGTAGTGATGTATATTATGTACTTTCCATTTTTTATGTCACAATGTTTTGTTGCTGAAAACCCCAAAGAACCTTAATTCAAAGAGAGAAGAGAGAGGGTTGCATTTGTGTTATCATATGACAACTTTTCAGAATGCCTTCTGCTTTTGCCTGTGGGCCAGACTCTCACCACATTTGTATCCATCCAATATGATTCTTGTTGGAAGTAATGGAAATGGAAGAACTGTCTTCAACATATTTACAACCTGTGGGAAACAAGTTATGCTATGACTTTGTTCAGAAATAAGTTGCATTTAAGAATATGAAAATGTTCACAAGCACTCAGCAGTAAATTCCATATTTTCCCCCTGAAGTAAGAATCTTGTTCTATCTCTGGCTGTTATCACTGGTATTATACCAATGCCACAGATCAGTATAGTTAGATACTTCCCAGCAGTGGTCCCACTTCCAATATAATAATAATAATAATAATAATAATAATAATAATAATAATAATAATAATAATTTACCCGCCTCTCCCTCCGGATCGAGGCAGGGAACAACATAGAATACAAAAATATTATAAAATACATAAAAGTGATTAAAACATATAAAACCAATACATTGTTAAAATAACAGCCAGACTTCTTAAAATTCGACTGCATAGGCCTGCTGGAAGAGACCAGTCTTTATAGCTTTTTTTATATTCAGAAAGACTGTTGAGTTAGCAAACCTCTCCCGTCAGCCCATTCCACAATCTGGGAGCAGCAGAAAAGAAGGTCCTCTGGGTAAAAATTGTCCATCTAGTTTTTGCTGGCTGAAGTAAATTCTTCCCAGAAGACCTGAGTGTGCGGGTCAGATTGTAAGATCCTGAGTTGGAAGATTGATTCAGAGCCCATCACAGTCCCCATGACATCATCAGGAACACGAAAGGGGCCAAACTGGGCTTGGAAACAACTGAGCTTTTTTCTTTCTTTGTAGGAAAAGAGCTCAATTAGCCAAGTCCAATTCTAAATTGAAACCAAAGGCTCACTTATTTCATAATAATTGTAATTTAGATGTACATAACTAAACAGGGCTATTTGTAAAATCTATTTTTTATCAATAAAAATCTATTTGCAGGCGCCTATTTTATGAAGCAGGGGGAGCTGGTGTCCGTGCAAGGTCGCTGTGGAGAGTAGAACCCCTTCGAATAAGGTATTCTGATCTTCTTCCCAAATGATTTGAAATAGAGCTTTACAATTGCTTACTAAATTTATATAATAAATGAAATCGGTAATATTAGGAGGCTGAAAGGCGATAAATAGTAAACAATATGGTGAATTTTTGAATTAAGATACAGGAAAGAAACATGGTGAGATACTAACTGTGGCGAAATGGAAGGAAGGAGATCTCTAGGTGCACAACAAAAATGGAATTTGAATTAATTGGCAGAGTGAAATTTGTTGTTCAGGAATTCCACTGAGGAAAATCTCAGTTTGAAATGAGATAAGATCCAACTAGAATTAAACATTTTGGGAGTTTGATTTTAATGGATGAGTTAAGCATGCATCAAGTTTGATCCCATGGCAATCGGTGGGTCCTAAGACTTCTTAGTTTCAGCAAGATCATGGCGTAAATATATTCAATTTGCCCCATCTAAACCATAAGCGTAACACTTTCAATCAATTTTTAAGCTGGAGTGGAAGTAACATCCGCTGGGGACAGCCCTTTCGTCTTCGCCACATTACAACAGGACAATTTTTGGCCCTGACAGAAGACTTGGGTCTTGTCTTGTTAGACAGAGAAAAGGCTGACACAAAATCAACTTCCTTTTGTTTTAGAGTGTCCAAGGTAAGTCATTTTTATACTTCAAATAAATATTAAAAATGTAAAAAAAATTGGACATGAAAATATACAACTGTTGTCTCTAAATACATTTTACCACATTTCTTTAATAAAAAGAGAAATAATTGCCAGTGGTCAAAAATCAGTGATGGTAGGAAAGAAAGTCTTAGGCAGGGGAAACGTTTAGCACCTCTCATACAGGCTTTCCTGCTCTTTCAGTTGGAACCCCACACCCACATCCTTAAAATGATTGGGATTGGCCAGCATTTGAAGAGACCCATTTGTACCACTGCCACTTTGATTTTGGTCCTCAGTTCATGGTGTTCTTACCAAATATAATACAACAATAAGAGCTGACAAAAAATTGGAAAACAAAACACTACTTAGACACCTGGAGTTGTCTGTAATCATTCACAATGCACCATTTGCAACAACTGTAAACCTCCCAGAGAGCTTCGGCTATTGGGCGGTATAGAAATGCAATAAATAAATGAATAAATAAATAAACTGTTGGCCACCAATGGGGAAGTGCAGCATTTCAGATCTAGGGCCAGATCAAGACTATGGATGGGCGAACAGGAGTTGTTTGAGCTCGTCAGTATTCTTTGAGCCTTTACTCGCTGCTTGTCTCTTCAATTTGTACTCACATTTGCAATCACTGTTTGTTTTGCTCTATTTGTTTTGCATCTATGAAACAGGAAAGTCGTGCAAAAAATTCTCAAATTTGTGCAGATTTTCAAAGTTGCACAAATTTTCCCCATAGACTAAAGCATGGATGATTTAAAAGTTGTGCAGTTCAAGAAAGTTGTGTAGTTCAAAAAAGTTGTGCATTTTTCACAGCTTGAGAAAGTTTGTGCATTTTGAAAAAGTTTGCATTTTGAGAAAGTTGTGCATTTTTCAAGTACACATTTTAAGAGGAAATGTAACCCCATTCAGAATTCTGAACTGGCATTCTTGAAATGAAACGAAAATCTCATACATGCATTGAGGACCTACTCTGCCTCCATTACTGAACTCAAAGATGACATTTGTGCATACCCACACAGTTAGCAATATAGAATAATCAAAACACTTTTCACTACATATTTGAGTGGTATCATCTTCCATGCTTCTCTGAAAGCAAAAGACTACTATCTCTTCCATAGCAGAAAACTCAAATACACTCACAAGCTCTGCTTTTTACAATATACAGCATACAAACACAGAAAACATAAACACATATCAAAGTTCTGTTTCTCTTTCCATCTCTCTCTGACACACTACATGCACACGCACACACGAACGAATTTATCCATGCCCACCTCACACCCCACTTGTCAATCTTCTGTTGGCTGCCCACTCCTGTTTGCCATGCAGCACGAACCGCTGCATGGTCTGCAGGTTCCTGCAGGTGAGTGGCAACCGGCCACCCATTCTTTCAATGAGCTGCCATTTCTCCGCAAGATGGCAACTCGTACTTTTCCATAAACGAAATGTTGTGTAAATGTCAGCTGTAAATGCTGGTTGAGGACACCTTGCTGCCTGAAGAGTAGTCGCAAATGCCTCCTGTTTTGCATCTGAGCCAGTCACTACCTCTCAACCTAATCTACCCCACAGGATTGTTGTGAGGGTAAAAAGGGGGAGATCTTTAGTTTCTGGAGGAAAGACAAAACATAAATATAATTTAAAATAGTAAATAATTCTATACTAGAAAAACATAGTTTTCTCTGACACTATGTTCCTAATAAACCTCCCTAGCATGTAAAATGACCACCAGTGCATTGTATTACTGGGTGCACTCATTTATGTGCATGTGCAGTAGGGATAAAACACATCAGTTTCTTTCAAAATGGTTGGAATATGTCTGAACGTTTTGGTTCCTACCTTAGATTCTACACAGGCTGGATACTTGTGTTGGGTTTTTGTTTTGTCTTTTAAATGGAAACCTGGGGATATGGGCTAGCTAATGGGGTATGAGCTGAGGGCTACACCCCCCCCCCCTAGCCCTGCGGTTAATCTGGCTATGCCAGATTCTGTGGCTCTAAATCATGTGGTTCTAAATCTGTGGCTCTAAACTTGTGCCCTCCCAGTGTTTTGGCTTACAACTCCTATGATCTCCTTTGTTGGCTGGGGTTGATGAAAGTTGTAGGCTAAAACTTCTGGAGGGATACAAGTTGCCCACATCTGCTCTAAATCTTGTAATGTGGATATGCATCAGCTTCGGTCTTAGCTGTGTGTATGAAAAGCTCCTTCTCTTCCTAAATACTTTTTTTAGATTGAGGTTATGCTATCTATGATAAATGAATGTAAGGCTTTTGTTTTTCCCCTTACACCAGTTCAACTTAGCAGTAACAAACAAACAACATTAAAGCCTTAACTGCATTTTCCATTTTTAGTTTTCTGATTGGTTATTGACAGCTTTGGTCTTGCATCATTATATCTGCTTCTTAAAATGGATTTACTTTGTTTTAAAATATGTTTAATAATCTCTGCAATGAGGAACCGATATAATTGCACTTTCTGCTGAGTGCATGGAAAAAACCATTTATCAATTAATTTTCTATATGTGACATTAAAAATATTCCACTTCACTTGAGATACATATTTGCAAGTATACTTAATAGTTTTGTCTTCACTGCTAATATTCACTGAATATATTTAATTTCACACAGCAATCTCCATCAGATTGATATGACATAATTTTTGTGTGGTCTTGACACTAACGGCATCCCCAAAGACTACATTGAAATTTCATTTCATTTTATCTTGACAGCGTTATCTATTTAGACTTAATTGACATTGAAATGTGACAGCTGTAATCCACTAGAGTAAAAAGGGAATTAAAATAGTTAAGGCAACAATGATTAAATTTACTTCTTCTGTAGCACGTTGCTTTTTAAAGGAAATCTTAATCCCCCTTTTCTTAATCACACAATTGACTTTGCTGTAAATGGCTTTGGGTGCCATCCTGTGAATAGGGTGACCATATGAAAAGGAGGACAGGGCTCCTGTATCTTTAACAGTTGTATTGAAAAGGGAATTTCTGCAGGTGTCATTTGTATACATGGAGAACCTGGTGAAATTTCCTATTCATCACACCAGTTAAAGCTGCAGGTGCCCTGCCCTCTTTTAAATCTGGTCACTCTAGTATAGCTACTGCAGCTTTAACTGTTGTGACGATGAGAGAATTTCCCCAGGTTCTCCATATATACAAATGACACCTGCTGAAATTCCCTTTTCTAGGCAACTGTTAAAGATACAGGAGCCCTGTCCTCCTTTTCATATGGTCACCCTAATCCTGTGAAGGTAGCCATAAATTAATCCAATAATATTTAGCTCACACAAAAGTACTTACATCCCATTGATTTCAATGGGATCTGGGCATAACGTTCTTTTTCTAAAATGCCCAAAGTAGAAAAAAAGTTCTATGAAGGAACTGCTGTTCTTAAAAATGAATTATGTACTAAGAAGTGTGTGTGTGTGGGGAAACCACTCTTGTTTCCCCACTGTTAAATTCTATGGTACTAGTATTAAGTGGCTTTAAATAAAATCTGCATGTTTCAGAAGCAATCAGCATAGTTCACTCAGAGGGTACATCTGCCTGGACAATTCTGTATCCAATCTCTGCATGTTAAATAACATTTGTTTCTCTTCATCTGCACTGCCCTCAGACTATGGCCTTTGCTAGACCTAAGTGAAAATCCAGGGAAGAGGAAGGGAGACCTCGCGTTATGAATAACGCAAGATCTTGCCCTCGTTTACACGCGAGGCGCGACGAGCACAAGAAGACAGTTTTTTAAAAAAACTTTTAAAGGGCTGTCTGCGCACAAGAGGACGAGCCCCGATGGTAATTGCGTGGAGCCCGGAAAAGCCGCGGAAACGGGCCACATGCTTGTGGTCCCGGGCTCAGCCCGAGACTGTGGGAAAAAGGAGGGCCAAAGGGTAGGCTTATATCCCAGAGCCAGGGAGGGTTGATCTCTGCCTGAGCCCGAGATCCCCTGTGCGTCATCTGGATGCACAGGGACGATCCCGGGTAACACCCCAGGATATAGGCTGGTCTAGCAAAGGCCTATGTCTGAGCAACACAGACAACACAAGTGAAAGAACAAGTTGGTTTCAGAAAACCTTGCAAAAACCGCATATCTTCTTTCCTTCTTGCTTCATTTCACATCTGATTTTGAAGTGCTTACCTAGTATGTAGTAAACATGTAGTAAGTAGAGATAATGTAGTTTATGTAGTAAGTAGTGATAAAAGTGCTGTTTGCCTCTTGTGCTATTTGTTTGTGGAATACTCTCTGTTGGATTTTAAAAGGCTTCACTACCACAAGATGTGGTGATGGCCACCAATTTGGATGGGTGGTTGGATAAATTCCTGGAAGAGAAGGCTTTCAATGGCTCCTAGTCCTGGTGGCTCTATGCTACCTCCATTATCAGAGGCAGTAAACCTATATACACCAGTTGCACCTGTGCCCTGCTTGTGGGTCCCTAGTCAACAGCTGGTTGGCCACTATGTGAACAGATTGCTGGACTAGATCGACCCTTGGTCTGATCCAGCATGGCTCTTCTTATGTTCTTAAAGGATACGTTTGCACTACTGATATTTCACAAATATTAATTTCCTTTTCTTCTTCTATGGCATAAAGGAAAAACTGGACTCTGGTCACAAACGTGATATAGAGGGCATGGGAGTTCCTGAAATAAAGTATGGCGATTCTGTTTGTTTTGTGCAGCATGTAGCCAGCACTTTGTGGCTCACATATAAAGCACAGGATGCTAAAACAACACGCTTAGGACCGCTGAAAAGAAAGGTAAACAAAATATTTCAATTTCTCGTTGTCCACACTCATCCAAAACAGATATGTAAAAGTTGAATAATGTAATAATGCCCTGAAAATACAGATTTGAGAGAGTATTTCCCTTTAAGATGCACTGAATGCATATACAATGCTTCAGTGAGTAGCCTGTGTGCATGGATGCACAGGAGCTCATACCACTGGATGCCCAGCTGTGAGGTGCAGGGGTCTTTGTGTTGCTCTGCGGCAAAGAACGAGGCACTTTGCAGCTATTGCACAGTAGATGCTTTTACATGTGGGGCTTTAGGAAGCTGGGTTCACTTGGCCCCAGGTGTGCTTAAATCTATGCAGTGTCTCGTGTCTTCTGTATGTTAGTGGGATGAAGGCAAGATCAACCCCTTTGATTTCAATGGAATTTATGTACGTGCCTCTCTGCATCAGTTTGCACCTATTGGCTCCTGAATGTTGAAACTCTTTACAAATGTTCAACGGATTGTATGTACACAGCTGAGCTTTTTTAAACATTTCATGAACAGCAGCTGCCCCATCTCCTTCAGCATTGCAAGATCCTTTTTAAGCTGTGCATTTAGATCTCCCACTCTTTCTTTTTTATTTTTAACCAGGGGCATTATATTTTTAAATATCTTGTTGAGAATGAGAATGACTTTATTCTGACTTCTGAGGCACAACAGTACAGCATTACTTATTCTATTGAATATGTATAACTGCATTTCTTCTTAAATTGGTATAAATCTTGCAATGAAAAATATAATGGACTAGGGACAAGATCTCACTTCTATAACTCTTTAGTTATATTCAGAAGTCACCTTTTCTGATCATGGTTTGGAGTATTAGGAGCAAGCTGTGTGCAAGTGTGGACTTTCCTTCTCATTCACTTACCTCTCTCCCTGGCATGCATAGCGTAATATAACACTTCCTGGTTTGTCAAACCACAGTTTGTTGTGTTACCTAAAACAGGAGTCATTTGAGTGATCTGTTCAAACCACGATTGTAAACCACAATTTGATCTTGGTTTGCAATCCTGGTTTGGACGGATTGTTCAGCACGTAGTTTGCTGGTTCAGAAAGAATAGCAAAAAGTTTGACAGACCAGGAAGTATTCTATTAATCCAAGTGCACAAAGGGAGGATGGAAGGCAGATTTGTTTCTCCTTTTCCAAACCATGGAGAATGTGACATCTGAATGCAACAACTGACACTTGTAATTCTTCTCAACTTACCACTTCACTGTTATGAGCTGTTCAGTCTGAATGTATCATCTGAATAAAAGGTATTCTGTATTAAGCATTTAGGATTGATACAACTTCCTCTCCACCCCCTTCACCCTCATAACATCAATATAGCATCCCTTTGGCACAATGCTTCCCGTGAGAGCAAAAATAACAAAATATTTCTAAAGCATTATTTTGGCCATTGTTTATAGGTTATATTACACCAAGAAGGGCACATGGATGATGGCCTCACGTTGCAACGGTGTCAACATGAAGAATCCCAAGCTGCTAGAATCATTCTCAACACAACAAGATTATTTAGTCAATTTATAAGGTGTCGTATACCAGCTAGCTTCATATTGTTTGGATTATTCCATTCTCATATAAAAGAACATTTACAGTCTGAGCCTAATGGTGTTTACATGGAAGAAAATTCCCTTAATTAAGGATTGCAGTCTTACTTTTATTCTTTTGAAGAATTTTCTCTACAAAGTTTTTTCAGTTAAAATCTTCTAATCCTTGTATAATAAACTAAAGTTTGGGGAGGGGGTGGGGGGAGGAAAAAAGGCCTAAATCCAACTTACTGTTAAGGGAAGAAATTGCTATACCAGCAGATCTACGCTGCTTTTTCCAGTTGCACAAGTGCTAGCAGACCATTTGTAAAACTAAGGCCTGCAAGTAGTTGTGCAAGGGGAATTTTAGTTGGATTCTCACCTTGTGCATAGTCCGGGACTTGTTTTCCACAAGTGCAGGAATGCAGAACCTCTAGCCTATGGGCCTAATCTGTTCCTTGGAGGCTCTATTTCCAGCTTGCAGAGACTTGTGCCCCTTGACCCCAAACCCCCTGGCCCCTCCACAAGCCCTGCCCCTACAGGGGTTGGGAGGAGGTGGGGAGAGGAATCAGTGCTGTAATCTTCCAATGTAAAGGGAAACAGCATGCATGGAAATCCCTGGGGGGAGCAAAAGGAATCCCTGCTGTTATCTCCAATCACAGATCAGAGAGAACAGTGGGGGTTCCTCTGTGCTGCTGATTCACCGCACAAGGGCTTTCTCTGTCAGAGAAGACTTGCATGCAGTGAAGGCAAGTCGACTGAGTCCCCTTTGCTCCTCTGATGCAGGAGCGACAGGGACTTGGATGGGTTGGTGTGGTCTGCCTTGCCTATTCTCTGATAAGGGAAGGAGTACAATGGATGAAGCCAGCCACGTGCCTTCACTCCTCCATCGTAGGAGTGAAGGGGAGGCTCAGCTGGCATGTGGCACTACCTTGAACCTAATCTCTGGCTCAAACTTTAGCCAGGGAGCAAATGATGTCATATGGCCATGGTCATGTCCTCTGATGTCATGGGTTGTTACCATGCCTACACGATATCATATGGCCCGCGGAAGGCTGGGTGGGTTATCATATGCTCCACCCTATTTTAGTTCTTCACCCCTTTGCTAGTGCAAGGTCATTTGTGCTAGTGGAATGACTCTAGAATGCAACCCATACTTCTCAGCATAGCCCTTCCTACAATCAGTCAACACACCACATTGGTAGAAGTTAATGATGTATTGACATTTCAAATCCATATCTTGGTTCTAACAGCATGCTTCAAATACCTTGAAAAGAATGCACTACATTGAAAAATGGCAAATTTGCTGACAAATAGGAGCCGTCAGCATTTTAGTCAAGTACAGGACTAGAATCTAATATAAATCCAGGGTCTCTCTCATTACTCCTCTCATCCCATATGCTAACCTTATTTGTTTATTTGATTTGTACCCTACCTTTCTACCAAGAGAAATAACGCTCAAGATGGCATACAGCCATAAGTAAATCTTGATTAAACAATACTAAAACAAATGCATTAAACACAGTTAAAAACACAGCAATAACAGAATAAAAATAGCATCCAACCAACAAAGCCACTTACACACCAAAGACATGCTTGAACAAAAATGGTGCCTGCCAGTGGAAAGACTGCGAAGAGGGAACAAATCTAGCGTCCCTCTGCAGAGATTCCACAGCCTGGGATTGGCCACCAAGAAAGCCAATTCGTTTCCGGGCAAAGTATAAAGTGCAAAGTATAAAGCCCTACATGCTTTGGGTCCAGGTTATGTGCAGGATCGTCTTCTCCTGTACAATCCGCCCCACACACGCAGGTCCTCTGGGAAGAGATTACTTCAGTCAGCTAAAACTAGATTGACAACTATTACCCAGAGGACCTTCTCTAGTGCTGCTCCCAGACTGTGGAATGGCCTGCCGGGAGAGATTCGCCAACTCGACAGTCTTTCTGAATATAAAAAAACTATATTATTATTATTATTATTATTATTATTATTATTATTATTATTTATTTATTTATTTATTTATTTATATAGCACCATCAATGTACATGGTGCTGTACAGAGTAAAACAGTAAATAGCAAGGCCCTGCCGCATAGGCTTACAATCTAATAAAATCATAGTAAAACAATATGGAGGGGAAGAGAATGCCAACAGACACAGGGTAGGGTAAGCAGGCACAGGGTAGGGTAAAGCTAACAGTATAAAGTCCGCACAGTTTTATGTATTTTATAATATTTTTGTATTCTATGTTGTTTCCTGCCTCGATCCAGAGGGAGAGGCAGGTAAGAAATAAATTTATTGTTCTGGTTGTTGTTGTTGTTGTTGTTGTTATTTACCACCAAACTTATCTCTGAAGGTGGTGGTATCAAAAGAAGGGCCTCTCCTAAAGATCTTAAGACCTGGGCATGGTTGTATGAGCGAAGGCGGTCTTTCATGTAACCTGATCCCAGGCCATATAGGGCTTTATAGGTTGTAACCAGCACTTTAAATTCTATTTGGAAACAGACCTTAGCCAAGGTGCTATATGCTGAGGTGGTTACCATTTACAGAACTCTGCACAGATTGACTTTTCAGTCAAAAGTCACCCCTTTCCCCTTTAATTCATAGTCTCCTGAAGCTGAAGAAAGATGCACGGTACTGCATCTAGTTTACACCTCAGTCAGGTCCTTATAGGACAGTTTATTTTAAAAAATGGGCAAGATGATGACACGGACATTTGTTTGTTCCATCAGCTGCCATCATAAATGTGTGTTATACACCTTGTTAGGGAAATTCCCCTAACCCAATGGGGAAGGAACAATTCCAACAACCGGTCCAGACACAGAGGCTCTTTATTTTACTACGTGTGTAGGAGGACAGCTCACCTCATACAAACTGATGGCGAAGCTCTCCTACCCATCATTCACATCAGCATACTTCTATAACTTTCCAAGCCCCTACACATGAAACCACAAGAATCCCTCGTCCCATCTCCTATTGATTACATATTCCTGCATTTTCCATAAACGTGGCTCTTCTACTTAAAACAATGCCCTATATTGTGATAACTGTGTCCAGTGTATGTAACTCCTTGTACTTTGATAAGACCCTCACCGAGGTCAATCGAAAGTGTCTCCAGCCAGCTGCGAGCCACTTTCTGATGCACACTTGGAGGGGGGTTTAGTTGATAATACATGAAGATGCCTCTGTGTCTGCAGGATATGGAAACTTGTTTCCGGCCTGAAGTCTTTCTTTCTTATATGTTTTAGGAACTGTAACCTTACCCTTATGTCAGATTAGCAGGGCGGATGAGTGGGCAAAGGGTTTAGGGTAACCTTGAGAGGGAAACCAAGACGATGCGCTTCGGTGTCTCTTTATTGTTATAGGCACAAGGTGGGGGCCAGAAAGTGAGTGTTCGTGCTTGTGTGCTTTTATTCACATTAAAATGAGGGGCTTCAACAGGGACATTTTCAGATTTCCTTGTCAACCTAACAGTCATGAAATTTGTCCTTTTCAAAGCTCTCTGTGGCATTGCTTTACCTTATCTTTCTAGCCTTATATCTTCATATATTCCTGCATTACTCCTTCATTCTTTTCCCACTGTCAAACATTAGATTTTAGGATTCTGGAGGGAGAGATTTACCTTTTTCCTCATTTTTTAAAGTATGATGTACAGTGATAGTACTGTACAGATCATCAAATTGTGATCCCCCTCCAAGATTGGAAATTTCAACATCTCCTCTCTCCATAGATCTGAAGTACGTAGAGTTCATTTGAAGGAGAGGTGCTTTAGATAAATTAATAATTCCTTTCTCCATTGAGATGAATTGTGTTTGAGGGATCTTTCTTCTCACCACGCAATTGGAGAGATTTGCCCATTTCATCACACCCGAGTTTTACTCTGAAGTTAGTAGTTCTTCCCTGATGACTATTATTTGGAGGGTGTGAAGGTGCCCCTCTAATAGCTGGGATTGTCCATCCTGCCCATCTATATTAAAATCATAATATATCTTTATAGACTGTCCATTTTTGAACTAAGTAAACTGTGTATAAAAAGAGCTGTATTTTAAAAGGGAAACTGTTTTAGATTTATAAATAAATAATAATAATAATAATAATACTTACGTTGACAATTGCTTTCTTTGTCTTTCTGTTGATTCTTAGTGGAAACAATAGAACCTCAACTCCCATCACCCTTCCCATCGAAGAGGTACTTCAGACACTGCAAGATCTGATTACATATTTTCTACCTCCAGAAGAAGACCTAGAACATGAGGATAAGCAAAACAAACTTCGTTCACTCAAGAACAGACAAAACCTATTCAAAGAAGAGGTTAGAAAGTCTTCAGGATGTTTTTGTTTGTGTAAAAGATGGGAATTTGTCAATAGCTAAGTGCAGTTGTGATTTACCTTGTGGAAAGGTTTTTAACATGCACTTTTGTTCTAGTTATACCCTCTCTATAAAGTGCATGGAGCCTTAGGGGCATAAGCTCTCTTAAGACGTTATCCCCCTCCCCAGCATACACTATGTACCCAAGGAAAGATCAAGAGTGGACCCTGAGAGATTGCTGTTGCGCTTGTGTCCTGCTTGTGAATTTCCCATTAGCATCTGTTTGGCCATTTTAAAACAGAATGTTGGACTAGCTAGACCTTTGGTCTGATAGCAGAGCTCTTCTTTTTGTCCCTTTCCCCTGCTTTCCTTATTACAGGGAGGACAAAACCATGATACCTAACATTTGTGAGGAGGACAAAACCAAAGCAGGGCACCACACACTGGTTTGAAGGTGGGGTCTTACTGACTTTTCAGGACTAAGACCACTAGGAAGTGCCTTTATCTTCTGCTGAATTTAAACAAATGTTGAATTCACCAGTTGGGTCAATCACTTCCCACCACTGAAAGAATGGGGGAAGGATCAGGAGAAAGTACAGAAGGGAACACACAAACCTAAAGCCAACTACCAATCTCGCTCCGAGTACAATGGGAGAAGGAAAGTGCATTAAAAAAAAAGTTCAGCAGGGCTTTGTTTTCAACCATTAATAGGCTAGTTATATGAATAACAATGTAACATTTCTGGTGGCAAAATGTTAAGAATACAGTTTTCTAAACAACATGGCACAATATTCCACCATTATGCCCACGGAAGTTCAAAGAATTTTTCATTTATTAATGTTCTTAAATGCTCTACGCAAATAATATATAGAAGTTTTATATTAATGATACCTAAAGTGTTTGTTTATCATTAATTCTAATCTGCACCACTCTTTAACTGTCTGAGATGTTTAAAATTTCAGTGAACAAATACTGTGCAGTATGCGAATTTTGTGTCTGAAAATATTTTGAAGACAACATACAACATATTGATGCTAAATAGTTATTAGCAATTGCTAACTCAGATTTACTTATCTTAATAAACACATAGCTTAGATTAATTAATATAGAAAATCGGAAAAATGATTGCTCCATCACCTCTTGGGTATGCAACTATGCATGTGGGGAAGTGTCCCCATAGGGCTATAGAGTTCAATTGTTCTCTTTTAACTCACCCAGAGCCACTCTGTCACACAGAGGAGGGCCAGGATCTCTTCTTGATCATCCCAGAGTGCAGGACACTGAATAATGGCCTCAAGTTACAGGAAGCCAGATTCCGTCTGGACATCATGAAAAACTTCCTGACTGTTAGAGCAGTATGACAATGGAACCAGTTACCTAGGGAGGTTGTGGGCTAACCCACACTAGAAACTTTTAAGAGGCAGGTGGACAACCATCTGTCAGGCATGCATTGAGCAGGGGGTTGGACTCGATGGCCTTATAGGCCCCTTCCAACTATACTATTCTTTGCTTCTAACTCCCCCTTCCTTTGAAGCCTCTGAATGTGCACATCTAGTGCTAAGAATACTCCTGCCCAGTACTTGGAGTGGGAGAACCATACTTGCCTCCCATTGAGCAGTCAAGCCATCTATATCGACATGTTCAGGCTACTCATTTCAAAGCTGGGCTGCTGTATGGCACTGGTCACTGGGGGCCAGCTGAGACTTGGCTTGTGTGATCTGTGATCACATCATCTGATGTCTTTTTTGTTGTTGTTTAAAAGCAGCCATGATTTGGATCATGATTTCCCCAGTGTGACACTGGGGAAAGGAGATTAATCCTTCCCCTGTACTATTTCCCTTATTTAACCCTCCACACATACACCAGGCCCAAACTACTATTGGCTGTTTATAGGAATAATGGTATGGATGCATGCCTCCCCACTCCATCCTTGCTGCTAATTGAGACAATATGATTTAAAATCAAGGAAATGGAGCTAGGGAAAGGGTTTTAATTCCCCTCTTCCCCATGCTGTGGCTCCATTCAAAATCAGTCTCCATGGCTGCCTTAAGCAACGTAATAAATATAATCTCTAGTTTGGCTCTTGATGCACACCAATGCTAGATAATAGCTGGATACATTATTTTGGGCAGGGAATGGTTCATACTCAGTATTTTAAAGCTCAATATTTGAAATGCATTTAAAACATTTATCTTAATACTTAAAATGTGAAGGAATTCATTGAGGTATGTGTAAACTTTTTATTTATTTATGATGTCTTTACAGGGGATGCTGGCACTGGTTTTGAACTGCATTGATCGCTTAAATGTCTACTATAGTACTGCTCATTTTACAGGTGTTGGTAGAGAACAAAATGGTACAGCATGGAAAGAAATTCTGAATCTTCTTTACAAATTACTAGGTGAGTTAAATCACAGGATTGGATAATTTCCCCTGGTAACAAATGACCTATTAAAGCATACTCTACCAATGAGCTAAAATATTATTAAAATATACTTTTCCCATTTTTTTTCATGTTTATGTATATTCTGAAGGTTCAGAGGTAATCTAATAATCCTGTATTTCTTCGATTCTGAGACGCACTTTTTTCCCTAAATAAAGAGCTCTAAAAATGGACTGCGTCTTAGAATTGATGGCGTCTTAGAATCGAAGCAATACGGTAAGAGGAAAAGAGGAAGCTCCTGCAGCAGCCTCGAGCCATGCGAGCGAGGAGCTGGTTGGGTAAGCGCCTGGTTTTTTGTTAGGCAAATTTATTCGTAAGTCCCATCGATTTCCATGGGACTTACTCGCGTGTCGTCGTCCCCTGGTGCGCAGACAAGTAAAGAGCGGGACTGGAGAGTTAAGTTTACTCTTTGTTTCAATGCCCCCCCTTCTTCCCGCGCAAACGGCAGTTTCTTCTCTCACAGAGGGAAAAAAGAAAAGGACGCAACCATTAGAAGAAAGCGCGGAGGGGGGGAGGTTGGCTGGGCGGTGAGGGAAGTATTTCTTTGATTCTAAGATGCCCTTTTTTCTCAAATAAACATCTCTAAAAATGGGGTGCGTCTTAGAATCGATGGCGTCTTAGAATCGAAGAAATACGGTAGTTTGATAAAAATACATTCAGCGCGATATGTAGGCCTTGCATTATATTTATTCATGATTATGGGAAGTAAGTTAAAATGAAACAGATCTTAATACAGTATACAAATTTCAAAGGAATAGCAAACTGATTTGTCTTTCTGAATTTTATTTTTGAACAATATATAGACTGGCCTTTTTCAAATTCTTTATGCCATCCAGAAATAATCCACCTGTTTTCCAGATACCAATTCTAATATGTAATATAAGTAACTTATTGTACAGTGGGCCTATCCACTCATAATGCTAAGTTAATTAACCCATAAGTCTTCATGATATGTGCTGGCCGCGATTTTGAATATGCAAGGTGCAGTGGGTGCACATCGTGGCTTGTCGTATCATGCAAACGTGGGTTATGTGAGGTTTGAACCGTTCTTGAATAACCCTACAACAGATGATGGTTGTTCAACCTTCGCATAACTCATTATGTCTGGTTTCGCACGACGCGTCAAGCTGCGACATCTGCCTGCCACTGCTTGCATATTTAAAATGGAGACAGGCATGCACGGCAAACCACCATGTCTTGAATAACCCATATTTGGTTGTAGTGATCATGTGAATTCAGTCTGTGAAATTTGGGTGTCTGATCCACCTATCACTTGACTATGACTACTTTTTATTAAGCTGATATAGGCCTTGAAAAAAAATGTGGTTTTCTTTCTTTTTAAGATCCAGAAATTATTTGTGTGTATATTGAGGAGAGACCAGGAAGAAAGATGGAGAATTTGAAGGCCTGTGCTCACAAACTAGAAAGATGCGAAGCCATACTGGGGGATGTTAATTTGTGCCCTGTTTCTGCATTCATTCTTGTGATATTTTCCTTGACAGTACTGTCATCATCTTTACATTGACATTCTGTATCAATTAATAGCTGTAGTAAATAGTAGGCTACTGTAGAGCAGTGATTAAGATGCCTGCTTTTATCTCAGCCTGCTCAAGACTACTGAAACTTCCACTTTCATCCATGTTAGTGATTCTGATGCTGCTGAAGAATAATAATTATGTCTTCTAAAAGCCTTCAATTTAGTAGGTGGACTTAAGGGCCACTGCTCACCATGCTGTGAGCCTCTTGCAGCTGTGTGGAATCCTTCTACCCGGAAATGTTTAAATGTTGGAGACGGCTTTAAAAGTGTAGTCTCCCCCTCATATATAAGATCTTGGCTTTATTTCAAGTATATTTAGTTGTATTTATGTAATAAACAATGTCCAGAAGGCTATAATATACAACTGTGAAGAAAAAGCAGTACTGGATCACCACTGCGGCCCAATTTCCTTTTACTAAAAAGTCTTTTCTTCATTAATTGATTAGAAGATTTTACTGTATTTTCAGTTGTTACAGATGTGTATGAAAAAATGTTCATAGTAGACCATTGGGACAATGTAGATAGGGGATTTTTAAGAGTACATTTACTATTAGAAATGCTATCAGATCCAGAAAAGATGGCTTAGTGATATGAAATGGTTATCTAGTGTCAGTAACTTTTGCCTACTGGGGCTGTAATAATCAACCACAGTGGAATAGTCTAATAAACCATAATTAATTTCTTATCCATGTAGGTCATAAGTGGTTAGACAGTGAATATCAGCATGTATTTGCTAGAGACACAAACAGAATCTTATTTCTTGGCATTTTACTAAAATACCTCTTCATCTCAAATCTTTCTTTCAGCTGCTCTCATTTGTGGTAACAGAAACAATTGTGCCCAGTTTTCTAATAATCTTGATTGGTTAATTAGTAAATTGGACAGACTAGAATCTTCTTCAGGTGAGATTTTTTACTTAATATAAATGCGGCTGCTAGTGCTAGTTTTGTTACTTCACATAAAAAGACTACCCCCGCTTGTTCTTCCAGACCTCAGACACTTCAAGGTTGTCCAGTGAATTAGAACAATTTCATGCATTTTGGTGAAACCCAGTGTCACTGTTAAGATGCTGCTATGTTTCAAAATTAAAAACTGGTGGTTGTTTACTGCTTGGGGATAACACAGTTGCACATATTTCTTCACTTAACAAGAAAACTAAAACTGTATAATAAAATACATCTTCTGAGAAACAGTATTCAGAAAAGCCATACTAAATTTAGAGACATTCACAAGCTAAACATAAACCCCTTGATGGTGGGTGTAATTCCATTGGTCAAACTTCTAATTGGTAGTTCTGTAATAGCAGAGCTTTTAGAAGTACTGTGGCAGTGTCCTCATTTGCATAGATTCTCTGCTGAGAGAGTCAGGGCCGGTGCCAGACTATTTTGCGCCCTAGGCAAGGCGAGCTACTGGCAACCCCCCCCCCCCATTGGCAACTTTGATTTTTAAGAACAGATGTTTTGTAGAAAAAATAAAAAGCACAAAAATTGAAACATAAGAACATAAGAAGAGCCATGCTGGATCAGACCAAAGGCCCATCTAGCAGCACTCTGTTCACACAGTGGCCAACCAGCCATCAGCCGGGGATGAACAAGTAGGACATGGTGCAACAGCACCCTCCCACCCATGTTCCCCAGCAACTGGTGCACACAGGCTTCTTGCCTTGAATACTAAAGATAGCACACAACCATCAGGGCTAGTAGCCATTGATATATCCTTTACCTCCAAGAATTTATCCAACCCGCTTTTGAAGCCATCCAGATTGGTGGCCATCAGTACATCTTGTGGTAGTGAATTCCATAATTTAACTATGTGCTATATGAAGAAGGACTTCCTTTTATTAGTCCTGGATCTCCCACCAATCAGTTTCATGGGATGACCCGGGATTCTAGTATTTTGAGAGAGGGAGAAAAATGTCTCCCTGTCCACATTCTCCATACCATGGATCATTTTGTATACCTCTATCATGTCTCCCCTTAGCTTCCTTTTTTTCCAAGCTAAACAATCCTAGTTGATGTAACCTTCCTTTGTAGGGGAGATGCTCCAGACCCTTAATCATTTTAGTTGCCCTTCTCTGCACTTTTGGCAGGAAAAATGCCAGGGGAGCAGGCATTTTCTTAGTGGTGCCTGCCTCTCCTTGAACACCTTAGAAGGGAAAGGGGGGGCTCTACATTTCCAATCCTACCCCATCCCCCTCCTTAAAAACAGAAAGAGTCACGGTGACTTTCCCTCACTCCCAAGAAAAGAATCTAACTCCTCAAAGTCTTGCTCCCAGGGAGACCGACAAGGGCATGGGGTGTCGGGCAGTGCCAGTCCCTTTGCTTTCGATCTCCGAAGGGGGGGTGTTTCCTCAGGAGCAAGTCCCCCAGACCTGGACAGCCCCTGCTCCCAAGGAGACCAGCCTAGGCGTAGAGGGCAAGTGTCCCCTGCCATCCTGTTTCTTACATGCGCGGGGGCGGTGCCTTATGTGCATCTCTCCTCTTCCTCCTCCTCCTCCTCCTCCTCCTCAGATTGGGTCCAATGAGCTCCCCTCCCTCCCGAGGAGGCGGAGGCGGCGCCGTTCGGCCAGCCGAGCGTCCGCCTGCGAGGCCCCCTCTTAGGCTGCACCAGGCCCTTTGCTTCCAATCTCCGGGGGGGGGTTCCTCAGGAGCAAGCCCCCCAGACCTGGATGGCCCTTGCTTTCGAGGAGACCAGCGTAGATGGCAAGTGTCGTCCCCCCATCCTGTATCTTGCATGCACGGTGCCTTACGCGGGTCCAGTGAGTTCCCCTCCCTCCCGAGGAGGCGGAGCCGTGCAGCCAGCCAGCCAGCAGAGCGTCTGCCCCGTGAGACCCTCTCTCCTGCCGGGCGGTGCGTGTGAAGGGGGCCAGGCTGATGAGGCTCCCGCTGGTCCCATGGAGGCGTGAGCGCACACACACAGCTCCCCTCTGAGATCTGCCGCTCTAGGCAGCTGCTTTAGTCACCTATATGGACGCGCTGGCCCCGGAGATAGTTAGGACAGTTGTGTTTTGAGATAATTAAGACAGTTGTGCTGGAGAGACTGGTGAATAATAGGGCTGTGCACGGACCCCCGATCCGCTTCGTGACCTGAGCCGGAAAATCCAGATCGGGCCTGATCCTCTTCAGGCTGATCCACCCATCCTCCACGGAGCGAGATCTGGCTTCGCCACCATCACCACATGAACGGTGGTGCCAGCGGCGCCAGGTAAGCCACCCCCAACCCCCTTACCTGTGTCCGTCGTCGTGGGCTTCAATTGAGGCCCTGACTTGAAGCCGGAAGAGGCCTCGGCCTTCACTTCCGGCTTCAACCGGGGCCTCAATTGAAGCCCGTGACAGACAGCGACGGACGCAGGTAAGCATCCCTCCTCTCTGCCCCCCTACATGGTGCCGCCACATTGACGGCAGCGCTGGCGGCGCCAGGTAGACCAACCCCCCTGTCCCCTTACCTGCGTCCATTGCGGACTTCAATTGAGGCCCCAGCTTGAAGCTGGAAGAGGCCTCGGCCTTCACTTCCGGCTTCAACTAGGGCCTCAATTGAAGACCACAACAGACGCAGGTAAGCCTCCCTTCTCCCTGCCTCCTTACCTGGCTCCATCGCTGTCGCTGCAGGGACTGCAGCGGCGGCGGCAGTGCCAGATGAGTCCCTCTCCCCCCCATTTACCTGCGTCTGGAGCTCCAGATTGAGGCGATCCTCTTCACCTAGATCCGCAGCCCCCCCCCCCGACTCTCTTCGCCTCCGCCTTTTCTGGAGGCGAATCAGGCCGCCTCGCTACTGCTTCTCCGAACTGAAGAGAAGCGGAGCACAGCCCTAGTGAATAAGACTGGACTGACAGGGTGGTCACTGCTAATCAAACACATTTTGCTTTGAAACTAAGAAAGTTACACCACCACCCTATTCTAAATTAGGTTGATTTTTCACCCCTGCATCTTTGGCAGCAGCTGCTCTGTATTCATTTCTGGAGATAGCTATCTCCCTGTGACTTATCAATGGGTTATTCTGATAGCCTTTTGACAATTATCTGACTACATGAAAGAGGGTGGAGTTAATTTATACTAAATCTTCATGATTTTATTCATATATTTATATAGACAAGATGAGAAAAGATGACTACATACTCATTAAAAAATATTTAAATCACAAGATTATTGTGGTCAGGTTAATATTCTGTCTAAATTGGAAAAGATGCCCCATATGGAATGCCTTCCAAGGCTAAGGGCTCACTCTTTCCAAAAGTGCCCCCCTCCCATTTGAGCCTGATTCTTTGTTGATGACTTTCTTTGCTGGCCTTGAATGAAGGCATTGCAGAAGTATATTTGGAGAAAAATAATTATATTTTACTTGCATTTTAATAGATCTTTTTTAAAAAACCAGACCTAAGTTAAATAACTTTCCTTTGAAGCCCTAAAGCATGTTTCAAACATGTTTCAAACAATGCAATTCTTTACAGATTAGAATGTGGAGGCATTTTCTTCCTTTCCCCTTAGGATGTTATTTTCTTCAGTTTTTGAATTATGTTCAGTACAGTCTATTCTTTAATGTCAAAATGATATCTGTGCCTGTGGCATTCATACAGGTATTTTGGAAGTGTTGCACTGCATCCTGATTGAAAGCCCAGAGGCTTTAAATTTGGTAGAAGAAGGCCATATCAAATCCATCATCTCATTGCTGGATAAGCATGGACGCAACCATAAGGTATGCTTGGCAAATCCACGATGTGTCATTAACTGCAGAAGAAATTACAGACAAAGCCATTGAGTCTTTTATAATACACCTGTATATTGTGTTTCAAAAGGAAGTAAGCACATAATGAAAATCTGTTTCTTTGCAAACAACAAAGACAAGTGTGAATTCTAAATACAGATTTTTTTTCATTTGTTTATGCTAAATCTAAGTCCTCAGAAGTAATTATTTTCCAGTGTGCTATAAGCAGACTGTGCAGATGTAACATTTTGCTAATTGAGACCCAGACTCAGGAATATATGATCTTTCCCTGGAACAAATCCTCCTTACCTTTATAGCGGACAAGGGGTTTATGAAAAACGTAAGCCAAGGATCTGAAATCCACTTCAAACCACAGTTTCAAATACTGGTCAGTTTTAACTCTAGTTAATGTCTGTGGCAACAAACTGCTTACCTACAGTTGGGGAGAGAAGGACCTTAAGTTGAGGAATGCTGTGAAAAGAGTATATTTATTTCTTGGTCTGGCACATGATTTGTAAATGGATTTTTTTTTATAAACAGTTACATCTGCACTGGCTGTTATATGATAGGTTATATAATTATAGGGAACTGTCAGTGTAATTTTATACATGTCTTCTTATTGAGTTCAGTAGGGATTTCCCACAGGTAAATGGATATAGGATTTTAGCCTGAATGGCAAAGCATATGGATGAAGGTATGCAGTGAATAACTCTGGAGCAAGCTCCTCTTTGAAGCAGTAGACACATTTTACAGAATTATTTGCACTGGGAATAGAATGAGGCAATGAAGCTCAGGCTAACAACTTCCTGGACATCTGGAAGTTCTGGGCTGAAACACTATTTCAGATAAATCCTATTCAGGTATTTTCCTGAGCCCAAGCTCTGCCTCCAACTTCCCTACACATGGAGCTTTTCTTCAGGCCTTTGCACATTTAGTGCAAACTACTGTGGAGGGTCTCTAAATGTGTTCAGCTTAATGCCCTGAAGCATCCACAATTGGGAAGCCTGTTCTATCAGACTTCCCGATCATGCTATGGCTTCACAGCACATTCAACCAAACTCAGAACGTTTCTACATCTGCCTTTTTCCCCGGGATCATCCCTGGTTCGTTCCTGTGCATCCAAATGACGCACATGGGATCCCGGGAGCAGGCAGGGACGATCCCTCCATTTTCCTGGGATAACCCTTAGGGGTAGAAAGGGCCTCACTTAGAAAGCGTTTTCAGACCTTTGCACTGCACACACAAACATCTGAAGAGGAGCCCACATGTGCAGGGACGTTGCAATGTGGCTTCAGTATGTGGCCTCTCCCCCTCTCCACTGTTTGTCCTTGTGTATTCTATTGAATGCCTGAATAGGGGTATAGTTCTCCTTAGAACCAGTATTGTGTTATGTGCTGGATGCTTATAGGACCAACATCTAATAATTTCTTCTAGGTTCTTGATGTGCTTTGCTCTCTGTGTCTCTGTAACGGAGTAGCAGTGCGTGCTAATCAGAACTTAATCTGTGACAATCTTCTTCCTCGAAGAGATCTACTCTTGCAAACACGTCTGGTGAATGATGTGACAAGGTATCATGCATATATCAGTTACATAGATTTTGTTTTATTTATTAGATGTCATTTAATGAGATCACTGTAACAGGGAATGACTAGTAATATCAGTCTACACAATTCTTCTTGTTCAGGGCCTTATAGTTGTTTCTTCCAACTGGATCTCTGCGTTGTAGAGATCCATGTGGACCTATGTTTATTGAACAAATTAAACATGTCACTTTCCCAATATTGAATGCCTGTCGAGACTAGAAATTTACAGTTGCTAGAAAGTGGTGTTGGAACAGCCGAACAAATATTTTAAAAATTAACGTGACAGGTTGTGGTGCCCCTTGCTCATCCATAGACCACGGCTGGTGAGAGTAGGATAGATTTGCTTGTTTGATGTGCAGTAAGATCTTAAGCATGTTTACTCAGAGCCTAATTGAGATCAATGGAACTTACTGTTAAGTTTGCTGCAGCAGAATTAGATTTTTTTTCTAAATTACAGATTGTGACTTGCCATTCAGTGAACTTCATGGCTGGCCAGGAATTTATTACTGGGATTGCAAATCTAGAACCAGTATTATATTATTTGCACCACCTTGACATTTTCATTTCTCAGTAAATGACTCATAATTGAGTACCCTGAGAACAAAATTGTTGGATACCCTGAAAACAAAGTATTGTAACATTAGATCTGACTCTGAAAATTTCATTTTACTATTGCTTGAGCCTTTATCTATTAAGTAGTTACAAAGTAATATTTTGTAATATGTTTTGTTTACTAATTTTATCTTAATCTGGGTCAATATATTAATCATATTCATGTTTATAATTATGTTTTTCACACAGTAAATCATGTTTCAAAGTGTAATGCTAGACAGACTCATGCATATAGCAATACAGTGCATTTTATACACTACTTATTCTCTGTTCTCTTTTAGTATGAGGCCAAACATATTTCTTGGAATCGCTGAGGGCTCAGCACAATATAGGAAATGGTACTTTGAACTAATAATTGATCAAGTAGACCCATTTTTGACGGCAGAACCTACACATCTACGGGTTGGCTGGGCCTCCACATCAGGCTACGCTCCTTATCCTGGAGGTGGGGAAGGATGGGGAGGCAATGGTGTTGGTGATGACCTATACTCATATGGCTTTGATGGACTTCATCTATGGTCTGGTGAGAACTGACTTAAAACTGTGAACAGGAGCAAACAATGTGAACATTCTCAAAGTAGGCTTTTTTTTAAAGGAACCCTTTGGCCTCTTCGAAAGCACACCCTTTACCCTCCCCCAAGTGTTCATGGGTAAATATTCTGTGCATGTATTCTTAGATTATTGCTGACAGTAAGTGAGGGGCAGGTATAAAACAGTTGGGTGCAATCTTATCCAAATGGGCATCAGCCTACAAACTTGGAGGCTGATAGGCTCCTATTCAGAGTGGGAGAAGCATGGTGTTGTGTTTACAAGCCCTCCCACTGTGGTGTGAGGCAATAAAGAGGTCTGCCAAGTAATCCACAAAACTTTATCCAGAAAATAATCATCTCTTTGCATCCGAAGAGAGTGTAAAGACTAGGAACTTTCCTTTAGGCTAAAACTTGGCTGGCTAAGCAAGACAAATGTCCTTTCAACAAAAGGGAAAGTTTTCCCCCCTGAACCATTTTACTTCAGGGAGGTTATTCTGAAGAAGGCTTTGGCAAGAAGCTAGCAGAGCTGATCACTTTTTGACTTCTTTTAGCTGCGCATGTTTGAGTCTGCGGTGGACTCTGGGATCGGTCAGCTCTGAAGTCCCTTCCCCCTCTGAGGAAAGCTGAGTTCCCACACTCTGAGTTGTTAGCATTTTCTCTGATAAAGACTGATGAAGATTCATCCCTGGCTCCTGCAGATCCTGGGAGACTCTCCTCCCTCATTTCCTGTGTTGGCTGGTACATTTCTAGTCCTGTTTCTTCTGGTTCAGAATCTGATTCTGATTGATAGCCTGAAGCTCCTGCCCCAACACTAAGGGGAGCAGGCCTGATCATGAGACATGGAGGTGATCTTTGCCTCTGCGCTTCTCCCACTCTGCATTTTTGCTAAATGGGCATTTTTGCCCATTTAGCTAGCACTCTGAGGAGAGGGGGAGGGAAGGAGACTATGGAAGCCAGAGGATTCTTCATAACTTGGCCTCCCCAGTCCCCTCCCTGCACACAGAACTACCCCCTTTCCCTCCTCTCCAAGGTCACTTTTGCGATCTTGTTGAGGCAGTGGACGTGGTTCTCTCCGCACTGGCTGCAAGGGGTAAGGGGAGTGGTGCTCAGATTCCTGGGTCCAAGGTTGGAACACTGTCTTCCACCTTGTATTCAGGAATCCAAACTATCCTTTTCTCACCCACCCACGACACTGTCTAGCGGCTATAGGAATCCTCCCCCCAGCTCTCAAATACATTTATTTTCCATTGAACCTTTAAAATGTGGTTTGTAACCAAAAGCTTTGGTTACAAACCACTGAATGTTACTCCCATGCAAACCCAATTTAAATTCATGTGAGTTGTAGACAACTCCTTTGTTGAGTTAAATCAAATGGAAAATTGAGCATTTTAGAAGTGCATGCTATTTGAAACCGAATAACAGGAAAGAACATAATGAGTTTTCTTTGTATCAAACTTTGCACTTCAATCCATAATTTTAAAATATTTTGCTATGTCTTTAATTACTGACTTTCTTGCAATATATTTGATATATATATACTCAATTAAAATAGATTTTTAAAATGCCTATAGAACATTAGGAGATAATGTTATGGACTGGCAATTCGTAGAAGGAAAACAGGCAAAATAGTGTGTCAATACTCTTTTTTGCATTTCCTTTCCTATAGCCTTTTCCACTAGCACTAGGTGGAAGTCTTTTTTTCCTTTGGCTACCTCCACCAAACCAGCCTTAAAACTTACTTGGTCTCAGGTAGTGTGCAGATTGGCTAATAGATGTGTGGTGAGAAAACCAAAGAAAGGGACCACAATATTCCAAATACCAAAGCTTACATTTTACTGAAGAGAAAATGTCAATAAGAAAAGGTTTTAAAATCTGAAAGGATACACGCACATGCACCCAAAAAAACTACGAGTCTCTAAAGCTGGATAAAAATACAGTAAATAAATAACCAAGAAAACACACACCCAGCAAACACAATTAGATGGTGTTCCTATTTATTGAGGTCTCTTATCTAAGTAATATTGTATTATCATTTGTCTCTCAATCATTTCTCAAGTTGTAGCAACTCTGACTGTTCCTTTTCTCTAATGCTCTGGGCTTCTTTCTTTCTTTCCTTCCTTCTCTCATTCTCTCTCTTATTTCTCTTTCTCTCTGCTTCTCTTATGTCTTCTAAAATTAGTTTTCTCTCTCTTCCCAAGTCCAGCCAATCAGGAGGGGTTCATTTTTTGCAAACTGAGGGTGCATCTCCACCAAGCAGAATATTCCACTATGAAAGTGGTATGAAAGTGTTATATAAAAAGCAGGGGCCATACTACTGCTTTATAGCAGTATGAAAGTGCACTGCAGGATCTACACTACTGCTTTGTAGTGGTACTGAAGTGCACTGACAACTGTTGGGGCCCATGACACATCTACCCCAAGCAGGATATAACACTATGAAAGCGGTATGAAAGCAGTATATAGTATGTGTCAATGGGCCCCAACTTCAATACCGCAATAAAGCAGTAGTGTGGCTCCTGCCTTTTATATACCGCTTTCATACCACTTTCATAGTGCAATATCCTGCTTGGTGTAGATGAGCCCTGAGTTTCTATTTCCTGAGTTAAAACTTTTGTCTCTGGCCTTAGCTAGACCTAAGGTTTATTCCGGGATTGTCCCTGCCTGCTCCTGGGATATCCTGTGTGTCATTTACATGAACAGGGATGACCCCGGGACAATCCAAGGATAAACCTTAGGTCTAGCTAAGAGCACAGTCTTTCTCTGTCTTTACAATCTCCTGCTCCCTTGAGCACAACTTCCTGACCTCTACCTTCTAGCTAACCTTTTGACCTCTATTAAGCTTTTGGTTACACAAAAAAGATTTAACCCCATAAACCTCTTAAATTAAACTAAATTTAAAAATGGAGAATTGTTCTGTTTCTTGACAAATGTAGACAATACAAAGTGAATGGTATACTGAAGGTTTGAATTTTATGTGAGAATAGAAATACTGTTTATGCATGTGAGGATGTTTAACATATTACTGAAATACTTCTATTGCTCCTTTCTTATAGTAGTTGTAATCTGAGGTATGATTGATAGGGCAGATTACAGGAATCTACATAGCTAAGATTATCAGCATGGATAATATAAGTAGGAATGCATGGATCAATCTGCTTCCAGTCCATGTTAGGTTCACAAGTGTTCAATCATAACTCCAAGCAATCTAATTTCTGTATCATACTGTAATTTTTTTTTAAAAAAACCCACATTTTTGTACACATTTTTGAGCTGACAACTGCATCACAAAATTCAGAGATGCAAGTCCTGATACACATAGAAGTGTAAAGTTGGTTATTCTGTTTAAAATTTGGACCTAACAAAATCCTCGAGCATCTCTAAATATATCTCATTTGCTCGATTCTTCAACTAGAAGCATTTGCAAGAGAAAGAAAAGGGCAAGGTCATATTTTTAGTTTAAAAGAAATGTGATTTCAAATGCCATAAAAAATCTCATAATTCTTTGCAAACACAGTTAATTCTCTTTGCTTTCAAAGTAAAAAAGAAATCTTTCTGTGCCTGCCTGCTTATTAGGTCGAGTACCCAGAGCAGTCGCATCTGTCAATCAGCATTTGCTAGCATCTGATGACGTGGTCAGCTGTTGCTTGGATTTAGGGGCACCCAGCATTTCTTTCCGCATTAATGGGCAGCCTGTGCAAGGAATGTTTGAGAACTTCAACACCGATGGACTTTATTTTCCGGTGGTGAGCTTCTCGGCAGGTGTCAAGTAAGTCGTTCCTTCTTTCAGATTAATAGTTTGATCTATTCTGCCAAACTATTGTATTGAACACTGCCAAACATGGTCACTACATCCTACATTTGAAGTAGTTTGTAGCTGTCAGTCATGAAAAGAAAAACAATTTTATGTTGAAACCCTGAGTCATAGATAATGGACAACGAAATATAGAATCTTTGACACCTCTTGTCTTTGGTTCAAATTATTCCCAGGTTGGCACTGAGTGAAGTCACTATTATTTAATGATTTTTTTCATGAGCTATGTGAAATGATTTAGGTCTCTGTCATTTATCAATGGACACATAGCACCATATCTGGCACTAACTGAGATCTTTCTTGGCAGCATCAACAAGAGGTCAAACTCTCTTCTCACATAAAAGGATTTAAGGAACAGTGATGAATTGGAATGGCTTATGCTTCACTTCTCAGTTCCATAAAATAATACAAATATGGCTTTTGAGGTTCAGCTGTGTTAATTTGGTAGCTTTTTCAAGCTCTAATGTAATTTTAAAAATTGTGATGCATTTAAAACATTATTCTGGCTCGTCTTCTCTAAGATATTATTTTAGTAAGTAAGGGCACAATCTTAGCAGAAGTTAAGCAATCTTTAAAACATGCCTGACTCTCCCTCCAAAAAATCACTGAGGGCTTAGAACTGCTGACTTGTGTTGGATCCTGCCCTAACCTCTGATACTCAAGTGATTAAAATTAGTTTTACTATTGGTCATAACTCCAAGCCCTCCCAACGAGATCTGAGACAATAAAGAGCTTTGCCTTGCAATCCACAAAGCTTTATTCAGTAAATAGGCATCTCTTCACACCTGAAGGGCGGGTGAATGCTCAGAGCTATCCTCTTAAGCTTAATTAGCCTAACAAAGTAAGGCAGTTGCTTATCAACTGAATAGGCAGTTTCCCACTGTACCCTACAGGCTTTTTCCAGACCCCTCTTTCAGGGAGGGTCTTCAAGCTGTTACTTCTGGCAAGTGGCTAGTCTAGTGGACCACTTCCCACCTCCTCTCCACACTGCCCACTTGGCACTGTGGCAGATTCTGGGATCTCTCAATCCTGATGCTCCCTCTCCCTCCAGGAAAGATTGAGCTCCCCAGGAGGGGAAGAAGGGGAAAAGGATTAAGACTGAGCCTCCTAAGCTCCTGGGAGCATTCCTCTTTGACTCCTGGAGAGTCTTGGGGAATTTCTTCCCCTGCTTCCTGTCTTGGCTGATTTTCAAGCTCCAAGTTTGATTTGGGATCCACACCAGAGAGAGACTGGGTCTTATCCTGACACTATCACTTCTAGAACACCAGCTCTTTTTTAAGACCACTCTCAGTGCACCAACAAAAGTGGGAGGTTGATGGAGGCCTTATAACTGCCTTGGTCCAGATTACCCCTCCTAGACTCCTAGGATAGAGCTTCTTAAAGGAACAACCTTCTGGTTAGAAAGTGAAAGTTTCACCTCACTTCCATGATCAGGAGTTGTGGAGCAGAGAGTGCTTCGTTCCTCGGGTCAGGCTTAAGGGGGAATGTCTGTAACTATTCTGTGACTGCAACATCCTTACATTCAGTATCAGGAAACCAGTTTTTTCCCTTCAGTTGGCAGTATAGCAGCCTAAACTGCAGCTCAGCTCATCCTCATCCAGCAATGAGCCTTGGCTTTTGCTCAAGGCTAGGTCTATGACATCCGGACACTCAGAAGTAGCTATTTGGGACCAAATATGCTGTAGCATGGGAGAAAAGGCTGGAAAATCCTGTTGCATGAGTGCTCATGCTTCTGTAAACCGTAGGAAACTGTTGTGGCAGTTATATTTGAAAAGAAATATTGAGGCATAGTAGCAAGCATTGTACATATTTTTTCAAGCTTGAATTCTAATTTGAAAGAAAGATCTATTAAATAAGGCAACATGAAGGATCTGTTAGTTGGACATTTGGCCAGTCCAGGAATGGGCTTTCAGTCATTTCTGGATTGGATCGTATCCCCCTTTTAAGGAGCAGATTCTTAATTTGAGAGTGTTCCGGAGCTGGCATTTGACTAGATAAACAGATGGTGACTGCCCTGCAGTTCTTTTACAGAACTTAGTTGGTGTGCCAACTGCAGGTATACCGGGTCAAGGCAGATCTTGCCACAGTTGTGTATGCCTTGCTTTCTTTCAGGTTGGACTACTGGAACACGCTGTACATGGGACTGTCTTTTGAAAAGTGTCCAGAAAAGTCCAGAAACAGAAACTGGCAGACTAGTCAATCCCTATTATCAGGAGCCCATATTGTTCCAACTTCATTAACTTCATTGTTTCCAGACCCAATTGAAATTGCTGGTCTTGGTTTTTAAAGACCTAAACATGTTGGAACCTAGGTACCTGAAGGAACACTTTCTCCCAAACGAATTTCAGCAACAAATCATGACTTCTTCATCATTTTTTTCTGGGTGGAGGAAGGGGCAAAGGGGAGCAGTGGTGGCTATACTGGAGGGCTGCTGATGGACACATGTTGCTCACCCAGGTCTAAATGAAAAGGAATCTCGAAAATGTATTCAAAGGTTTTAAAAACCTGCCTAATACTTACCAGCTTGGAAACATTATTAAATGGGAAGGTTCCTATTTTTAAAAAAGAGAGACAAAATATTTCAGAAGGCTGCCTACCTTTGTAGATGATCTTTCATGTAGACTTAGAAGGAACTGATTCTCAGGGGTATTGGGGAGCAGGACCTGTTTGTTTTGGCTCTAAACAGTTAGGCAGACTGTCTATGACTTCCTGTAATAAAAGAATCCTTGGGGCTGATTCATGCATTTATTTCTGAGTCAGTGAAGTCAGTCATTCTGCCACATCATTTCCACATAGAAAGCCATTGGTCTGAAATAACCCCTATATGAAAAGCTCCAACATTTTCCTTCAAATCAAACCTACTCTGGTGAGATATTCACATGGGAGTTATTTCAAACAAGTGGCTTCCTACATGAAAAATGAGTTTGTACTTGTAGACTATTATAACATTTTCCAAAGGGATAGCTGTAGTAGTCTGTATTGGAGCTTAAACATCAGTCTTAATAGCTCTGTAAAGACTGACAAATTTATTATGGCATAAACTTTTATGGACTAGACTGAGATAACACTTCATGTATCTGATGAAGTGGAGTCTAATCCATGAAAACTAATGCGAAATAAATTTGTAAATTTTTAAGCCACAAGTCTTTTTGTTGCTTTTGCTACTGGTAGACTGCACATTTCGAAAATAAATTTGTGGTGCTTGATTAATATGTTCAAGTAGCCATGTGGGTGGCTACTTGAAGTCCAACTACAGCTTAATGTGCCAAGCAGTTAATCAAAGCACTTTTCTGCTGCTGTTTAGCCATTTTAACCATAGCATGATAAGTGACTAAAAAAGAGGGCTTGCAATGGTATGGTCAAACAATTATTGAATGTATGTATTCCTTGAATTAAATCAGACATTTAAAAAGGCTTATAAACAGCAGTTTGTTTGTGGCAGGTAAAAAGTGGCTCCAAGTAAACACACAAGGATTTTTATTATATTTATTATGGTAATTGAAAGTTACTAAAATGTTTTAGCAGGCTCTTAATATTTGTGGGCTTATTTGTGAGGCTACCTAAAAGGTTAACATGAAAACTAATCCTAAACATTTTTACTCAGAATGAAATCCTACTGTGTTCAATGGGGATTACTTTCTAGTTGCTTTAAATAAGCTACAGATCTGTATTTGAAATATGTTAGCAAACAGTTTGAAAGTTCAAAAAAATGGTCTGTGAGTTGAATCTAGAGAAAAGCCCATGAAAGGTGGCTGTCAGAAGCTGAATTTCTTGCTCCCGTCTTCCCCCAGCTCCCTGAAATGCCTCTCTCAAGGATAGGGGGACAGTCTGCGGTTGTGTGGGAGGCTGGTGGAGGCACCTTCTATGAGCATGGGAGATGCCTCTGACAGATTTTCAGGGCTTCCCCCTGAGCCAGCTTCTGTCAGTCTCCTTTTCTGGATCTAACCCAATATGTTGTAAATATTCCTGGAAAAGGTTAGTAGGAAGACTTGGAAATGAATGGTACAGATGTTCATTCTCTTTGGTAGATCTATAAATGACTTAAAGTATATTTCACCCTTACTTCCTAAAGTGAAACATCATTCTAACAATCTTAAAAGCCTTTTCTCAGTTATAAATCCCTTTTAAAAAAAAGTTATGATCAATCAGTTGTATATTGAATCTGCTGAAAGTGTATTAAAAGGGGATAAATTATTTATTTAACTTCCAAGTACTTTGCATTCTTTTTTGCTGATCTTCTGCTGACTTTATTCTGGGATTTGTGTTGGTTCTATTGATATTGGGCAGTATCCAACGCTGCCGCTTCGCTTATGCCATTGACATAGCACTAGCGTAAGCAACCTCTAGTGCAACACCAATGCTGTATGCTATTGCAATGGGCTTTCCAGGGAAACTTGTTGTTTTTTACTTTTTATTTATTTATTTGTAACATTTATATACCACTGAATATAATAGAATTTCTCCGTATACACTATTGGCATTGTGCTACAAGTCGCTTATGCTAGCATTACATCAGACTGGCTGCATTAAATGCTGCCCATTATTTTAAATCAGTTTTTGTTGTGGTTTGATTTTATTTTTATTTTATTGATTTGTAAATTTTGTAAATCATCCAGAGGATTTGCTTGATAGGCAGCAAAAGAATGTCCTAAATAAATAAAGTATACCATGGTAAAGGTATGATCAGCTTCCTTATATACTGTTATGTGGCATGGATAATCAAGGAGGGTCCTTAACAAGCATATATTTCTTGAGAAAATTGTTTCTCTCTCTCTCTCTCTCTCTCTCTCTCTCTGTGTGTGTATATTATACATTGACTGCTGAGAAATAATGTGAAAGAATTTCTCGTTTATCTCACTTGCTAAGAGGATTTAGAAAACTCAAGGGTCCAGATGTGTTGACATGAAAAATCAACATTATTGAGATAAATGTATGGTGCTTTTTGTAACTGAACAGGTGGTATGCTAAATAATGCTGCTGCAGGGCTGCCTGTATCTGAAGCTCACAGAGTGTCATGGAAAAAATATTAGGTATTTGACATATTCCTGAAACTCATCCTAGGAAAATTATGTAAAATGGCTAGAGATGCCATCACTGCTGCTCAGGCAGTTGGGGAACAGGCCTAACAAAATATGTTCAAATGATTGTTATGATCATTCGTGTCAGTTCTAGTACTGAACTGGTGTTCTATATTATCTAAATATTGTGTATTTGAATAAATGTTGACTCAGCAGTCTTGTTCTTCTATAAATAACTGTTAGATGATAAGGATAAGTCAGTGTTAAAACCTCTGCTCAGCATACATCTGTTACTTTATTTGGAATCAAATAATGAAACAAAGAAATAATTTTAGAAAACAACTAAATGAAATTAAATCAATGTTTTACCTAGAAATCTCCATCATGAAAATGTATTTCTCTGAGATTTTTTTAAAATAAAAGTTAAAATACGGGAAGTGCTAGTGGAAAGGTGCTTATCAGACTGAGTAGCTACTACTTTCCCAGATTTGGAAATATCGTATAGAGAGATCATTTGAGCTCACCTTCTGGTGAAGAAAAAAAAATACTGCACTCACCTTGAATGCCTAAAGACAGCAAGCAGAAACTTTTAGATGTATGGGAGGGGAGAAGAGGGAGAGGAGGAATAACAAAGACTGACTAAGAATGAAACAACCAAGGGTCAGACATTAAGACAAACATATGAGACTCAAGACAATATCACTATATATCAAATTTGGTAGGTAATTAGAATATAATAGATCGTTTAGTATGTACATCTATATACTGCGCCAGATGACAGAGGCAGCCCCACCCCAATTTAATTTTCTCTAAGTTGAAATAGATGAGGCACAAGACATTGAATTTAGTAGGCCCTGCGCACAACAGAGAGCTCCGGCTATTGGGCGGTATAGAAATGTAATAAATAAATAAATAAATAAACAGAAAGGGAACTGGTTCATGGTTAAAGTTAAGATTATTTATTATAATGTTATTTAGTTGCTTAAAGCTGGGTTTCACTAAATTTCTGTACAGATTCAACATGGGACAGAAAACAAATCACCACAGAAATGAACTAAGGGCCCTTCTGCTGGGCAATAGACAAGCAGCAAACTCAACTTGATCTTCTTGCCAATACTCCTTTATTATGCTAACAACAGTCTTTCAAACAAACAGATTCAGTAGAAACCCAAAGACTGCTCCTGGCCTAATTAGCTAGTAGTGAGTAAGAGAGTTGCCAGTAAACTGACAATAGGCTACGTACAGAAATGAAAAGGCTATCTAAACCCTTCAGGGTGGGTCCTCTCTCTGTTGATGACTAACCTGGCAGAGCATCTCACTTTTCTTATAAGGTCAGTCCTCTTTGAGCAAAGGAGGGTTCCTGCATCTGTGAAGTCATGCCCTTCCTTCTCCTCCTCCTCATAAATGTGAAAGGGATGAGGTCCCCAATAAAACATAGGTGGGTACAAGGTTTAACAATAAAAAAGAAGAAGAATGCCCAGATATGGCACAGAACCAAAAAGAACTTTTATTTAGATGAATGATATTTATGCTGCAGAAGGAAATTCAAAATCAAGGGTGATGCTACTGATTGATATTTATTTGCTAAAGGTAAACTTAGAGATAAAAACACACACACTAGGCTGTATGTATAGCCCAAATTTAAATCAAACTCCCTTTCTGAAAGAAACACTACAGCTATGAGATGGCTTTAAAGAAGATCTTTGATAATAGGTGGAGATGTAAATAAAGTGATGAACTCGACCATAGACAGAAGTGAAAATAGGAAACAAAACAGCAAAAGATAACTACACAGTTAGAGAAGACTGTGGGATTATGGACTCTGGAGAATTATATACAATTCAGAAAGAGACTATACTTTCTTTTTGGGGGCATCATGACTCATACTCCCACATAGATTATAATCTGACTTCAAAACTAAAGGGTTAAATACTTAAATCAGCAATAATAGGTTCAATAATTTTGGTCTAGACAAAATAGTATGGCTCTTTTACATAACTGGAGATTACACCCCATACTCACTCAATGAGAAGAAATAAAAGATAAATGCACTGGAAATATTTTCCAATGAAGCCTAAGTGATTTTACTGTAACACATTTTTTATATTAAGGTCCTTGCACAGAAAAATTGATATTCTTTGTTCATGTTCAATGTAAATAAATGTCATAAGTAGAATATATGAATCAACTGATGCGGAGGTTTCATGAAATCTTGATGAGTTGGTAATTAAAAATTGGCCATGACATATGGCAGAAGAGCTGTGGAAAATAATTTGCTTTTTTTTTTCAAAAGGGAAAATTAAAAAATAATGAAAGATGGTGTTCTTTAATAAAATTGCAGCTTAATTAATTTTGGGGTGGATGGGAAATTATAAATTAAGTTAGCACATTAAAGGTAGTTTTTATTTTATCAGATAAGATATATGACCTTTTTAAAAATATCACTCTCCTTAAATATTATACTTTTTCCCATTTACAATTTTGTAGAGTGCGTTTCTTAATGGGTGGCCGCCATGGAGAGTTCAAGTTTCTACCACCTACCAGCTATGCGCCTTGCTATGAAGCTTTGCTTCCAAAAGAGAAGATGAAACTGGAGCCAGTAAAAGAATATAAGAGAGATTCAGATGGAGTTAGAGATTTGCTTGGTACCACACAATTTCTCTCCCAAGCTAATTTTATTCCTTTTCCAATTGACACCAGCCAGGTATGTCTAATCAAAAATAATAATACATAAAACAATTGAAAATTTAACTTATCAGGACACCATTACTTAGTAATAACCACTCTTATAATAAAATGTATTTTCCCAATTGTGTTTTAATATGTTATTTGATCATTAATAAAACACACAGAGCCTATTGCTGTGAATTTTTTTATCTTGATGAACTTCAGGTAATTTCTTCATGTATTATCTTCATAGATTGTTTTGCCTTTCCATCTTGAGAAGATCAGAGACAAGCTTGCTGAAAATATTCATGAACTCTGGGGAATGAATAAAATAGAACTCGGCTGGACCTACGGCAAGGTACAGTTTAAGAGAAATACTGTGAAGAAAAATGAGTTTTCTGGAGAAGTTTTTAAAAATCACAATCAGTATTTATAAAATTATGATTTTATGTACTAAAATCATAATTTAAAACAAAGTCTTGGGGAACAGAAGTTTATATACACATTGTATGGAATTACTGGTAGCGATATTAACTGGAATTGAGTAAAGAGTAACAGAAAGCTACAGTTGTACAGTTTACTTCCTTTCCAGAATATGGCACTCCATTGTTTGCAATGTTCATATATGAAAAACACTAATGATACATTTTGCCAGGGATGGAGAGAAAGTAGATCTCCGGATGTTCTGGACTTCAACTCCCAGCATTCCTGATCATTGGCCATGCTGGCAGGGGCTTCTGGGAGTTGAAATCTCAAATATCTGGAGATCTACCTTCTGCCCATCCATGTTTTGGGGGATCAAAAATCCTTCAGTTTAAGAGAAATTTAAAAATAGTCCAAAATCATGGAAATTGTAGCTTCATTTCCACACCATGTAAGCAGTGGGAAGTAATTTGAACTACATATGGTCTCTTTCTTCTTTCTTTCTTTCTTTCTTTCTTTCTTTCTTTCTTTCTTTCTTTCTTTCAAGCTTTTTTTTTTACCACACTCTTGACTTGAAAAGCTTCAAGAGTGGTTTACATATGATATAACGTAGCCTCCACACACCTACGCTTTATCTTTGTCTTTTAAGTCCAATCCTCTTGCTCTGCATATTGGAGGAACATATTCTTCACATGTTTTCTTCATAGGTCAGATCTACACCAAGCAGGATATAATAATGTAATAATAATGTATAATAATGATAATGATATAATAATGATAATGTAATGTAACAATGTATTAAAATGTAATAAATAAATAAATATCCTAATTACCCACATGTTTAGTTTTTAATTGGTTTTTAATGTTTTATGTGTGTGTGTTCTGTGTTTTAGAGTTTTAAATTTTGTATACTTGTTTTTACCTCAATTTTAGAATTTCTGTAAACCGCCCAGAGAGCCCTGGCTATGAGAGCGGTATATAAATGCAATAAATAAATAAATAAATAAAATAAATAAATAAATAATACTTTGAAAATGGTTTGAAAATGGAATATGGAATGTGTCATGGGCCCCAACAGTTGTCAGTGCACTTCATTGACGTTATAAAGCAGTAGTGTAGACTCTGTCATAGACAATGAAGAAACAGACGATGGGTAGTTGCCATTTATCAGATACACCTCTTTCTTCCCTTTCTGCAATAGCCTTCGCTAGAAGCAAGACTTAATTTTAGGACACCGCTCTAGAGCCCCTTTCAATGTAGTAGTAGCAATAGTTGTAATTAAGAAGACTGACTGTGATCATACCTTTCCCTCAGCAATTGGTCATCACAACAAGCAGTGAAGAAGAGTTCCCAAGTGAGAGACTACAGCTTCCAAGGAGGCAAAGCCCTGATATCATTTAACTAAGCATATGAGGACCAAAAGAGAGAGAAAGACCAGAACATATCAGTTTTCTGCACCTGCAATATCTGCCCCCCTGCTCCTCTCACTAGCATATTTAGGTTTCCATTACTCCTTCAAAGCTGGCTCCTAGAATACTTGACTGATTCCTAAGTGTTTTTTTTAATGTTTTCATCCCTATCTAATACTACTTAGTAACTGTTTTAAGGTTGTTTACATGATTTTGAATAGAAACCTGAACTAATGCATATAACTATGGTACCAGCACAAATCTCTGCTGCACTTTTGCAGTACTGTGAGGCGCTGAACTGAATCCTAGAAAAAGTCATACTAAGTTTCATGACCCAGTTCTGCAGTAGCACAGCTGTTGTTGGTAGGAACAGTTACAGCAGCCCTGGCAAGAGGCACAAGCTGGTTGTACCTAATTCCCTGAAGCTATTGTAATTGTTCTAGCCAGTCACAGCCATGACAACAGAAGTGATGCAATACCTGGACCATGCAGACTCCAAACCCCAAATATATCCAAGTTTCCTGGGACAATTTCCTATATTTCAGAGGTTATCGGTAGTTCAGATTTTTGTGTATATTCTAGTTAAGAACATAAGAAGAGCATCATGGCCAACCAGCTATCAGCCAGGAACTCACAAGCAGGACGTGGGTGCAACAGTACCATCCCGCCCATGTTCTCCAGCAGCTGGTGTATATAGGCTTACTGCCTCTGATTTTGGAGGTAGCACATAGCCATCAGGACTAGTAGCCGTTGATAGCTGTCTTCTCTTTTTAAAGCCATTCAAATTGGTGGCCATCACTACATTTTGTGTTAGCAAATTCCATAGTTTAACTATGCACTGTGTGAAGAAGCACTTCCTTTTATCTATCCCAGATCTCCCACCAATTAGCTTCATGGAATGATCCTGGGTTCTAGTATTATGGCTCCCTATCCACATTCTCCACACCATGCATAATTTTGGACACCTCTCTCAGGTCTCCCCATAGCCTCCACTTTTCCAAACTAAACAATCCCAGCTGTTGTAATCTTCCCTCATACGGGAGATGCTTCAGCCCTATTGAGACCTATAATGGATGGCCTTGCTCCCAAATTTTACCTGTGAAAGAAACATTTTTGTTGTTGTTAGCCTGATGTTCATTTAAGATTAATTACAGTCTCTTTTATAAATCATATTATAGATACGAGATGATAATAAAAGACAACACCCTTGTCTAGTGGAATTTTCAAAACTACCTGAAACCGAGAAGAACTATAATCTGCAAATGTCAACAGAAACTTTAAAGTAAGTTGTAAAATGGAAGAATAAAAATAAAATATTATCATAATTTAATTCTACAATAGAGCATTTTTGTGGCGTTACACCCCACAAGTCAGTACCCAAATGTATGTCTGCAGTTTGTAAGTCTGTGGTTTTTAGAATGTTGGCCTGAGTGGGTGGAGTTAGAATGTCTGAGGAGGAGGGAGGAGTGATATATAAGGGAATGACTGAAGGGATTGTGGGGGACTTGTTAGGTACTCTTAGAGTCTTTAGTGCTCTCTGTGTTTAGGGTACTTAAGTTCTGGGGAAATTGAGGGTCAATGTAGAGAGTGGTGTCTTTGGAGTGTGGTGTGCACGTAGTTGATATATATTAATCAATACTGATAATAAAGAAAGTTCAAGATTGATTGTGTGAGAAAAAGGAAAGTGCGTATGTGAATGAGTGAAAGGATTGGATGAAAGGTTTCAAAAAGGTTTTTAAATGTTTTATTTGAAACAAAACTTGTGAACTTTTAAGAATAAATTTTAATTATTTTGTTTTTAACTACCACAAAAATCCCGCGTGTCTGTTTGGCATTTATCATTGGAGGTTTACACATTTAGCACCCACTCTGACAATAATTCACCTCAGCAGGTATAACTCACAGTGTTTTATTATATATATTAAAATCCTTCTCCATTTTAACCCCTTTCTCCACATAGTTTGGAGGAAGGTGGTTTTTATCCCTTGCCTCAGGCGTATCAAGCGGTGGTGCTTGGCTTGAGCAGGGAGTAGCTGCGGCCGGGTCTGTTGCTCAGAGCCTGTTTTATGTAACCATTTTTAATTGGGTTGGATCCAGACTGAGTCATGCTTAGAGTAGACCCACTAAAATTAATGGGGCTTGTTAGTCATGACTAATTTACCTCATTGATTTCAGTGGGTATACTCTAAGCAGGAATAAGTTTGTATCTAACCCATTGTTTCAGAAACTGTGCATAACAATATACATTGGCAGTGGAATTCTTACCAGAAGTAAGACCCATTGAATTGGGTATTGCACCGAAATAAAGGACAAGTATATACCTCAATTGGTGGAGTGGGTAGTCAATTCTCATGACAGATTCCTGTCCTTTCATTCTTGATACAAATGTAAAAGTGAGCAATACATTCAGTCCCTTTTGGGATTTTTTTTAATGATTGGCAAAGCAAAAATTTCTGTTTATACATCCCTTATGTTACAGTTTTCCTCCCTAGAATTCTGTTTCTTCCAGGGAGTGCATTTTCCTTTCCTGTACTCTGCCTCAGCAGTTGAGCTTCGAGTTTTTCTAGATGGTTGAATTCCAATTAACTCGGAGAAAAGTATCTCTAAAATATTAATAAAATGTGAATTTAAAAAGATTTTTTTTACTATGCTATAAAACAATTCACCATTTTTAATTTACATATTATTAATATTTTAATGGACAGCAGAAGCATATAATATAAGATCTAATGATACCCATTAATTATTGAAGCAAGAATGTTAGGACACCATAAAAGAAGAACTTTTTTTACTGTTGATTCATGGACATTGTAGTAACCAGGAATATGATTTCCCCCCTAAAATAAGTTATAAACGATTGGAATACATTTTCAAGATAAACATGAAATGAAACTAAGATTATAGTCTCATACATATTTACTTGTAAGTAATTTCTGTTGAATTCAGTGGGACTTATTTCTAGTAGATATGCACAGGATTGCATTTGAATAAATAACAACGATAGTAATGCTGCAATCCTAAGCATACTCATTTAAATGCAAGTCCTATTGAAGTCAGTGGGCTAATAAACAAGGTTAAAATATGATGTCAAGGCTATATTCAGGGCTTGAAGTATGAATTTAGAACAGAAAGAAATAATTAGAACTCCAGAAAAAAGGAGCAACTATAAGAACAAATAGCAAATATCTGGGGGATTATTGCATTGGTGCAGCCATTTTTAAAAACTATTTTTTATGAATGTGAATCTTCCAAATTTGGTTGAGCATGGACATGTGTCACATTCTAGGACTGATGTAAAGAGATGTCTTTTCAAAGAAGCATAAAGAGAAATCGTTGGAAGAGACCAAAAACTTCTTTGGATCTACACATATAGGTTCATCATTTACACATACAGTAATCAGCCTGAAATAATCCTAACTACAGTTTTCCATAAGCAGATATTATTGAAAAGAGGTCTCGGAGAGTCAGTAATGTGAGATGAATTAGACAAGCAGGCTAAGCCATGGGCTGCAGGGAATGGCAAAAAACCCACTTGCCACTCTGACCTGAGAACTCCCCCAACAGCCCATTTATAGCAACCCGACAGACTCTGAGTGTGAGTAAACCCCATCCATGGAATCATCATACGGTAACAAAGATCTTTTCAGACACATCCTCATGTCATCCTATATCCTTGTCCCCATTTACTGCAGCTTTGATAAATGGAGGAAATCAAAGTCATATGGGCAAAGGAAGAAACTTTCTCTATAACATCTGATGGATGTCATATTTGTATGATATTTTTACAACTGACTATTTATTTTTGTAGAACCCTTTTGGCCCTTGGGTGTCACGTTATTCATGTAAATCCAGGAGCAGAGGAAGATCTTAAGAAAATCAAGTTGCCCAAAAAGTGAGCACATTTATAACAATAATGATTGTGCATTGATTTCATGTGGTGATGTGTAATAATTCTATGTGAATTGCTGGTTGAAATTCCTTTATAGCTTTTTTCAATAAAGGTTCATAAATCTCAGATTTATTGAAGAGCTTCTTGTTCTTACTCTGAGGAGTTTGAGTTGAGGAAGTGGTGTGTGGACAGTGTTATTTATCGATGATAGCTACCACAAAAAGTTATTTTTCCCTTCTCTGTCCAGTACTTATTTGTATTTAAATATTATTTTCATTAGATGAAGATGGGGAATGGGATAGATAGATCAGTTCCTTAATATGCCCATGAGTGATTAAAGTAGATAGCATGTTTGCCTTGTGCACAGTGATGAATATGGGTGGAATGATTTTCTAGAATTCCATAATGTTACAGTACTCCATTCTAGAGCTGACCTGAAAAGGGAGATACTTTTTTCAGAAGCTTTTGTAACCCCCTTCCAACAGTCTTTAATGGTCTTATGAAAGTGGCAACGTTTGGGTGGGGTGGGACGGGGTGGCAGACTGTTATAAAGGTAAAACAAAATTGGAAAACATCCATAATCACCAAATAGAATGAAGAGATGAAATCTCAGGATGTTGACAAATATATGTGGTTTTATTCCAAGAAGTAATTGTTTTGGCCCTCAATTTGGCCCTTCTTCAGGGGTCAGTGTTTACATATAACGCTGACAGAGATTTCTGAAAAAAAAGATGAATCCTGTGACTGGACAGGGACTAGGATGTGAAGTAAATGGAATGTTGCAAAAGGCAACTGCACGTGATATTTTGATTCTGCCCTGTCGCCATACTTGTGTGCACTTAGGTGCCTCAGTGATATGGAGCATTCCAAGTAATATATAAATTTAATTGTATGTAGGAAAAGGAAGAATCTTGCAATCTATTGCATCTAACAGTTTCCCTCATAGCGGTTGCTCTTTGTCATGTTCTACAACTTTGGTGCAAGCTTTTCTTTCTGTAGCTTCTTATGATTGCTGATTTGGGTATTTGGCACACTTGATCAAGTCTAGGTGTGGGATACATTCAAGATATATATACCTGAACACACTTTGGCATATAAACCAATATTATTCCTTGAAGTTATATTATTTGCTGTGATGCTCACATTGATTTTTCTTTTCTCTGTTCTGTATACTGTTTGTATACTGGGTTCTAAAATTACAACTTTGTTTAAATTATTACATTCAGATGGAAACTTTCAACAGCTTTGTATACAGTAGAGCTGCTAAATGCAATTGATTTAACTACTAAATTTTTGCTGGTTTACAGTTACATGATGTCAAATGGCTATAAACCAGCTCCTCTAGATCTTTCTGAAGTGAAATTGTCACCATCACAAGAAGTATTGGTTGATAAACTTGCAGAGAACGCACATAATGTCTGGGCAAAAGACAGAATAAAACAAGGTTGGACCTACGGCATTCAGCAGGTAATAAAAATGTTAAGAAATATTTTTCAATGGAAATCACGGAATTTGAAAACCTTATCAGTAAGGATAAAAGAATTTTTTTATAAATTGGTATGGCGGTGGTACCTAACACCAGTTAAACTAAATCAAATCGAGAAGAAATATTCAATATTACGTTGGAGAGGATGTCAGGAGGTGGGCACTTATGTTCATATGTGGTGGGCATGTAAATGTGTACAAAAATTCTGGCAATCGGTGTATAAAGAGATAAAAGAGATAACTGGAATAAGTTTAGAGTTATCCCCAAGAGTAGCACTGTTGTCAATATATGATGGGGTGAACTGCATACAACCTATTAAGGATTTGATTACGAACTTATTAACAGCAGCAAGATTAATAATAGCTAGGAAATGGAAGATACAAAGTGAATATCAGATTGAGGAATGGTATAAAGAATTATGGGATATAGCTATCAATGATAAATTAACATGTAATATTAAAATAGAAAAAGGAAGGTGTAATTATAATGAATTTGATATTATATGGAAACCGTTTTTGGAGTTTGTTTTGTTAAGAGGGAAAGGATGTACACCTGTACAAGAAATATTAAAATTTTGGGAAAAGGGATGAAGGTGTAGTTGGTCCTGGTGATGGGTGCACTGTTGTTTTATTTAATGTAATGTAACTAATAAAAATAAACTCTATAATTGAAAACAAAAAACAAAACAAAAAAATTCAAGAATGTTTGGGTGACGTTAGGGTAAGAGCCATGCTTAGCTGAATTTGTACTATTGGGTGATACATTTAATTATTATTATAAACTTTATCTGGAAAGCCCATGATAACTGAACTATGAGTATCAACAAAGCTATTGCATGACAATTATAATATTCACACAAAGGGCTTCCCCACACCAGGCTTTTTGCCCCACAACATACCAGGGCTTCTGATTCTGAATTATTTGCGGGATTAAGATTGGTTTCTTACAGACTGACGTGGAATACGTTTTCTTGTGACTTTCTTTGTCTGCAAATTCTACATGTTTCATTATACAGTCACTAGATGGCACTGTTGTATAATGCAATTACATACTACCATTAAAACAGATTAAAATTTATCAGTGCATTATCCCTGAACTTTTTAAAACTGTGATAAAGATCAGAAAGTGCAGGTGATGTTCTGGAGGTTGATGATGTTGTGTAAAGGACCCACCAGTCAGGAGTGTGCAATGAAAGCTTCATGTAAAAATGCCCAAAGACTTTGATGGCTTGAATTGCCTTTGCACTGCCTGTGTGTGTATATCCTAAAGTAAGATAATTTGTTGCTTTATGTTCAGCTCCTTACCCAAATATGTGTTCTGTAGAACATGGTCTTCTTGTTTCTTTGTGCTTTCATGCTTTTTATTTATTGTTAGTGCCTATATTGGATTTTTCAGAGTAAAAAAAATAGAAACGGACCCCCTTTTGTATAATCCCGCACATCTCTATATAACTTGAATACTACATTTCTTACGTGTACTCTTCTTAGGATCTCAAAAACAAACGAAATCCTCGACTGGTGCCGTATACATTATTAGATGAACGTACTAAGAAATCAAACAGAGACAGCCTTCGTGAAGCTGTTCGAACCTTTGCTGGTTATGGATATAACATTGAGCCACCGGATCAAGAACTAGGCATGTGTTAATATTTTATTATTAACTCCTAACCACTATGGTACTTCTAACATGCTTTGCTATCAATTTTATAATCACAAAAGCCCTGTAAGGTAGATCTCTGAAGTATTCTAATATTTCAGCTACGTACAGTGAGAAGTAGAAATTGAAAACCTGACTCATGCACTCTCTTATTCCTCTGCCATACTTAGCAGTCAGAAATGATAAATACCTGTTTGCTAACCATTCATGTGTACAGGGATATTGTTCAAACTCAACTATCAGAATTTGGCACTTCCAAGCCTACATGTTGATTACTCAACTCTTGAAGGGGATACTTGAGTGAGAGAAACACATTAAAAATGCCACTTCGATGTTTGTTTCTTTGTTAGTATTTATTGTATTTCTATACTGCCCCATAGCCGAAGCTCTCTGGATAGTTTACAAAGATTAAAAACATTAAAACAGTGTGAAGCATCATTTCCTGCTGAGTTTCTGTACAGGAAAAGACACTTCAGATGTCAGTTGCTGCTGAGAAGGGGCCCTGTGGGACCTCTCTTGTGTTGAAAGTGCTATCCGCTGCCTCATATCAGATCTGCCTTCCCCAATGTAAGGCTTTTATTCTTGCAGAAGGGGAAAGAAGGTGGCAGGAGTACAGGGAGTGCACAGGTGGAGTTCAACCACAATTCAAGAAGGGACTACTCAGGGAATCCACGTCAAAGTGTGATCACTCTAAGTTGAACAGGGGTACTTGCATATTCAAGCATTTTCGGTTTGAATAATCACTTCATCCCTACATGTGAATACTCTGCCATATTCATATGTACAGATAGTTACTATGCCAAAACAATGTAACTAAGCAATTACTCTGTGTTTGTGTCAACACTCCAGTTTTCCGTCTGAGTCCGCAATACCTTGGAACATTCAGTTATAGCTAACTTCCTTTTTTTGTTTGTTTCTATTTTTCATAGCTGACCAAACAGTGGAAAAAGTGAGCATTGACAAGATACGCTTCTTCAGAGTAGAGCGGTCTTATGCAGTTAAGACTGGAAAGTGGTATTTTGAATTTGAAGCTGTAACAGGAGGAGATATGCGTGTTGGGTGGGCGAGGCCAGGCTGTCGGCCTGACATAGAACTAGGAGCTGATGACCAAGCATTTGTGTTCGAAGGCAGCAAAGTTAGTGCATTTAATTAAAAATTCATTAATGTGGAACTATAAGACTAGCTGTGGCTAAACTAAACTACTACTATGGGGGAAATAGTTTGCATTTGTTAAATTAACTGTGTGAAACTGCTAACATAGCTAGTTTTATGAAAGATCTCCCATGTGCCAAAGCAGAAAGTAACCAGCTCCTTAGTGGTTTGTATGTGCTTATGCTTAGAATGCTAGAAAATTAGTGTATTGAGGTCATGATATTAAATCAGTATTTTGGGAAATGTATCTTTGGGATGACTGCTGCACTTTGAAAATGGTTGTCTGAAGTGATTCCCACTTGAAGGTACTTGCTTGAGGTGGAAAGGGTCAATTAATCTGTAATGTCCTGATATGATTGACTATTTAAATATATATGAGTGCACCCTAAATTTGTATGTTGTTCCGTGCCTATATACTGTGCTTAATCTCTCAAAATCCTCTTTTTTTGTTTAATTGGGAACTTCTTCTTTTTTGCCAGATCTAAAGATTACAGTAATTACACTTCACAATGATAGGATGTTAGAATCAAAATAGGCCTTTTCCAGATTGGAAAACTTACATTTTCTTGAATTTTGAAAAAAATAAATATATCAGGTTTACATTTATGTTTGTTTACTGAATGTAAGCACAGTGGTTGAGTTCTCACTCATTCCTGGCTCTCCTTGGGGATGGATACAGGAGTCATGCTCTCATTTATAAGAGTACAGCAGCAAACAGAGACAGGGTTATTTCTTGTGTAATGTCTGTTCAGACTGCAGATTTAACCAGCTAAAAGCAAATAAAGCCCAACAGTACAATCCTAAGTATGCATAGGATTGCAGTCTAAGTTACTTGTTTACCCTCAGAAAGTATCTCAGATTACTAGCTGACATTTACACATGTGCATATACCATACCACATATGACTTCTGGGGAGGCTTGAATGTATCATTCTCTGCTAAATTAGTAGTTAATTCTGCTACTGTCTGGACAATAACAGCTTCTTTACTGGTCTTTTAAATCTCCCTGCAGTGACGTTTTCTAATGTACGCATTTAAACATTTTTCAGGGGCAACGTTGGCACCAGGGCAGTGGATTCTTTGGACGAAATTGGCAACCAGGAGATGTTGTGGGCTGTATGATCAATCTAGATGATAAATCAATGATATTTACACTGAATGGAGAGTTACTTATAACCAATAAAGGTTCAGAACTGGCTTTTGCTGACTTTGAAATAGATAATGGTAAGCTGATTCTTTGTTTATATAATGCTTCTAATTGCAAAGCAATACTGAGAACGTTATATCTTGCTACAAGTTTCAAATTGTGGCTCTAGAATGTTTTGGCCTACACTTTTCCATCAGCCTTAGCCAGATTAGTGAGGGATGATGGGAGTTGTAAGCCAAAACCTCTGGAGAGTACAAGTCCCCGCCCCCCGCCATATTTAGTGTAGCAGAGGGTTGCTGGCAAGTCGCCCTAAGATCTGTACAAGATCCTTTCTAAGTAGAAACTCAAATCCATTTGTATCCAGCTTTGGAAATTATTCTGGAGCATTCTGGTTTGTTGGGTGAAACCCAATAAAACCCTTGAAATACGTTTCTTGAAAATAGTAACTTGTGATGTTTGAATCTTTTTATTATTTTTATTTAAAGGTACATGTCAGGATTAGTTTTAATTTTTTATCTTCAAATCTTCAGGCTATATGTAAGGCCTGAACGTTCTGTCTATACTCTATGTGAGTACAGAATCTTGGAGTGGCAGTTGGGACAGTCAGTTGGTTAAACTGACTGAAGTTGGTGAAAAGGAAAAAAAAGGGGTGGGTGGGGAAGAGGCTGCAGAGGGCACCAAGAGAGCGGGCTGGAAGTTTTGGAGGGGAGAACTGGCTGGAACGTGAGATTGCAGAACAAGGGATGATAAAGAAATGTGTTTGTGTTAATCAGAGACTCAATTGGGACTATGATTTGTATCCACTTTATAAAGAGTTTTTGTCGATGCTGCAGTTTAAGAGAATGAAGTGCTTGCTGCAGATCTACCCGCCTAACTGCCCTTTCAGACTGAAAGCCTCCAGTTCCACTTGTAGCATCTGATGAAGTGGGTTGTAACCCACAAAAGCTCGTGCTGATTTCCTAAAATATCTCAACTAAAACAGTTAGTTTATACAATACGCTAGTACTATTTTGCAACGAGTGTTACTTGCATTTTTTTCTGAGTACCTTTGAACATTACTAAATACCAGGGTGCCATATCTGTTGTCCTGTCACCTTTGTAAAAAGAAAAACACATTCATTCTTCCTAACAAAGCCAAATTCTTCAGGATTAGGATTAGGCTTGCTGCTTTCTATTGCAAGTAGATTAGTTAATCAGTGACATTTAACTGTGCGAAAACTGCCTTCTTTTCTTGCTTCCTTGGCTCCTCCTCAAAACAATCTTTCAGAGTACCCATTGCATTATCATTATTTAAAAACAAAGCAAAAGAAACACTCTTTGAGCATTCACTTTTTCCATTATTTGGATGACTTTCCCACTTGACACATTCAGTTTTGGAGTTTTATTTTGTATCACCAACTGCTGCAAACCTAACATGATTGTGTCCCCTTTGGTTCTCTGCCTCCCGGTCAGCCAATCTGCACCTGTCTAATGTTTTTGTTGGTGATTTTAATGTCTCTCATGTTTCTTATGGAAGCCTTCAGGCATTTAGCCTCATAAAACGTTTTTATGTGATGGCTTTCCTGTGGTTCAGGAGCAGCCAACTGTTGGTCCTTTAAACCTGCAATAAATGTTGACTGCATTAAGAAACTGATTATATGGGAGAATATTAGGTTACTATTTTTTTTCATAAGGCTTTCTATAAAGTTAGTTATGTGATGGTTGATTATTATAATAAAGTATTACAGTCAATAAAATTCTTGTGGGGGCTTTTTTGGACAGCTTTTTTTGAACTTTTTTTTAAAAAAAAATTAAATCATAAATCAGTCAGTTTATAACTTCAATGAAGAGGGATCCCAAAGTGTGAGTGTGAATGCTATTAGCCTAATGTTAGCGAAGTCAGCTCTAAGAATCTCTATGTATAAATGTCCCTAACTCTATTTTCATTTCTCATTTATTCAGGTTTTGTCCCTATTTGCTCATTGGGTCTGTCTCAGATTGGCCGAATGAATTTTGGAAGAGATGCTAGCACCTTCAAGTATTATACAATGTGCGGTCTTCAAGAAGGCTTTGAACCTTTTGCTGTCAACATGAACAGGGAAGTGGCTATGTGGTTTAGCAAACGCTTACCAACGTTTGTCAATGTACCAAAAAGCCACCCGCATATAGAGGTAAGAAGAGATGTCACATCTTCATTCACAGTTTATCTCGTTAGGGGTGCAATCTTATACACATTTAGACAGAAAAGAGTCCTACAATTCCCAGGAAGGCTCAGGCAGCATGGTGGTCTGGAGCGATGGTAGATGGACTTTTTTCTGTCTAAACTTGCAGAGGAATGCACCCTAAGAACAATATTGTGGATGCTACCTTTATCATTCTATCAGCCTCTTTCTGAATTCTGCCTTTGTTGGCGGGTCCATTTTGGCAATCACTCTCCAGACTATCATGAATTAATAGGATTGCTCCTTTTATTATGTTTCATAACCAAATTTTGGATGATCTTTGTTTTTAGGTAACAAGAATTGATGGAAACATTGACAGCCCGCCACGTCTAAAAGTTACCCATAAGACATTTGGAACACAGAATAGTAATGCAGACATGATATATTGTCGCTTGAGCATGCCAGTTGAATTCCACTCATCTTTTAACTACAGCGCTGGTTTGGAACTTGTTGATGGTTTCCAAAAAAGGTTAGATATAAATTTAATCTTACCTTAGCTTAAAGCTATGCTTTAAAACAACATTTTATAATGATGGAATTTTTAATTCTTTCCACTTACACTGTAATTTTACAGTTTTGGATTTTATGGTGCACAAATCTTTTGTCAAAAAACAAGACATGTATTTATCCTGTAGCTAGATGTCTGATTATTCTGGGGTACTGAGCATGAATGATTTCAGTTGAAATGGAATGTACTGGGAGACACTCTGTGTCACTCAAGATTTTGTTTCAAAATCCTGTACTCATGCTGTCTTTATGAATTTATATGCTCCTGGGAGCCCTTCTCTTTAGCACATGCCTACTTTTATTTAAAGCAGTCAAATACAGAAGGACATTCTGGGGCTGTCTGATTTTACATCCTCTTTTAACTGACAGATAAAATTCATGCATCATTTTCCTTTCATAAGTGCTGTAGTTCATACATGCTAAATAAAAGCCAATCCATAAAAACTCTTTTTCGGTATTGTATCATATATATATATATATACAGAGTTATATAAATACTGATAATCTTAATTTATTTCCAGAAAACAAAGCCAAGAGTTACTTGTTCATGCCACAACAGTAAGTATATAGCCATGGGGTTTTGTTTTTTTAAGTAATAGGCTAGTTGAATTGAATTGGTTCAGATAAAGCTGGGTAATTTCCCCCCAAATCAGGAAATAGCTCTGCTTAATCCAAGCTAATCCAGATCCATTGTGCCCCTGATTATGGACATGCTGGGGTCTGATCCCTATCTCACTTCCAAACTCTTTCTCCCATCCCAAATAGTCCCCAGTGATCCTTCAATCCCTGTTCCCTCTCAGGACTTACCCCACAGCTACTGCTGTTGCAGCTCAAGCACAGCAAGTGAGAGTGGGGAAGAAAATGAGAAATGAAATTCTCTCTGACAAAGTTTTGAGTTTGTTTCCATTTAAGAATTTTTTTAAAATATAATTTTAATTATTTCAATTTCCTACTTCTGATATGTATACTGATTTTTGCTTATTTCAGTACTTCTACTCAGTGCGGATCTTTGCTGGTCAAGACCCATCTTCAGTCTGGATTGGTTGGGTAACTCCTGACTACCACTTTTACAGTGAACATTTTGACCTAAATAAGAACAGCACAGTAACAGTTACATTGGGAGATGAAAGAGGCAGAGTTCATGAAAGGTTTGGACTTAGAAATTCCCTATTGAATTAATCAGGTTTAAATTATTATTTTTCTGTATTTCCTTTGTATTTTAATGTTTATAACCCCCAAATATAATGAAAATAAACTTGGTAAGTGATATTTTAACTTAAAAATAAGCTGTTTGCAAGTATTTAATGTCATAATTTACTAATATTTGAGAGTTTATCATAACTTTGCAATTCTTCCGCAACTTCCTCAGATTTCACAGTCCTGTGGTTCTAACTTTGATGATCGTTTAGATGTATGCTTTGCTTCAAATGTGAAAACATTGGTTATAAAAGTGTCATCAGACAAGCATTTTATTGCATGCTCATTACTAACCACTCACAGGTTTTCACGAGTTTTTTTGCCAATGTCGTCCGCCTCCTGCTTCTTCTGGTCTTTTTTCCATCATAAAATAAGACAGAAGAAATCTGGTTTTTTTGGGCTATAGCGAAACTTGCCACCATTTCTTGCTTTGTGCAGGAGAAGCAGTGCAATAAAAACACCCACTGAATGGGGCCATGTGGTCGTTGCTTGCTTCCTCTTTCTTCCCCATGTGAAGAAAGAAGAAGCTTTTCGTCACTACTGTGGGACAGCGGCGGGAGGCCAAAGCAATGGTAGGAAATGCAATCACCCCCATCTGATGACTCTCTAAATTCAGTATAACTTTGCTGCAGTAACATTTCTATTTGTTAATATCATGCAAATAGCTGAGTGACAGAACAATAAGACAGTTGTGATTACATTGTACTTGTAAGAAAAGAAAAGAAACATTTGAAAAGATCTTTCATGTGAATACTAATCCTTGCATGAGAATACTGGCTGAAAAGCAAAATAAGTTTTAAATGCCTGAAACCTACTTCCTAGTAACTTTCTGAATATTAGTTGTTATTATCCACTGTTTTCTCATAGCTACAGTACCTCCCTTGTGGAGTGCTGCAGAAACTAATAATAATAATAATCCGTGAGTCTGAGGTAATTGGTTTAGGCTATCTGAAGAACTGTAGTTCAGTGTTAATCAATTTTGCTCCTTAAATTCTCTCTGCTTGCTTAGAGCCAAACTACAGATTATTATTAATTAATTCAATTCTATACCACCCCACAGCCAAAGATCTCTGGGTGGTTTAAAACAATTGATTAAAATATGCCATAATAAAATTAGTCTAAAAATCTTAACACAGAAAAATTAAAATAATGTAAACAACTAAAAATAAATGGGTTACATGCAAACCCGTGTATTTAAACTTTGACGACTGCTTCTTCAAAGGAAGCCACTTTGTTAACAGAAGGTTTGGACTGGAGGAGAGGAGGGGTAATTACATGATTACATGACAGTTCACACACACACACACTTTCTCCCTTTGTGAGGATTCTGGATTCTCAACCTTGAGGACCTCCTTGATTATTTGTTACGCATGGATCTTTAGATTGCATTAAAGACAGGGAATAAAGGTTGCCATCACCAGCTGATGAGAAGGTCATCATGATAGCAAGTATAATCTACAATCTTGCAATCCCAGGTTGGAACTTCCAGTAGATGAGGATCGCTGAAACTCACCCATTACACAAATACTTCAGTGTCAGCACTGGCTCACCATGGTTTTCCGGGTACAATTCAGAGTGCTAGTTTTGTGCATCAAATAGAAGCTTATTTGATAGTTTAGAAAACAGCCTGATTATCCTCAGATGGATTCAGAGTTGCCCAATTCGACTCAGGGCAAAATTTGAATCTCAATGCAGGAATCTGACAGTAGTGCCTCCCATTGACTATCATTGGAAATCAACAAACAAGTAAAGCCTTTTTGCTGTTTAGATGACAATTTCTGCCATAGTAGTCCCTCGTGAGGGAGTGAAAATTGCAAACACATTTGCCCCTTCTGACGGGATTTAGCCTAATAAGGTTCAGATAAATAGGTTCAGGGATATTTTTGTGCAAGAGCAGCCTTTACACCTTCGGGTCCCCCTCCCCCAAAAAAGGATGTAGTTATCCATCTACATTCTTTGCAGACAATTATTATGAAAATGGCATACAGAAAAGTTGGCTGCAATTAAGAAACCTGAAAACTTTTGGAAGGATAGGTGCAGTACTTTCTCTGGAAGATAACCTTCAAATTTGGAGAGTGGCTTGATTCTCCCCTCTCCCCCAGTCATGGGTTTTTTTGGGGGGGGGGGGGTTGGCAGTTCAAATGAAAAAAGGTATATTGTAGGAATTTTCATGGGTAGAAAACCTACAAAATATCAGAAGGATAGGTTGCAGGCTAGGGCATTATGATAAATGGAAAACAGTTTAAGGCTTATTTGTTTTTTGCTCAATTGGAGCCAAAATTCCAGAAAGTACAATAGGACGGAGGTGGATGATATACCGTATTTCTTTGATTGTAAGACGCCATCGATTGTAAGACGCACACTAATTTCAGTACCACCAACAGAAAAAAAAAACCCTAGGACACACCCGCGATTCTAAGATGCACCCCATTTTTAGAAATGTTTATATTGGGGGGAAAAAGTGTGTCTTAGAATCGAAGAAATAGTATGTGGAACATAAAGTGGCAGAGGCAAAAGAACTTGAACATCCAGCATTTTTCACGCAACCACCCAATGCTACATTCTCCCTGGTCCTGCAAACTCCACAAAAAAATATTCTTGCTGTTTGGAGAGAGAACTAATTAAGAACATTGCACATTGAAATACTCAATGGTGTGGCTGTGTCATGCAAATTGGCCCACTATCTCTGTGTCACTCCAAATCACTAACAAAGTTTTTGGAGATTTTCAGATCCAGTCTGCTTTGGGGGAGCCTCGCTTCAATTCATATATCTTCTGAATCAGCCTGATTTGGTTTGGCATTGAGCTGAATCCAAAGCACCTCCTTGGTATTAACCTCTAAAGCCCTAAATGGCTTGGCCACCAAAAATACCCTTTTTGTGGTTCTATCCACGCATGCCATATTCAGGAGAGATGGGCAAATGGGTGCTCTCTGTGACCTCACATTTATAGAACTTACTTCAGCTGGAGAATCTTCAAATACCAAATTGGAGACTCTTTTAGAAACACTCAAAAACTCTTCTCTGTTTTGGCTGGCCTGGCTGGCTTGTTTACTAAACTAATATGAGAATGTGATTTCAGTTTAGTTTTTAATTCAGTTTAAGTTATAATGGAACATTTGTTGTATTTTGTTGCTGTAATGCGATAGGACAGATCCTAATAAATATACATTTGAAGAAATCTGCATTTTCATTAACCTCTGATTGTTCTTATAACTTTTGATTGTTTCGTTTCAGCGTAAAACGTAGCAATTGTTACCTGGTCTGGGGAGGAGAAACATCTGTTAATTCACAAAGATCAGGTCGTGGTAATGTTGATTTAGAAATTGGATGTCTTGTTGAATTGGCTACCGGAATGTTGTCATTCACAGCCAATGGAAAAGAGCTGGGAACTTTCTACCAGGTATCAACGTTGTTTTCTCCCCAGAAAATTCAACTTTATATATTTTATCAAAATACAATTGATAACATATGATGAGTGTTTGATATTCATGCTATAGTGTGACAATATAGGTTTTTAACATATATTACAGGGCCTTGATCCAGATATCCTTATGAAGAGTAGTCGACTGTACTCACTCAATTGTGACCAACGATCTGCACAAATGTGCATGGCACGTTGCTGTCAGTTTGTACATCACTGACCACCCATTCAGGGGAGTGGTTAATTTCTGTACTTGCTCTCCCCTCCCTGAAAAGCCTTTGTGTCATATACAGGTTGAAGAAACTTCACCAAAAACGGCTTGGATTTTAATATGGTTTGATATAGACTGCAGCCTATTTTGAGTAGGGTCATGCTGAATTTGTATTCTCAGGAATGCTTCTATAATTTAAGGTTGATTCATATTAAGTCGAGCATCAGCACCCAGCATGGTGAGGCAAATTCCGGGGCCCATAGGGGCTAATGCTGTCATCTCATTTTTTAACATTAAAACAAAACAAAAAAACCCCCAACAAACTTTGGCAGCAGGTCACCAGAGAAGCATTGGTTGAAGCAGCTGCAGCAACTACAACCACTTTTATTATCCCAGAATGCTTCTTCTGGGCCCCAAATTACATGGGGCCAGAGGCATTCTGAGGTAATAAAAATGGCAGCTGCTTCACTTAATCTTCTTTGGTTTGCACCGGGCTTAAATGCTGCGCATCCCCATAGCTGGCCTGGTAAGCTTATGGGGGAGGTGGACAGGTTGCAGATGGAGGCTCAGCCTGACAATCAGACAAGTGCTGAGCAAAGTGGCTGCAGAAAATATGTGACTTGTCTTTGTGCACTCTCCTGGACAGTGCACATAGTCTTCAATGTGAAATGGGGCCTACATGAATGTACCCCCACACAGGGGATCTATCCACCCCTTTTAGTGGTTTCAAATACGTTTTTAAAAATATTCACAAAATCGCGTTGGTGGTGGAGCTTTTTGCTTTAATGGACAGTATCTATCTAACATGTGCCTATTGTGCAATCACATTCTACACACATTATTTCATTAGAAACAGTGGTTGGGGAGGAGAGGGGAGGGGACATCTCATTTTGCCAAGAACAAAATATTACAGTCTGAGTGCTGGAAAAATACAATATCCCTATTTTCTTAGAGAAATTCTTCTGGACTGTAAAACACAATTAACAACTGCACTTAAAAATTATAGTCTGGGATGGCGTTTTGAGATCACAAATGAAATTGCATCACAAAATCATTTATGTTCTCTGTCTGGGTCTTACATCAAATCTACATAGAGACATGTCTGAGAATTAAAATTCATCGTGATGCTAATCACAATAGGCTGCAGCATATATCAACCCTGTACTTAAAATCTGTGTAGTTTTTGCTGAAATCCCTTGTCCCCGTATGTGAGACAAAGGTTGTCATCTCCTAGTTAAATTATGATGATTCTCCCTGTGACACTATTTTCAACTTCAGTCAGGAGTTTCATAGGAAAGCTGGCAAGGAAATTAATCATTCTATCTTTAGCACAGTGTGTGATGGATACAAAATAAACATAGGATGAAACTATAATTATGAAGATAAAGATTATTGTATGATCTTTATGAAGACAAAATATTTGAACATTAAGCCAACATTTATCTTGTGGGCTGAAAAAAAGAGGTGGTATTTGAAAAAGAACGTGCAAGCATTGAATTCAGTATGATCTATTTTTAAGACTTTCATTTTTAAAAGAATGTTTATTTACCATCATTAGTGAATTTCCATTGCTGCCAATGTCATTCCTCCAACGTTGCTCCTATATGTATAGACTACTGCATTTTCCCCCACAGCTGTTTTTAAGTCTGTTATAGGGAATGTCTATAACATTCCCTACACCAGTCCTATATCCTGGGGTAGTCCCTGGATCGTCCCTATGCAGGGGGATGCACAGGGGATCCTGGGGACAACCAGGGACTTTCCCCAGGATATCTGGGACCATCCCAAGGAGTGCATACCACGTGGCCATTGCTCCTGGGTTGTAGTTCAGTTAGAGGCTTAAATAGTGCAGTATTTGGGATTCCTGTATAAAACGAATGACAAATACTATTGAATATAAACTAATGTGGAAATCTGTCTGCACACAGCTTACTCTTGCTTTATGGGGAAGTTGAAGAAAAAACTGCTTACAATTTCAAGTTTTATTTTACTTTAGTTTTGCATATCAACCTATTGTTTATTTTATTTTCTCATCATTCTGATTTAAAAATAATTATTTATCTTTTTGTGGGGTGGATGGAGGAAAAACCCTGAAATACAAATAAAGAATTGTGTTTTTGTAAGCATACTTTTCTACACTATTGGGATTAGCAGGATATATTCCACACTGAGTATGGACAAAGACTACTACCTAATTGTTATTTCAATGCAGTATCTATTTTCATTTTTCAATCACCTAAAGTACAGTGGAGAACACTATTTGTATGCAGAATCTCCATTCACAAAGGTCTGAACAAAATTATTAAAATGAGGGGGGTTCATTTGATTTTGTGGTTTTTCTTGTTCTTCTCTGAGTAGAAAAATAACATAAGATATATAGATATAGATATAGATATAGATATATAGATATATAATCTGCTTTAGATTTATGAATGCTAACGCATATTTATATTCTGCTGCAGCAGCAATATCTTGTCCATAAATCAATAGTAGGAAACAAAAGGCAATTACTATAGTTTAAGAATTTGTCTTATAATCTTTAATAGAACTGAGAGGTTTGTGGAAATATATTTCTAATTCAGCTTAAAATATGATGCTTGTATTTTTTAAAACTTAACTATCCATTATTTATCTCTCCTCCACTTCAAATATAAAGTATTGTTATTCCAGCTTTCATATTTATAAACTTGGGCCACGTTTGGATGCCACAGTGTGTCCAGAGACAAACCATTCATGGGTTAATTAACATCTGAATAGGCTCTAGATAATAAAATGTGCATTTGTTGTATATGCATTTATTTTACATCAACTTTGATTAAACTGATTTCTAGTTCCTAGGTACATCTAGTACCTGCTTGATGTGTTAGACTACAACTCCCACCACCTCAAGCCAGAATAACCATTGCTGGAGATTATGAGAATTGTACCGCAATATGTCTAGAGGATATCAGGTTGGAGAAAGCTGATTTGGGAACTGAAATGGTCTTGGTCTCCTTGTTGGATGATCTGTACCAAGAACTTTCTAGACCTTTCAGTGATGTTTGATACCATCAACAATGGTTTCTTTCTGGATCACCAGTCTGTCATGGGGACTCTTATGTTGCAGTGATGCTTATATGGCTGGCCTATCCTGTTAAACTTCCCATTAAAAATCTATATGAAACCATTGGGAAAAGTCGTCAGGCACAGTTCTATTTCTCCTATAGGAGTAGACATCCTGAACAGGTGCCTGGACTCAGTAATGGGGTAGATAAGGACTAACTGACAGAAGAGCTGTTAGCTTTTCAATCTAGGGAACTGGTATTCAACCAGTTCTGGCATTCCCACTAAAGACCCAGATTTATATGAAATTGTTGATTTTTGTTTTGGTTTTTATCTCCGGCTTATTGCTGTTTTATTGTATTATTGCTTACTTTTATTGCTCATTTGCTATCTTGACGGCAAGAAAGCAATATATAAAACTCAAAATAAATAAAACAGTATTTGTTTTCTCACAAATACAACTTTAGGTAGAATATATATTTTAAAACATTTCAGTCCTGAAGTATTTTTTATTAGCATTGCTTTATATGACTCTTATTGTCTAAGGGCCAAAATAAACATTCTGCTAATCACGTATAGTGTATATACTATGCTATATATGATATCATATACTATATATGATACTATACTATACATGATCATTTTTCTTACTCTTGTGTAAGGGCTCAACTGACTCCAATGGAGACTCTTTTTTTTGGTATATGGAGGGGTGGATAGAGGAGGGGTTTAACTCCACCTCCCAGAGCGCCATGGTCCCAATTTAAATCAGGGTTACGTGTGCTTACAGAAAACTATCATGCATAGTTTCATTATGCATGATTAGCAGAACCTGTAGTTTGGCCCTTAGGCCCAAGTTACACATTGTGGAGCGAGATATTGGCACTATCAACCCACATCTTCCTGATAACAATTTGTTGAAAATAAATATGGTGTTACTTCATACCGCTAATGTTTCCTAGCCTCACTTCACTTGGAGTATTGGGGAAGATCACTGAAGAGATGATGTCATATGAGGGGGATGGGTTCTGCCTGAACTACACATTGCCAGGAAGATGCAGATCAGGTTGTAGTCTGGCCCTTAATCCAGCTGTGGGCACTGATGGGGGAGACTCATGGTTGATCTCCGTTACACTGTGCCAGAAGCATCAAAGCTGCACAGGAGCAGGCTATTGTAAGCAGGGCATACAGGACCAACCTAAGACATGGGAAATGTGTCATTAGATCCTTTGCAATGTTCAGTGGTGTTTAAAAATGAAAACAGACCCATGCTGGTGGGGAGAGGATTCCAATCAGGAACATGGTATGGGGGAGGGTTTTTTAATCCTTTCCTCTGTGTTTGTTGAGTTGAAATAAAAAAAACTTGCTATTTGCCTGTGTATGTAAGTTGAAAGGATAACTGCCTTTGTGAGTGTATGCACACAAATATCTGAATGACTATCCATGTGCATATAAATGTGCATATGACTTAGAAATAAGAAGCATATAAACACACAAATTACTGTGTGCTTGTGGATGTGTGTGAGAGAGTGTATATTTTCACTCTCGTGCATTTTGCTTTGAAGGAAATGGTCCAATTTAACATGACAACGTAACCCACAGACCAAAATAATGCTTCTCTTCCCTGTTTATATTATCTTGTAACTATTTATGGGAATATTTCTTTGCTTGACTGTTTGTGCTACCTTTACAATGATTACATGTCTACTCAGAGATAAGCCTTATTTTGGGACTTACTCCCAAGTATAGGATTGCAGCCTTAGTAAATGTGTCATCGCAGTATCATTAGCATAAGTTGATAATAGGCTTGTGCAATTATTTTAACTGTGATACATATATTTTTCAGGTTGAACCAAACACAAAATTATTTCCAGCAGTTTTTTTACAGCCTACAAGCACAAACCTGATACAGTTTGAACTGGGTAAATTAAAGGTATTTGTAATGCAATTACTATGACTAGATAACTTGGGTTTTAAAATAAATTCAGGAATGCACACTGTGAGGTCCACCCCCTTGAGACTCCTTTATTTCTCCTATAAATCAAAGGATCCCAACCCTGGGGTGGTTCCTCAGAACGCTGCACTCTGACTCCGTGACTCGCCACCCTTATCTCGCCTCACAGCAGCCCAGCTCAGCCCCCTGTCCTCTCACCTTCCCTTCCGCTGCCACCATGAACCTGTACCTCAACTTAGGTACCTGACAAACCATACCAGAGTGAAACAAAAGAAGATTTATTAACAAGTAAATTGCAGTTGTAAATTGCAGGTATTGCAGTTGTAAAAGCATAATGGTTTCCTCAGGCACAAAGCGTAATGGGTTCAGTACAGTTTCAAAACGGTTTCAAAAATGCTTCAGTTTCAACCCTGCCTATTCTACCCTCTAGGCCACACTATCACTCCTACCTCTATCTACTCCCCAAAACAACAACTCATGTAGATCCTACCCTAGACCCTTTCTATCTCTGACAGACCCAAAACCTAACTCTCTCTCATCCAGCACTTCACACACAGACCCTCTCATCTAATTCCTCCCATGCTCTTGCCAGCAGCCAATCCAGACCGTCAACACACCAGCCAATCAGCACTCTCCTCACATCCTAGTCACTCCCTCCCCCTCCATCTAGCATTTAACACTTACCATCCTGGTTCTACTATAAACACAGTAAGTACAGCTTTAAACAATAAACATTCTTAAAAACATTTACGCATACTTACATCTAGAACAGGCATTGAACAGCAAAACATCACATACACTATAGCAATTAGTCAGTGGAAGCTCACAATGGCCCCGTTCAGAAGACACCTTAAACCATGGCTTTAACCACAGTGAATAGGCTTTTTGCCTGACTCACTATGGTTAAAACCGTGGTTTAAGGTGTCTTCTGAACATGGCCTGGCTTTCTGGCTTAACCACCATGGTTAAAGCAGTGGTTTAAGGTGTCTTCTGAACGGGGCCTTTATCATCCCATGAATTATTAGTGAAATAACCCCAAATTAAGATAACAATAAATAACAAATTATACTATGTTAAAATGGAATGTGAGAAAATGTCTCCCAGAATGCTCTGTGGGCTGGGCCTCATTCACATTAACTGGCATCACACAGTGTTGCTGGTGTGCGCTTTGAGCCCAGGAAAAAGTTGCAGAGCAACTACTTTCCTCTGGTTCATCTCTGGGGAGCTGGAATCGGTCCCAGCATCCATTTGGCAAGCATGCATATATTCATACTTTTAAAACGCAACCTGCATTTCAATATATATTACAGCATTAATTTAAAATTCGGTTTTTAAAAATTCTCCATGTATGTTTTTACAGAACACCATGCCATTATCAGCAGCAATTTTTAAAAGTGAAGAAAGAAACCCTATTCCACAGTGTCCTCCTCGACTAGATGTTCAAACAATCACACCTGTTGTGTGGAGCAGAATGCCAAACAGTTTTCTAAAAGTAGAGGCTGACCGAGTCAGTGACCGTCATGGGTGGTTGGTGCAATGCCTGGAACCTTTGCAGATGATGGCCCTTCATATTCCAGAAGAAAGCAGGTAGATTTCAAACAACATTTGTTTCCTTAAGAAGCTTTATATCTCTCTGCAGTTTTATACATATTGTGTCTAAGAGAAAATCTTCCTTCCCCCCCCCCAGTTATTTTCCCACTTTTTTATTTAAAACTTGCAAATATAGCACTTTTGCTTTGTTTGCAATGACAAATAGAAATGTACAATATACTGGCCGAGTCCACACAGCATGTTAAGCCACCCTGAAAATAAACCATGGTTGCTCATTTTTTATTCACAGCTTGGTTTCACAAATATTTTCAGAAAGTTGCCGTTTAATGAGTACAGTGGAGGCTGGTGGCTCAGATTTCCATAGGGCTGTGAATCCATTCTTGCCTTCAGTCAGAACCAGACAGAACTCTAAAGAAGATCTATCAAAGGTGCTTAACCTATTTTGGGGATAGGGTTCAGAACCTTGGATAGCTTCTTCTTCTTTTTGAGTTCTGGCTGAAACCCAGAATGGATTCACAGCCCCAACGAAATCTGAGACTCCAGCCTCCACTGACTACATATAAATATTAATTGAGATGTACTCCCCAATCAAGCAATATACCTCATTTCCTCCTAGACTTTCTATGTTCTTAATCTTGTTGAAAATGGTAAATATTACACAGCTTGAAAAATCATAGTTTGTATTTTATCATCTTCAGTGAGATTGTTTTCATTTAAGGTCTCTCTATTTATTTATTTATTTAGCATCATGCCTTTTCTGTTGAAGCAGAAGGGAGTCCAATTCCCAAGTGTACATCTACTTTATGCAATCCCTCCTTCTTTCCTCCTCATGAAGGACCTAATACTTAATAAAAGAAATATACTTACTAAAATATATTTAGTAAAAAGAACTCGCTTATGAAATGTTTGTTTTTGGTTTTTTCATTTCAGGTGTATTGATATTTTGGAGCTATGTGAACAAGAAGATTTGATGAGGTTCCACTACCATACTTTAAAACTATATAGTTCCGTTTGTGCACTGGGTAATAACAGAGTAGCTTATGCACTTTGCAGCCATGTGGATATTTCCCAATTATTTTTTACAATAGATAATCAATATTTGCCTGGATTTTTACGGTTTGGATTCTATGACTTGCTTATCAGCATTCATTTAGAATACTCCAAGGAAGCTAAACTCATGATGAACAATGAATTTATCATTCCTATTACAGATGAAACCAGAAAAATCAAATTATTCCCAGATGAATCAAAGAGACATGGTTTGCCTGGAGTTGGGCTTAGCACCTGCTTGAAACCCAATTTTAAGTTTTCTACCCCTTGTTTCGTTTTGTCTCATGAGGATCATCAAAAACCTAGTCCAGAGATACCGCTTGAGATGCTTAAGTCCAGGGCCATAAGCATGCTAACAGAATCAGTCTACTGCAGTGGAACTCACATACGAGACCCTGTTGGAGGGAAAGTTGAGTTCCAGTTTGTTCCTGTCCTGAAACTAATAGGAACTTTGCTCATAATGGGAGTTTTTGATAATCATGATGTTAAGCAGATTTTACTCCTCATCGATCCATGTGTGTTTGGTGAGCCCAAGGAAGAAGCAATGGAGAAAGCAGAGAAAGAGGATGTTACACAGGTAGAAGAAAAAGCTGTAGAGGCTGGGGAAAAGGCAATCAAGGAAACTAAAACTCCAGTAAAAGGCTTGCTGCAAACAAGATTACCTGAATCTGTTAAACTCCAGGTGACAACCTTAAAGTAAATGCGGAAGTGTTTAATATTGTTAAAACAAATTTTATAGTGTTCTCCAGTAACCTCAGCAAAGACCCTGACAATCCGAATTCTTGAAAAAGTTTTATCATAATTTTTCCATTAGTATTCATATTTGACTAGGATTAAATTGCTTTTGTCTTCCTATGTTACTGTTCCACTAAAGGCAAAATTGGTAAAATGCTACATCACATGCTCTTGATATAAGAGATGAACATTTCTAAAGCACATTAAGGGTGCAGAATTGGAAAACACACAGATGTAGAAAGAAATTCTATTCATATTAAATTTGTACAATGGTTTTGTCCCCTCTACTGTAATTATTGCATATAGGTTAACAAGCAAACAAGAAACATTGGGTTGGATCCAAAAAAACTATGTGGAGAAGGAAAGTAGCCACTAGTGCAGTTCTGCAAATCATTGTGCAAGAGCTTGCACAAGAGTTCCTACAGTGTTATAATAGGTAGGTTCTATTGAGATTCTCGTGCTTCTGCAAGAGGTTCTGCAAACTCTTGTAAAAGCAGAAAAAACACGGTGGATTTCTTTTCACGGGGTAGGCATGTTAGTCTATTGAAGTAAAACCAATGGAGATTTTTGTCTTTAAGGTGTAAAAACAGTTCATTCAAGTGGAAGACTCCTTCCACATGTGAAAGGGCCCCTTTTGGATCTAACCCACTCTCCTTGTCGTTGACCACAAAACTGAATTTCAATTGTCAATAATATAGAAAGATCTACTGTAGTTCTTTCACTTATAACTGTATTGTACTTCAGCTATATAATGCACCCACCTATTATTTCTTGCTAGATGTGTGAGCTGCTTAATTATTTCTGCGACTGTGAGCTGAAACACAGAGTGGAAGCCATTGTATCATTTGCAGATACTTATGTCTCAAAGTTGCAGTATAATCAGAAATACAGATATAATGAACTCATGCAAGCCTTGAATATGTCTGCTGCTTTAACTGCCAGAAAGACAAAGGAATTTCGTTCTCCACCTCAAGAACAGGTAAAAGCAGAACCCTGGGATATGGGGGTTTGTTTTTGTATGTCTTGTATCATCAACTGTAGAATTACAAAGAGGAGATTCTTATATTGTTAAAAAAAATCTCATAAACAATAAATAACAAATACTTGGATATCATTTGGCTTAGAAATGCTGTAGAAGAATTACTTATTTGGGCATGGAAAGCACAGATTGCAATCAGATACTGTTTATATAATCCGCTGACTAGAATATCTTAGGTATCAAAGAGTAGCTTAACACATTTCACACAGAGAATATTTTCTTTTGGAAAGAAATGCATCTTCAGGAAGAGGCCATTGTTAGCAACTCAGCGGATGAGTGCTTTGCCACCAACTGTTCCAGATATGTTTATCTTCACAAACACAACTGCAGGACCAAAGAGGCCAAAGTAACTATATGCCATTTTGAATGCAAAAATGGCCAGTCAGGACTGGATCAAGGCCATATTGGGCCCTGGGATGAGCAGGCTTCCTACTCCCTACTCTGTTCCAAACACTAAACTCACACAGATTTGTGCATACACACACACAGAGAGAGAGAGAGAGAGAGAGCAAGAGAGAGAGAGCTAGCTATTTTGTGTACAACAATGCAAAAATATTTTTTTAATAAAAATGGGGGGGACCTTTAGTTCTGGAGGAAAGATAGAATATAAATGAAAATAAAGTAAGAAACAGATATACTTTAAAACATAATTGACTTACACTGTGTTATTAATAGTGCAGGATAAGCTACCGTATTATGTAAAATGCCCAGCTGTTTCAGTAAAATGCTATCTCAAAAAAAGGAAAAAAAGAAAACATTTTTGTGTGTGCATGAATGAAATAAGACTTGAGCTAGAAAGAGCATGAATTCCTGTAGCTGCTACTAACTTGCTTTTCGTTAGATATACTACTGCCCAATCACAGGTACACCGGGCTTCTCTATTTTTTTCTATGGGCAGTAATCAGTGCTCCATGAGGGTAAATTAAAAACAAAAAGGAAGTTTGAAATAAACCAGGAAGTCCCTTTTACACACAAGTGGTCACGCTACGCTTATCTATATGACTTGTGCTGCTCCAGAAATGTCAGTCATAACTATGACTTCACTCATTGGCTAAACATACTGAGAGGTAGTAACATGTCTCACAAAACAATTGGACAGAATACTGCTTGAACATTTTGTCTCATAGTTTAGGTTCTATAAGTGCTAGTGATTCATTCTGATTGAAAGCTGAGAATCTGGGGTAGCTAGTGGGCCTACTATAATGGTGGGCTAGGGGTTGCAGCCGATGGGTTTATCTGGCCATGTCACTAGTGAGGAAAGTATTAAGCACTCCACTATTCAAAATTCTCCTATCCAAAGCTGGTTCCCTTTGCAAAGAAAATGGCCATTGGGGCTTTGTTACATGCATTTGCCTATAATGTGTAGTTTGCCCATACTCACTACATAGTCAATATCATAAGGATTACTATAGATTATCTGCATTCTATTGGGTGCAATAAGAATTACTCGTAGGAATGCATATAACAGGAGTGCAGCCTAAATAGATTGCCTGCAGTGGCCATAGTGTAATGGATGTAACTATGCTTCAAAGATGTTTCTTTGAATATTAAATTAGTTTAATATTCTAATTTCAGATTAATATGTTGTTAAATTTTCAACTGGGGGAGGATTGCCCTTGTCCAGAAGAGATTCAGGAAGAGCTATATGAGTTTCATGATGATCTCCTAATCCATTGTGGTAAGTGACTGTGTTTATTGGGCAGTGCATATTGTTGCTGGGAATTTGATTGTCTGTGAAAGATTACTTCCTGCTGGTGATTTGTTGTTAGGGGATTTTCTTGGCAAACCTGTATTGATGAATTATAACAGAAAACTACCAAGATGAAAAAGAAAACATAAAAGTTAATCAGAATTATCATCTAAATGTTCATTAACACCTAGCAAAGCACACATATTTACAATCAAAAATGTTTTTGTGGCAGTGGCTCTCACATAACTAGTTTCTGAAATATCTTTTCTTCCAGAGCAAACATGTAAATTTAGTAAGCTGTTCTACATTCTCTCATGTAAGTGAATAATAGCTATTCATTCCTGTGGGAAGAATAATACGATGTATTTCTGGAAATGTTAGTGATGAGGGCAGCACATCCCCCTGCATCATTGATATACTGTAAGGTGTCCTAACCTTCTCTAAGAGGAACCTACTGGGAACCTACAGAGGTATCTTGTACTCTGAGTGTATCTCACCGAGAGTTCCCCACAATATATACAGGACCTCGTCCTGTTTGCCTTCCTCCCTCCCCACGAGTTATCATAATCTGTATTTCTCCGTTTTACAATTTTATCACAAGTATTTGATGTTTGGGGGTTTGAGGTTTTGGTTATAAACGTGGCTCAAAGGGATTGGTGAAATAGTATTGTGAGGGCTGGTTTGTAATACTTCATGTATTTTGATCTGCTAATTTTACAATTGTATGAGTTTTTAAAATACTTTGCTATGTACTCAGATCCTCTGTAATTATATAGGCCAAAAGAATAAAAAAAAGCAATTTACTTTTATTTATATGTATTTGTAATATTCTTAGCTGTGAGTTTGTCATATTAGAGAATCACATTTAATTGGGAAAGTGTGCTTATTTATTTATTTATTTATTTATTACATTTTTATACCGCCCAATAGCCGAAGCTCTCTGGGCGGTTCACAAAAATTAAAACCACAGTAAAACACCCAACAGGTTAAAACACAATTATGAAATACAATATAAAAAGCGCAACCAGGATAAACTACACAGCAAAGTTGATATAAGATTAAAATACAGAGTTAAAACAGTAAAATTTAAATTTAAGTTAAAATTAAGTGTTAAAATACTGAGTGAATAAAAAGTCAATCTCTCATCTCAAACAATTCTATCAAATGAAATTCGTTCTACATTCCTGATATGTAGCTTGGCCCCAAAGGTGGTGCTGTGCAAGCAAAAGGTTCTACCATTCAAGCAACCAGGCGTCCATAATTTCCAGCTATCCTGCCCCACGTAGGGCTGCAGCCTCCCACTGCCCTGTGCCATATGCAAATTTATTCCAGAGGGTCCCTCAACCCTCAGAAACAGACTTCAGGGGGCACAGGGGCTTGCAACAGGGAGGGGAAGGCAGAGGCATCCCATTCCATACACAGAACAGAAGCCGATGTATTTGTATTTCTCAAATTCAGATCATATATTAATAAGTAAAAATATCTACACTCCAATTCCATACAAAAAAAATTCACCAGCAGGTGTTTTACATCATTAAACAGAGTTTGTGTAAGTATGTTTAAATTATTTAAGAAAATTAAAGCTTGAATGATTGATATTCAGTATTTTCATGATACTCAAATAGTTCTGAGATTCTTAATTTAGATCAATAGTAATTGTTTAGTGATGAAGATTGTTTAGTGATGAAGCAGACGTAAATGTACAGGCAGAAGCCTGGCAGAACGTTATGGAACTCCAATAAAACACTTCAGCTGCAGTCATTATCTTCATTCCTCATCTGTCAGTTATTAGCTTAGTCTTAGCCTGAGCCCCTATCCTCTTCCCCAAAACTGAAAAAGTAATACTGACCTACAGTTCAGAATTGTTGTGTCATTGAGCAAACACTTTGAGCTCTGTGCCTGTAGCTTTGTGCATAAGAGCTCCCCATACCAAATCTGTCATTTCTCATTGGCAGCCCTCCCTTGACAGAGAGTTTCAATTGTGGGCTGGCTTTGCATACCTAATCATGTACATGAAGTGGGCATGGGTGCCCCCTGAAGTATTATTGTGGTGGTGGTGGTTGTTCATTTAAGTCTGGAGCATCAGTTTAATTTTATTTATTTATTTATTTATTTATTTTATTACATTTTTATACCGCCCCACAGCCGAAGCTCTCTGGGCGGTTCTGGCAACCTCTTGTCTCCACTTTGTTTCAAATTAAGTTTATTACTCTTTAGGCATTCCACTAGATGCAGAAGAGGAAGAAGAGGAAGATATCTCATGGACTGGCAAACTACGTTCATTGATATATAAATTAAAAGGGGCCCCCAAAACAGAAAAAAGAGAGCCTACAGAGGAAGAAGAAAGATGTCCTAGTAAGAGTTTAAAATCTTCTCCATACTGATGCAGATTATTTTTATTTCTTAGAGGAAAACACAGTGTATTTGAAAACTGTTGAAATGTGAGCTGGGAAGTATGAATATATCAGCAGTTGATAAGAGCTTTTCACTGCAAGGGAGAAAGGGTGGGGCTTGGGAAGAAAGCTCTAGAATTAATCAGCTTCTACTTACTTCTGAGTAGACATGCAGAGGCTTGGCATTTGGGATGCTACTTGAAAATACTGCTGAGTGTTTCAGTCCTGTTTACTTTGAAGTAGACATGCAGAGACTTTTCTTGCTTACTTCTGAGCAGGATTAAAATTGGAAAGGTTTTGCCTTTGGTCCCACACATAGATGGGATATACCCCCCCCACCTGACATTTCCCAGATTGAAATTCAGCCCTTGGACTGAGAAGCATACCCTGATATATATATTATATGTTGAAATTAAAGTCCAAATGTCAAATACTCGATTCTTAATTAGGAGACTGGAAAACAATCCAATCTAGGACTATGCTATGGGTAAGTATTTCATGCTCCATTTATTTATTTATTACATTTTTATACCGCCCAATAGCCGAAGCTTTTGTAGTGATAGCAACAGTAACCCCTAATAGCATGGGCTTTCTGATTGATAACTCAGGTACAGACCTCAAGCATGTTTTGGGTAGAGATGAGGGAGAATTTCATTCAGTTCATATTTTGATATGAACAAGTTTCCCTTTTTGAACTAATATGTGAACCAGAGCACAGTTATCTTTCAGTATCAACACTTCTCAGAATTATGCAATGCATTTCTCTAAACCAAAAAATGCATATTGAAATGTATAATTTACAGGAATGTGTACACAAAAATGTATATTTTTGTGGGGGAAAGTACAACAAAACATTATCTAAGTGAAAAGTGCTTGCAAATGCATTTATCAGGCAAAACTGTGTACAAAAATGTACATAAGTAGAAATGGACAGAAGATCTATTCAAATTTTCATGGAGCCTTTTTTTTTTTAAAGCCATGAAGTGATCTGGAAACCAGGGGTTGTGCCAGTATCTCTTTAGTAATCTGCTCTTTATGTATTGGGATAGTAAAGCAGCAATGTTGTTTTCAGAGATATTGTCTAAAATGAGTTTACATTTCAGTAGCAATGTTAGGTATATATCTTTGGCCTAGGGTAGGAGAAGGTACCATTATTCATATACTAGACCTTCATCTTTCACAACGCTTCTATAAATCTGTAACACATGACTCTGAAAGCAGAGTGCTGAGCAAAATACCGTCTAGATATAATCGGTTTGTCTGAAAACTTTGGTCCATAGTTCATCAATCTGTCTGCTTCTCCTTTCCCTATTGACCTTTTATTTTATTAGATATACAGGAGGTGGAAAAGAACAATCACTATTCATTAAAAGTGAATAGTATGTATTCCCTGAGGGAAAGTATCATAAATATATCTAAATACTATGAAATGTTAAGTATCTTCATGTTCTGTTTTAAAATACATTCGAAGTACTTTTCAGAATGTAATTACTGAGAGTTTCCTTCCAGAGCTGACTCCAGGTTAGAGACTGCCTGGTTTGCGCAAATAGAGGAATGAAGGGGCTGCCCGTGTAGAGAAAAGGCGTGTGCAAATCTCGGCTTGATTAAGCCAAAATATGATTACCCAAAACTATCCAATGAGGCGTATCCATGAAATTACAAGAAGTATATGTTTTGTAGGAATAGTGTAATGTTGATTAGGTTTTCATTTATAGTACATTTAAATGTAGGTTATATTTCAAATGACCAGTAATATAAACTGCTGAATACATCCACCAGTATTTTTCCCTTTAGCTTTTATTGAAATTGTTAAAGCCAGTCTTCAATCGCTTAGAGGTAATTAGTATGGCATACAATATCCCCCACAATTCTTAATGAACAGAATAATTATGAATGGGGAAAAATGGATAGGAATACATGGGAGTCTGTCCCTGATCACTTTGCAGATGTATTTTTTCATTAAACTACCTCCACTGAAGCTGTGATAATACTGGAAGCAAATCTAGATTATATTTCACTGAATTATTTAACTTGGTTCTCCAAGCATGCTTAGATAACAAGATGATAAAAATACTACACACTACTACTGGAACTGCATCAGTAATCTTAAAGCAATGTGAAACTAGAACTTCCATATCATTTAATGTGTAAGATGAAGACAATATTTTGTGGAGAGACATTCTTGAACCTAACTTTGGTGACAAGATTAGGAATCTAGGGTTACCAAGTATCTCCTTTTTTAAGGATCAGCATAAAGTGGCAGACCCGTGGGACATAACAGAATGGTTCTATTCCCTAGTATTCTGTACAACAGATTTTGCAGATCTGAAGAATCATGTATTTTTTTTAGTAATTTGGTCTGATATCCCTAACTGTGCCTGATATAAAATGACTGTCATATTGCTGCAATTTCAGGACAGATATGTTCTGATGCATTAGAATATATAGTTGCTCATGTTAGTCTTCTCATACATGCAAGTTCAGTTTGCAAATCATAAAATACAATTTCAGATATTTTCAGTTATTGTTACTTCTGGGCTATTGGTCTATTATTCCAACTAAGTACTAGCAACAGATATAGTTAGCTTGTATAATTCTTTTGGCTTGAGTTATAGGGGGCCAAGGAAGGGCCTCACCACCTTAATAATAGTTTTTAGAAGCCTGCAGGAGGTGTTACATGACTCAAATTGGTGAAGTTGGGTGTGGCTTGTGAATTTTATTAAGGTCCAATATTTCAAGCATCATAATATATGCTAGCTTCCCCCAACATGGTGGCCTCTAAACCTAGCTAACATGGGGTGATGGGAGTTGTAGTCCAAAACACCTGGAGGGCACCCAGTTGGGAATGGCTGATCTACACATACTACTCAATACCCGTTTTAAGACTAGTCTCCCTACCCTGCTGGAACTCTCAACTTTCTTTTAGATAATTTCACATTAATAGAAATGTTCTAATTAATATTATTGGCAGTTAAGGTTGTCCAATAGCAAAAATTGCTGTGTCAACCCAAAACACTTTAAGTTAGCTTATTTATTAACTAATCAGCTCTTTGCAGAATACTAAGGTGGTTTATGCTCTATATGTTTTGCTTCAATCTGGCAAGTTCACCTGTAGGACCTCTATATTTTGCAGAACCTATCGATCGAGAACTTTTTACAAGTCTCAATTATATAAATAAAGATAAACTTTACTGCATCTGGGGTACTGCAGGGCTCAGTCCTGGGCCCAGTGCTCTTCAACATTTTTATTAATGATTTGGACAAGGAGGTGCAGGGAACGCTTATCAAATTTGCAGATGACACAAAATTGGGTGGGATAGCTAATATCCTGGAAGACAGAAACAAACCTCAAAGTGATCTTGATAGGTTGGAGTGCTGGGCCGAGAACAACAGAATGCAATTTAATAGGGATAAATGCCAAGTTCTACATCTAGGAAAAAGAAACAAAATGAACAGTTACAAGATGGGGGATACTTAGCTTAGCAATACTACAAATGAAAAGGATCTTGGAATTGTTGTAGATCACAAGCTGAATATGAGCCAACACTGTGATGTAGTTGCAAAAAAAGCAAATGCTATTTTGGGCTGCATTAATAGAAGTATAGCTTCCAAATTGCACGAGGTCCTGCTTCCTCTCTATTCGACCCTGGTTAGGCCTCATCTAGAGTATTGCGTCCAGTTCTGGGCACCACACTTCAAGAAGGATGCAGACAAGCTGAAGCGTGTTCAAAGGAGGGCAACGAGGATGATCAGGGGTCTGGAAACAAAGCCCTATGAGAAAAGACTGAAAGAAATGGGCATGTTTAGCCTTGAGAAGGGAAGACTGAGGGGAGACAGAATAATGGGCTCAAGTTACAGAATAATGGGCTCAAGTTACAGGAAACCAGATTCTGGCTGGGCATCAGGAAAAACTTCCTGACTGTTAGAGCAGTACAACAATGGAACCAATTACCTAGGGAGGTGGTTGGCTCTCCCACACTAGAGGCATTCAAGAGGCAGCTAGACAGCCATCTGTCAGGGATGCTTTAAGGTGGATTCCTGCATAGAGCAGGGGGTTGAACTCGATGGCCTTATAGGCCCCTTCCAACACTACTATTCTATGATTCTATGAACAGTAGTGTATGTATCTAAGTGTTTTACTGCACCTGAACTATAACATATTAGCATTCTTGAATAGGTATTTAAATCTCATTGAATAGGGTTGCAGTTTTTTTTGCATACTTGCAGTTTTTAAGACCCAAAAGAGGGATATTTAGGCCCTGATAATAAATATTCCTCATTCTATCCTCAATACTCAGCCAAGCATGACAAAGAAGACAAGAAAAACTGAGTATAATGATTGATATCTGAATTCATTCTGATCATATCCATAAATTATACTAAAGGAACGAATATGACAGTTCTTGATATAATTAAGATGTTTTGAGGACAAGAAGTACCTTTGAGTTTCCTACTCTATGTCTTTCTACACAAGGCATTTATTAGAGCTGTGCAGCGCCTCTGACGAATGTTCGAATCTGAGGCGACACGGGCTGATTCGGCTCGCCTCGCCTCAGTTCTGAGGTGGTTTTGTTTCAGCCCAAGGCACCCTGAAGCCGAAGCTGATTGGCTCTGAAGCTCTGGATTGCCTTGGGCCGCCTCAGAGCGGCACTGGGCCACTTACCTGCTGCCATTGCCGCCTCCTCCTCTTCGCTCCTGCCGGCTGTCGTCATTGATGCCAACGAGAAGAACCAGGCTGTGATTTTAAGCTTAGTACCTCTATAGCCACCGTAGTTTGTGGGCATAGAGATTTAGTACCTCTATGGCCACAAACTACGGTGGCCATAGAGGTACTAAGCTTAAAATCGCGGCCTGGTTCTTCTCAGCGGTGGCGGTGTTGATGGCAGCAGGAGTGAGGCAGCGGCAGCAATAACAGCAGGTAAGCAGAGAGAGTGGGAAAAGGCCGAGTTGCCTTGGAGGGCCCAAGTCTCGCTTCGGCACCAAGGCGGGCAACCCCCGAAGCACCCTGAGGCAGATCGAGGCTGTTTTGGGGGCTCCAAATCAGCCTCCGAGCCAAATCGGGGGGTCCTTGCACAGCCCTAGCATTTATTGTGTGCTTGGATCTTTCAGTCTCTGTGTTGTTGATTGCAAAGAGAGAGGACTATCAACTCTGACACCAACTTTGAATCTTTTGGTGGAAACTCTAGGCTATGTGGTTGAGGTCTATCAAATCCAAGGGTAAACCCACAAAAGCAAAGAGTTCCATGCCATACCTTTCTCCTTGGTAACTCCCTGCTGCAGAAAGAGAAAAATCTAAGAGTCAAGATCAAATATAGCCTGACAGCACTCTGGGCTGATAACAAGACAGACAATCCATAGCAAACAAGAGTTCACAGGCTATGAAAAGCATCACAGTAATTTCATGGCAAGTCCTTGGCAATTCAAAGTTCCAGTATGACAGAGAGTCCATGTGCAGATAAAGAAAAGATGTTCCTAGCAAAGGCTTCTTACCTTTAGATCAGCTTAAAGGAGGGAAGTGTGGCTATAAGACATTCCTCCAGACCCCTTGACAGACCAGGGCTTTGGGCCTTTCATCAAGGCCCCTGTCCAAACAGGGCAGCTCTGTTCGGCCCTCTAGCACTGACACTTCAACCTTGGTCACCCTTCTGCAAACTCCACCCCATCTTTATAAGGTTCTTACAGAGAGCTTCCTTACCAAGGCTGAGCCAGCAGCTGGATGGAGAGTAGGCTGACTCTCCCTGGCTCTGCTCTGAAAACACTGACAGAGATAAGCTCACACAGATTCTGACATTCCAGAGGCTGAATAGACCCAAACCCTTTCAGACTAGGTCTAATCAAATCTTGGTTATTACCCACAAGGCTCACTGCAGTGCTGAAGCTGGGCCCTGACAGACCCATAGGAATGCCAGATATTGTAGGACAATTGTTTCGGATGGGGGCAGATGTCACTTAATGAAAGAAGAGCTAAACGTGTTAGCTGCTGACATGTATGAGCACAATGTGGATTTTGAGACTGAGTTAAATACTCCCTGTATTATTGCTGGCTTCCAAGTACCCAGAACTCTTCCGGGAATGGTCCAGACTGATTCTCGACTCTGGTGCCAAGGACCAGAATCTCTCCTCCTGGAACTGAGACAAAGCTTCTGCAGTCCTATTATCCACAACCAGGACATGTCAAGCTGAAAACAGGATATTGGCCAACAAACATGTCAACACAAATTTCATGACTAGCTGCATAACTCTGCCTGAGCAAGATGTCTGGCTGGTAATGATTCTAACTACAGCTTGGTGGTTGCACCTGCTTGTCCTTAAATCTTTTTCTCCAGATATATAATAGTACCAGGATGGGAAATAATTCCATGGAAGTGAAATCATACGTGATGCCTGAATCATGCTAGTAAGCAGCCCATCTTTTTGCATTAACTTTGGAAGAAGATCCTGAAACCCAAGCTCCCTGAAGCATCTGATTGAATTTGTAACTGCAGCAGCTAGAAGATGATCCTGCCAATATATTCAGACAGGAAGCTCACTGGTATCCTTAAATCCTCTTTCATGCTTTTTGTTATTCTAAGTTAGTGGTGTGGGGATGGAATTCTGATTGTTGACCTTGCCAGGCAAGTGCAGAAAGCTCTGTCCAGAGAATTACTCCACATGTGAAACTGAGAACCATTGTGATGTAGTGGCTAAAGTGTTGGACTGGGAGTTGGGAGATCCTGGTTCTAGTTTCCACTCGGCCATGGAAACCCACTGGGTGACTTTGGGCCAGTCACAGATTCTCAGCCCAACGTACCTCACAGGATTCCTTTGTGAGGATAATATGGAAAGGAGGATTATTATGTACACTACATTGGGTTCCTTAGAGGAAAAAAGGCAGGATATAAATGCAATAAAATAAATAAATAAATAAATTTCCCTCAAAGTGCATTTTTGGCACTGAAGCAATAGCTCGAACATGCACCACAGGGCAACTAGCTTGTCTGGTGGCAGGCGAGAAGTACTGACTTGTGAGTCCACCTGGTCCTTCATTTTTTTCTTGCACCAGTGGAATCCCTAACTCTTGATGAGGTTCTGAAAAGACTGTAAGAACCTGGCAACCACACAAGTTGGCAGGTCCTGTGAATAGGAAGTCATCTAGGTAATGAATGATCTGATGGTGGCCATTCCAGAAAGGTACTAAATATTTCGAACGCTGCACAGGCTACTGAGATCCCATTGACATGGCCTTAACTGCATACCAAAAACTGGTGAACTTGAAATCCAGCAGGTTGAAGTCCTGCGAACTGCCCAGAGAGCATTGGCTACAGGGCGGTATAGAAATATAATAAACTAGCTGTACCCTGCCATGCGTTGCTGTGGCTCAGTCTGGTTAAATTGAAAAGAAAGAAAAGACAAAGCGGATGTTTCTAAATATGTTTAATTTCACAATGCTTGTGGATATACAATATTTTTAGTTGTTCCAATGTCTGTGTAGATATAGAGATTGTCTGGTTTGCCAACTCTAGAACACGCAACATATAATTGTCCATGTGAGAAGCAATCTGTGTCTAGATCTAAACCGCACAATTCTAAAGATTGGTCCTGAGCTTTGTTGATTGCAAACACCAATCGAATTGGGAATTGCAATCTCTTAAATTGAAATGGCGTATCTATTGTAATCATAGGAATGTGAGGAATGAGGACATCTTCACCTTTGAAAGGCCCTGTCAGGATTGTTCCTTCTATGACGTTGCTCAGTAATTTTTTTACTGCAAGCCATTGCAAAGTTTTGGCTGGTTGATATTTCGCAACATGATAATTGGCATGCCGATTTTCAATTGCAGTACGTGCGGTGGCATCCCTGGCAGATCGAGTGAATTCAAAAATTCTGTTGGATAATTAACCGCTTCATCTGGTTCCACAACAGTGTCGATGGACTTGTATGTGACTGCCTCGCTTTGAATGTTAGATTGAATAATATTGTAAAGTTCATAGACGTTTTTGTTCTTGGCCGCAAGAATAGCTCGTTCACTCAGCCAATCGTGATTCTTATAATTGGTTTGAATATTTGGAAATACTTTTTCAACCAATTCTTCTTTTGACGGCACTAAATTACAGAAGTTATGAGGTAATAAAATTCATCCTGAGGTCAGATCAACCGGCACCTTTCCGTTCCCAATTTCCAGCAATTGACGTGAGAATATCTCAGCTGATCGATCGTTTTGCAGCTGGACACGCATATTTGTACTTAATTTTAACGTCTTTATGTGTCACCACAAAGTAGAGTATTTCAGGCAAGCATTTATTTCGTCCGCTGGTGTCGATCGAGGAATTACAGATAATGTTTGCCTGAAATCTGCTGCAAGCAATATTAATGTGTTCCCAAATGGTCTGATGTTTCCACGCAAATCTTGCAATGATCTACCAAGAGCCTCGAGTGATTTTTTGTGTGCCATTGTGCATTCATCCCAAACAATAAGTTTGCATTTTTGTAATATTTTTCCCATGCCGGATGCTTTGGAAATGTTGCACGTGGGAGTTTCAATGAATTGTATGTTTAATGGCAATTTCAAAGCGGAATGAGCAGTTCTTCCACCAGGTAGCAATGTCGCAGCTATTCCGGACGACGCAAGAGCTAAGGCTATGTCATTTTGGGATCGAATTGCTGCCAGAATCAATCTAATTAGGAACGTTTTACCAGTTCCTCCTGGCACATCTAAGAAGAAGATTTCTCCAATCCCGTTATTGATGGTTTTCATTATTTGATCGTAAATGTGTTTTTGCTCAAGCGTTAGCTTAGGAATATTTGATTGCACATACAACAAAAGATCATCTGTGTTGTAATTTTGTTCACGACACAATTCTACATCGAACGAAGCAGCAACAATTCGATTCGGTGATGGCATTCCCAATTGATTGAGAACTTTGTTTGAGATTTCTAAGCAGAAATCTTCAATCATTATCAACGCTTCGTTGTAGATTTCTGGTGTGAAATCCATGTTTATATTTGAATTTTCTTTGCGTATTCAATGGAGAATATCTTCAGCCATGTCCGATTTATATTTCTCCCATAACTCTGTTGGAGATGAAGGAGAGCAGGTGGTCAATATGATTGCAAACAATGCACGAATTTGATTTGGATGTGACGTGTTGCACGCATCATTAATGCATACATCCCAGTGTCGGTCGTTCTGCAATAAATTCAGAGCTTGACATGCACTGCGGAAAGTGGCATGTGTAACGCCGTTGACAATTCTCAATTGATGGAAAGACGGTGGACCGGGCACATTTACCAACAGCATGCGAAGAAAAAAGCATTCATCTTGATTGGGATGCATGGTGTACAGTCTGCCTATCGTTGTTTCTTTGAATATGGCAGGTTGTCCGTCGACTCGATCTGAAGCTGTAGAACGCGATTGCCGTGCTCGCAATCGTGCATCCTCAAGTCTGGCTGAACGTTGCTTGCCTGGTTCCTTGGCACGTATCTGAGGCATTCTTTTTCTTTTTTTCTCGTTTGCTGATGCCCGTTCTTCCTCAGTCTGATTTGCAATTTCTCGTCACAGTGCTTCCGCTCTGCGAGTACGACGACCTAAGTGTGATCTTCTGTGAGGCATTATTTGGATGAAGTAAAGCAAATTGTTTGGTTTTAAAAAAAGGATGTTTTTACGGTGAGGAGGTTAGCGGAAACTCCTGGCAGTTACCTTTCTTCAGAACGTGTAACTGTCACAGGTGTGACATCTATATTCACTCAGCCAATTGTGAGAGAACATGCAAATAAGAGAGAAGGCAGAGGCAGTGGATTGGCCTACTGGTTGGCGATGTCACAATGATCAGCAGGACTGGTTTTGAGGAGGCCTATTTCTTAGATTTTAAGACAAACTTTTGTCCCCATATAGAACATAGTTACATAACAATGCTCGCATATTCGAATGCAACGTTGTGTCAAAATT